>NC_045711.1:43342969-43951431 GCF_009834535.1 Camelus ferus
ATCTCATTCTCATCTCCTGTCCCTGGAAGCAGGTCTCAGGGCTGTGTTCACTTCTCTTCTGGGGCCAAGCCTGCATGTTGCAGGTTCACACTGAACAGAAGCTGTTGTCTGGGAAAAAACAAAAAGCTAAATCCCCCCCAAGACTCCTCAAAACCTTTTGCAGTTGACATGGGCTACAGAGAATCTGCTCTGGGTTATCCGTAAAAACCAACCCTGAATCTTCCACAGCCAATATTTGCTCCCGTTCTACTTTTCCAGAATACTTCAGGGCTGCCCCACCCTCCGTCTGTTTACCAGGTGCTCTGCATCCAGGAAGACAGCTCACTTCAGCATAAGTCCCACAAGACAGAAGCAGGAAGGCCAGAAAGAACATAGTCACAAAGCATATTCAAAGGGTGTTTTATAAATGTATTCTGTAAGCCCAAATTACTCTGCAGCAGAAAGAGAAAGGCAAGTTTATGTTGCATAATAACCTCACAGTGCACTCACAACCACACAGATAAGATACGGAACTCTTTGCCTTAGACAGTGTCCAAAGCACATGCCCTCTTTCATGCCTAAGGCTGGATTTGAACTAAGAATGATACCATCAAAGACAACATATGTCCTCTCTACAGTTTCTGAAGCCTGATTTTTTAAAAAGTAAAAGCAGACCCAACAGTTGCCTCCCTGGGTTCACTGATGACTTGTCCACCTGTGGACCCCCCTCCCACCCCACCCCCACTCCCTCCCCCACTGCCTTTCACTCTGTAGTCGTCTCACAGCACAAAGGAGAGGGAGTTTTCAGCCGAGGTCACCATCATAAACCACCCTGAAAGCCCAGAAAGTGACTTCAAAAGCTCACCTTCTCACCTCGCGCTATGAAAGAGGTTTCAGCCAACCAGTTGCCAAAGACCTGGTTCTGGGTTCTAGGGATTTCTTTCCCGCTGTGCCCGTGGCTCAGCTGTGCTTACCTGGGACACGCTGAGTTGGGGACAAGGATCTTTCTTTTGCTCTTCAGAATGGCTGATACCACAGACAGAGCTCCTAACGTGATCAACCTCAGCACGCAGGAAGTTGAGACACCAGCTGTAGAGTGGGAGGGGGATGAGGGGAAGAGGGGAAGGAAAGAGGCCGCTACTGCCAGGGGCTCAGGGCAGCAAGACACTGGCTTCCAGTGTTTAGGTGTCACTGTCCTTTGATGAAAACATGAAGACTTTCTCTCCCAAGACAAATGTATTAAGCACGTCCACAAAACCATTTGCATGTGGACTCCCCGGCCACTCTGCCCAAAATATCCTGTCTATGGATCCCAAGTCAAGAACCCGTGAGCTACGGGAGGATCCCACCACAGGTCCTAATCACTGGGGAATGGAGGAGAATGTAGGCAAGTCATCACTATCAGTATGCTGTGAGTCACCAGACAGAAGCTATCCCAGCAGCGCATCCCCCAGACTGGGCACAGGAGCCACATATTTAAGGCCACAGGAAAGACAGAGTCAAAGGGCAGAGGAGGACACAGCCTGGGACTGCCTCCAGAGTTTTCCTTGCCTGCAACAACATAGTTTCTGACTATAAACATTTCACTGGAATGTGTCCTCTTTACTAATTACAGAAGTGCTTATCACACTGAGTTGGAGTTGGCTGTCCAGGCCTGTCCATAAACTTTCTGGAACAGAGGCCATGCCCTAGTCTCCCTTTTATCTTCAGCCCTCAAGCTGTGCCTGACTCCCCCTTAGATGTTTCTTGAATCGAATAGGTGAATGAGGTAGTGAGTGAATGTATTAGTAAGTGGGTGTGTGTAGGTGTAGGGTGATATTTCAGGGACCGGGTGGCATTTCTCTATGCCCTGTGCCAGAAAATCACTAACTCAAGCTATTCTGGCCGTTGGAAGTAGTCCTAGTGCTCGAAATTTTGGGAGTGTGGTAGGAACACACCAGAGGGAAAATGGAAAGGCACATCCACGATCAATTCATGGATTGACGGTGTCTTAAGGCAGGATGTCTCCAATTTTAAAGTGGGTAAGAATCACTTGGGATCTTGTTAGAAATGTAATGTCTCAGGTCCCATCTGAGTAGGTCTGAAATCACTGAATCATAGTCTGCACTCTGACGGGATCCCCGAGTGATGCTACTGCTGCTGCTGGGCTGCAGATCACACTTTGAGTAGCAAGATTCCAAGGAATTGCAAAGGCCATATAACCAAACATGCACACCCCTTTACAGATGGGGAAACTGAGTCCCAGGAAGAGCTGCTGACTTTGACTAGGTCAGAGTGAGGCACTGGCACAGCTGAGACAAAAATTTACAGCTTCAGATTAGTGGGTCATCTCCACTCCCCAACATGAACATCCACTTGTGAGACACATGCAGGGAGCGAGTAAAAAGAAGCAAGGGAGGGCAGCACCCTAGATCTTCCCTGGGTAGCCCCAGAAACTCCCCACCCCATTTCTAAGTGGGAGGCTGATGTCCCCCCTTTTCCCCATCCTCCTTTTCCTCCTCTTGTAAATGCCTGGAGTAGAGCTGAGAGAAGATATTGCTAGGGTCAGGGAAAGTCCAGTTCCCTTCTTCCCTCCACCTGACAAAGCAGCAAGTTGTTAGTACTGATAACATCCACCATTAATGTTTGATTAGTACCTGCAGAACTGACATTCCAGGAAGAGCATGACAACAGACTCAAGGTGACATCTTCTAATCTGCCTCCCAGATCCCCTCTCCTCCTGCCATTCACCCAAGCTTTCTCAGCTGGTGAGCTGCAGCTGGCCCCATCTCCTAGAATGAAGATCATGAAATAAACTTGATGTTAAAATGTGCAGTGTGACCCTCTGACTTTTTCCGACCAAGCAGATTAATTTCTTCAGCCTACCTAGAGGTAGAAAGTATATGAACAGTACTTCTGTCCAAATTCTGACACCCTGAACCCTAAAGAAATGATCCAGGAGGAAAGTTTCAATGATTTAAAATAAGAACCCACATATCACCTCACACTAGTCAGAATGGCCATCATCCAAAAGTCCATGAACGATATAAATGCAGGAGAGGCTGTGGAGAAAAGGAAACTCTCCTACACTGCTGGTAGGAATGCAGTTTGGTGCAGCCATTATGGAAAACAGTATGGAAATTCCTCAAAAGACTAAAAATTGACTTACCGTATGATCCAGCAATCCCACTCCTGGGCATATATCCAGAGGGAATCTTAATTCTAAAAGACACCTGCACCCCAATGCTCATAGCAGCACTATATACAAAAGCCAAGACATGGAAATAACCTAAATGTCCATTGACAGATGACTGGATAAAGAAGCTGTGGTATATTTATACAATGGAATACTACTCAGCCATAAAAATGACAACATAATGCCATTTGCAGCAACATGGATGGACCTGGAGAATGTCATTCTAAGTGAAATAAGCCAGAAAGAGAAAGAAAAATACCATATGATATCACTTATACGTGGAATCTAAAAAAAAAAAAGACAAACTTATTTACAAAACAGAAATAGACTCAGACATAGAAAACAAACGTATGGTTACCATTGGGGAAGGGTGTGGGAGAGGATAAATTGGGAGTTCAAGATTCGCAGATAATAACTACGATATATAAAATAGATAAACAACAAGTTTATACTGTATAGCACAGGGAACTATATTCAATATTTTATAGTACCTTATGGTTAAAAAGAATATGAAAACAAACAAAAAAGAATATGAAAACGAATATATGTATGTCCCTATATGACTGAAGCATTGTGCTGTACACCAGACATTAACACAACATTGTAAACTGACTACATTTCAATAAAAATATATTTAAAAAAGGAGAACCCACAAGACCTAGGAGACCCCAGAGGCCGTGTGATTGAATATCCCACCCAATGCCTGAATCCCCTTTACCAGATGCTACAGTGCATGGATCTGGGCCATTTGACTCAGTAAGCCTTCCCCATGCCCTGCAGACGTCTCCACACAAAAGCAGGCTTAGTACCCTTTCACGCAGTCTTACCCAAGTCACTGCACAGACTCACTCCATGCCCTGTGTGTCAACCCACTCCTAGATGTCCCATCTTCTCTTGTTGTCATTCGTTATCCCCATTTATGAGCTTGGTCTGTCCTTTGGAGATGATTTTTTTTGCACCCAGATGGGACCAGGTTGAAGTGAACTGTAATCAAGGAGGGGAGGGGAGGCTGTAGCCAGTTCAGGAGGAGCCTCCTGTTTTCCCTGAGCTGAGCTGCCTTGTAGAGTTTCTAAATCCATCGCATCCCATCACTGTTTTTTGCTGATCTCTTTGAATTCTGCCCTCCCAGCGTTAAGGGCTGTGACTGACTGTGCTGTCTCTTAGCCATGACACAGTCACTTTCTCCCTGTGTTCCCTCCCATCTTTCCCAAGTCTCTAATTAACCCTTCTGTACCAACTAGGGTTCAGTTGAGAGTAGCATCTTCCCCATGCTTGAGAGGCCGTGGTGCTACAGTGGTACCCAAACGTTAGATATCTGTACCAGTGGCACAGGATAGGGGTCGGGTTCAACATTTAAATAAGCAGCCCAAGAGATTCTGCTGCAGGTGGGCAGGGGGCCTAACTTAGAGAAAGACTGATGGGAATTTTGGTGTCAGATACATCGGAGTTCAGTTCCTGACTCTGCAACTTTCTACCTGTGTGACCTTGAACGTAGCAGTTCATCATTATAAGCCTCAGCTTCCTCGTCTTTGTTAAAGAGATGCTAAAATCCATCCCTGAGCGTTAAAACTATGAAATGAGATGACATCTATAAAGCGTTTCGTATAATTCGAGGCAGGCAGTAAGCAAGCACTCAATGACTACAAGCCAGCGTTGCTATTGGTGTAACTGCTTCTTTTATCTTCAGGATCGGGAAATTATTAGCAGGAAGTCATCAGTTGCATGTCCTTTTTGGCAGACTGAGACTTCTCATAGACGCTGGTGAGCCTCCTTACCATCCTGTGACTTCGCTCCGTGTGAGTTTTGGGATCCCTGTTGGTGGTTTATTACCACTCCCAGGCATGGCCGTGGGCCTTGCCCTTAGTAGGGGATCAGCATTTGCTGACTGTTTTGGATTGAGTGAATGCCTTCCGGCCAGGCCTTAGGTGCTGTGTTGCCGTGGCAACGCCACTTCTGTTCTTCTCACCTTTCCCCTAAACGCTCTCCAGCATCTTGATATTATGACTCTGATTCAGTTCCTTCCTGGCCCGACCCTTCCGACTGCTCTGCTCCATTGAAGAGCAGCCTCCCACCGAGCCTTGATGGTACCTGCCAGTTTTTATTTATTTCTTGGCGTTAAAACTTCCAACTCACTTAATCATATCATCTGTGCTCTATGCATAGATTATGTTCTTAAACAGAAATGATGAGAAATGAAGCTGGTAAAATGGGAGTAGGAGTTGCAGTGGTGGGTGGGACACGGCTTTGGCAACCAAGTAGGAGGGAACCAATTTTTCCTCTCTTGGAAGGGTTCAGTTTAGCTTCCGATGCTGTGATCAAATGATTAATTCAGAAGCATTGAGCCTACACCATGGATAACTTACATTCCGACTTCTCCATCAATGGATGAATACACGTGGTGACTGAGCAGAGCACACCTGGGTAATGACGAGGATTGTGGGGCTCCGGGGCTCGGGTTTGGGAGGTGGTAGAGCATGGGTTAGAAGCAAAGGCTCACGGGCTGGTTCTGACCCTTACGCAGTGTCTGTGACCCCAGGCAAGTCACGGAAGCCCTCTGAGACTCAGTTTCCTCTTTCATAAAGTTAGAATAATACTAATATCTCACCTCCTGATGTTTCTATGATAGTTAAGGGAGATGAAGTATGTCAAGCGCCTCGCATGGGGTGCGGGACATGGTTAGGGCTCAATAATGTGAGCTGACAGTAACACCTTAGTCACCCGTCCCTCCTCTGGGGCTTTGATACAGCTCCTAACCAGGTGGGAGAGGAAAGAGAGTCTTGTCTGGGCTGGCCCTTTCCTCCTTTTGAACCCTGGCTCTCTGGTGTCCTCTTATCTGTTGTTCAGGTCAGGCTGGTCACTTCCTCGTAGCTGAGCTGACACACTAATTGCAGGGAGTTCACAGCCTCTCTGTCTACAATTTCTCAACCTTCAGTCTTGAAGGTACAGTGACTTCCTGGCTTTCCCAATCATGCTTTGTTGCCTGAGTTCCTAATTACATTTGCATAACCAGGCATTTCAAGAGATACATTTCTCCCCCAAGGCAGATACAGACACATGGGACCTAAGCATCACGTCCATAAAGAGCCTGTCCTCCAGCCCCAACCCCAAATCTGGTGTAGGTTGCTTTAGGAAGGTCTTAGGAGCCAACGAATCCTGAATCTGACTGGTCATTCGATTCACCCGGGATCCTTCGGCAACCTACAGCTTCCAGGATCCCACTTGCAGTCCCTTTAAGTTGAAATCTTGGTGGCTCAGAACCACCATAGTAAGAGCACTGGAGTCAGGCACATACAAAGAGTAACTTCTGAGACAAGTGTTGCCTGGGAAACTGATGGCCATGGCATCAAACGGGATGCTCTCTTTCACATGGGGTAGACCCAGAGGAAGCTGCTGAGTTTCCCACATCACGCTCCATCAGGAATGTAGCACAAGCCTGCTCGAGACGCCACACCTGCTAGAGATGCAGGCTCTCAGAATCCTCACGAGAAATACCAGGTTCAATTACTAACTACTGATTTTATTAGGAAAGAGCGCCTTCCCGTTTTCCCTATAAAACCTCTTCCGAAAGTGCCCTTGCCTGTGGCCACAGCTCGGAGCTAGAAGTGTGGGGGTTAAGCCTTCCACGTGCACTTCATTTGCTTCTATGGCCTCCAATGCCCTAAGAAGAAGCTCACAGTTCATATCCCAGCCAAAGAGAAGTATGAGCCGGAGGAAGGGGAGGAAGAAGAAGAAAGCCCATTTCAGTTACATGGGGAAAATCCTAAAGCAAGTGAGTTGGGACTCTCTTTAAAGAAGCTTGGAATGGCCAAGACGGGTGTCCTGGTGGCAGCCTTGGCTGTGATCTTCACTTCAACTTCTTCTGAAACAGGAGCCCTTCCTCACCCACTGAGTTCCCGAAAAGTTGGCTGCCAACAGCGGCTCTAAACCAGATCTGTGGACGGCTATCTTCTCCCACTTGGCTTTCTTGCTGCTGGCAGCCACTCTGAACACCTGAGCTCTCGGTGTCTCTCGTATCTGTTGACAGCCACCCTGTAAACTGATTCTGAAAGGCCCTCCCCTTTACCCGTAGAGAGGGGATTCGCCGCCTCGTCTGGTCTATCAGTCCGAGGAGTTGCAAATATCGGGCTTTCATTACAGGGTCCTCTGTACTTAGAAAGTTCTTTAAGTGGGTAGGTAGGCTTATTCCCCTGTCCTGCCCACCCAACCTCACTGCAGAGCATGCAGATTCTAGAACACAAAGTCAGGAAGGTCTTCCCCTCCGAGAGAAGCTGTGGGGAAGAGAGGAAGGAGGGTCTGTGAAAGACATGCTAAGGTTTGATGTGGGATCGGACTTCACGCCAAAAAAGCAACGCTGAGTGTTCATATCTGTTGTTGTACCAAAGCCCCCTGTGTTCCAGTAGTATTGTTTGGAATCTGTTATGTGTCCTGGGTGAAGAAGGGAAAATGAGATTTAGAAAAGATTGGAGATGGTGTGTGATTCAGAACGGGGTTCTCAACCACGGCCCTGGGGGCAGGGTGGTTCTTTGTGGGGCTGGTGGCGGGGGCGGGGGGAGCTGTCCTGAGCATTGGGATATTGAACAGCATCCCTGGCCGCTAGCCACTAAATGCCAGTGGTGCCCTCCTTCCCAGCTGCGATGACCAAAATGTCCACAGATACCAGATGACCCCTGGAGGGCAAAATCACCCCTTGCTGTGAGCCATTGCCGAAGTCAGGCCCTTGGTGGCAGCACCTGGACTAGGCAGCCCCTGATCGTTAGTCTCTCCTTGGCCGGTCCTTAACCTGGTGGGTCTGGCAGGCCGCGCTGCGCCTTCAAGCCTCCAGAGGGTCAGTTCTGTGCCTTGCTTGGCTCAGCCCCTGGGGTGCCATGAGAATAAAACCAGACGCTGGCTGGGTAACTGCATTGAGTGCCTGTGTGCCCACCAGGTCTGCAGCAGGAATTCAGATGAAAACGACGTGGGCTCTGTCGTGAAGGGGCTCACAGTCCTGCAGTATGTGTGTGTATGTGGGGATACTGAGGAAGTAGGACTTGCTTACGTGACGTCTCATGTCCGGACAGTTAGGATTAGAGCCCTGAATGGGTGATTCTTAGGGCAGAGTTCTTTTGACTGTTCTCACTGCTTCTCCAAATTTAGACAAGGGCAGTAATGACACAGCAGTATGTGACACAGGCTCTGAGAACAAAAGGGCCCTGGTCCTCAGTGGGAGGTGGACCACAGATAAGCCAGAGGTGGTACTTGGGGAAGAGCTTTAAAAGATGGGTGGGATTTGAAAGGTGTAGTTGGATGAAGGCATGGGAGGTAGAGGTGACAGAGAAACAGTGGCATGGGGACTGGAAAACCTAGGGACACCTCTGAGGAAGAACAAGTGTTCCCCGCTTGGCTAGAAATCATGTTGGCCAAGGAATGAAGGCTGGAAATTAAGAAGTGTAAAGTAAAATGCTTACTAATGTGAAATATAGAGTGTGAAAGTATACTAGAAGCTAAAAGTATATTTTCCATCTTCAGAAGTTGTTGGATGTTAACTCTGCTTCTAATTAGGAAAAACCAAGGCACAAAAGTTGAAGCGACCAGGCTTAGGTTGTATTATCCAGACAAGGGTTATCTTTCTCACACAGCTACAAATTCCCCTCCTTCCCTCTTGCTCAGAGACAGCCGATAGGTATGATGGCCTTGTTTACTTCAACACATCCCTGTCAGCGTCCCTTTGGGTGGTCTGTGTGTTTCCACGGATGCATGAATCTGCAGAAGCCATGGGGATACCTGGGTGCTGGGTCGGACCATACGTTCCTTACTATGGGAGCCTTCACGTCTCTGTCTCAGCCTTGTGCTGTTTGTGTTCCAGACCCACCCAGACTTCAGTGGGAACTCCTGGATCTTGGATGCACTGGGAGTTCTGGAGGACTGGCGGCTGGAATGCATTAGCCGGGAGTCAGTTAGGTTGTCCCTCTACAACCACAGAAGAGCCATCACCAGCAGAGAGATCCTGGCAGCAGTCAAGCAGAGATCCTCTTGGAAGAGCTTTTGAATTAATGAAGTGGGTTTGAATGGCCCTGTTGTTGAAATGACTGCACTTGTCAAAAAATAAAGTGGAGGGGAGAGGCACGTTGGAGGGCTGAGTTAGAAGACGGAGTATCTGAGAAGTACCCGCTGCGACAGGGGTCTTGGTGCTACACGCCTCGTCTCTGGGTCCTGCGTTTTTAGCCTCTAACTTAATTTATGTAAAGAATAAAGGAAAGCTACTTTCTCTCGTGTGTGTGTGTGATGCTTGTTTATGGTTTTCAAGTTTTTTTGGTAAGCATGCTTCTCTCCTTTCTTGAGCTTACCTATTGCCTTTTTGGAGGACACAGTTGCCCCCGTTACACTGTGGACTCACCACTGCTGCCCCTACTCCAGCCCCAGGGTGGGGGCTGCTGCAGTGGTATGAACTGATGATTTTTTTCTTAATTTAAGCACCCCTGCCTTGATTTATAGGAACTAAAAAATAAAGGGAAAAGGCAGTCTGTTTGCTTTTTGAGTATAAGACTCATGGTGTTGGTTATCTTTGTAGCACTTAGCATAATAGCATGTAAGTGTCAAATGCAGAAGCTGGTCCCAACCATGGGGAAGCAAAATAATAATAAATAATAGTATTAAAATACAATAAGCTAGGAGCAGAAAGAATAAACAGGCTGGTAGATTTTAGACGTGGTATTCTGGGAAAGCCTGGAGAGGTGACATGAAAGAAGAGGATGGGAAGGACTCTGGGTGGAGGGAAGAGTGCGAGCAAAGGTCCTGAGGCAGACAGGCAAGCTTTTAGCTTGTTAGAGAAACTAAGTGAAAGTCAGGGCAGCCGGGTTCTAGCAAGCAAAGAAGAAGTCCAGCAGGAGATGAGGTTGGAGGAAAAGCCTGGAGCCAAGTCAGGCAGGGTTTTTTATTCCGAGGACAGTGTGAAGCTGTTGAAGGATTTTAACTGAGATGGAAACTGTCATCCTGTTTAGGCTGTGGCTTTTAGTTTAGGTTTGCCCTATAGTAAAGTGTACAAATCTTAAGCATACCTCAAAGTTTTACATCTCTGTATGTATATACTCAGATGAAGATACAGAATATTTCCTTCACTGTTGCTCCTATGTCAAGGAGAGATTGGAGACAGTGTTGGAGATGTTTTGCATGAGTTTAGTTGAGGGATGACAGTGGGCTGTGGGAGTGTGGGTAGCAATCAAGATGGAAAAAGGGAAGAGGTTTGAAGTAGAATTTAAGATCAAATCAATAGGATTTGCTAATAGTATGGACACGAGAAGGGAAGGAATAAGGATGACTCCTAGGTTTGGGGCTTGAGTAGCATGGTAGGCAATGCGGCCGTTTACAGAAACGGTAAGACTAAAGGAGGGACAGGTATTTTGGGAGAGGTATAAATTGACAATTCCATTCTAGACATGTAAGTCTTAAATACCTATGAAATATGCAAATGGAGGCGTCAAATAGGTAGGAGAACCAAGGAGACAAATTTAGGAACCATCAATATAAAATAGTGGCATATAGATCAGCAAGAATGGGTGTGATTACTTAGGAAGATGGGATAAAAAGGGAAAAAAGAAGACGGTCCAGGACCAAGACCAAAGAGATCCCACTATTTAGACTCAGATAGTGGAGAACAGACAAAGGAAACCAAGGAGGAGAAATCTGAGAAATCAGGAGGATGGTGTCATGGAAGCCGGAGGGGAGAACGTGGTCCAGCCCACGGTGCACAATCCTGGAGAGAGTATTAAAAGGACATGTTTATATCTGTTGTCCTTGGTGATGCGGCGATCATGGCAACCCTGTGAAGTCAACTCGCTGGAGCAGGGTGGGCATCAGCCAGATTTGAGCAGGTTGAAGAGTGGATGGGAGGTAGTTCGTGGAGGCAGGTTTTTGTTTTTTTTTTTTTTTTTGGATGGTGTTGAGACCAAAGGAGAAATTTAGTGCTGAAAGGGAGCAGAGACTTGGGCTGGAAGCTGGAGAGTCACTTGGTACAGAGAGATTTTGAAGATGAGCAGTTCTAGAGCTCAGTGGTTTGCTGATGGGAATTCTCCAGCGTAGAGGGAGATATGAATGCAGAAGAATGTAGAAAAAGGCAAAGTACCCAGGACCTTGAGAGGGGTAAGGGGTGAAGGGATGGGATTCAGAGCAGGAGTTGAAAGAGGAGATGTATAAAATGTGGGAAGTGTAGAGATTTGGTGATGAAAAATGAGGAAGTTAGCAGTTTTTTTTTTTTTTGAATCAAACAAGTGGAAGTGGAGGAGGGGCATGGGAAGTCTGTAGATAAGATATGAAGTCGTTGTCTA
Organism: Camelus ferus; assembly: GCF_009834535.1. Classification (NCBI taxonomy): domain Eukaryota; kingdom Metazoa; phylum Chordata; class Mammalia; order Artiodactyla; family Camelidae; genus Camelus; species Camelus ferus. The sequence continues at coordinate 43,354,424 of NC_045711.1, forward strand.
AGAGAGTAAGAGTATGAGGCTTGAACATCTATGGACAGATGGCCCACCAGGAATGAGTGCCTGCTTAAAGTCTGTGATCGTGAATTGAAAGCAAAGCCAGTCTTCTTAATTTCCAGAATATATAAACAGCTCATACAACTTAATAACAAAAAAAACTCAAACAACCCAATCCAAAAATGGGCAGAAGACCTAAACAAGCAATTCTCTAATGAAGACATACAAATGATCAATAGACACATGAAAAAATGTTCAATATCCCTAATTATCAGAGAAATGCAAATCAAAACTACAACTAGGTATCACCTCACACCAATCAAAATGGCCATCATTCAAATGTCCACAAATGATAAATGCTGGAGAGGGTGTGGAGAAAAGGGAACCCTCCTACACTGTTGGTGGGAATGTAGTTTGGTGCAGCCATTATGGAAAACAGTATGGAGATGCCTCAAAAAACTAAAAATAGACTTACCACTCTTGGGCATGTATCCAGAGGGAACTCTAATTCAAAAAGATACATGCACCCCAATGTTCATAACAGCACTATATACAATAGCCAAAACATGGAAGCAACCTAAATGTCCATTGACAGATGACTGGATAAAGAAGCTGTGGTATATTTATACAATGGAATACTACTCAGTGATAAAAAAAATAAAATAATGCCATGTGCAGCAACATGGATGGACTTGGAGATTGTCATTCTAAGTGAAGTAAGCCAGAAAGAGAAAGAAAAATACCATATTACTTTTATGTGCAATGTTAAAAAAAAAAAAAGAAAAAACAAGACATTAATGAACTCATCTACAAAAGAAACAGACTGGCAGACATAGTAAACAATCTTATGGTTACTGGGGAAAGGGGGTGGGAAGGGATAAACTGGGAGTTTGAGATTTGCAAATGTTAACCACTATATATAAAAATAGATAAAAATAAATTTCTTCTCTATAGCATAGGGAACTATATTCATATCTTGTAGTAACCTTTAATGAAGAAGAACATGAAACTGAATATATGTATATATATATGCATAACTGGGACATTATGCTGTGCAGCAGAAATTGACACATTGTAACTAAATATACTCCAATTTAAAAAAAAAAAGAAAGCAAGCAGGGCCAGTCTTGCTGTGTGACCTTCTCCAGCCACATGTGTTTGCCATGGTGCCAAACACGGTGCCTGTCTGGGGAATGCAGAGTCTGGGTTCTGCAGAGTGAGCTAGAAGTGGGGAGGGGCAAGGGAGCTACTCCATGCAATCCAGGCCAGCCAGGAGGGGAGGAGGATGAGAGGGCTGAAAGCCTCTTGGGGTTCAAAAGATGTCGGGCCTGTAAACTGAGTCTCAAAGGGGGACTTTTCTCTCTCTGGGACCCTTTAGTGTTAGCTAACCCACGAGGACAGTCGCCTAAGAAGCAGGGGTGACACCCAGTGACCACTCCTTGAAATGCACCTTCTCACTTTTAGGTTGTCAGCCGACCCCGAGGCAACCTTGTATGAGATGAGCTGGGGCATTCTGCTCTACTTGGGAGGCGCGCAAGCCCTCCCGATTCTCTCCATAGTTGTCCCGCTGGCCCTGCTCTCTCTCAGGTGACTCAGATGCTGCTGCTCAGGTGGGTAACTAGACGTGGACAGTTGAGGCACTGAAGGCAACCTGGGGGCTGTTAGCCCAGATGTGGGCTTCCCTGCTAGGTTTCTGCTGTCCTGGGAACCCAGAACAGGCATCTTAGGATGGCTTCAGGCATTCTGAAATCCTTAGGGTTTAGATGAATGCCAGGTCATGACACAAGCCTCTTCCAGCCCACAGCTGTCCTGGGGAAATTGTCAACTCAGCCGACTCAAAGGCTAAGTGAGATCCCCCCTCCCTCAACCTTCTTTCAAGAGTTGATTATCCTCAAGATCTGAGAGGGTCCTAATGTCTGACTCCACCTAGACTCTCCTGCCCCAAGCACTGGGGTCTGGCTTAGTCTAGAGGGAAACCTGGTATCTCCCCAAACCCTGCCTCCCACAGGTACTGGGCTTGACTTCTGGGCCAAGGAGTTGGATGTCCCTCAGTTAGGGGCTATTCTGTTCTCTTGGCAAAAGCACTTAAAATTATCAAAGTCAAAGTCAAAGGATTTTTTGGAAAGAGCTCTAAAGACAGATTTCACAGCCTTCCTCTCTTGTCCATTCTAGTATCGGACTACCCCTCTTTATTATTTTTAAAATTTCTTTTCAATTGAAGTGACGTTAGTTTATAACATTGTATACGTTTCACGTGTACATTGTATTTTCACTTCTGTGTACACTACAGTGTGCTCACCATCTGTCACCATATAGGTGATCCTCTTTACTCAATTCATCCTTCCCCCTGCCCCTTCCTCTCCGATGACAACTACTCTGTTCTCTGTATCTGCATTTGTGTTTGTCTGGTTGGGTTGTTCATTCCTTTTCTGGCTTTTGTTTTTGTGGTTGTTTTTTAGATTCCACACATCAGTGAAATCATACGGTATTTGTCTCTACGTGATCTTATTTCACTTAGCACAATACCCTCAGGTTCCACCCGTGTTGTTGCAAATGTCGAGATTTCCACTCCTCTATGGCTGAGTAGTATTCCATTGTGTAAACGTATATTCCACACCTTCCTTATCCACTCATCCATCCATGGGCACTTAGGCTGTTCTCATATCTTGGCTACTGTAAATAATGCTGCAATGAACATAGGGATGCATGTATCTTTTCAAATTAGTGTTTCTGTACGCACAGGAAATACAAAGAGGGCCAAGATGGCACCTCTAACTCCCTTTGTAATGACCTAAGGTACCTCTTCTATTCTCTCTAATTACCTTTCACTAGGACCTGCTGTTTATTTTTCACTTTAAGAGTTAGCCAGTCAGGCACAAGAGGGTGAAATGAGGGTGTACTGCTGAGGCACGGACCCTGGAGTGAAGCAGGGGAGGAAGATGGTCTCTAAGATGGTCAAGAAATGGAGGAAGACTGACTCACCTCTAATCCTCTTCCCCATCTCTTAGCTCACGATCACCAGCCTGAACTTGACTTTGAACTGAGGGGCTGCCTGGTGCAGTAGAAAGAGTGCACGCCAAACACTTGCCCATGTCTGTTCCCACATCTGTAAAATGGTGATGGTAATGGCTCCTGCACACGGCCGTGGTGAAAGTAGAATTAAATAATGCACATGAAAGTGTTTCTTACACTGACACAGTATAATTTCCCTTGCTCACTCTGCACCCCCCCACCACCCAGACTGCCCATTGCACATGCCCTAAAGCCCCCTGGGGGGAATCCTTGTTAATGGTCTCTATGTCCACTGGTCCAGTTGCTCTGACTTTGAGGAAATGCAGACTTGGCCTTTGTTCCCAGTAGGGATCCTGGCCCAGCCCTGCTCTGCTAACTCACAGCCCTCCTCCAGCCTTCTCCCCACTTCCTGGTCCTGCTCCCCCCGCTCCCGCTCCCGTCAGCCTCAGCAGTTCTGAGTGCGCTGGCTTTTGCTCCTGTAAGAGGCACTGGCTTCACTGTGGTCTCTGCCCCCGCCCACAGCTCAGAGGAGGCCTGACCTGTGTGTACACAAACCTCTCCCTGCTGGCCTCTCTTGGAAAGCCATTCACTAACCTATAAAAGGCCCTGAACACTTAAAACAAGCATGGACTCAAAATCAAATCAGGGATTTAAACCTGGGACTCAGATTCAGATCAACCTTCCTTTTTTTCCATTGCTGGTGCCTTATCCTCTCTGAGGGTTTCCCACAGGCTTAACTCTCCTGCCATAAGCCTCCCAACGGCTGCCACACCCCAGCCAGCTTCCCAGCATCCGGGATGGGTCTAGAGTTCCTATCACCATTATAGAATGACAGTGACAATAGCTCAGTTTTATTTTCATTCCTTCCACAAGTGTTTATTGAGCACGTACTAAATGGCAGGCACTGTAGTAGACACTGGGGGGTCAGCGGAGTAAAGTATAAGACAGTCAAGTCCTGAGACTTATATTCTGAAAGGGGAGAAGCAGTAAACAAATACTTAGTGCACTGTCAGGTAGTGAAAAGTGCCATTTAAAAACACATAAAGGAGGCAAGAATACACAATGGAGAACAGGCAGTCTCTTCAGCAAGTGGTGTTGGGAAAACTGGACAGCTGCATGTAAATCAGTGGAGTTAGAACACTCCCTCACACCATCCACAAAAATAAACTCAAAATGGCTTAAAGACTTAAATATAAGACAAGATGCTATAAACCTCTTAGAAGAAAACATAGATAAAACATTTTCTGACATAAATCTTAGCAACGTTCTCTTGGGCAGTCTACTCAGGCAACAGAAACAAAAGCGAAAATAAACAAATGGGACCTAATTAAATTTATAAGCGTTTGCACAGCAAAGGAAACCGTAAACAAATCAACACAACCTGCAGAATGGGAGAAAATATTTGCAAACAATGCGACAGACAAAGTCTTAATTTCCAGTATATATAAACAGCTCATGCAACTTAATAAGAACAACAACAACAACAACAAAATACCTGAAAAAATGGGCAGAAGACCTAAACAAGCAATTCTCCAATGAAGACATACAAATGGCCAATAGGCACATGAAAAAATGCTCAATGTTGCTAATTATGAGAGGCATGCAAATCAAAACTACAACCAGGTATTACCTCACACCAGTCAGCACGGCCATCCTTTAAAAGTCCACAAACGATAAACGCTGGAGAGGGTGTGGAGAAAAGGGAACCCTCCTACATTGCTGGTGGGAATGCAGTTTGGTGCAGCCATTATGGAAATCAGTATGGGAGATTTCTTAAAAAACTAAAAACAGACTTACCATATGATCTAGCAATTCCACTCTTGGGCATATATCCAGAGGGAGCTCTAATTTGAAAAGACACATGTACCCCAATTGTTCGCAGCATCACTATTTCCAAGAGCCAAGACATGGAAGCAACCTAAATGTCCATTGACAGATGACTGGATAAAGAAGCTGTGGTATATTTATACATTAGAACACAACTCAGTGATAAAAAAGAATAAAATAATGCCATTTATAGCAACATGGATGGACTTGGAGATCGTCATTCTATGTGAAGTAAGCCAGAAAGAGAAAGAAAAGTACCATATGATATCACTTATAATGTGAAATCTAAACAAATAAACAAACAAATAAAACAAGTGAACTTATTTACAAAATAAGAACAGACTCACAGACATAGAAAACAAACTTAGGATTATTGGGGGGAAAGGGGGTGGGAAGGGATAAATTGGGAGTTTGAGATTTGCAGACACAAACTACTATATATAAAACAGATAAACAACAAGTTTCTACATGGAACTATATTCAATATCTTGTAGTCACCTATAATGCAAAAGAACATGAAAAAGAATATATGTATGTATATGGATGACTGAAACATTATGCTGTACATCAGAAACTGACACAACATTGTAAACTGACTTTACATCAAGAAACGAAAAAAACCCAAAAAAACAAAAAAACAAAAAACCAAAACCAACACATCAGGCCAGGGGAGCATGGATGATGGGAGGTACTACTTCAGATGGGGTGATCAGGGAAGACTTCTCCGTGGAGGTGACTCTTGAGCAGACACCCAAGCAAAGGAAGAGAGTGTGAACAACAACAGCAAGGATTCCAGGCATATAGGGAACTTCAAAGAAGTAGATTCACAAATTTAACTAGTACATAGACCAAGAAATGGAAATGGAGCATGGGTCCTGCCCTCCCAGGGGCAACCTGCACCCTGACTTTTGAGCAAAGCCCAGCCCTGACATAGGATGAGCTGGGCATATTTGAGGAACAGTTTTTTTTTTTTTCAATTGTGATAAAATATACGGAGCATAAATGTGACCATTTTAACCATTTTTAAGCATACAGTTCACGGCATCAAGTACCTTCTCACTGCTGTGCAAACATCACCAATCCTCTCCAGCACTGTTTTCATCTTTCCACCTGGAAACTCTGCACCCATCAAACAACTCCCCATTGTTTTCTCCCTCCAGCCCCTGGTAACCACCATTCTACTTTCTATATGATAAGCGTTTTAAATGCATCATCTCATTTAGGCCAGGGTTTGGCTGCCATAAACAATTTAGGCCATAGGTTTGGCTGTCATCCCCATTCTAGGGATGGGGGAGCTTGGAGGGACCTGTCTAAGATCACTACAGCTCCCAAGTGGAGGAGTTAGACCTCTGATCGTGGTTTCCCTGCTCCGGCTCCTACTCTTAACTGCCTACCAGATTGGGGTGAAGGATGCTTTTCTGTTGTCCCTCTGATGGCCCGGAGGTGGGTCAGGAGAGTTTAGTGAGGGTTACAGGCCGTGTGAGAAGCCTTTTTTTTTTGTGGCTGCCAGAGGGTATTTTTGCCCCTGACTGGTCCTGCCTGTCTGGAGGGAAGGGGCTGCTACCTAGAGCCATGGGTTGGGGGTGGAGGGGAAGGTAGGTGATCACCATCTGTCTGCTACATTCCTCTCCCACCTTGGTCTTTGGAGCTGCTTTTCAGGGAGTGTTCAGCTGCCCTGAGGGAATACGCATGAGCATCTCCGGTGCCTGATACCCAGCCCACCAGCCCTATTCCCATCTATTATTATTAGGACATAACACACCACTAAGTGCTACAGAGAGAAATTACCCGGGAGCTTCAAATGACACAGATGCAACTCTGCAGCAGACATCAGAAGGCAGAAACAAAACAAAGTGAAAGGATATCAAGATTGGACAGACTCAGTCTGAAGATCAGAGGAAGTGTATTTTTGAGGATGGGGTGCATGCAAAGTTGGGACAGAGTGGCTCCAGCTGTTGCAGCCACTGCCTGAGCCATGACAACCTGCCTTGTTCTGATACCTAGGTCACCGGAAGAGCTAACAGTTTCCTGGTCTGGGTGGTCTGGGCTTTGGTGCCAGGGCGTCTTGGGTTCCACTCCCTGCTCTATGATTTACAAGCAGAAAGAGCTCGGTAAGGTGCCTTACCCTTCTGAGTCTATTTCCTCCCCTGTAAACATAATCATACCATCTTTTCAGGGTTGGTGGGAAGATCAAATGAGATAAGGCATGTAAGATAACTAATCAGTGTCTGATACATAGTTGGTGATTAACAAGTGTTCACTCCCTGCCTGGGTGGAGCACCAGCTCATACCCACTGGCCAGGAACCAAGCCTCACCACAGTCAGAACCACTGTACACCTGCTGGCTTCTCCTCTCTGAGTCACTGGGTTCAGTCCTCAACTTCGGAACTCTTGCTATATAATTTGTTGTTCAGACTGAATAGGGGAGAGGCCATCTGTAGGGGTGTTTGAATTTTGGGGGGCAGTCTGGCAACTCTCCCTTTTATCTTTATTGGGGGAAACGCCCCTCGCATGCAGAGATGCAGGAAGGCAGGATCCACAGCACAAGCAGATGGGGCGACATCCTGCCCAGGACTCTGTGTCTGGAATAAGATAACGTAGAAGGGAGAGTCACAATTATTTCAGGGCAATGGAGCCCCTGTGGTGCCTGCCCATTTCCTAATCTGGGTCTTCCGTCTCCCGCTGATTCTGCGGGCACCCCGGGTCCTCTCAACACGACCCCTTTCCACGTGGGGCAATCAACCAGTTTCTATTGCTTGCAAGTAAGAGCACTGAGTACCAATGAGGTCTTTTCAGGTCAATCTGGGGAAACTTCAAGGGGCATTGGGATGACAGGAGTTGCTAGCATGACGGGACACAGCTGAATAGGAGAGGCACTGGCCCGACCTTAGTGCCACCCTGTCTTCCCTGCAGCTGGGTGGTGGTGGTTAACTGAGGCATCTGCACCCTCAGCTCCAGGCAGCAGCTGAGATACACACATAGCTGGGATGACCATCTAGGGTCCGTAGTCCTTCCAGACCATGCTCCTGATACTCTGGACTCTGGACGTCTCTGCTCAAATGGCCCCCAGCCTGCTTCCAGGGCTTATGTGGACCTCCCTCCTTCCAAGGCAGCCTGTCCTGAAGGAGGGCCAAGGGATGGCTGTTCGCAGGGAGGGGGCTGTGTCCCCATGAATGCACGGTGAGTCCCCTTTTGGTATGGGATGGAGTAGAGTTTGAACAGAAGGCACAGGACTGCCAACCGGTGTCCTGCATTTGTACTCTTGCCCGGCCAGGCAACTGGTACGGGTGGGCCTGCTGGTCACCGCCCAGTGTGGCTCAGGGGATCATAAGAGCTTTCACTGAGTCACCGTTTACCCTGGGCCCGGCACTCTTAAACGCACTGCCTGCATCATGGCATGAGACGGTACACTAACTCAGGATGCTTACAAGTCATAGCCCCCTTTCCAGAGGAAAGAACCAAGGTCCCGAGAAGTGAAATAAGTCGCCCGCAAGCGAGCGAGCGGCAGAGCCAGGATGTACAGCAGACAGCGCGCAGCGCGCAGCACAGACTCGCTCCCGGATCAGACAGACACACTGCAGGGACCAATGGTACTCCCAGCCCCCACCCCCCCGGACGGCCGGACCCTCCGGGGCCCCCTCCCCGCCTGGCCCCCGCGGGGGCGCGAGGACCGCCTGTCGGGTCGCTGAGCGACAGTCTCGCAGCTGCCCGGGCCTCCCCAGGCCCCAGCCCCCGGCCGGGCCCGGGGCCTGGCGGTGACGGCGGCGCCTGGCAGCGGGGGATTTGGATGCTCGGCCGGCGTCTCCCCCGCCCGCACCACCTCCGGGGGTTTGGCCGCGCCGGGACTTATCTCGGTTCCTTCCCGGCATGCCCCGCTCGCGGGCGGCCGCCAGTCCCGCGCCCGGACTTTGCCATCGCGGGGGGCCCGGCCGCGGGAGCGCCCCCGCCGACGTCCCGGAGCCGCAGCCTCAGGTGGGTGAGCCCGGCGCGCCGCGGAGCTCGGGACCGGGGCTCCGCGCGAGCCGCCCCGCCAGTCCCTTCCGAGCGGGACGCGCGTGGCGGGCGGGGGTGCGGGAGAGGAGGGGGAGGGCAGCCCCTGGGCCCGCGACTGGGGAGAGTCGGAGCTGCGCGCCCCGGAGCCATCGAGCCCCGCGTGGCGCGCGCCAGGGCGGGTTGGAGGGGGGGTGTCCCTGCCAATGTCCTGGGTGTGGGGTGGGTATTTGGGGTAGCCGCGCAGGGGGAAGGAGGTGGGGTCTTGGGTCTGTTGTATTCTTGTGGACTTAGAACCCGATAGAGAGAAACCGAAAAACTCATCCTGAAACACACACACAGAGGTGAGTACACAAAGGAAAAGGAAAACACACGAAGAAACACTCATACAGACGGATCACGGAGAGAGACAGCGACAGCTCACAGAAAGCTCATACACGCTCAGAGAAACACACCAGAAACGCACAGGAAGAGGGGAGACAAAGCGGGTGGTCTTGGAGGCCATGGGCAGGGGGAGGGGAAAGGAAACACCGAGAAAGCATGAGATGGGGGAGGGGGAAGGAAAGCCTAGAGAGGGAAAAATGAAGAGAAATCAGACAAGGAGGAAAGAAAAGGGGCTAAAGGAGGTAGCTCCTTAGGAGGGACAGTATAAAGAAACGCATCTAGAGAAACTGAGGCACTACACCCCTCCTCTCCCCCCCAAACACAATCAGATACAGAGATGAAAAAAGTAGATCCCAGCCTTCTCATCCTTGTGGGCAAGTGAGTCCACAAGCTGTGCTGTGAGACCTCTGAGAAGCCCTCCTTGGCACTTTGAGTCAGCGAAGTCCCCACCTTATCCACTTGGAAAACTCCTACTCATCCTTCAAAACCCAGCTCAAGCATCACCTGCCCTTTGAAGAAAGCTTTCCTAGAAAGTGTTGTGCAAGCACTGGTACTCCCATTTCTGTGTACTTCTGCATGTGGTACAGGCATTCTGAGTTGAAATGGTTTGTCTGCCTGCCCACCTTTCCCCCAGTTCCCCAAGTTTAGGGGGCCCATGTCTTCATTTATCTCCAATCTCCAGAATCCAGTCCTTGGTACATAGTCAATGGTTAATAAATACTGAATGATGCTCAGGAGCATTTAGACCCTCAAGACATGGAGCATAGAATTAAATTCAAATAGTGGAGTTGTACTTACTGTCCTGGAATCAGAGAGAATTCCAGGTCAAAGTGCCCTTTTTTGCAGGTGGAGAAATCAAAGCCCAGAGAGGAGAGGAGACTTGCTCAAAAAGACACAAGTGGGAGACCTGCAATGAAATAACATTGTGAATACATACTTCTCTGAGATGCCATTGTCCCTTCAGCCTATATGTTTAAAATAGGCATGAAAGACTCCCCAAAATGAAAGCAGGCAATAAATAGGCAAGGGAAACGTTAATACCAGTTGTAAGTTACCAGCATTGAAACTGGCAATCAAAACTTTCTCCAGAGTTTTTAGAATCCTCTTTCCTCCTTAGAAAGAATAGAGGAGGTGAATGTCCATCTCAGTTTGTGTGGATGGCTTTCTGCTTCCTGACTCCAAAAACTTGGATGAATTACTTAACCTCTGCGGACCTCCGTTTTCTCATCTGTAAAATGGGGAGACTGATACCTGCCCCATAGGATAATTAGAAGAGTAAACACGTACCAAGTGCCTGGCACAGAGTAGATCCTCAGTGAATACAGGCCTGCCCTTCTTCTTAGGTGGGTATTTGTTCATGTGCCTGGTGCAGAAAATAGTGCTAGTGAAAATGTTTCCTTTTGTCCTTGGTTGAAAAGGCCATCCTGGTCCAACGGGGGAGCAAATGCTTTTAGGGAAGGAAAATGCAAGTTTAGAGCATGACATAAAATGCGTTGTGATTCTGTTCGGGCCCTCAGGTCTCTGCAGGTGACTTGGGGGAGCCTAGCTGCCCTCCCCGTTAACCCACCAGCAGGTAAGACCCCCCCTGCCCCACTGTCTTTCACTGCTTCTTCACCAGGCTGTTCTCTCCTTGTGTCTTTCAAGCTTCAGCCCATGTGGGGGATTGACTGGGACTGAGGGAGCCACCTGGAAGCATGGAGACCGTGGTGATTGTTGCCATAGGTGTGCTGGCCACTATCTTTCTGGCCTCGTTTGCTGCGTTGGTGGTGGTTTGCAGGCAGCGCTACTGCCGGCCCCGAGACCTTCTGCAGCGCTATGATTCCAAGTGAGTGGTCCAGGGAGGGAAAGGAGGAGAGATGGGCTGTGCCCTGGGGCTCCGATGAAAGAAAAAAAGAAGTTTGGTGCTGGGCAACTCTTGTTCAGCTTTCTGTCTCTAAAATGGTACCCAAGGCTGTCCTCAGAGCTTAAGGATGTTCCTTAAGCCCTGCAGTGTCCTGAGCCACCTTGGACTCTGTCACTGAACGTGTTCACCTACCACAAATCTATCCCAGACCCGCCACCTCACTTAGCATTTGGACAAGCCAAGTCCCTTTCCAACCAAACTCATAGGAACAGAAATCTGAGGCCCCCACTCCAGCCACATATCTAAGCAAGGGACACTTAGTGCTGTGAAACCCCAGCCTAGGACCATCTCTCTGTGTGCACATATTTCCTCATGATGTTCTGCAGGTGAAACACAGTTTGCCAGCAAGATCCTATCAGCAGTTTAGGGATATTTTAATTGTTAGATCCTCAGGGACCCTGACCAGTAACCCTTAGTTCTTTTACCCCTTTTTTTGAATCCTATCAGCATCTCTGTTGAGTGGTTAATAATTAGTAAACGCACATTTATGTGATGCAGGAAAGCTCTGCTGTGGCATCTCATGTTTTCAAGAACCCTGTTGTAAAGAAGAAGGTGTTTTCACTTCTCCCACTTCCCTAGTATAACTGGGAAGGGGTGGGACTATGCGGGTGGACCAAGGGGGTTCCCAGGAGAGATTCTGCAGGACGTGTAGGGGGTTCAGGTAAGTTTGGCTAATTGGAACTTTAGCTTCTCCATAAAAGTTAGGCTTGAAGGAAAAGTTACAAACATATTGTCCGGAAGGAGCAGCCCGTCTAATACGTCTTTGTAATGATCATGGTTGTGGCCCTGCTCTTTCTCTTAGAGGCTCATCTTGTTCTGTGCCGCTTTTTTTGTCTTCGTGCCCCTGCCTCCTTGACTCACCGTCTCGCCATGTACCCTGCCCACACTGCATGTCACTAGGGTTAGGTTTGGATCAAGGCCAAGTCCCTGCTTTGACTAACTCACTCCTTGCATTCTTTTGGGGGGTATGTGAGCGTCAAGAAGGAGAGGGTCAGTGGTGGTCACCACTTACCTGGGCTTTCCCTCCAGGCCCATTGTGGACCTCATCGGCGCCATGGAGACCCAGTCCGAGCCCTCTGAGCTGGAGCTGGACGATGTTGTCATCACCAACCCCCACATCGAGGCCATTCTGGAGAATGAAGACTGGATTGAAGATGCCTCGTAAGGCCTTGGGGACCGTTTGCTTTCCTCCAGCCGCCTGAGGATGGTGCACCGGGCTGCTGGGTGTCCTCCCCTGGCTTCCCCTTGCCAGAGCCGTCGACTGAGTACCTAGGAGCACTGCTGCCCTTTCCTCTGCTGTCACGGGTGGTGGTGGGGACTTAGAAGATGACATGACACTGTTTGTCCTCACCCTCCCCATTTTGTAGACCTGAACACTGAGGCCCATAGATGTGTGGCAGAATTGTTATAAAGTCACCCTGAGGTGTTGGATTCTCTTGGAGGCACCCGTGAATTTGACCCTCAGGCTCCTTGGGGATCCCTCTAGCCACCACAAGACATTGTGGGTTGAGAAGTGTGTACCGCCCCCTTCCCTTTGGCTCAGCCATCCATCTACTGGGCAGGTGTTTACTAATGTGATGTGAGGGCACTGGGCCCGGCACTGCAGCTATTAAGCTGGTGGTGGAGACAGAATTCTACTAAATGCCGTATTTCAGAAATGATCGGGGGTCTGTGCATGGTGCCGTGGGCACACACAGAGGAGGCAGTGTCTGGAGTTGCCTGGGGTCCGGAGGTAGGGGTGGAATTCATGAAGACTCTCCCAAAGTGGTGCCTCTCGATGTGGGTTTTGAAAGATGAGTTCACCAGGCTGAGCAAACAGGGAAGAAGTCCCTGGGTGGAGGGGGGGAGTGGCCTCAGAAGCTCAGAGTTACGAGAGAGCATGACCTGATGGGTGGGGAGTCGTACCACCTGGAAGCGCAGGGTGGGTGTGGGAGCGGAAGGGAAAGAGAGGTGAGGGAAGGTGCTTCCCGGGTTAGCTCTGGGGCTTGCTCACTGTGTCACTGAGGCCTTCCTGCTCTCAGGGGGCGTCCAGCTGCGCCCACAGGTCAGAGCTGGTTGAGGCCGGAGGTGGTAGCTGGAGGGAGGTGGGTCTCTCTGGAGAAGCGCTTACAAATTCTTCTTGTCTCCCCAGGGGTCTCATGTCCCACTGCATTGCCATCTTGAAGGTAATACTCTCCAATTTCCCCTTGAGGATAAGGGGGTGGTCACCAGAGCACCCTGTGCACAGACTCTCCGAGCGGGAGGGACTTTGGGAAGAGCCCTGCACGGGAGGCCTTTTGCAACGTGCGCGACACCTGGCGTGTCTCCTCTTCACTTCCGCCCCCGCCTGGATGGTCTGTCCTGCTTTACAATTCTTGAGACCCTTTCAAAGGCTTGATTCCACCTGGTCCTCATAATAGAGCGGTCTGCGGGAAAGATACCATAGGCTGTCACTAAGCACTCTGTCCCTGACTGCCGAGAAAGCTGTGCCCCCGAGACCGAGCAGCTGCTGAGGAGGAAACGGGGCTTCCCGGCTTCTCCCGGGCACTTTCTCTCATTCACAGAGAGCTCAGCCCTCTACAGGGAGCTGAGTTCTGTCTTGGGGCTTCTCCAATTGCTAGAAAGTTCCTCACTGGCCCTCCTGGGCTGTGACGGTAGTCAGCCAAACAAGACAGTCAGTGTTAAAAAAATCCAAACCGTGAGTATTTCAACTTGAAGGCAGACTTTTTTCTTTTAATACCCGCAGCCTCCAGACCTGGGTGGAAAGTTGGATCTGGTTTGCATTGTGGGTAATTTTTAGAGTCTGGGGTAATTTTTATGGTTTCAACGTGTTTTTCAGTTCGTGCCTCATACTCTCCTCCTTGATAGGATAATAATAATACTATGGGAATATTTGGCCAGTGGCAAATAGTGTTCATTTCGGTAACCTGGGAAACTACACATTTCTCTGTCTAGTAATTATTCAAGATTTCAGAAAAGACAGCTTTATCTTTTCTTTGGTGTCATTCAGTGCAAGATATTAAAAAGTCTCTCATCCCCCCTTCCTTCAGCCATCTCTCTTGGGGGACAAAGAAGTGCCTAGTAGGACATTGTTGTCCTAGGGTCCAGGCTTATTACTGAATTCCAAGAAGCTCTTTATCCATAGATATGGTCATAGGTGGCGCTAGATGGTTCTGAGCAATAATGCCGTATTACATCTCCCTTCTTCCATCCAGGATGTGCCCTGGTTCTGGGTTTTGTCCCCTGCCCTTGCCTCTTAAAGGAACAGGATGAATGACAGCTGAGTTACGGGATGGCTTATTGTACTGAAGTCAGTGGTCCATCCTGAGATGCTCAGATCAAAGGAGAGGCTCTTACCTTCCTCTTGGGATCTCAAGGCCATTTTGCTTGGCCACCTGCCCTTGAATCTGTGTGGTGAGGCCTTGAGGGAAGGGCCTGGGACATGCTAAAATGTCACCTTAGAAAATTGTTGAAATAAGTTCCACTTTGGGAAGATGTGCTTAAAGGAACGGTTGCCTTTGTCTGGCCATGTTTCTGAGGGTGCCTCTGGAGATCTTTATCATTTTGGAAGGACTAAGCCAGGAGGTGAAGGAATCAAAAGAGAAACGGGTTTTTCCCCTTAAGGGAGAAGGTGAAATTCGAGCACATGATTTTTCTTAGACAGATTATTTCAGCTTAGACTTCTCTAAGCCGAAACCCTGACCCTGATCTGAGGTTCCGACCCCTCCCGCCTCGCCGGCCATGTTCTTGGATTTGCCTCTTCCACTCCATTTCCTCTCATCCCTGTGTACTTTCCACTTCAGTCTGTCTGTGAGGTTAGGGGGCCCAGCTGTGGGATGGGGAGGTCCGTGTTTGTCTTTGTGGGGGCGGCAGGACCCTCAGGGGAGTGAGGTCCCCATCACCCCATCACCTCTCTCCTTCCTGCTGTATTAGATCTGTCACACCCTGACAGAAAAACTTGTTGCCATGACCATGGGCTCAGGGGCCAAGATGAAGACCTCAGCCAGCGTTAGTGACATCATCGTGGTGGCCAAGCGGATCAGCCCCAGGTGAGCCTCGGGGCCACAAGGTCCCCACACTCCACGGAGAGGGGAGGGGCCGGAAGCTGAGGTGGTGGCAGGGCCAGGCTCTCCTAAGAAGCTACGTGGGCAACTTCAGGGGTTTATGTCCCACCCATTTCCAGAGCACCCAGGAGAGTTTAGACTCCCCTCACCTCCAGCGTGCCCCCTCCCATAGGCTTTTTGGGAATTTCCAGCAAATGACTAGTGCTGACTGTCTCCTGCTTCCCCAGTCTTGTGCCAGCTGGGGCTGCTCGCCTTCCCTTTGCCACACCTCTGCCTGGGCTCCGGGCCAGCCAGCACATCACCCACTGGTGCCCATATCTGTGTGTGCAGTGACCGCCTGGCCATTACCCGTCCCAGCCCTTATCTGAACAGGAGATCAGCTCCTTGTCTCTGCTGCTCTGGCAGCCTCCAGGACTGGGTGGGAGGTGGAGATGGTTCAGATCTCCCAAATTCCAGGCTGTCTGCAGTCTCGTGTAGGAGGCCACCAGCGGGATTGCAGTCAACAGCTCCACCCCCTCATTTGAGCTCTTTTTGTGTGTGCATGAAGGAAATAAAGCCTTTTTTCTTAGAGGGAAGGGTGGTACTAAGTTTGTGCTGCCATCTGGTGGCTGGTATGTGGATGTGCCTGAGCCTGGGGTTGTTCCCAGTTCAGAACGTTTTCTTTATCAGCCATGGAGTTTCCAGGGGTCCTTGTCTCCACTGGTAGATCACGAGGACCAGCCGTCTGTGGGAAAATGACAGTTGGTGCCCTTGAACTCTGTCCAGGGAGTTCAGTGAGTTGAGAAAGCAGGAGGGAGATAATCCAGAACAGTTCTTGGCTTCCTCTGGAGCTGTCCGGGTGGGTACCTGCCTCGGTGGGCCCCTGTCCTGGGGACCCGCCACCCCAGGCTCCGGGCAAGCCCTGGACACTCCTTGGGCCACCTGTGACCGGCAGAGCCTGCGTGGCTTATATCTGCTGGACCCTCCTCATGCTTCCTGTCACTTCTAAGAGCCACCGCAGGGGCCAGGCACATCACGAGACCCCTGCTTATAAGACAGCATTGCTGGGAAGGGTCGTAGGGGGAGAGAGATGGAGAGATCTGAGTCCGAGTGAAGTCCTGGGTGGTCAGGATTAGCAGTGGTGCTGGAGCGAGGCTGAGGCGTCACCCAGAGAGCGGACCTGACCTGGTGCTCACTGGCCGGTCCTGCAGAGCACCTCGGACTGCCTCCAGAATGATCTCTGCCATCAGTCAATCAGGGTCCCTGCTTGGTCTTTTTGCCCTCACCCTTCTTTCTCCTTCTGGCCATTTTTTTTTGTCCCCATTGCTATTCTTGCTCCGTTTGTTCCATATAGCGTGTTGAAAGCATATTAGTCTCAAGGAGAGCGGCTTCAGCTGCGCGGCAGAGGGAGGGGCCGGCTGAGACAGGTGCTGAGGGTGACCGTGGTCCTGCTGTTCCTCACAGCCCCTCAGCCCCAAGACAAGGATGCTTAAGGGCATCTGCTTTCAAGCCCTTTTGGAAATCAAACAATACATCATTAGTTTTTGCTTCTTTATCAAGTGATCCAGGAGCAAAGATTTGGATGAAAACCTTAAACCATGCAAATGAGAATAAATAGTAGTTCCTTTCTGAATTTGATTAAAGGAAAGTTAACCATGAATTGTACCAGGTGCTAAGAGAAATCCAATGGGAGCAGTTTGAACCTGAGTTAAACTTGGAGGTTTTTTTAGTGTTCTAGGTAACTACCTTTAACCATGGGGTTTTAAAAAAAATATATAAAAGTAGTAAGTACTTGTAAAAGTTAAAACATTGCAGAAATTGAGTGTCTGAAAAGTGAAGGACCCCCTAATTCTACCCCAATCCCAATTCCTGGAGGCAGCCACCACTGAATGGTGAGTAGTCTTCTAGATTTTGCCCTCTGGCATTTCATAGCTTTTGTTTATTCATTTTTGAGCATTTGAGATCGATCAGACTTTATATATTGTTTGGCAGTTTGCCTTTTTAATGTAATAGTCTGTCTTGAATGTCATTCCGGATGTGTGAACTTGTATTTTGTAAACCACTAGACTGAAAAAAAAAAAACACAGAAAAAAAAAATTCTATCCCCTGAACTTGAAGCCTTTCTGTCTAAGTCTCTGCCCGAGAATGCAGTTAGAGAAAAAGTCACTAAAGATTGGGTCTTGACTATCAAAAGACAGGACTCCGGATAAGGAGAGGAAGGAGGGAAAAGGGGCCACGAGAAAAGCGAAATACTGAGAGCCTTTTGCCTCCCCGCAGGGTGGACGATGTTGTGAAATCAATGTACCCGCCGTTGGACCCGAAGCTCCTGGACGCGCGGTGAGAGGGCGAGGAGGGCTTGTGGGCCCCTGCAAACCGGAGGCTCCCCGTTTTCTCAGATCTGTGGGGTGGGCTGTCGGGCTGTTGAGGAGAGGGCTGCTTTGGTGGCTTCCTGAGGCTTCCCGTGCTTTGGGCACCATCCCCTTCAGTGTGAATGGTCAGCCAGCCAGTGAGCCAAGCCTGGCTGGGTGCTGGAGGCCAGTGCTCTTCCTGGAACCCCGGAGAAGGAAGAGCCAGGCTTAGATTTTGAATTTCTATGATTAAACACCCAGCCAGGCTGCGTGATATCTGCACCTTCCCTCCGTCCCATTTCCCCCCATTGCTCTCCCTGCTCTCCGGACCTGGGGAGCAGACCCGCCTCAGCCGTCAGTGCCACCCAGTGGTGGGCGGGGCCACGAGGACGGAGGTGACGGGTCAGCTCAAGCTGCACTGCCCTTCCACAGGACACACCCAGGAGCCCCTCGCTTGTGATCCTCCCCTAAGACACGAGCCTACTCAGGCTTCTGAAATTATGTTCCTTTACCAGGTGCAAACCCAGTATAAAAAAAAAAAGGTTCTTTTGTCTCTCGGATGGATACGACCGTTTCACAGACCCTTAGAGTGATAATTGCCGGATATACGTGGTCACCGCCGTTGGGCTCGTCTCTCTGCCCCGCTCCTGGTGCTGCCCGGCCGTGCCCGTGGGCTTCTCACCTGTGATACATTCGCAGATGCGTTGTGCACATTCACTCACTATACGCAAGATATTCTGCAGTGAATCTTTCAACACTGAAACAAACAAAACAACAAAAAACCTCCTAGTCAATTTGTTTGCAGTTACATTTCTTTTTTAGAGTGCGGTCAACCAACCCTGGGCCTTACTGATTCAGAGTCAGTAAGTGATGCTCAGAGTAGGGGTATGGGTATCCTGTCTTCAAGTGGCCAGCGGTCGGAATGGGCTTATCCAATGGACTAGGTCCGAACTGTCCCACAAAGCATGCTCTGGGCGGCGTTAGTGAATGTGCTGCAGACAGTGGGCTCACAGGCTTGTCAGTTAGTGAGACTCAGAGTATCAAATTCTCCCCTTAGAGCTTTATCCCGTGCACCACCTGAGAAGGGCTTCGGTTACCCTTGTTTAACCCAGACTTTCCCAAAATTATTTGAGCGTGGAAGCATCTTTAAATGACACACAGCAACCTCTGAGGGAAGGGACTCCAGCTTGGGGAACTTAGTCTAGATTCTTCCCCTTTGAGCTTTGCTGCCAAGTCCCTTATATCCTAGGGAACCTGACCCTGTTCTGTTGTTTTCTTTTCTAGGACAACTGCCCTGCTCCTGTCTGTCAGTCATCTGGTGCTGGTGACCAGGAATGCCTGCCACCTGACTGGGGGCCTGGACTGGATTGACCAGTCACTGTCGGCCGCTGAGGAGCACTTGGAAGTCCTTCGAGAAGCAGCCCTGGCTTCTGAGCCAGATAAAGGCCTCCCTGGCCCTGAAGGCTTCCTGCAGGAGCAGTCGGCCATTTAGTGCCTTCTGGCCACGCAGCCGGTCGCCAGGGCTGGCGTGCTGCCACTGCCGGGTGGCTCAGCCGCGCCCTCCACTTTCCCCTGTAGAGTTAGTTGTCCTCCAGACGTGTGTGTGTTTATCGAAGCAGGAGGGCCCCGTCTGTCGGTGCCTCTGTTGTAGTTGCGAAGGGTGGCTGGTGAGGGGCAGTGTGACGCTGCATTTCCGGGAGGTGACAGTCACCGTCTGTGCAGTAGCGCTTTGGAGACTGGAGGGCCTTAAGCTTTATTTAGCTCACCTAGTGTTTTCAGGAAAATTGAGCCACCATCTGAGAATCAGGAGGTTTCACATTAAAATCAGAATTTCTGGCTTCTCTCGAACAATCAGACGAGGAGGCAACTCTCATCTGCATTTTCCAAAGAGGACAATCAGTGGGAACTAAGGGGTTGCCTCTCTTGATGACACGTGTACTCTCTCACTTGGCCTGTTTCACTTATTTTTTATTATCTGCCTGGTCCCTGAGGCATCTGAGTTCCTCCTTCCCTTTACAGGTTTGGGTTTGAAGGTGAGCAGTGTAGAGGATCCCCGTTTTATCATTATGCCTGCAATTTTACCTAGCCACCACTAGGTGGAGAGTAAACGTATACTTAGTTTTCCCTCAGGTGTGTCGTTACTGAGTCAAAATCAAATGCGTGATGGATGGGGGGACACAGTTCTCTGAGAACTGAGGATGGAAGGAGACAGCCTGAGAATCCTGAGGGTGCCTTGTGTGTGTGACTCCAAATGAGATATTCAGAGACCCCTCACGGTTCAGGCAGAGGTGAAGATACGACCGTGAGGTAGTTCCCACACTGGCAATGACTTCCATGATGGGTGGGTCCCCTTTCTTTTGATATCTGTTTGTTTGGCAAATATTGAAAGAAGAGGGGCATTTTTATGACTTGAGACGTTTGTGGGACCTAGAATCACCATCCCATAACCCAGACGTGCATCCGAATCCCATAATTTCTACCACAAGCATATAGGAACCCCTGAAGTACTTGGCTTCCTCTCAGGATCTCAGCGCCAACCTCACTCTTGGGAGAGGGACCTGACTTGGGGGCTGCTTTGGTTTTATCCCATACTGTTAAGCATGTTCGGAGCATGTTAAGCATGTCTGTTCCCATTTCATTTTCTGTACCCTAACTCAAGTCGGCAGATACCTCAGCCTCAGTCTAGAGAATCAGGAACTCATATTCCCAAGTCTAAAATCAGGACCTGGTTTGTCATGAGATGTGTCATCTGCTCAATTTCATTCTCTCCTGGAAAGCAGGGTGCTCTGACCAGCACAGTGTACACCAATTCCCACCTGGGGAGATGGAGTCAGGAGAGGGAATTGGGCTGGGGCTCAACTCTCTGGGAAGATGGAGGGATTCCTGATTACCGGGGACACCTTATTGGACTGTCCACTCCCATCAACCTTCAACACATGCTAGGGAACTTCCCGGTCCTGCTGGTGAGCTGTGAATGGGAAATGTCCTCGGAGTCACTTTGACTTTTCTGTGGTCTCCACCAGTAGACGTCCATAGGCCTCCTGCTTTTGTCTTTTCCCCTCCCTTCCAATACCTGCTTTCATAACCAGACTGGAAACCACCATGCTAGGGTTGCTGTGGCTGCCACAGTTGTAAATGTCCTTGTATTTTAATCTGGACCAGAGCCCTAAGCCAAATAGAGGCAGCCTTGAATTGGCCTCTCAAATACTGTCCATGAATGTGGGGTTAGGGATGGAGAAGACCCCAGCACCCCTGAAGTGACGCCCATTGTCACTTACCACTCCTGAGCCCTGGCCAGCCCTGGTGCACTGAGATGCTGCCTGAGGCACCTGCTTCCTGAAGCCCTGAGACGCTGCCCTTGTAACTTCAAGGAGAGGTTTCTGAAGACCTCGGAAGCATCTGCTAGCCTGCAGGATCTCTGATTCCACTGCTGTGTTGTTTTTCTTTTGTCTCCAGTGCAGGACAAGCAAGAGTCCTCTGGATAAGTCTGGGGTACCAAGGCTGATGGTTGAGGTGGAAGCACCGTTCTTGGGGTGGGAGGAGACCCCACTCTTTTAGCCCTTGAGTTGGCTGAACTTGCCTCCTCACCTGGGAGGGGCTGGTGGCTGAGCACTGGGGATCCCGCCAGGTGTGGTTTCCCAGAGGATGGGCACATCCCACATCCCTGGTTCACTAGTGTCTGTGTACATGGTCATAGATCTTCCCTTCCAAGACTCCCACTGGCTCCTACCCTGGAGGAAGAGCTTCCGACTCACATTCTGAATGGAGAAGGATTTAGGGATAGGAATTGAGTGTGAAAAGAGCAAGCTCTTTGAAGTCAGACAGAATTAGGTTCGAATTTGGGCTCAAGTCATGGATTGTGTGAGCTTGGACAGGTTTCTTAATCTCTCTGGTTCTCAGCTCTCTCACCTGTAAAATCAAAGCTACTGCCTCACCGAGTTGGTATGTCAATCGAAGAAGCCATGTATGCAAAGTACGCAGTTGTGTGCCTGGTACTGATAAGCCAATGTTAACCCTTCTGCCCCTAAAGCCTCCTCTGCCTTGATGCAGCTGACCCAGATAGTGTCACCCCAGGTACCAGGGATCTGTCCAAGCAGGGGCTGTGGAACCAAGTAGCCAAAATTCTGGAATCACCGCAGCCAGGAGAATGGCCCAGCCCTTTCCCTGCCCTACCCCAAATGCGTTCACAACAGGAAGGCAATCAAAGCTCTTAGCCTTTTATCGGCGTTCCCAGGGTTGACTGCCCAAGCTCACATTCCTGTAGAGTGTGCCCGGAGCCTCCTCCAGCTTGTGAAATCTCCCAGATGGAACACGTGTTCCTGGCATCCAGCTTACCGTGGTGCTTACCCTGACCGCCTCATTCCAGGAGTTCCTTCTCTGCAGAGACCCTTTCCACTCTGTGTGGCCACATGAGTCTGATCTTTAGAAAACGACTTACAGTTCAAAGCCCCTGAGTTGCCTTAGGACCTTGGATGTTTGGGGAAGGTGTCAAATGAAGAGTTTCCATCTATTTCCTCCTTCACTCCCTCTCTCTTCCCCTCCCTCCCTTCTCCTCTCCTCCCTCCTCCCCTCCCTCCCACAAGCAAGAGTTTTTTACTTACTCTGGAGGAAGCCTTGAGCTAGGTGCTGGGGATTTGGAACAAAAGCCCCAGCCCCTGTCCTTAGAAGCAGGGGCGAGTGAGCTTGAGGTCGAACCATGACTGGCCAGTGCAGTGAGGAAGGGATGCATAGCCGGGGGCCATGGGGACACAGAGCAGGGAAGAGGTGGGGTCGAGATAGAGAAGAAACCTGGGGAGAACGGATGTCTGTGTGGGGACGTGACAGAGGGTCAGAGAGCTGTTCTGGGCAGACCAGACCATGTGGGAAATGTCCAGGGCCAAGAGAGCATGACCCACTTGAGAAATGCGGGTGACTGGGGAGGGCTGGAGTGTGGAATGTAGGAGTGGGTTTGGATCATAGAGGATCTTATAGGTTATATTAGGGGGTTGAAGCTTTATCCTGAGCATAATGGGGACCATAGAAGGGCTTTAACTGGGGAGTGGCTTGGCTAGATTTGCGATTTAGAAAGACAGTCATTGACTTCCTACCCTATGGCGTTAGACCCATAAAGGTGCCTGATGCCACACAGTGCAGATTTCCTCCTGAGTCTAAAGCCAGGGTGGGCAACTGGTCAGGAATGGAGGAAGAGAGGGGCTTGGTGTCAGGACAGGAAGTGCCGGGTAATAATGTGGCTGTGCTGGGTCTGCTTCTGGTCGGTTCTTACAGCGTCTCTGTGTCAGAAATGCTGATGAGCAGTTTTGAGAATTTGCAACCTGAGTCCTTTCTGTTCCATTCTGCCTGCATTTTTTTTTTATCATCCCCATTTCACAGATAAGGAAACCAAAGCCTAGAGAGATGAATGATGGCACTGGTGTTATTAAGCATCAGAGAAGGACCGTCAACTCCCCGCCTTGTGTTCTGAACCACCACTCCTGCCTGCCTGCGTGCGGAGGGTGGGGAAATCCACAATAGGAAGGAAAGAGCAGATACCAGACTCATTCTATTCTCTTCTAGTTCAAATATTTTTTTCATTAAAAAGATGGCGATCGTGACCCATAAATTAATTTCATGGCCCACTAATTGGTTACAACCCACAGGATGAGAGAACATAGGCATTAAAACGAGGGCTCGGGCATGGGCGAGGCAGTCTCTCTCCATTCAAAATGAATTAATTTTATCCTTTTTAAGTAAAACATGCATTTACCAGAATAGCGGTAAAAAAAATTTATGGTCCAAAATGGGATAATTAATTTATTACATGATTGATTAGTTCAAGAGTCATCTGTTGAGCATCTACACTGGATGAAACCCTGGGATCCAGGAATGAATAAAAATGGAATGTGTCTCTTGAGGTGCATATAATCTAAGGTGGAAAGAAACCCATAAAGAGTCAATTTCAGTGTGACTGGGTAAGCACTGGGTAAGGGAGGGTGTGTGTACAGAGAGCACAGGGCAGGGGCACCAAACCCAGCTCATGAATTTCCCAGAAGGTGATGCCGTCTCAGAAGAATGAAGGAGGAGGAGGTGTTGGCTGGAAGAAGATTGTGTGGGGTAGCGGAAGGTGGAGCTGGAGGAGGGCAGAGTCTCTGTGCAGCCGGCGTTCCATGCTGGGCTCAGAGAATTAGTGCTGGATGTGTCTGAGGGGAGGTGGGGTGTGGTGGGAGACGATGGAGGAGGACGGTGAGGACTGGAGTCTGGGCTTTTCCTTGAGGTAGTAGGGAGCTATTGAAAGTTGAAAAAGCTCTTATTTTCTCTTGGAAAACAATCAGATGCTCTCTGCCCCATTATCTGCCTTTAGTGTTATGGGAACTTCACAGGGGAACCGCGGTTTAGAGTTGTGTTAATTTGCGTTTCTCCGACTGCTGGTGAAGTTAAAAGATTTTTCATGTGTTTATTAGCTATTCATACTTATTCATGTCCTTTGTCCATTTTTCTTCTGGGATTTTAATATTTTTCTTATCGATCTCAGTGAGCTCTTTATATATTAAGGATAACAACACTTTGTCATATTTATTGCACATACTTTCCCCAGCTGTGTCATTTGCCTTTTAGTTTTGTTTAGAATGGTTTATGACATCCAGAAGTCTTAAATTTGGTGCAGTCGAATGTATTGATTTTTCCTTCCCTTAGTGATTTCTTCCATTGCTTTTATGCTTAGAAAATCCTCTCTCATCCAGAGAGCAAATAAATATCGTTGAAATGCTTGAAGTAGTAAAGTACCATGGGTGAGTGATTAATAATAATATTCACAGGTTAGATGTAATGGTCAAACAGAAAAATAAACTGGGCTAGAAGAAGTCAAACTTTCCCTTATTCACCCCAAACCCAGCTCAGAGTTAAAGGTGGGAACAGTCAGGGATTAAAGAGATGGGTGAGGGTGATGAGGAGGGGCAGGGAGACTCTGGAAGGACCAGTAGGAGGTGGTCAGGCAGATGGGGTGGGTCAGAAAAGCACGGAGAGGAAGCTATGTGTTCCCGGGTTAGGGATGAAGCTGTGTGGTTAGAATCTTAGATGAGAAGCAGCAGTGATTGGAGAAGAGGTTGGGAAGGGAATCAGGGAAAGCCAAGCAGGGTCCATAAATCATGCTTACTTTATTCTGAGAACAAAGGAAAGCCACTGAAGATATAACCTCAATAATTCTTGGTACCTCCTGGAGCCATTCTCTGCCCAGAGTTTCATTTGAGTGGGCACAGTCTGGCAGCCAAAAGTAACTAAAAAGGAAGACTGGAGAAAAGGTTCCATTGACAATGGTGCTCATCTGAACTCCCTTAGAGAACAGCCTCTCTTCATCTGGACCAGATGGTGGAGAGCTAACGGCATCGCTCATCCTTCTTTTATCCTCTCTTCCCTGTTGCTAGCAAAGAGTATGGCTTTGGAGGGAGTCAGACCTGGATTTGGATCCTGACTCTGCCTCTCCTTGGCCATCTCCTTTCCCACCCATCTGACCACTTTCCTTGTGCAAATTCCATCGGACACGTGCTATGCTATGGGCTAAGCATCATCTAAATGGTGGGGGGTGGGGTGGGGTATAAGGCAGAGATAAACCACACAATTTCTGCCTTCATGGGATTATAGACTAGTGAGGAAAAGGTATCAAGCAAATGATTGCTTAAATAAATGGAAAATGAAAAGTTTTTAAAGTATGTTAAGAAGAGAGAAAAAATCTCATGAAAGATGATAAAGGAAACTGATCTTTCTAGATGTGGAAGAAGGTGTCCATTAAAAGGGATCTATGATCTGAAGAATCAGTGGGAGTTCAGAGATGGAGGACTGGAGACACAAAAACAGTCCATGCAAAGGTCCTTCTGCAGAAGGACAAGAACTGAGACAAGGCCAGTGGGATCGATGAGGAGAAGGTGAGGAAGACACAGGGGACAATGAGGCAGGAGGTCAAACCATGCCAGACTATGTTGCGTAGGACATTGTTTTTTATCTGAAGAGTGATGTGAATCCATTCAAATGGTTTATTCAAAGCTGGTGAGGCTGGAGAAGCCTGGAGGTAGAGACATGAGCACACCTGTATTTTGAAAAGGTTTTTATGGCTTCTTTGTGGAGAACCAGTTGGAGGGAGCCAGACTGGATAGGAGACCCAGTGCTATTGCATTAATCAAGGCAAGAGAAGATGGTAGCTTTGTCTAGGCAGAAAGAGGGAGATGGAAGTTAGGGGAGTGGCTACGTTGGAGAGATATTTAGGAAGTAAAAGAAATTGGACTCTAGGTGGATTGGATATGGGACAGTGATATAACATGATGAGGTGTCCAGAAAGACACCTTGGTTTCAGGTTTGCACACCTACATGGCGATGACAGTTTGGGAATAGGGCTTGCTGGTATAGGAAACCCCAGAAGAGGATCACGTTCAGGGAAGAGGTTGAAACCATCTGCTCTGGATTTGAAAAGTAGGAGGTGCATTTGAGATATCTGAGTTGAGTTCGATCTAATGGTTGAATCTCAGAGAAGACTGGGCTGGAGATTTTTCATAGGTCTTTACTATGAGAGTCATGGCTACTGGTGCGATGCTAGTGAAAGGTACAGAGTGAAAATAGAAAGAGAACCATAAGGCACCTGAGCATCTAACATGATCCTGGGCCAGTCTAAGGCTGTTGTTGAGTTATTTTGATGGTTAAGTAAAATACCATCTGCCCAGTGCCTGGCACATAGTAGGCACTCAATAAATGCTAGATGCACTTCCCTTCTCTTCTTTTAACTACTCTGCTACCTTTATTTTATTTCTATTTTCTGACTCTGTGTATTGCAGCCAGACTTTAGCCTAACTCTTCTCACTTGCGATGGCCTCTGGGTACCTGGTGTCTATACCAAACAAGCACCGTTCTCCAAGACCCAGCCCTGGAGATCTCCCCTCTTGAGAGCTCTCCAGACTCTTTAAATTCAGAACTAAGTAACAGACTAAGAGAACTCCGGACCTTTGATTAAGCTGACCGATGACCAACGCTTGGAGAGCCACTTTTCTCACCACACACAGCAACATCTGCCTTGATGATACCGTGATAAATAATCACGCCACCTGCCATGCCTAGAACGTTTTGCATTTTTTTTTCAGATAATTTTCATAGCAAGTATCTCCCTTGCTCATCACAGGATTTTTCATTATGAAATGCATTTGCATATTTTACTTACCCCTAATTCTTTTCCCCACTGCTGAAATAATAGCATGTTGAGCAAATACACATATGATAACTGAGGAATTCACTCCTCTTTCATTCTTAACCTTGCTTTCTCCTGCTTTCCCATTTTCTTTCCAAATTGTGAGTTTTATCTTCCTGGTCCTATCCTGTCCCATGTCTCAGTGGTTCTCAAAAATCACAATTCTGTTCCTTTTTCTTTCTTTTTGGCCTTTGCTCGCTTCATTTCTTTTCCCGGATACCCAGGCTTCTGGCCCCCAAAGCCCAGTGTTCCGGCATATTCAGAAACTCATGTTTTTGACTCCTCTTCACCTCATTTCTCTCTGAGGCAGGTGCTGTTTATTCTCTACTGAAGCTTCCTGTTAGCTTTAATTGGAGATGTGTTATGCAAGACAGCCTCACCCGGGCCCTTCCTTTGCCCCGGCACCTTAGAAGCTTCTCTCGGCTTCTCCGTCTCCAGTCGCTCCCTTCTCCCCGCTCTTCTGCATAGTACTTCCCTGATTTTCCTTCCTCTATTCTTGATCTTCATCTTCTGATGTCTGTGTTCACCCTCTCATTAAAAGTGTATTGAGCACCTATGATGATTTTGCCTCTGCTGGGCTCTGGGGATGTGGGTACCCATGACCTGGTCCTTGACCGTGAAATGCCCACAGTCTGCAGCAATGGATTGCAAACCTCTGGCACATTTGAATCACTGAATTAAAAAAAAAAAAAGAATGGCATAGTCCTAGCTCTAGAGATTCTGATTTAATTGGTCTTGAGGGGAAGCCAGGAACTGTTATTTTTAAAAAGAGACTCTAATGTGCAGCCAGGGATGAGCACCACTCACTGGTCTCATGGATGAGACAGATGTATAAACAAATAATTATAACACGCTGTGAAGGCAGGAGGAAGCAGAAGGGCTGGAGGAGAGTGAGAAGAAGCCCCTCACTCAGCCGGGAGCAGGCGACTGGGGCTCCCCCACATTCTGGGGAGCCTTTGCACAGAGCCCGCCCTCCCTCCCGGATTTCCAGCCAGAGAGGAGAAATGAAAGCCTCTTTCAAAGCAGTGTTACCTTCTGTCCGCTTAAGGGACGGGAGAGCAATTAGGATCTTGGCCTTAGGAGTCAATCGCAGCTTTACCACTTACTAGCTGTGTGGCCTTAGGCAAATTTCTTACCTACTCTTAAGCCTCAATTCTCTTGTCAAGAAAGTGTGTGTGTGTGTGTGTGTGTGTCTGTGTGTGTGTCTGTGTGTGATTGAAATGAGTGATCTAATGTCTGTCGCATGCCTAGCCCACTGCCCTACACCCAGTAGGTGCTCAAAAAATCGTGGCTACGTCTGCTTTGCGGTACCAGACACGCACTAAGGATGCTCAGCCTTTCTTCCAGCTACAGATACTCAAAGGACCTACTGAGTCTGCCATATCGGTCCACCCCTGTGTGTGGGTGACACCCCTCTCTTGGTCCACCTCTGGGCAGTTTTCAAAGGCTAATATCTGACCCTCGGCACCCTCTGCTCCAGGTTCTTTCTTTCAGATGTTTGGGATTTTCTTTGCCTACAAAGTTCCCACTGACCTTTCTCCTGGCCCAGCCTCTGGTCCAGTCTACTGTGGGTCTGAATGTGATGACTACCCCTGACTCTGTGGGTCCCCCTGTGAATTCTCCTACGATGGTCCAGTGGTTCGCTGCCATCCAGCGTGGCAGCCACAGCCCCGTCGGCTGGTATTCCCCGCTCAGGCCAGCCTTGCACAAAAGCCTTGCTGCTTCTTGGGGTGGGATTTACCACAGCAGGAGCTCCGGCTTATCAGAGCTGCCCACTGTTCCTTCCACACATATTGCTTCCTTGGCTGGCCCTCTCTTTTTCCTGCGACAGCGCTCCAAGGTTTGCTTGGTCTTGAAGTAGATTCGAGAACTCAACAGCCAGACCCTCAGTCCCTATGGCGCCATCTTGGTTTCAGGGCTTGATCGGCTCTGGAATTATGATGTTAGCTGGGAAACCATATTCTCCCTCCACATGCTGGTCCCCACTCTCTCTGAGACCTCCTTGCTCCTGGAACAGAGCTTGCAACACTGCTTGTGGTTCCTACTTCTCATGGGCGCCATCTTTATCTGTCTCTTCTCCTTTGGCTCCACTGCGGTCCTCTGACCCTCCCCGCATTTCCAAGGAACATCTGCGTGTGGCATCCACCCTGCCTGCCACTCTGTCTTTCTCTCCTCATCATTATTCTGTTTATATAGACTTCTCACTTGGGTTCTTTGCAGTTTTTAAATTTTTATTGATTTTTTTTTTTAGCGATTTCTATTTCAATCCATTACTTGGTCATTTCTCTCTCTGCTCTTCCTTATTTACTTTTGTGAATGGGATTACCTAATTTTCTCCTCACAACTCTTGTCTATATTGTCTCCTGTGAGAGGGTTTGCTCATATTGTCTTCCCAGGGGACTGGGCCCCGTTGGGCTAACGAAAGATGAGCAGAACTCCCTTTCCCTTGATCACTGTTGTTGGGCTGGTGATCCCCTCCCGCCCTGATGGGGCTTTGTGTATCTCCTGTGCCTTCTCCTCGGGAGATCACTTCCCACACCCACCTGGCTGGAGTCCATGGGAGACGCGATGCCTGGGAGATCCCTGGGGGTAGTGATGGTTATTCCTGTTATGAAATTAGCAAAACGAGGCTAAGCAGGGAGGGAACTGAAGCCTAAGAAGAGGCAGTAACTCTCCAAGTTCATGTGGCTAATAAAGGAAAGATGGAGAAGAGAAAGCAGGCCAAGGGATTCCCAGTTCATTGTCTGCCCCAGGGCTCCACTGGGACATGACAATTGGGCAGCCAGGCTGTGGGAGGCTGAGCTCTGGATTCTGCTCTCAGGAAGGTACCATAAAACCCCTGGCGGTGTGAGCTGATGGCCCTGGCCTGCTGCTCTGGTTGGGTTAATGTTTCAGAATGGCACACGAGTCACTATGTTTCTATTATTTTAGGGTGTCAGCCACAGGGACTCTGGGAACAAGATTCAGCAACGTCTTCCCTTGTACACCAGATGTAAAGCATGCAATACCAGTGGTTTTCTGGGTTGGATGTGCCTTTAGTCAAACTTCTATGTCCTATTTCAATAAGACGCCAAGCTATGAGGCCAGACCCCATCACTCCACTCATGCACAGGTGGGATCACGCACAGGTGGGGTGTGTGTGTGTGTGTGTGTGTGTGTGTGTGTGTACGCACATGTACATGCACATGTGTGGCTGTTCAATGGTAGGGATTTGCTCTTGAGTAAGGTAAGAGTCTCCCCGAAAAGGGGGAGACCTGTGTTCGTCTGTCAAGATACAGCATCGCTCCTTCTCACCTTTCTTTAGAAATTCCACTCAAATGAGCTCTTCTCATGAGCGGGGCACGTGAGAAGATGTGTAGTGTCTCCCTGCTGTTCTTTGCTCCTGCCCGGGAAGACGAGTGTCCAGACTGGCTGGACAGAGGTGGATATTCACTGGGTTACCTTTTAGGGGGCAGGGCTGCTGTGACTCAGAACAGGGAACCAGGTCAGCTGCTTCCTGTCCAACTCCCCACCCTCCTCGGCGAGCCCTCCTCCTCTTACCATCTCAGGGGAGAGGACATGTGGTCCAGACTCAGGGCTCCCTTCTAGAAGGCTTACATCTTGTCTGTATAGTTGAGCTGAGCTTCCCCTGAGGGTTCATCGTGATGTCTGCAGGCAAGTTTCAGGGTGTGTGTATGGGGATATGTCCCAATGTCTAGACTTGGGAGTTAAGAAGCCCCATGTTATATATACCCTTGACCCGATCTGAATTCCCTAACACAAATTATAGGTTCTATTCTGGGACCTACCAGCGTAGGTGAGTAAACTTGATATTTGCTCCCCACTTGGCTCATTTATGATCCTTGCGTGTCCATGTCACTGGCGGATCTTACTGGAACTTGGGGAAGAGCCATGGAGAGCCCACGGTTGGGCTCTCCTGGTGCCCCTGCCCTTGGTCATCACGTGAAAGATGTGATAAAAAGTCATAAAAGCATAAACAGTGTGGAAGAGTTCAAAGGTAAACCTGTCAGTGCAGAAGCACCAGGTATGCTTAGGACCAAAAGAGAGAAGTCATCCAATCACTTAAGGCACTCATCCTCTTGGCGTGGTAGTGAGCGGAAGTTGAGCGAAGCCTTCAGAAACAAGGGGCCTCGCACGGATGGGTCCCGCCAGCACGCCAAGAGAGCGCATTTAAATACCCAACAAGCATTATTTCATTTAACCTTCACAAACCAGTGAATTCTTATGGGAAGGGTATGTATGGCTATTTCCACCAATAATAGACTCAGGGCGATCAAGGCATTAGCCCAAGGCCACAAAGTGACTTCTGGGATGAGCACAGGTCTCCCAGATCCCATTTCCAGGTGCTTGCCTGCTATCACGGCTTACCCAGTTTCATAAAAGCCGGATCTGCACAAGGTCCCTGACAGAGAGAGTGGGACACTCCTCCCTGGGAGGGGTCCGCATGGGGAGGCCAGCCCCGCCCCCAGGCCTCCAGTTGGCTGCACCACTGTGGCCAGATGGGCCCGTGGGTGTGACACTGTATCACTGTCCCTTTCTTAAGTACACAGAGGAGAACACTTTCCTGCTTGGGGACAAAGTTCAGAAGGTGGGGCTGGGTGCTGGGGTGCTGGCTGGCTGCCCGCGGCGATTAACAAGCCACAACGCCTGGAATATGGCAGGATAAGGGCCAAGACGGAGCAAGGACCCAGGTTCATGGGCTTCTCTCTGCCTGTTAGGCTGCCCGCCTTTTCCTGCTCCTAGAGCCACGGAGAGGTCGCGTTTGGAAGTCAGCATACGTTCCCCTTCCGTTCAAGGTGAAATTCGAGATTCATGGTGAAAGACTTTTCTCATTCTTATGGGCTTTCCTGAGATCTCTTCAAATCAAGTACGTAACTGGTAAAGATCTACCCGAGGCTGGGGCCCCACTTAAGTACTGAAGTTGGAGAGAGAATCACGACTCCTGCTCACGCCTTCAGACTTGACTCGGCCATCACTGTCTCCCAGCTTTGGACTGCGCCGTTCCCTCTGCCTGGAACACCCTTCCTGTTCCTCAGTTTTCCCCAAGGAACCTCTCAAATGTTGCCTAATATAATCATAGCTAACAATTACAGACTAATACTATGGGCCTGGCACTGTTCCAAGTATTTTATGTTTGTTCACTCATTGAATCTTCCCAACAACCTTATGGCATACGTACCATTATCATGCCTATTTTGCAGCTGAAAAGAATGAGGCACAGAGAGATTACGCATCTCATTTAAGATTACACAGTTAATAAGTGGCAGACCTGGGAGTGTGTTCCGATCTATTTCCAAATACGGAAATTGGCAGCATGGTACAGTGAAGGAGCGTGGATGGGGTTCAGATCCTGGTCCCATCACTTAAAACTGTGTGAGCTTGGGACATGGTTTAGCCTTTTGGAATGTCAATTTTCTCATCTCTTAAAGCAGGTAATACATCCAACATCATATAGTCACTTCTGAGGTTTAAAAGAGATAAACAGAGAAGGAGTTGATCATTCATGAGTCAGTAATAGATATTAGTTTCTTTCACTTGCCTCTTCCAACTTTGGAAACAATGAATTACATAAATATAACACTTTAGCATAGAACAGAATGTCAGATCTGGAAAGGATCTTAGCTATGACGGCACATGCTCAAAGTGACAAAGTCAGTTGGCGTTCGTGACAGAGACTGCAAGTGGCCTTCTCTAGTATCTATTCTCCTTGTCTTCCTTAGTAAGAGAGCCCCTGGTTTTTAGGTGGGTTCATGGCTTCTCAGAAAAAGTCACTTTCTAGCTTTTCTTGGAGTAGGTGTGGCCACTTGACTATGTTCTGGCCAATGAGATGTTGGTGGAAAAATCCTGGGATGCATTCCAGAAGACTCCTTTCAAAGAAAGGAAGCACATTCTTCTCCCTTTCTTCTGTCTTGCTTCTTGGAAGGCAGATCTGATGACTGGAGCCCCAGCTGCCGTCTTGGAACAGGAGGACACGTCACACCCTAGGAATGACAGAGCCTTCACACTACCCTGAGTTATCTGCCTGTGGATTTATTTCACATGAGACAGAAATAAACTTCTGTCTTGTTGAAGCCGCTGTTGTTTGAGTTTGCTGTTACTTTCAGTCTAATCTAATCCTAATTGACAGCATTAAATACAGACTACAACTAAGGTCAATCAATGTTTGTTGACTTGACGATAGGTTTCCAAGAGAAGACTTGGGAGGTGGCCTGTCTTTTTCCATCTCTGCAGGTACTGGTGAGAGAACATAGGTTTTCACAGTCAAACATCTTGAAGCCCTTATATGCCTTCTTGTACCTTACAGGTGAGGGCAGTTTTGCCTCTGGAAAGTGAGTTGTGGCTGGAACATATTTCTCTGGGATGGCTGGTCTGGGATCTGTCAACCGTCCCTCTCAATCCACAAGGGACAAACTCACAGGCAGAGCTATCCAATGGTTCCAAACATGGGTCTTTGAGTCAGGTTCACCCCGAGTTCTAAGCTGGTGAGCTGAGGAAGCCCAAGAACATGGAAAGATTGAGTGAGGTGAACTGATAACCTCTACTGGCTTTCCTGTCTGATAGCGGCATGTTTTGAAATTGATGGATTTTTCCCCTTAAAAATTTGTCCCTGCCTTTGCTTTTTTCTCCCCTTTTATGAATTAATTTTTTTTTCATCACCAAATATTTCAAAGACTAGACAAGAGTAGAAAGGAGCATAATGAATACCTCTTTACCCACCATTAAGCTTGATCAAATCTTAACATTGTCATATTTGCATCCGATCTCATTGAAAGAAATGAAACATTACTGACATAATTGAAGCTCCCTGTATTTTCCACTCCCATTCTTAGTCTTTTCCCTCCTGCTCAGAGGGAACTATTACCATGAATCCAGTGTTTATCATTCTTAGGTATGGTTTTACACTTCCCCTGCATATCTATGTATCCATTAATACCATAGAGCATTATTCATTGGGGTTTTAAGTTTTATACATAAATTGTAGCACACTCCACTCATCCCTGGGTATCCCATTGAATAATTATACTGCAGTGTATTGCTCCATTTTCCCACTGATGGATATTTAGGCTATTTCTTTTTCCTTTCTTTCTTTCTTTCTTTTTTTTTTTTTTTAAATAACTCAGACAGTGCTGTGATGAACTCCTGTGCTTATGTAACTACGGCCCCTCAGTCAGACCTGGCCGCCACCTGTTTTAGTATGGGACTGTGAATTAAGAATAGTTTTACATTTTTCCTCTAATTTTAATTCTTTTTAATCACAGTAAAAGATGCATAGCATAAAATTTTTTTTACCATTTTAACCATTTCTAAGTGTATAGTTTAGTGGCATTGAGTACATTCACATTGTTGAATGACCATCTCCCCCGTTCATCCCCAGAACTTTTCATCTTCCTAAACTGAAGTTCTGTGCCCTTTAAACGGTAACTCCTTAGTCCCTCTCCACCCATCTACTTTCCGTCTCTATGGATTTGAGTACTTCAGGTACCTCGTAGGAGTGGAATCACACACGATTTGTCCTTTTGTGACTGGCTTTCTTCACTTAGCGTAATGTCCGCAAGGTTTGTCCACATTGCAGCCTGTGTTAGAATTGCCTTCCTTTTAAGGCTGAACAATATTCCCTTGCAAGTACCCACCACATTTTGTTTTTCTGCTCACCTGCTGATGGATGGTTTTTACATTTTTAATGGTTAAAAAACAGAACATTTTGTGACACATGAAAATGATTTGAAATCCAAATATCAGTGTCCATAAAAAAGGTGTATTGGAACCCAGCCACCGGGCATTCATTTAAGTATTGTCTACATCTGCTTTCATGCTAAAATGGCAGAGCTGAGTCATTGTGTAGTCTCACAGAGACCGCATAGTCTGAAATGCCTACAGTGCTGGCTCTCTGGCCCTTTACACGACCAGTTTTCTGACCCCACTCTATGGTGTGTTATCACCTAGAGGTGGAGTAGTTGACTACTGAGGTATGTGCATCTTCAGATCTTCTAGATGTTGAGAAATTGCTCTCCAAAGTGGTAGAACCAAGGAGTGTTTGAGTTCTCTGTAAACTCTTCTTTTTAATAGCCAGGATCTTTCTTTAACTGAAGGCAGTGAAAAGGTCCTTAAAAGGCATTGTTGCTATCAGTGATGCTGCTGCGTAACAAATAGCTTTGAAATTTCAATGACCCACAACATACATTTATTTTGGGCTTTTGGGCCTGCAAGTTGACTAGGGTTTGGCTCCAAGCAGTGGCTTGGGTCCCGGTCTGTTCCACATGCCTCTTGTCCACCTTGGACTTGTAGCTAACTGAGGCAAATTTTTCTCATTGAAAAAGGCAGGAGTCCTAGAGGGTAGCACCAAGGGTACAAGCACATTTCGAGCCTTTGCTGATGTTGTACAAACATTCCATTGGTCGAAGTGTAGGTAAGCCCAAATCAAGAGCTGGGAAATACACTCTGTTCACTGTGAGGTCATGAAAAGAATGTGGGTGTATAACTTTGCCACCACAGGGGAGTGAAGATCTGAGACCACGAATTGATCTGCCACAGGCATCAGCCT
The DNA here is from genome assembly GCF_009834535.1 of Camelus ferus. Taxonomy (NCBI): domain Eukaryota; kingdom Metazoa; phylum Chordata; class Mammalia; order Artiodactyla; family Camelidae; genus Camelus; species Camelus ferus. The sequence continues at coordinate 43,389,648 of NC_045711.1, forward strand.
TTTCTTCAAACAAAACCTTATGTGGAATTTTAATCTATAATATGCAGAAGAGTGAAGCTGCTCTGATTGAAGTGGGGGTGGTAGCGGTGGGCAGAACCTTGCTCACCTTCCCTCTCCTCCCCTGCAGAGCCTCCTGGGATGTCTCTGTAGAGTCCCCCAAGCTTTGACAACGACTCCTCTCCCAGGAGATGTCAGAGAGCACTCCCTCCAGCAGGACCCAGGGATCTGAAGCCATGCTTAGTCAAGCAAGAGCAGACCCTCTCCAACAGGTCGGGGATAAACATGTGGTCCAGAATGGGCGTCTCCTAGAGATCAGGTGTAAGAGGCTGCTTCAGGCTCACCCGATCCCCGGGCAAAGCCAGACAAGATAACAAACAATCCTGGTTTGTGCTGTGGCTCAGCCTCAGTCCGCCAGATCGCAACTACCTCGCCTCCCTGCCTGCCTCTGACTCAGGTACAGGTCATCCTTCTGCAGAACATCTGGCTCTCAGGTCATGAGTCTCCTGGCAGGGAGATGTGGCTCTCATCATGATTGATCTTCCACCACGGTCTCAGCAGTGCCTTTTGGGCACACAGCCTGGTTTCCTTTTCCAGAACAGAGTCAAGGCCAGCCTCACCCCACACAGCCTCTCTTCTTCTTTGCCCTCCCACTGGCTGCAGGAGGAGCCCGTGCTCTTCCAGGGAAGGTAGGATGCTCAGGTGAGGGGCCAGGCCACACCTCGTTGTGGGCTTGCTGGGTTGCTCTGTGTAGGATGTAGTCCCCTGTATCTGGCCAGACCAGGAAGCAAGGTCCAGCCTCCTCTGCCTCCCTCCATGGCATAGAGGGGACCAGCCCACAGGGCACCTTTGCCAGCCCCACTTGCCCTGGCAGCGCCCACCTTTACCCCTTCCAGGCCCGGCCCCAGAGTTCCATCAGCAGAGCCATCTCCATGTTCTGTGTTTCCTGGTAGATTTCTCCTGCAATGTTCTGGTCCTTTACAACTTGACAGTGTCCGTCCTTTTGTTCTTGGAGCCTAGTGAAAAGTAGCGATTTAATAAATCACCAGGGAGCCCACAGGGCAGGACAGTGGAGGCAGGAAGGAGGCGTGTGGGCTTGGTATCTAGAAGGGTTTTGTTCTGCATTCATTCATTCTGCAAACATTAAGTACCTATTATGTACCAGGGTCTGGGTTAGGCTTCGAGAAGACAGTGAGAAGTAAGAAGATAGGGCCGGATACCTGTGCTTTTCCCCACCCACTTGCTGGGGAGGTCTTGCCCCAGATGGACAGATTTTCCAGGATTGACTTCCGTCCGTGTAGCTTTAGCTGGCTGCTCAGACCTCTCATCCCAGCCAGAGCAGCTGTCCTGACATTTGCTTCTTTCACCCTTGAGCTTGCTTTACCTTTTGAATTTAGCCCTTTGAGCCTTTAGGGCTGCCTTCTCTGGAGGCCAGCCCTGGAGCTAAAATCCTCCCTCTCCCCACCCCTTTCCTGAGCTCGGATCCGGCTTGTTCTCCACCCCTGGACCTAGACTCAAAGGAAGTGGGTGCTTTGAAAGGCCAAGTGCTGATAATGCCATGAGATAAGGGCTTCTGGAACAACTCCATTGCCTTTTCATACAGTAGATTGGTTTCCTTTGATGAGGAAACTGAGTGATAACTGGAGAAAGGAGGGATTAACCAGGAGAAGAGCAAGTTTCCACTCCTTTTAAGAATGCTGAAGGAACCAGAGCTGGATGCCACTGCCCCCCTTCTGTCCCCTCTGCCTTCCTTTCTGTCTGTGTCTTCTGCCAGGCCCGACTCTCCATCCTCCCAGCTGTAGGAATGCACACTTGGGAGCTCTGATCTGCCGCGGAGTCCCGAGAACTTCGTGCATGTTTGCGGGTTCTGGTTCTGGGCTCAGGGGCAGCCCTCCATGTAGGACCCTTAGGGGGAGCCTGGAGATCTGGATTTTAGAGCCAGCGGAGCAGCTTAGATTCTGATCATTCTTTGGGGTTGAGTCTCCTTGTATTTTGAATGATTGGGTTTTGACATTTAGCCTTAGGACTTGGCATTCCAGAATGTTAGTTCCCTGCATAGCTTAACTCAACCACATTCCCCTTGACCTTTAATCAATAAAAGATGGTCTGGGCTTCACCAGGGGATGGATTCTGTGTTACAAGACTGCTTTCTTTGCTGAGGCTCAGGGGTTGGATGATGCCTTCCCCACTTTGAGCCGTCAAGAGCAGTCATTTCCTCTCCTTTGACTCATACATTCTTGGGTGTGTGGTGGAGGGGTGGAGAAGATACTGCGGTTTAAAAAACACAAGTCGAAGGGAACTATATTCAATATCTTGTAATGGCCTATAATGAAAAAGAATATGAAAAGGAATATGCTCTACACCAGAAACAAACACGTTATAAATCAACTATACTTCAATTAAAAAAAAAACACAAGTTGATATGCTCTGTTCTTCAGATCCTCATCTTGATCAATTGCCTAATGTTTGCTGTGTGTGTGTGTGTGTGTGTGCGTGTGTACGCGTGTGCAGGGGGAGGGAGCACAGACCATTAAGCATCTTTGTCCTGGAACCACAAGGGACTTGGACAATGCTTGTGATTTCTCATGAAAATCTTAAATAAGAATGCAGCTAAGCCCAGGCAGGCAGGAACTGACCGGGGTGCGTCGGTGGCCCATAGCACATCCCAGCAGCGAGAGCTAACATTTATGAAGCACTTCCTGATGCCTTCTCTCCCTTGCAATTCACCAGGCTCCCAATCAATTTGCAGTTGTCATTCTTATTGACAAGTCTGTCCGTAGGGAATGACAGAGGAAGGGTTTGAACTCAGGTCAGATTTGCCTCAAAGCTCTGTAATCCCCACTCCGTATTGACTGGGCTGTTGAAATGATTCTTTCAGTGGAAACTTCTTCTTTCTGATGGAAACATTTCTCTTTAGGATGCGGCCAGAGGCTCAGGTACAGGCGTGTGTATCTCCACTGCCTCTCCCCCCCACTAAGCCACCTGCAAAGCCCAAGACCCTCAGCTGCCTCTTGATAAGTTCTAGAAAAAAAAAAGAGGTGATTTTCTTGTCTCAAAGGTCGCTCCACCCTGGTGGCTGTTGAATGAGAACACTCTTCAGTAAATCATAGTTCCCTTGAAACTTTTCCCCCTGTTGATCATTATCATGCTTTTTTTTTTATAGACAAATGTTTATTAAGTGCTGGCTGTATAAATTATTCACTTCTCCTCATACAATGTAGAAATGGTGAAGCAGGAATAATTATTCCCATACCGTCATTGAAGACTTGGAGGCAAGGAGGCTCTCTCTCTCTCTTTTTTTTTTTTTTGACTGTGGAGACTCAAATCACCCTGAGCAAAGTCAATAGGTGGGTGACGAGGAAGCAGAGCTGGAGGTGATGGTCTTGGCGGGGCCGTTTCGTTCATCAAACCAAACCAGGTGTCTTCTGTCCCAGGTCAGGAAACTGAAGGCAGCCTGGAGATGAGAGGATTGGCCCAATGTCACCCAGAAGGCAGGAGGAACTGGACTGAGACTGCTCTATGCTGCTGCACATCCGGGAGTGGCACCCTCAGCACCACTGACATTTCAGCCTGAATTATGGCTTGTTTTGCCAGGCTGTCCCTGTGCGTTAGCAGCATCCTTGTCTTCTACTCACTCAGTGCTGGTAAGTGTGCCTCTCCCCGCTTGCGGGGGGTGGGGGGTAACCAAAAACATCTTTAGTCATTGTTAAGTGTCCCTTGGGGGATAAAATCACTGCCTACCCCCAGCCCAATTGAGAACCACTTCAGGCCCCTTGAACAGAATGAACCTGGTACTCAGCTCTTCCCTGCCAGTTTGGGAGGGAAATTGTTTTGGGGTCTAAAGGGAGAAAGTCTTCCCTCTCAATCCTCCCCCACCCCCAGCACCTTGGGAGAGCTCTGCTGGGGTTGCTGATCTCGGCCTGGAGAGGACAGGTCGCAGAGAGGTTTGGGAAGGTGTCAGAGAGGCACAGCAGGAAAGCCAGACCTTCTGAGAGGTACTTACCCTTCCCCCACTTCACAGATGAGGATGCAGGCGTTCAGAGGGTTGGACCCACCCAGAGGACCGAGTATGGTTTCTCTACCACATGCCATAAGGAGCCCATACAGTATTCACGCTGTGTGCTCTGAGTCCTTGAGCAGTAATGTCAGTGGTTCCTCTTACCTACTCTTTGTGAGTTGCAAGATGAGTGTATTAAAAGAAAGCCATGCTCTGGAACGTTGGATCTGGTCCCTGTCCTGCCTCACTCACTTGCCATGGGCCCTGGAGCAATTTGCTTTCCCTGGTGGGGGGGGGGATTTGTGTCCTCACATTCATAAAATGAAGAGGTCAGATGGTACGCGTGATGAGCAAGCTTCCTGCTGACCCATCAGCCTGGAAATGCAAACAGGGCAAATAAAGGTGTTTACAGGTCATATTCGTTTGAATTAAAAATAGGAGTAGCTTTATGGAGTCCTAGGGAGGAATATGTATGTTCTTAAAGCTCAGATGGACCTGTTCTATTGACGGGAAAGATGTCATTAAAAATGATTTTTTTAAGCCCCTAAAATGTTGATATCTGGGCCTGTTTGAGGAGCAGCAACATGGAGGCAGGTTTCTAATCATTTATCCTAAAACCACACCATGAGCCACATGGCAAAGTGAGACAGGCCACAGGTCGGGCGTCGCTGGGCGTGGTCCCAGGAGTCTCTGAGGTCTGATGGGTATTTCTGTTTCTGCGTGCAAGGAGAGCGCCCCCTGGTGTAAATCATTACAATCCCCCAAAGCTGAATATGCTCAGCGGCCCTTGCAGGAAAGGGTTGGAGGGGCTTTGGGATAAGACCAAGGTTGCTTTATTAAGAGAGTAACCAGAGAAACACATTTTTTGGACGCTCCCATGAGGCAGTGGTGGCCTTGCAGGTAAAGGACTTGGGTTCTGGAGTCAGACTTGGCTTCACATCGCTGCTTCCAGGCTGTAGGCACTTGGGTGAGCGACTAACAGCCCTGTTTTCTTTTTCTGTGAAACTAAGATGATCACCCACCTCTCAGGTCTGTTTTCGGAGTAAATAAAGGAAGTGGGGTTTGGGGGAGTGACTGAAGATGAAGCTGGAGAGAGAGGGCCTGATCCTGAAGAGTTTATGTACCGCGCCAAAGAGTTTGAACTTGACTCCAAGAACAAGGGAGCCACTGGAAGCCTGGGGGCAAAAGAGACGGGACAGCACCTGCGTGTTGGAAAGATAACTGATGGTAACGCAGGCAGCGTAGGACTTTGATGGTGGTGACGGAGCTGGAATAGATGGAAAAGAATTTGGGAAGTAGTGTTGACTTCCAATCAATGGAATATGGTGGATCTCGAGATGGGAGGGGGCAGGGTGCAGTCAGAAAAGGCAACATGCCTGTGTATAGCTCCTAAGTTGCTTTCTCATAAGCCTTCTTACCTGATTCTCCTGATAATTTTATGAGCTAGATGTAATCATCATTCTCATTTTGGATGTAAGGGACTGAGAGACATGGAGGTTAAGCTAAAGGATACACGGTGAGTAAATGGCAAAACCAGAGCATTATACCCAGGTCTTTGTTTCCTGATTCTGCCTCTGTCTCTTAGGTCACGCCGCCTCTCAAGATTCAGTGTGCAGTCGCCGCAGAGGAAGAGGCAGCCTGGGTCCAGGGGTGGATGTGGATGTGGCTGGGGCTGGGGCTGGGGCTGCAGGTTGTGCAATCTTCCTGGTTGCTAGGAATCTCTGATAGTCAGAGTCCCCAGGTTGCTAGGCGACCTGGGTTGCTAAGAGTCTCAGTTTATTATAGGTCTTGGGTTGTTAAAAGCCCGAGGTTATTCAGTCTATCAATTTATTAAAGGCTTCATGATTCTTGGAGATGTCAGTTATTAGGGGTCCCCTGGCTCCTGGGGCTCCTGGCTCTTGGCATCATCAGGTTGTTTGGAATTTCAGGATGTCAGAAATTCCACCTTTGAAGGTGCTAGTTTTCTGGAAGCCTCAGTGTTTAGCACTGCCAGCTTGTGAGGATGTGGACTCAGAGTTTTAGGTCCACGGCTTCCCAGAGTCCTGGGTCAGGCATGCAGTTTCCTTCCACGCATCCAGCCCCTTTCTCTGGTCAGAGTAACTGAAGCTTTCTCTCTTCCTCAGTTGCTTCATCACAGGTGACTGCGTTCTGCTCCCCCAGCTGCGCTGACCTGATTCATTCCACCACCTGTTTTGTTTCTACCACTTAGCTACCAAGGCCTTTAGAGCAGAAACGTGTTATAATTCTAAATAAAGCAGACGCTGAAGCACATTTGGGTTATGTTTATGTTCTAATCATTCGCCTTCTGGCCAGTCAGTTTTAAATAATCTTAAATTAGACTTTGTGAGAAGTTCCAAGGTTGACGGCCCCTCATTTCCAGTTATTTTATTAGATTAGTCAGAACAGTAAAATTACCCTGTGCATTTCTCCTTTAAAAAAAAAAAAAACGTATTATCAAATAATCACAGGTTCACAGAAAGCTGCAAAGATGGTAGAGAGATCCTGTGTACTCTTCATCCAATTTCCCCCAAGGATATATCTTATAAGCCCAAGGAAATGAATGCTAGTAATTCCCTGCTTATCCAGAGACCCTGTGACTTCGGTGAGGGCCAACACCGCACAGACATGGGTGGGGAAAAGACCTCTGATGGGTTAGAACAAGCCCCTGCTTTCCCTTTGCAATGTCCTTATACAAGTATTGTATACAGTTGGCCTTCCGTATCAGTGGGCTTCCACCTGCAGTTGGTTGAATCTGAGGATATGAAACCCATGGATACAGAGAGCTGACTGCACCAGGCCATTTCATATAAGGGACTTGATCATCTGTAGGTTTTGATATTCTGGGTAGGGGGTGGGGAGATGCTCCTGGAACCAAGACCCCACAGATGCAGGGGGACCACTGTAATATCTGTCAGGATGTCGACATTGCTAGAATGTGTGTGTTTGGTTCTGTGCCATTTTCTTTTCTTTCTTTCTTTTTTTCCCTTGGGGGGAGGTAATTAGGTTTATTTATTTTTTTTAAATGGAGACACTGGGGATTGAACCCAGGACTTTGTGCATGCTAAGCATACACTCTACCACCTGAGCTATCCCCTCCTCGCTTTGTCATTTTATGACACGTACATTTGTGTACCTACCACCTCAATCAAGATACAGAACTGTTCCAGCACCACAAAATCCCCCCTGTGCCATCCATATATAGTCACATGCATCTCCCTCCCTCCCCAACCAGTGTGTGTTTTTTTTTAAAACTGAAGTATAGTCAGTTTACAAGGTTGTGTCAATTTCTGGTGTACAGCATAATGTTTCAGTCATATATATACATACACATATGTTCATTTTCATATTCTTTTTCATTATAGGTTTTGAATATAGTTCCCTGTGCTATACAGTATAAACCTGTTGTTTATCTACTTTATATATAGTAGTTAGTATCTGCAAATCTCCAAGCAGTGTGTTTTAAAATGTACTCTCCTAACCTTTATTCAGTGCCTTCTGGGTGTCTCACCCATTAATAGGTCAAGGAAATACAGAGATAAATATAACTTACTCCTTGCTCTGGAAGAGCTCACAGACCAGGCTGCAGTCACATACACCATAAATTACCAGTGCAATGTGGAAGTCCTATGACAGGGATAAACTCAAGGTGCCAGGCAGGGCAAGAAAACAGATTGGTGGGTTCAGGAGGTGGAGAGTGTTGGATTAACACTTTCCGTAAAAGTTGCAATGCTGGGCTGATTTTGAAGGATGAAGTGGAGTTATCAGGTACCCAAGGAGGAGAGATTTCAGGCAGGTAGGTCTGGGGAAAAGTGGGTAGTTGGGAACTGCAGAAGCCCGGGGGGTGGTGTTGCAGGAGGAGAAGTGCTGGGAGGTGGGGACTGGGGAAGTGGGGAGAGGACGGAGCGTGGAGGGCCATCTGGTTGATGAACTAGTCCTGCAAGTGATCGAGATCCACTGACAGATTTTAAAATGAGGCATGTTGCATTCAGTTCTTTTACTTAGATGGAGAAGGAATGATTGCAGTCCCAGATAAGACCCATTGATGGCACCAACCAGAGTAACGGTGTTGCAGCAAAGTGTGTTACAGCTTAGTGTTACAGCTCAGTTGTGACAGCAACCTGGATCGGGGCGAGAGAACAAGCAGCACTCGGAGAGCTCGAGAACTCAGGTTTATTACGCCAGCGGGCCCAGAGGAGTTAACACTCCAAGCTCTGGACCCCGTCTGTAGGTTTACACAGGCTTTTATAGGCTGCCAGTCTACACTTTGCAACATCCTATGCAAATAAGGTGTAACAAAAGTTGACTGATTAGGAATAAGCTTTGTAGAAATGGACCAATCAGGAGTGGTAGAAATAGACCAATCAGGAGTGAGCTCAATGCAAATGAAGCACTACAAATGGACCAATCAGGGTTTAGCTCAGGAAATCAATAGAATCTTAGGGGTAAGTTCCACTTTCCTAGAAGTAAGCCGTTTCAGAGGCAAAAAGTGAGATAATGCCGCTGCACCAGGGAACTGGATGGTGCTGGCAAGAGAGTAACCCTGCCTGGGGGTCCTGCTGGTCTTTTTCATGGGGTTTCCCACCTCAATGGGAACAGGTATGGAGGACCCATTTTTGACCTCTGAAGGAGGGCAGGATGTGGAGGGAGGGCATAAGAACGACGAACAAACACTTTTTCCAAATGGATGTTTTTCCTTTTTCCTTAGCATGTGTCAGTTTCCCTGAGAGCAAATCCCCAGGATGCAAGTCCAAGAAGACGAATGCTGGTAGAGTAAATCCCTGCTTATCCAGAGACCTTGTGACTTCCACGAGGGCCAACACAGCACAGACCCGGATGGGGAAGAGGCCTCTGTGATTGGTTAAAACACGCTTCTGCTTCCCCTTTGTGACATCCTTCAGGACCTCTTACTCAGAACCCTTTTTATTTTTTATTTTTTGGATAAATCGAACACATTTCTCAGAAGTATGGTTAGTCGTTTCCTCTTCCTCAAAGTAACAATAATTGAAAACTACCATTTATCGAGGGTCTGCTTGGTGTCCAGTTCCATGCAAGACACTTTACAAGTTATCTCATTAATTCCCTCAACAGCCCCCTGGGTGGCAGTCCTTTTCACTTGACAGGTGAGGATACTGAGGCTCAGCAAGGCGAACTCACCCACCGAGATCACAGAGGGAGTAAGTTCTGTGACATCAGGACTCCAGCCCAGGTCTGGCTGCTCTCAGTCAGCAGCCCTGTACCGTGGATGCCACAGATCACAAGAGGGGACGGAAGACTGTCAGCTGGTAGTGGCACCATGGCGAGGAAGGGAATAATGTGGACTGAGGAGCCTGAGGACTGTTCAGTGATTTTCCACCAGCTTCGCAGGAGGAGTGTATCAATCAGAGGAACAGAACATATAGGAAACGACAAGAAGTCTGGTTTGAACAGTTGTTTTATATATATATATAAAATAAATAAATATATATATATCTATCTATCTATCTATCTATCTATCTATCTATCTATCTATCTATCTATGGCATAAGGCTTATGCAATTATGGAGGTGGCCAAATCTTAAGATCTGCAGGCTGAATTGATAAGCCAGAGACCCATGGTGTTGTTCCAGTCTAAAGGCTGGTAGTACTCTAGACCCAGAAGGAGTGGGTGTTTCAGCTCTAGTCCACAGGCAGGAGAAAAAAGCCGATGTCTCACTTTGAACTGCAGGCAGGCAGGAGGAATTCCACTTTATTCGGGGAGAATCAGCCTTTTTGTTCTATTCAGACCTTCAACTGATTGGATGAGGCCCACCCACATTAGAGAGGGCAACCTGCTTTAGTCAATCTACTATTTAAATGTTAATCTCATCTAATGCACAGCACAGTATAGTGAATACAGACAGCAATGATAAATGCTGAGATGACAAATTAGCATTCGTTGCTGTGCAAGGATGTAGTGGACTCCCAACTCAGCCCAAGTAGTTCAGGGGAGGAAGTCAAGCTTCAGCGATGCTTTCAGGAGGACCAAAAGCTAGCCAGTTAGTTGGAGCAGAAAGGGCATGTTTGGCAGAGGGAATAACGTATAACAGCATATAAGACATGCTTGCAGAACATCGTCACACATTTAGGGAACTATAAAAATTTGGGTGGAACGGTGATTCTCACCTCTGGTAGCACTTTGGACATATATAAAGAAATACTAATGCCTGGGCCCTACCCCCAGAGATTTGGATGCAATTGGCTTGGGGTGGGGCCCAGGCATCAGCATTTTTCCCTACAGTGCCACCAGGCCTGAGAACCAGGAATGTAAGAGATGCTGCAGGAGAACGTAAACCTGAAGGGACATGATGGGGGCATCTCTGCTGGGATGCAGTCAGGAATCGGAGGGCGCTTTGAGGAAACAGGAAAGACCTGTGCAGAGCTCGGCAAAGAAATAAAGACCCACTGATGGCCACCTGGGGCCTTGTCTGCCCTCATCACTGTTCCTGTTGAGATGTTGAGACGTGGTTTCTTACTCCCCATTTGAAAGTAAAAGTCAAGTGGGAAATAAGAAAGCATACAATACAATAAAAATAAGCTGAAAGATTACTCAGTAAAAAGAAGTGATAAAATAGTAAAATCAGGCCAGTACAGTCAAAACTCCAAAACTCAGCCAAACAGAATCACCACCCAGGGCCAGACAATAAAAACAATAGCAAAGATACACCAAGCCAAGTGGTAGGCATCTTCAGGCATTGAGACCGTGAGGGAAGATTATTCCCATTTTACAGAGGAGCAAAATGAGGCTCGGGGAGATTAAGTACCGCAGTTCCAGGACGAGGTTGGGCAGGGTAATGACTCCATTTTATAGAGGAGGAAATGGAGGTTAACTGGCCAAGACGAAACAGCCAGTCAGGGGCAGAACAAGATACTGAACTCAGGTTTTCTGACTCAAGTCCAGAGCCATTTCCCTTGAACAAAGGCTCAGGCCTTGCCTGCACATTGGAGTCATCTGGGGAGCTTTTAAGAAACACTGATGCTGAAGAGACTTTTCTCCAGGGAAGGCATACAGGTGGCCAACAGGTGTATGAAAACCATGTTCAACATCAACGGATCATTAGGGAAACACAAATCAAAACCACAATGAGATATCAGCTCACACCTGTCAGGATGGTTACAGAAAAAAGCAAAAGATAAGTTTTGGCAAGTATATGGAGAACTCGGAATCCTTGTGTTTGTACAAATGCAAAATGGAAACCAGAATCCTAACAACATTAAAAATAGAACTACCATATGACCCAGCGATCCCGCTGCTGGGTATTCACCCAAAAGAACTGAAATCAGGATCTCGAAGAGATACCAGCACCCCTGTGTTCACTGCAGCTCTATTCACAACAGCCAAGATGTGGAAACAACCCTAAGTGTCCTTCGGATGAATAGATAAAGTGTGGTTTATACACATGATGGTACACTGTTCAGCCTCAAAAAGGAAGGAGATTCTGCAACATGTGACAACAGGGATGAACTCTGAGGACATTATGCTAAAGAAGCTGCCACAGAAAGACAAATACTGCCTGATTCCACTCACATGAGGTGTCTGTAAGAGTCAAGATCATAGAATCAGAGTGGAATGGTGGTTGCCAGGCGCTGGGAGGAGAAGGAAATGGGGAGGTGCTAATCTACGGGCATGAAGCGTTAGTTAGACCAGGTGAAGACGTTTTGGAGATCCGCTGTACAACCCTGAACCTGGGATCAACCACGCTGTACTGCACATTTAAAACTGTGCAGAGGGTAGAGTCCGCGTCAAGTGTCCTACCACAATGAAATTAAAAGGAAATCCAGACGCAGTGCTGGGTCAACCCTCAGATCTAATCTGGTGGGTCTGGGCTGGGGCGCAGGCAGACAGGGGAACAGGTGCGGCTCCACCTGCCTACGGCCGTGCTCTGCTCTTCGCAGTAACCGCTCCCGTGGATTGAGCATCCACGGAGATGCTTCAGGTATTCCCCCCTGAGAACTAAGGAAACTGAGAGGTGAAGTCAGTTTCCCCGGTCCCCCGGCTGGTAGTCACTAGGGCCCGTGTGTGTCCTCAGGTCAGCCTGACTGCAAAGATTCCCCCCGGCTGTGTCCCGTGGCCTTGTAGCAGGGGCCCCTGGACGGTGTGGACACTGTGGCACGTGCCCTTCCATTTCACATCTCTGTCCCGCAAGCTTTAGGGTCGACAACATCACTCTTGTCCCAGGCTTGTCCACGTGGAACTGCCATCATTCAGATGGGGGGAGGGGGCGGTCTGTGGCTCAGCATTAAGAACCTCCAAGCAGTCGAAGGGGTTTGACGGTGAGCGGTGAGGTAGGCTGCCTGGGGAGGCAGCAGGCACCCGCCATCATCACCATCACGGGGTAACCACCGGGAGGGTCCGGTGGGAGAAGAGGCAGCCTTCAAAGTAGTGGGGGGTGAGGGAGAGGCGGGCAAGAGGGGTTAGAGGCGCCAACTATGTCCCCAGGACCTGAAACTGAGGGGCTTGGTTGGGGGCAGGTAGCTAGTAAAGCTCACACGGTTCTAGAAGATGAGCTCACAGAACCAGAGAGTTCCAGAAGGCCCTGCATCAGTCTGGGGTCTGCCCTTTCCCATCATTCTCTGAAAGGTGGGTGCCCGGGGCCCCAGCAGGATCGCGGGGGTGTCCTGAGCTGAAGCAGGGTGTTGGGCCACTGCTGTTACTGCCACTGTCACTGCTGTGTCAGCTCTGGTGGGGACAACACCTGATCAGTGAGCCCCCTTTCCCCCTTCCTGTGGCTGTTAACCAGGACCCTGGGCTGGGCTGGCCAGAGAGGGATGTGGAGAGAGAGAGATGGTGGGCAGAGATGGCGGGCGATCCTGGGCTGGTGGCAGTGAGTTGAGAGAGAAAGACATGGAAGACCGTACTGGCGGGTCTCTGATCTCTGCGTCACCAGACCCGACTTCTTACACCTCTAGACCTGCTGTGAAATGTGCAGGATGCATGACTTTTAAGTTACTCTGCTACAAAAAAAAAAAAAAAAAAAAAGAAAATCAGAAACAGTCTCTGTAGAGCAGTCAGCTTGATTGCTTCATCTCTAGGTAGGGGATAGTAATCCAATCCACCTTGAAGCGTTGAGAGGATTAGATGAGATTAAGTTAGAAAACACCCAGAGAAGGCCCAGCTCGGTGTCTGCCAGATTTTAAGAACTCAGAAGGGTGTCTTCCTCCCTCTCATCCCCCACACTTTGATGGGAAGGATTCATGCTCTTGTGGTCACGATGTCAATATACTTCAGTCTTAAGAAGCACCATTCAACAGCCCATCCATGTCGGCAACTCTGCTTGACTCTTAGGATAAGAAGATAAATGAGACCGCCATTGTTCTTTGGAAGTTCACCTTGGAGTGGGAAAGAATAGCATATTTTGCAGTCTCATGGGCAGACACATAGGGTGCTTTGGGAGTGTTGGGTGGGGGTGGTGGCCTCCTGGGAGAGTCTCGCTGGGGAAGTCACCTCTGATGTGACCCTTGAAATGAGTAAGAGTTAAGCCTGTAACGGCATGGAGAGGGTTACTGTCCTAGATAGCAGGGTGGTCATGAGCGAATGGTAATTACTGGAACTTAATGGGTCGCTGGGGAGAGGTCAGCAGGGCTGGGTTGTGCGGGTCCTTGTGGACCATGGGAGCAGTGATGAAGGAAGCCATCACAGGATGTCACGTGGCCAGGCTTTGTGTTTAAAACATTCATGCTGGCGAATGTCTGTAGCATAGTTTGGGAGAAGAGTCAGGACTGGGTAAAAGGAGATGCTCAGCGCTCCAGGATGGTGGTCTGAACTAAGGGGAAGACGTTGCTCTTGGAGGGAAGGTAGAATCAATGCCCTGTTGCGCTGACTGGTTGGGGATGGGTGAAAGATTTAGCGATGGAGAGGAGTGAAGAATGGCATTCCTGCTTCTAGCTTGGACATTCTTATTTCTAGTTTGGACATTCCTATGCCTAGTTTTAAATCAAAAACCATGACTGAGTTTAAAACCAAGAATGTTTTAAACCAAGAAAAGAAAGACACAAGGAAGAGTAGATTATCATGGGAACGTTCACTTCTGTCTCAGATGTGCTTAGTTTTAGGTGACTGTGCGATAGCCAAGTGGAGATGTCCGGGAGGCAGTTACCTAGGAGGTCGGCTGCTCCGGGAAAGATGTCACGTAAGCCTGTCATCCTGCAGGGGGCAGTGAACAGCGGGCTGCCCAGAGGGTACTTGAACTGGAAGAGAGTAGGGCTCAAGGGAGAAACACCTGGGAAACGGATCCGCGTTTAAGACCCGGGCAGAAGTGGATTCCACAAAGGGGAATCAGAGGACCCTGGGAGAGGGGGAGCATCCTGGAGGCTGAGAGAGGCAAGAGGTTTAACTAAGTGGGGTGGCAGCGGCGTGAAAGGCTGCTGAGAGCCTGCGTGAGCCAGGAACTGACAAGGTCCATTGGACTGGGTGGAACAGTGTCGGGGCAGGGGTCGTGGCGGTGATGCTAAATTTCCCTGGGTGAGAAAATCGTAAACTTCCCCCTAGAAGTTTAGATGAGAAGAGAGGGAGGGAGACAGGTCAGAATAGAGTCCAGGGAAGGTATTTTAGAAGCTGGAGACTTAAGTGTGTCTGTAGCAGCAGAGAAAACAGGAGCCGGTGGAGAGGAGATGCTGGTGAGGCTGAGAGGAGAGGTGGCCTGTGGTACAGGGCTCAGAGATGGGAAAGGATGAAACCCAGGGCTCGGTGGAGAGACGGAGGCACCTACACTTGGGGAAGGTGAAGGCGGTTGAGGCTTCTGCCGCACGTGTGAGTGGGATGGGGCGACGGCAGAAAGAGGAAGGAAATCCCACCTGTGACCACCTTGTTCTTCTCAGGGATGCAGGTGAGGGACGGCCGGGTGGGGGCTCAAGGACTGCAGTGAGGGTCGTGAATACGCTTGGAGGGAAACGGGAGGAAACTGCCCTAGACCAGCATCAGTGCTGGGGCCAGCAGCACTAGAAGCCACAGCCAGCCTCGTTCTCGTGCAGAGCCCAGTCCTCCTGGTGCCTTTCCTTTCTCATTCCTTCTTCACAATCTGATGAGGCAGGTGTTATTAACTTCCTCACTTTATAGAGGAAGAAAATGAGGTTCAGAGGGGGTCTAGGTTGAGGTGGGCTTCCTGCAGAGACAAGACTTACTGCAAAGCGCACCCTTGTCCTGTCACCCTCAGGGTCTCGGGCCACCCATTCACAGGGACACCCACTCCCAAGGCTGTGTTTTGTTTTTGGAGTCTATGAAGGTGGAGGGCAAGGCGGGGGGCAGAGGTCGTGAGAGACATGGAACGCATGTCAGGGGTGCTGGGGGAGAGACTGGAATCGGAGGCTGCAGAGATGGGGGCTGGGGGGGAAGATATGATGCAGGGATGAGGCCATGGGAGCAGGTGGCTTTGACAGTGGAGGCCAAGGGCATCACCAGGTGCGAGGACACCAGGTGTCCTTCATGATGTTGGGACTGGCCTGCAGAGCCAGTGATGAGAGGCGTGGAGGACAAACCTCATGGGGTGAGGCGAGCCTCATGGGAGGCAGGGCTTCTGCAAGGTGATGGTTTAGAATGGGCGGCGGGCTGGAGGAGAGTTTCAGCACCGCCTTGGGGGCCCGGGTGCAGGAGGAAGAGCAGCCCCCACTTGTGAGGCTGCAGGGTGGCAGTGCCCTAGGGGGAGACCTGGCTTCAGTTCAGACCCGAAGGGGGAGGCTCAGCGCTAGAAAGTCCTTCCGTGGCCGTCGGGCTTGGGGATTGATTCACTCCGGTGCTGCTGCTCGGCTGCCCGCTCTGGGAACACTGCTCACGGCCATCGCCTGATGGCTTTGGAGTCTCACATAAACTTTGGTCTCAGTCCAAACTTTGTCCCTTCTTAGTTGTGAAATCTTGGGCTGCAGGATTCAGTTAACACCTGGCATGTAGCATGGAGCTCAAAGTATATGTTTTCTCCCTGTTTGCCCGCCTCTGCTCTCCGCTGCCGGGGCAGGGGGTGTAAAACGCTGGGCTGGGAAGGGAGAGGGGCTGGCTGCTGGGAACCCTCTCCTGGCTCTCGGGGTGTGTGGTGTGGCGGGGGGTGGCTGATGCTTCATCAGCTACAAGGGGTCTGGCGGGCAGCGTGGGAGCCTTCCGCCCACTTCCCGGGTACACTCAGGCCCCGGCTCCCTCTCCTTCCCAGGGACAGCCCTCTGTGAGTGGACAACCCCCAGAGCCACTGAGCTGCCTGCCACCCCAAAGCCCAGCTCCGAGCTGGTATAGCGAGGGTCCTACCTTGGCTGCCGCCTGCATGGAAGCCAAGAGCTGGGCTCCCAGAAGGCGGCCATGCCCGCCTGGGATCGTGTTGGTGGCCTTGGCCTCTCTGTTCAGCTGCCCGCTCACCCCCGGCCAGGCCAAGGTCTACAGTCGCTGTGAGCTGGCCAGGGTGCTCCAGGATTTCGGCCTGGATGGATTCCGAGGATACAGCCTGGCTGACTGTGAGGACCCCTCTCCCTGCACAGGCTCCCAGGCTCCCTCCACACTCGAGGGGTGTGGCCTTGGGAGCTTCGGGGCCTCAGTTCTCCTTTATAAAACAAGGGTCCCATGAGTCGAAAGGTAGAGAACACACAGCGTCGAGGTAACTGCAGAGCAGGCAGGCGACGGGCTGGCCCGACCAGAGCTGCACCTTCGCTTTCCCCCGCTGTCAAGTCAGGAGCCCGAGGAAGAGGAAAAGAATAAAAGGGGGGAAAAAAGGAAAATAATTATTTTGTACCCTGATATGATTCTGAATCACAGTCACTAGGATCAGACGGTCCCACTGAAGTTTAATGCAAACTGAGCGAACAAGAAAGACCAAATTTTCTAGCTGGTGGTGGTTTTGGGAAGCTTCGAGGTACGGCCACACGCAGCTCATTTTTCCCCTAGTTCCAGCCCTCTCTGTAGGTCCCACCTGTGCTTTCCTAATTGCATCTCTAAAGACTGAGCTCCTGTTCATGCCACAAACATTTCTGGGGTCCTACTATGTGTGGAACAGGGAGACAGTGGGAAGATTGCTGGCCTGCGAGTCCGGAGTCCAGAGGTCCGGTCCTGACTCTTGCTGTTTGGTAGCTGTAGGTGACTTTGAATAAGTCCCTTTGCTCCTCTGAGCCTCGGCAGAGTCCTGTGTTAAGGAGGAGGGAGGGTGTCTGCCCCCATCACCAGAGACTGGAGCTGAGGCTGGGAGGAGCTGATGTGTGGGGTCTGGCTTGGCCTCGATCTTGGAACAGCTGATCCGCAGGCCTGTGTCTCCACCCTCTGCAGGGATCTGTCTTGCTTACTTTGCAAGTGGCTTCAACACCGGTGCCGTGGACCACGAGGCTGACGGAAGCACCAACAATGGCATCTTCCAGATCAACAGCCGGAAGTGGTGCAAAACTCTGGACTCCAGTGGCCCTAACATGTGCCAGATGCACTGCTTCGGTAGGCCGGGCCTGAGCCTGGGGCTGGCGGGGGCTGGGTTCTGCACCCACCTTTGCGTCTCCCCTAGTTGTGTTTGCTCCTCCTGCCTTTGTGTCTGAGTGGGGACCCCCACAGCCTGCCAGGCCCACCACGGAGAGCAGGGTGGGGCCAGTGATGAGGGTGGGTCCTCCAAGGATCTGACTTGGGGTCCCAGAAGGGACACTGTCCTGATAGCTATGGGAATGCAGTGGGGATTGCTTCTGATGGGGGAAGTGACAGACAGACCTGTGCTTCCAGAGGGGTTGAGGGACAGGGCTGGTTTAGGATGGAAGAGGGTGTGTATGGGAAGAGACAGACAGACTTTGGATGTCCAGCTCTGCCTCCTGCTCCCTCATCGTGTTTCTCTGCCTCCCATCCCAGACTTACTGGATCCTGACCTCAAGGATAGTGTCATCTGTGCCATGAAAATAACTCAGGATCCCCGGGGTCTGGGTTCCTGGTGAGTAACAAGTAGCCCCGCCACCTTGGGGGTTGTGTGTGATGGACAGAAGCGGGGCTGGGGCTGTGGGCTGTGGAGGAGGAACAGGGACAGGTGATATGTGGCCAGTGAGGGAGAGGAGGAGGTGAACAGGACTATAAATACAGAGATGGACCAAGATGGGCCTTGCCAACGGCCACAGCTTCGGAGACATGTTGGGCTGAGGACGTCGCAGCCCCAGGAACTGAATCTGGAATGAGGCAGGCCCGGCAGGACGCAATGCACTTCTCTAAAATCAGGAGGGGTGAATGCAGGCTCAGGCAGGACCCCAAGGGCTTGAGGCCTTGGGGACACCACCCTGGGATGGAAGAAACAAGTCTTTTGTGTTAAATGAAAGAATAACTCTTTTGTGCGCTGGGAGTAAATTCGTGGCATGCGCAAGCCCTGAGAGGTGGCTGCGGCTAATACGAGAGGTCCCGGAAGGTCGGAGGGTGCTGTTTGCTCCTTCCTACACACCCCCGGGAACTCACCTGAGGCAGGCTCTGCGCTGGGTGCTGGGCTTCAGACGTGGCTGGGACCCAGTTCTTTGCCCTCGAGGGTCTCAGTTTGGTGGAAGCGACAACCGAGCCAGTCAACCCCTCTCGCTTGCTAGATTTAGCGGGTCCTTCAGGGGCACTGCTTGCCATTGGGCTCTTTGACACTGACATCACGGAGGACACTAGTGATGGAACCCCTGGGAACTTGGGACCCTGGAACCTTGCTTGTCGTCCTCGAGATGCCAGTGTGACGCTGGAACAAGGTAATAGTCCTGAAAGAGCCTATAAATTATAGTTACCAACCGTTGAAAGACCCAGATCGGTAGCCAAGGAGAATTGGATGGGTCATTTACAAGCTGTGGACCTCGGGCAAGTAATTTTGCATCTGAGTCTCAAGGTTTTCATTTGGAACATAGGGAACAGAATACTTGCCCAATCCACCTTGTTTGTAGGGCTGCTGGGGACGGGGGTGGGTGGCAGATAAATGGGTGATGGGTAGGACAGTGCTGTGTAAACTCTAAAGGGCTGTAGACACACGTGAGGGCACTGTTGTCTGCTGAAGTGGCGTCGTGTGGGAAAAGAACCCTGGGCTGGGGCTCTGGACCCCAGGACCCCAGGCCTCGTCACTGGCTTCTGGGTGAACTTGAGCAGATGGCTCTGTATCTCCACGGGTAAAAAACAGAGGCTAGGTAGACAACTTTTTAAGGGCCATTCTCTTCCCTTTTTTTTTTTTTTTTTTCCTACTTCCTCTTTGCTAGTTAACGGAGTTTACTTGGCTCTCTTCCCCTGCTGGTCCCTTTTCTCACCTCACTTCGGTGTAGAGCCCCTGCTGCCTGCCCGTCCTCCTCTGGGCAAAGACCTCAGGCTGCAGCTGACAGGGCCTCTCCTTCTCCCCCTCTTCCACCCTCAGGGAGACCTGGAGGCATCACTGCCAGGGCATTGACCTCAGTGATTGGGTGGATGGCTGTGATTTGTAGGATCCTCTCTGGATGGACAGCGCATACCTAGCAGCCTGGGAGATGCGGTCTGCTTCCTGACCCAGGCCTAGGGAAACAAGCCAACTAATAAAGCTTAGTTTAACAGGTGTGTGGTTCTTAGCTGTCTCTGTGTTTCCAGGTGGCATATTGGAGCCAGAAGCATCTCAGGGCTTCCTCACTGTTCCCGTGGGCTGGGGTTCAGCTGGACTCCAAAAAGCCTACCACGGGAACTTTGCCTCCATTCCTGGAGGCCTGGGCAGAGGGCAGAAGGATGTTAGTGCCTCCCCTGTCCACACCTGGCAGAGTTTCCTTGATCCTCTACCTAGACCTAGGTTTGCTAGATTTAGGAAAAAACAAAAAACAAAAAGAAGCAAACAAAAACAACAGTGACAACAACAAAAACAAGATGCCCAAGTTAAATTTGAATTTTGGATATATAACAAATACATTTTATGATAAGCATGTCCCAAATATTGCAAGGGACCTACTCATATTAAAGCATAATTTGTTGTGTACCTGAAATTCAAATCTAGCTACATGTCCTATATTTTGCCTGGCAGCCTTACCTGGGTCTGGTGTTGTGTACCTCTGGGTTGTTTGGGAGGGTCCTTGGGACACTTATTTTCTGTGGTTCTGGTCACAGAGGGTGACCACAGCCACCAACGGGTAGTGCACAGTGACTGAAGATGATCACCAGGGGTTTCAGTGGGGCCCCACCCTGCTCTCTAGTGCCCTCTGGTGTCAGGAGATTCAAGTGATGGTGGCCGTCACAACCTGGGTAAAGAAGCCATCCTTTATACTGCCAACCACTGCTGGGAGGCTGGACGATGGGGTGGGGGCTGTGAGTGGCTTTCAGGCAGCAAACTGCAGGTCTCTGCCTTCCTCAACATGCGGGAAGCTCAGAAGAAGGCAGCACTGTCTCCCATTAACCTCAAGTTCAGCGTCTTAAGTCCCTGTGTCTGGAGGAGAAAGGTGGACAGTCTTAGGATCACGGTGGACGTGGTGGCCCGAGCGGCAGCCAAGGTTATGTCTGAGAGGTTGAGCCCTGATTTCAGATTAGACTCTTCTGGAAAGGTCTCAGGGAAACCTGCAAGTACTGAACTGCTGACTGAGGCATGGCTGGCCACTCTCGGGAAGAAGGAGGGGACTACCATGCTGACCTCCTCCTTCCTACCAGCCTGCCATCTCCAAATGTCACTGGTCAGCGAACACCAGAGGGGTGGCTGAGCATCCACAGTTGCTGAGACAGGCCATTTTTCCTCCACTGCTGGTCTCGGGTGGGGCCACTCCCATCCCCAGGGAATCAGCTGCCCTGCCTTGGGTTCACCCCAGCTTTTAGTTCTGCAGCCCAGTGAAGCTCTTGCCTCCATGTCAAGGTGATGGTAAAACTTGAGGTCTGCTCATACAAGTGGACAGTGGTGAAGGACCAGCTCTGTGCTGGGAGTTGGGGGACAGGGGATCAGCAGCTAATGCATCCATTCTCTTGAACTTTTTTTTTTTTGGCTGTCCAGCTCCATTTTTGATGAGCACATTCTTTCTGTAAATATCATCATATACTTGACTGAGTTACATGTAAGTCTTTTTATTGTTGGAATATAGTCAAGTTTTCTATGTTGTGTCAATTTCTGGTGTACAGCATAATGTTTCAATCATACAGATACATATATTACTTTTCATATTCTTTCTTCATTAGAGGCTACAAGATATACTACTATGTAGAGAATAGATGAACAACAAGTTTCTACTGTGTAGCACAGGGAACTATACTCAATAGCTTGCTCTCTTTTTAATATTAAAGCAAACACCATGTGCCTACCATGTGACATGCACTATCTAATTTAGACCCTAGAACAGTAACTGTGATAGAGGTACCATTATTATCCTCATTCTACAGATACGGATACAGGAAGGTCGGAGGAGATACATTTTCACCCGGGTCAACGTGACCCCATGTGTGCTTTTAGATGCTGCGCTTCCCTGAGAGGTTGTTGTCCTGGGTCACCGGCAGTCTTCCCTCCCCCTCATCTGGCCAGAGACCTGTGACCCGTTCTCTTTGGGTGATGGGTGCCCTCTACTACTCTGTGACAACTCCATTAGAAAATTCTCTTTCTATCCTAAACATTGGGGGCAGTATTGATAGGGAGTGGTGCAGCCACTATGGAAAACAGTATGGAGGTTTCTTAAAAAGGAAAAAAACAGTGTTACTATATGATCCGGCAATCCCACTCCTGGGCATATATCCCAAGAAAACTCAATTCTGAAAAGACAAATGCACCCCAGTGTTCATAGCAGCACTATATACGATAGCCAAGACATGGAAGCAACCTAACTGTCCATCAACAGATGATTGGATAAAGAAGACGTGGTATATGTATACAATGGAATACTACTCAGCCATGAAAAGGAACGAAATGCCATTTGTAGCAACATGGATGGTCCTAGAGATTATCATACTAAGTCAGTCAGAGAAAGACAAGTATCATATACTACTTACATATAGACTCTAATACCATTGACACAGATGAACTTACTTACAAAGCAGATTCACAGACATAGAAAACAAACTTATGGTTACCAGGAGGAAAAAGAGAGAAGGAGGGATAAATTGGGAGTTTGGGATTGGCAGATACAACTTAGTATGTACAGAATAGACAAACAACAAGGTCCTACTGTACAGCACAGGGAACTATATTCAATGGCTTGTAGTAACCTGTAATGAAAAAGAATACAAAAAAAGAATATGTGTCTATATGTGTCACTGAATCACTGTGCTGTACAACAGAAACTAATACAATATTGTAAATCAACTATAGTACAATTAAAAATGTTTAAAAAATATTGATCGGGAGACAAGCATTTGGTAAATGGTTCAATTAGAAAACATCGATTAAAAGCCAGTAATGCTTCAGATAATCAAAAAATTATAACCATATTCATCAGTTCACTCAGTCCTATGCAGTCAATCCCTTTTACTAACAGTTTTATGAAATCAGAGCTTTCATTAGACTTCTTCTATATCCCACCAACCTCAGCGGTAGGATTTAAAAGAAATCTGTACTTGTCAGAAAGTCCCCTTTGCGGATTCTCTTGAAGATGAAGCAGTTCTGTAAAGCATCAGCTTAACTGTCTACGGATGACAGAAGACTGCAAAAGGTGAACACCCGATTACATTTTTTCTTGACAACAAAGCTTAATCAAGTTGCTGCCATACACTACCTCGAGATAACAACCAGAATTATGACCGATAGTATCACACTGGCATATCTAAATTTCCCAAACTCCATATAATTTCCAGAATGTCCATACCAGCAACATTTACCCTATACTGTACAATCCAGAGAGGCTTATCGTTTGTTTGACAGTGCTTCCCGTGCAATTCAACACACCAGTCAATCCTAGTTGGTTTAACGTTTTCCCCTGAGATGTCTCAGGGCCCTCTGAAGCATCCCAAAGTGAGCTAAAGTCAAAAACACTTCAATTAGAATTTGATAGAAAGTTTATGCGAAACTTTCTGTTGTTTTTGACAATGTTATCAGAAGCATCCTAAGTAAACTTGTTCTCTTAAGAGAGGAACCAAATCTGGTCCTGCGCTAGCTTGCTTTCAATAACAAAACCCATTTGCCCACTTAAGCTCAATCTAATATCAGCCCCGCCGTGCACAGAACTCCTTTTTTAGGGCTTCCTTTCCACAAACTTCCCACAACTTTCTGTATCCTATTAGTCTGTCCCTTATTTTTTTCCCCCTGTCTATAAACAACCAGCTCTAGGACCAAATCATTTGCCTTTCTCTTAACAAAATGCAATTCCATTTCTCTCTCTCTCTCTTTTTTAACTCAAAATATACATCCTACTTTCCCACTGTATACTGAAATACCCCCCTCAAAATTTTTAGTAACTTCAATTACATATTTAATTTAGAATCCTCAGTTCTCAAAATCTTCACTTCTAGTAAATGTTTCGGTATCTTATTTTGTTTGGGAATGACCTAAGCTATCCAACTATCCAATAAACTTCCATCATTTAATGTAATTTAGCACAATTCTGAAATTCTAAAATTTCAAGTCACTGACTATCTGGAGAGACCGTTTTTAAGGAGACATTCCAAAAACGTAATTATTTCCAAAGAGTTCACCCAAAAGCACCTAACTCATTTGCATTTAATTCACTTACAAGAATTTCATCACGCCAAGTTAATTTTTTTCTTTCTGCTGACAAACTCTGCAACAGAAACATGAACTTATTGACCTTCAGGAAACCGAGGTACAATAAAAGACGTGTCTGTATTGATCATACCAACAAGCTTAAGCTAGCTTTAATATCAGGTATCAGTTCAACATTGACTATTTCCCAGATCACATGCACCCAAAATTTGCTCTATCATATTTTATACTTAGATATATTTAATTTGTAAGCACTTAGTTTTAAGTCAATTAAATAGAGCTCATTAACAAGTTGATTTTTTACATACAGACATATAGAATCAGAGACCTCACAGTTTTTCTGCTAGAGTTTTTAAAAAAACCTCTCCGCCCACCCCCTGAGGCCAGGTAGATCATTCACATCACAGAAGCACAGGAAGAGAAGTGCAGATCCCCCCCCAACAAACTGCTTTTACAGCGCTCAATCATTTTGGCTTTTCTCAGGGATTTTTTTTTCCAGTTCCCAAATATCTATTTCAATTTAAAGATATAACAGTAATAGACTATATATCATTCATTCGCACTCACATCCCTCAATTTCAGCAAAAGCAAGAAGAGAGGATTTGGTCTCAGGTACTGAGACAGATAGACACACACAAGACAAAAGCAATTGCAAAAGGCTCACTTTGATATAAAAACCGAGCCATTAGGGGCCATTGTTCTCCGGATCTCAGGGAGTCCTGAGTCCACACACACAGTGTACAATAAAAAATATTATTTCCTTTCATTTATGGGAGCATAGCGGAAGATCTCGCAGTTTTGCAAAATATATCCTAGGGGGACTGCAAGATGGAACCGAGAGGTACTGATAGCGGTACTTAATGATTCACAGCTGATGTTATCAAAGATCAAGCAAACTGCAATTCAAAATGGTCTCTCAGGGTCACAGTTCCCTAGCACCCAAAATGGGGATTCCCCACCAATGCCCCATCCGTCCAGAAGGGGCGGACCCCAGCCAAGTTCCCATCAGAGATGAAGCTGAATAATGACCAAGGCTAGGAAGGGAAAACCACAACCAATGCAACAGGGAAGACACTCTGGTGGTGTCACACACGAGCCCTGTTTCTCATCAAAGACGGCTCAACCGGCCAGTGCATGTATCGATACACACACACATACAAACAACAAACGTGGTCCCACAAAAGATCAGATGAGATGCAGCCCCCAAATTCCACTTCTACTCCCAGGCAGAGGCCTCCAGAGTGGCCTAGCTCCTGAAAGAGAACGGACCCAGCATGGCTCCCAGTGAGCCCAGAGCATCTCCCCTCCCGCAAGGGAAGGGGCCCAGATGGAGCAGACAGAATTCCCAGCCTACGCAAGCTGGAGTGACTCACCCCTAGGAGACACCAAATGTGGACCACAGCTCCGGACTTTTCTCGGCTCCAGACAGCCTCCTGGGGGGGCAGGGGGAACTGGTGCCCGTCAGGGACAGTCCCTCCCGCGGCAGCTGCTGGGGACCATGGAAGAGGCTGACCCCGACCGGGGTTGACCTGCCATGGGCACAGACTCCTGGGCTGACTTTGCCAAAATTGTTACTGAAGGCAAGTTCGTGAGCCTGACACGTAGTGAGGTAAAAAAATACCAAAATGTCGGAGCTTGGGGCAGAGGAAGGTTCACTGCTGGGCGGAGCCTGGAGAACTGACGGTTCGTGCCCATAAAAATCCCAAACTCCCCAAAAAGGTTCAGCTGAGCCTTCTTAAAGTCCGGGTGAGGCGGGGCGTGGCCTCTGGGGGTAGGTGATCAGCTGTGCACAATTCTCTGATTGATTGATGGTGATCGATCCTTAGGCGGCAGAAGGTCTGGGGGCTACGTACATGCTCACGATCATCAAATAGTTAATTTCTTCTATTTGGTGGTGGTTTTTAGCATCTGAAAAAACTGGAAATCTGCACGATATACTATGATCTGGGTACTTCAGAGAGGAGCTACAAGCAGAGAATTTGGGGGAGAAGTCTGTCCTGGGAAGGCCCCACAGTGTGCTTTGAAGGCCCTGATCAGGCCACTTTCATAGCTGGGATGAAAGCTAATGCACACCAGCTGGCCGCCAGCACCCAGCACGGGAAACTGCTAGTCACGCTGAGCCCCGAGGTGGGCAGGACATTCATGATGTTGGACAGTCTGCTGCTGACCTCAGGGAACCTGACAAATTTCAGGGACAGGTACAGACTGTGGAAAAGACCCAGGACAGAGAGAGGCTCAAAGAGCCAAAGGGCTGTCCCAATCAGCTGTAAAGGAACTGCTTAAAGTAAACTGGAAGCAGATGTGGTTTGACCTCATTGCTGCCAGGAGGACCCCACCCGACGGGCAGTGTTGGTCGGCCTGTGGTAGATCGTAAAACGTGAACAAGAGTGCAGACCTGCTCACCCACCTGCCCTTACCATCCCTGGTGCCCCGCCTACTCCAGCGGAGGCCTCAGGGGGACAGCCCTCTTCAGGGTGGGTACCGCCCATGTCCTGGATACGGGATGCAGGCCAAGATGGCCTCCAGGTGAGGACCGTTGGAGGTGATCGGAGGTCTTGTGTTGAATGCACTATTCATTGGTCCCCCAGAAGTCAAATGTGCTCAAATGTGCTGGCTCTAGACACAAATGTTCTCTAAGGCATGGTCGCCCTTAGGAGTTTCCTGGTCCCCTTACCACCATCAGTGGTTACGGAGGGCAAAGGTCCCCTTTGACACTGCAAATTGGGTGTTCTTCCCCACGAGAATATGAGGTTTTTTTCTCCCTCCAATGCCAGAAAACATACTGGGCATTGATATTCATATTCTACAAAACCAGCCTCTGCAAATCTCTATTGGTGAATTCTGCCTCTGGGTTAGAGTCATCAAACCAGTGCTGAGGGGAAAGGCCAACTGGGAACCAGTAAGTCTACGGTCCCCATGAAGCATGGTAACTGTCAAACAATATAAATTATCTGGTGGGGGGAGGGCTTAAGGAAATAGAAGAAACTATTCAAGAACTGGGTGTTGTATGTCCTGCCCACAGTGCTTTCAACAGCCTGGTATGGCTGGTAAGAAGGCCAGATGGCTCCTGGCAGGTGATGGTGGCCTACTGAGAACTGAGCAAGGTAGTGCCACCCTACCCCTGCAGCTGTGCTCAACCTTGCCACCCTCTTAGACATCTCGGCTGCGGTCCTAGGAATGTACCGTGCTGTACTGGACTTATCAGATGGTTTTTTCACCTCTGGCCACCTGGTCATAAGATCAAATTTGCATTCACGTGGGAGGAGTAACAATGGAACTCTCGAGTCATTCCCCAAGGAAGCACAGCCCCGTATGTGTCACAGGAGGGTAGCCCGAGGTCTGTCCCTGTTCGCTTGCCCTGTGTCAGTAAAACGGCCCATGACATGGATGATACAATGGTACCGCGTGAAGACTTGCCTCTGCAGAATTTACTGGAACATCTGCAGGGGAGAGGGTGGGCAGTAAGTCCACAGAAAACTTGAGGTCTAGGCACCACCGTAAAGTTTTGGGGAGTCGTTTGGTTGTGTCAGGCTCACGTTGTCCCGGGAGCTGTGACTGGTAAGTGCAAGGCTGTCCAACCCCTAAGAAGATGACGGAGGTGACAGACTTCATGGGAATGGGGGCTTTGGAGGACTTCTATCCCCACCTGGCTTAGAGCCTCTGTCCCTTACACCGCCTGGTAAAGAACAGGCACCTGTGGCACTGGGAATCGGAGCAGCAAAAATGAAGTGGTGAAGCAGGTGACAGCGCTGGGCGCCTCCCAAGCAGAGCTACCATTTGACTTAGAGTCCCCGTGACTTTGGGACATTTGGGTTGGGCATTGTGGCGGAGACAACAGAAGGAGAGAGCACGCTGAAGATCTTGGACTCAGCTCTGGGAGGGGGCAGAAACCTGATTTACCCGCAGAGAGCAGGATCTCCCTGCCCTGTACACAGAGCTCCCCTAGGTAAAGCCTCCATGACGGAACAACGTATCCTGGTAAGCTCTTCCCTTCCTATCAAGGGATGGGTTGAAACTATGTTCCACTGACCCACCTATGCTGTGGCTCAAACTCCCACGCTGAATAAATGACACGCCTCTTTGCAGCAGAGAAGCACTTTGTCTGCCAGCCCACTGTCTCTAGAAATGCAGGGGGCGCTGGGCCTGCGGAGCATGCGGATCATCCCCCTGGATGCCCCCCCCCCCCACTGTAGCCTGTAGAGAGGGATGGGGGAAACTCACACCGATGCCTGCTATACAGGTGGTCTGGCTGGGACAGTCCATCCCCACGGGCTGCGGTCTCTTGTCTGTTCAACCCTGACACTATCTAAACAAAAACAGGAAACCTGACTCCACCGGTTCTGTTTCTGAGGTTATGCACTGTTATTTGATTGACTGATTGATCGATCGATTGATCTGACCCTGTAAGGTCAATGATAATTCATCCTTGTGGTTTGGGCTCGTGATCGTTCTGAACTCTCAGCCTTTGTCATCATTTGGGCCACTCTTGGACATATGACACTTCCCAAGTCTACCAGACCTCTCCAGGTCACCACTAAGGAAATGGTCACACACTCGGCTCCTTGTTTGCAATGCTGATAATAAAAAACACCCCACCACTCCCAGGAATTTAGGCTTACAGCTATGCCTTTGGTTAATAACCAGTTACTAATAGTCAGGAGCTGGATCTTATTTTGCTCTCTCGAATTAACCTTTAAACAGGTGAAGTTTGTAGACCCGCTCCCGGTTGAACAAAGCCAGAATCCCCAAATCAGAAGGGGCACATACATATGCGAGGCCCGAAGCAATCCAAACCTGTTAGAATATTCTTCGCTCCATCTTGAATCAATCTGTTTTTTTTTTTTAAAGGAAGCAAGAAATCCAATGGAGCGGTTCAAATCGCAATTTAAGTTATAGATTTTAAAAAATGTATGAACTGTTAAACTGGAAGAAGGCAGAAGCATCCGATAGACTCCCACCTCACTGAAAAGACACTGAATTTGGTTTCCACCCCTGACGGGAGCAGTCTGAGGACAATCTGTTCTTCTGCATCCTGTATAGTCTAGGTACCAGGAGGACTTCTGCCAGCCTGATGCAGTGAGGAGGCCCTTTCTCCCAGGATAGGGACTTCCACACCCTGGCAATATCTGGAAAAATGATCACTCTCAGTCCTTGTTTTAAGTGAGTCTACAGATGGAACTGTGAGCCTAGGAGCTTGGGGGTATAACTCACTGTGTGACCCTGGGCAAGTCCCTTTGCTCTCCTTTTGGGTCTGCTCATTTGGAAAATGAGGGTTGTAGGCTAAGTGGTCCCAACGGCACTTGGTAGACAGAATAATGCCCCCAAAGATGTCCCTGTCCCAACGCCTGGAACTTGTGAATACGTTGCTTTACAGGCCAAAAGAGACTCTGAAGATGTGGTGAGTCATTAACCTTGAGAGAACCCCATTGCTGGCTGGGCCCAATCCAATCTAATCTAATCTAAGGGGTCCTCTGAGATTGGAAGAGGGAGGCAGGAGAGGACCGGAGTTGGAGGGAGGTGTGACTACAGGAGAAGGTCATCGTTGTGGGGTGTCAGGACTCACCCATCGTTGCTGCCTTTGAAGGAGGTTGAGGCCACAAGCCAAGGAATGTGGGCAGCCTTCAAAGCTGGAAAAGGTGAGGAAATGGTTTCTCCTCTAGAGCGTCCAGAAAGGAGCGCAGCCCTGCTGACACCTAGATTTGAGCCCAGGGAGACTCACATCCGCTTCTGGCCTCCAGCACCATTAAGATGATACTTTCGTGTTGTTCTAAGCCACTCAGTTTGTCGTTTTGTTACGGCCGAGATATTAGACTCAAACAGGGTCGCTGCCAGCAGCTGTGAGCTCTGTTTCTACAAATTAAAACCTTGCTTTGTCAACAGGCTTGGGCAACCCCAGCTGAGAGGGTGCTTGCAAGGAGGCACCCCAGGGATGCTCTGTCCCCGCTGCCTCCTGGAGCCTCGTGACTGCCAGCTCCAGGCCACTGCTTGTGTGTGAGGGTGGCTGGTGTGGCTCGTCCCACTGGCGGGGGAAGAGGACTGGTGGCAGAGCCCCTCAAGTCTGGAGGGGCCTCCGAGATCATCTGTGAAGACACAGGGAGGGTATTATCTTCATTCTCAGATGGAGGGAACTGAGCCCAGAGAGGTGCCTGATCTCATCTGTCAATTCCTGGCATTAGTTGTGGGGGAGGCAGGGAAGGGGTGAAAGCAGAGCAGGGACAGGACCGCGGTCTAGTCAGCACTGCCTGGGCGCTTGCGCATGAGGAGGGAGGTGTAAACCGCATTAGGCCTTTCTTCGTGGCTTAGGGGGCGACTTGGAGTGGGGAGTGGTGGGGGGAGCAAAAGGTTGGGCTGCAGGAACTCTCCCTGTGGACACTGCTTACTGCTCTGGGGACAAGGCTTCTGCACGGACAGGATGACCTCTCCTGCCACAGTGGGGCTTGAAAGGTCACGCCCCCTCCCCACCAGAGGCACCTCCCAACCTCCTCTCCCATACGGGCATCCTCTCAGGAGTCCTGGGAGCAAGGCAGAAGCTGGTCTGATGGGGATGAGGCAGTGGGCTGCAGAGGGAGATGGGAAAGGTGGATGTGTGGGAGGGAGGCCACGCTGGGTGCCTGGGTCCAGCCCGAATTCACTGACGGGGTCAGGAGGCATCAGGACAGAGGATGGAAGAGCAGAGGGATGGGGAGGCCTCCTTTAAGGTCTGCAGGATCTGGGCTCTGCCTGCTCGTCTTCAGGCCACACGCCTGTGGTTTGGACCATGGGCTGTGACCTGTGGGCAGATTGTGAAGTCATTTACAACACTGCTGATCAATAGTATTTGAAGACGAAGAATAGAATACAGAGTGTGCACATTTTGTAAAGGTCAGTGTTGCAGAAAATTTATATATACATATATATATACACACACACACATATATATATGTACACATATATATACATATATATATATATGCACTGTAGTTTTTGACCTGGCAGGTCTGGTCTGGTCCTCTCCTAAACCCTCGGGGACAAAGAGTGTGGGGGAAAGGCAGACACGACTCAGCCATTTCCACAAGACCAGCTTTTAATATGAGCGTGATTGGAAGCACGAATAAATAAATGCCAGAGAAAATGGAAAAACCAAACCAAACCAAACCTCAGAACGTCGAAACCAAAATCCAGAAAAAATGAAACAAAACAGATTTCCAACAGACAAACAAACAAACAAAAAAGCCCCGGGAAGAAACAGAATCAGACTGTACAAGCCGTGTCCCGGGGAGAGCGGAACGCTGTGGGCACGAGGACGAGCCACCCCGGCCACCGCACCTCCATCACAGGCCCCGGGAGGGGAGGGGGGTTGGCCCTGGTGCCCCTGCGGGCCAGCTTGTGGGGGAGGGGGAGGGGTTCGTGGGCAGGTTAAGGACTTTCACAAAC
The DNA here is from genome assembly GCF_009834535.1 of Camelus ferus. NCBI lineage: Eukaryota > Metazoa > Chordata > Mammalia > Artiodactyla > Camelidae > Camelus > Camelus ferus. Next base: position 43,420,593 of record NC_045711.1, read on the forward strand.
GACACAAGGACCGGATGTCATCGTGGAGAGTCCTGCGGTTTCCCTCTTGGCTGTGCAGGTGTGGTTCCAGCGCGGCCTCGAGGTGGCTCGGGGCTGGAGCCCGGTCCCCTCAAGCACAGCTGCAGAGTCGGCTGCCGGAAACCGCACCGAGGCGTGCCACGTAGAGACAGACGTGGAGGCGGCGCCTTGAGAAGTCTGAGCATGCAGGTGCTTTGTACATCTGGCAGTGAGATGTGATGGCAGGTCGGTTCTCGGACAGTTCCAGAGCGGGACGGCATTTCTGCTCTGAGGGGCGGACGCACGGCGGGGCCCGAGGGTGCGGCGAGCCAGATGCGGCCGGAGCAAGGTTTTGGCAGAGAGTTTGCTATGTGTGCATAGGGGGCTCTTGCTTCTTTCCGTCGGCAGGGGCCGTCCCACCTGAGCCTGCTGTCCCCTGTCCCGGGTCTGGGGCCTCAAGGTCTGTTTTGGGGGGTGCCGGGTGGTCCCAGGGCTGTCAGCAGGCAATCTCCTCCAGGGTCCCCAGGGCCGTCTGCAGGGGCACGTTCACAGTGTGGCTGATGGTTTCGGAGTGGTTTGGCATCGTGTCGCAAGTGCTCTGGCAGGAGGGGAGAGTGGCCGTGGGTGTTCATTCAGCAAAAATCCATCAGGACACCCTGGCAGCCCAGCCCAGGCCCTGGGAGCCATGCTGCCCATGATGGGTGCTCCCGGGTGCTGCTGCTCCTGCCCCAGACATCTCACGTGCTGGTCTGCCATCTTGGGGCACGAGGCTGGAGGGGCCTCACTGCTTTCAGAGTCCTCTCCACTGCCCACCGAGGTGCTCTCCCCCAGGGTTTAGCAACTGGGTTGGCCTTCTCTCCTGGAAGCCCCCTAATGTGTCACCTGCAGTTCCATCTGAGTGGCGTCCAGCCTTGGGACTTGGATGGCCTGTCCTGCCCTCATCCTTGGGGACTCCCTTGGAGCCTCCCTGCGGTGGATGAGGTGCAGCCTGGGGCACGGCCTGGGGCACAGGGTGCCCATTGCTGAGGCCAAGCAGGGAAGGCCCCTGACAGCCAGAACCAGAGCTGGTCACAGCTGCCCGAAGGACTTTTAGGGTGAAGCTGGCCCCAAGGAAATGTCGTCTTGGGTCCCTGAGCAGGGAGGGGCTGAAATGGCGTTGGGTCCTCTGGGTGAGTCCCAAGCTGTGGGGGGCTGGAAGCTGGGAGGGGTGGGAGCAGAATACTGTGCCAAGAATTTGGGGAGATTTGATAAGGATGCAGCTGGGGGCAGGGGAGGGGACAGAGGGGAGGCTATGGCTCTGAGACATTCTGAAGGCAGGAGGGAGGGCGGGGGAGGGAGCCTGCCCTTGCTGAATGTTGACCATAAACTAGGCAAAGCTGATTGTTTTCCAGGCACGGTCTCAACTTAATCTGAATGACACCCCCACTCTGCCTGAGGTCCCAGTGACTTGGCAGATGCTCAGGGAGGGAAGTAAGGTGACCACAGGCACACAGCTAGGAAGCAGGGACCTGGAATCCAGGCAGGTCAGCCAAGGAGTCCACAGCCTGGCTTCCTTCCACACCGCCCTCTCCTCAAGGGAGGCTGTCTTCTGTTCAAACAGAAGCTACAGGGACCCGAGAGATACAAAGCGAGGTTTTTAGCAACAGAAGTGGGAGCCCAGCCAGGCGGAGGGGCTGGAATCCATTTTGGATGTTTTGACTTTAAGGCCACCTGCTGGGATGGTTCTCCTGGGGGAAGGGCCGCTGACTTGGGGAAAGCCAGCGATAGCCGCACCAGCCAGCTGAGACCAGGGTCCGGGAGTGGACTGAGTTTGGGAAGGAGAACGGACAGCAGAAGAGGGAGGTGCTGCTTCTCCAGCCCGAGGGAAGAGAGGCCGAGTAGGACGGAGGCTGGGAAGCCCTGTGCCCAGCTCTGACACTCCCCAGCTGTGTGACCTTGGCCTCTGGGCCTCAACTGCCTCATATACAAAATGGAGATAAAAACAGACCTTCCTCTAGGGTGACCATAGGTCTGAAATGACATGGAACTCTTATGGCGTGCAGCACAGGGCCTGACATGTACCAGGCACGCCGTGGTCAGCAATCCTAACAGGTACAATTAACACTTCCAACGTCACAGGCCCCAAACCTCACGTCCCCTTCAAATGGGGCAGAGTACCAGTGATGTCCCTGTGTGCATTTTGCCCCTCTGGAGAATAAGGGACCTACACAGAGTCTCTCCGGTTCTCCCAAGGCATGAGGAGAGAGGAGTGGCCCTCTGGCCTGGGAGGAGCTGGGCTGGGCCAGGCAAGAATTACCTGGTCTCTACTCCAACCATGGCTAGCACTATTGGGCCCTGGGGTGAGTTCCAGAGAGAGACTCAAGGCACAGTTGGAGTGTCCTTGGATTTGGGAGCTGACAGAGTGTCATAAGCCAGGGAAAGTTGTGCGACGAGGCACTGCCCCTCCTGCCCAGGCCCTGGCATCTGGGTTCACCCCACCTGGACAAGTCAGAGGAACAAACCCACCTGCGAACCCCCGGGGCACTCTTACCACATTCTCGTCGTGGCTCCCTTCGTCCTCTTCTTTGCCAAGAAGGTCTAGTAGCTTCTCTTTGATCAGCTGTAAGGAAGGCAGGAAGCGGGTGGTCAGGTCAGGAGAAACGGTGCCAAGGTAGTGAGACCTCCCTCCGCGGGGCGCGGCTGGGGATGCTGGGGATGCAGGGGCAGCGGCCGCCTGGGCTGTGGCTGGACGAAGAGGCAGGAGCCCAGCCCGGCAGCCCGTGCCCGGGCCCTGCCCCACCTCTTGGCTGCAATGGGATTTTGGTGCAGGAGCCAGAGCTTGGGGGAGGTCCCAGGAGGGCCCTGTCTTGCAGTGGGGCTGGCTCACTGTCTGTCCCCAGAAGCAGCCTGGGAGCGCCTTTCTGGGGCTAGGGCCTGGGTTGGGGAGGGGACAGGATTACAGATCACTTCCAAGGCCTGACAACTCCAGAGTCCCTAAGATCAGGACTCACCTGAGTTCATAACATTTTATTCTTAGTAAGGAAATGTGGTTAATAAATCTGTTCCCTGGTGGGATTCAATTTCTGTAATTTTGTACAGCTGTTCACAAAAATTAATAAACAAGTATAAAATCTGGCTGTGGGATCTGGTTTGGGGTTGGGAACAAGGTTCCCAGGCTGAGAGGCAGGGTGGGGCCCCCAGCTCCCCACAATGATGCGCAGGGCCTTTGCCGCCGCCGGCCGCTGTGGGAGGCGGCCCACTGCCTGCTCTGCAGGCCCTGTTTGTGGGCCGAGACTCAGGGGTCCTGGGACGGCGTGGGGCCTGCGCTTGCTGTGGGAATTCTGGAGCCCTGGCGGCAGGGGCTGGGGGTGGTGGCGGTGGGGAGACGCCGGAGGAAGGCTGACGGAGCTCTCAGTGCCAGAAGCCCGTGCTTGTTGTTTGAGCAGCTCTCAGAGGCTCTGTTCCAGACGCTTCTTGAGGGCGCCAGCTTCCTGGACCGTTAGTGGCCAGGAGTGGCTGGGGCGCCTGCGCTCTTCCCTAACCTGCCTGGGCCACAGAAGGGGCTGCTCGGGTGACAGGCCCCCAGGAGGGCAGGCGTGTGTGTGTGTACGTGGTGTATGTGTGAGTGGTGTGTATGCACGTGGTGTATGTGTGTATTTTTGAGTGGGGTGTTTGAGTATGGTATAAGTGTGTGTGATATGTGTGCGGGTGCATAGGGCGTGTGTGTGTGGGGTGTATGTGGAGTGTGTGTGGTTTAAGTGTGTGCATATGTAGTGTCAGTGTGGTATTTGTAACTAGCGTGGGTGTGGTATGTGTGTGCATATGCTGTGTGTGGGTATGAGTATGTGTGGTGTGGGTGTGTGGGTGTAGACACACACATATATGAAGCCACCATATGTGGCCCAGCCGCGGGAGGGGCTCCGAGCTGCCTCAGCACAGTCTCCTCTCCTCCTCACCCCTCCCCCTCCCTCCCTGGGGGTGTAGACAGCCCTGAGGGTAGGCATCTGGCTTCCTCTCCCTCTTCTATGCTTTGGTGCTGGACGTCGGGGCGGGAGGTGGGCAGCAGGTCACGTCCCTGTGAGCAATCCCCAACCTTACCTCGTAAATATAATCAAAGAGCTCTAGTATTGTGAGGATACTAGCACCAATGAACAGTCCCATCTGACCACCAATGTCACCTGGGGAGAGAGAGAGAGAGGACAGGGGTTCGGCTTTACTGACAGTGTTTCCAGGAGGGGTGAACAGACTGAGAACTCAGAAACCAGGCTTCCTGAATGGTCCCCCTGGCCCCCCGGAGCCTGGGCCTGGTCACTGGAAGGCCAGGCCCTTGACACGTCCCTCCCTCAGTGCACAGTTTCGAGGGCTGAGGGTTTTCAGCACCCAGTGGGGCGGGAACTAACCGGCCCGCTTGCTGGGCGCAGGGGACCTGGAATAGATCCCATAGCTGGTGGACTTCGCTCAGCACCACTCAGAACCACTCTGGCGGGGCCCAGCTCTGGCTCTGGGCTGGGAACAGACAAGACGTGTGTGGCCCCTGCCCTGGGTGAGGGCACGGTCTAGCATGAGACAGGTGTCAGGTGCCCTGAGTGGGGGTCTAGGGAGCAGTGACAAAAGAGGACCCACCCCCCAAGTCGTGACGTGGCCTCGGGGCACCTCTCGCCCTTGGGATGAGGCTTTAGGACGCATCTCCCTACCTCTCCACTCTAAGTAAATGTTCAGTTTGGTCTCTTTCTACAGAAGAGGTTCTTACTCTGGGTGTGTGGCTCCCTTGACCCAAGGGGTCGTCTGGACTGGTCTTCTGGCCCTCTTGCATCAAACTCCTGGGAGACTGGTAATCAGTGTAGATGCATGGACCTATTCGAGGCCTCTACAATCAGAATCTCTGGGGTTGGGATCTGGAGGTCAGGATTTTAAAGTCCCTAGGTGGCTCTCTGGCCCACCAGAGTTTGAGAACCACTCTCCTGTGAAAGCATCTGATGGTTGGAGACCCCCTAAATTGAATGCAAACCGTTGTGTGTGTGCACCTGGGCATTTGTAGCAGGTGGGTCTGTATAGAAATAGGTCTTTCAGAAACTATTATCAGATTCTCAAGGGGGTTCAGACCCCTCTAAAGCCCCAAATGCTCTGCTCCAGAGGCAGTGCGGTGGAGCAGAGGGCTCCGAGGCTGTGCGTTTGGAGGGTGGCCATCAGCTTGCTGCGTGGCTTTGATAAACCTTGATCTTCTCATAGATTTGCCTTCAAAGGACATTTGGTGGTGGAGGGGGTCGGGAGGGGGCTGGCAGAGATGAACTTTCCAGCTGTGATCTCTATGGCTGTCAGCCGCTGGGCTGGGCTGGGCTGGGCTGGGGAGAGCGCCAGGAATTGGGGAGCTCTTGGGGGTGGACCTACAGCCCTCCTGCAGATTCCAGGCTGCCCTTGGTCTGAGAACTTCCTGATGAGTACACCTGCCCACTCCTGCCCTGATCAGACTGGGAGGAGCCCAGCAACCACATCTCCTGGTGAACAAGCCCAGATGGTGGGGAGGGGCCCCTTCATTCCTCTCCTCCCTCACCGCCCCCAATAATGTCCTTAATGGAGGCTGATCGGGGAGCGTGTCCATGTATACGTGCATGTCAGGAGTGAGGTGTGTGTCGGTACATGTGAGCAGTGTGGCGGAGTGTGTGCACGTGTTTGTCACAGAAGCAGGCAGTATGTCTGGCCATCAGTGGCTTTACATAGGTGGCAGTCCCTGTCTAGGGTGGGGACACCGAGTACGTCTCAGTGTGGTTTTGGGGGATGGGTATAGTGTGTTTGAGTGTATAGACCACATGCGAGCATGTGTAGGTGTAAGTGTGCTTGTGTATGGCAGGTGTGGGTGATGAGTGTGTGTGTGTGTGTGCACATACATGTCTCTGTAGCTGCGTGGCTGGCTGGTGAGTCTGCACACGTGTGCCCTGGTGAGTGTGGTGCATGTGTGCAGACTGCGGTGGGGTGTGCCGTGTGCAGCGGGGGGAGGGTGGGCCACGGGGACTGGGAGACAAGGGCCTGATTGGGCCCCGTGGCTCAGGGTTTGAGAGTGGCACACCCTGTCCTCGCGGGAGGTACAGATGGCAGCGTGATTTGCTCAGCAGGCTGTTCTGGATGGGAACAAGATGCTGGGAACACGCTCTCCTCTTATCTGATGCAGAGACCAGCTATCTCTCCTGACAGATTTGGAGCTCAGGCCCTCCTCCTGTGTGTGTGTGTGTGTGTGTGTGTGTGTGTGTGTGTGTGTGTTGTGTGTGTGTGTGTGTGTGTGTGTGACTGTGAGCCTATGTGGAGGAGGGGAGGAGGGGGTGGGGAGGGAGCATCTCCTTGGTCCTCTTTAGGAAATAAAGGTGGCAGGGGTGGGGCTTTACCACCGGCGCAGGGCATGAGTCGCTCGGCACAGTCTGTTTGGCCACAACATTCCCCTAGCCTGGAGTCATGACCAACTGAGCCCAGCTGGGACCTTGCTGTGGCCCAGCCCCCAGCTTCCTGGGAGAGGCACACAGAAATCCTCAGATGGTGCACAAGGTGGGCCCTGGGTCCCTGGCATGATGTCTGTTCAGGTGCCAGAAACCACAATTTAGGGACCTTCCATGGGCTTTATCATATTTAATCGTCACGGCAAACTCACAAAGTGGGTTTTATTAGACCCATTTTACAGATGAGGGACCTGAGGCTCAGTGAGGTGAAGCCACCTGCCCACGTTCTCCCATGGTGTGCTCTCCCCTGAAACTTCCAGGGAGAAGTTCTCACCCCCACCCAGGATGCTTTCCACCCGGCTCAGTTCACAGAGTCAACCAGAGCTGTTTCCCCGTGTAGCCACAGACACCAGATCCTTCCTCAGGAGTGAGTGGGAGTCGGGGGGAGGGCCCAAGGGCAGATCTTTTAACTGTCCATCCTGAGGGGTTTTGTGAGTTTTGCGCTGGGGGCTGGGGCAGGGTTGAAATTAACTCCCTACATTTGCCATGTGCCCACGGGGCCAGCGGAGCTGACATGAACCAGGGTGGGGTGGCAGTCAGGTTTGTGGGTTTCTGGGGACATGTGGCCCTTCTTTTGTGTTTGACAAGGACTCTCAGTCCAGGGGACTCCTGGCCTCAATGCAGCGACTGATGCTTTCTGGATGGAGGCTCCATGGGGGGCCCTCCTGGGGTCTGCTGCCTGGGACCTCCCACAGCTCAGCCTTCTCTCCAGCCAACAGCTCTTTCTTCCTGCCACTGCCCCAGGGCTCTGACTCTAACCATGGGATCCAAGAGGGTGGTGCTGGAAAGGCCCTGAGAGACTTTCCGGCTCACCTGCCCCATTGTGTCAGTGGGGAAACTGGGGCATGAACTGGGCTTAACACCTCCATCCTATGGAGTTCTTTCCCATCCTGGGGCAGGAGAAGTGCCAGGAAAGAGAGTAATCCATGAATTAAAAGGCTGGATTTCTCAGGAGGCTTTTCGATCCACCTGCCAGCCCGCCCATACCCCCTCCCTCCACCCGTGATGAGATGTGGAAATTTGGGCGACAGACAGCTGACTTACCAAGTAAGGCAGCAACTTCGTATGCCTTCTTCTGTTCAATTGTCTCATAATTGAGAGCTTCAAAAAATATATCCAGAACAAGGATGTTCTCTCTGTGGAGGGAATGTTCAGTGTCACATGATGGTTAGAGCCATCAGGATCCATGGGGACCATCTCATACCATTTTCCCACAAACAGATGGGAACACAGAGGCCCAGGGAAGTGGGAAAACTGGCCCAAAGTTAGAGCTGATTAGTGGCTGAGCGGGGCTTGAACCGGGGGTCCTGACTCCCAGCCCAGTGCTCTTCACGGGACGGGAGGCGGGTATCAGTGGTCCCCTTTGCCCCTTGTTGCTAAAGCCCCCTCTCTCTTTGCACCCTTTGCAGGAATCCTGCCTGGCCTCTAGGTCTCTGCACCCCCAGAGGGTCTGCCTGGGCCCTTAGGTGCAGGTGAGCTCAGCAGAGAGGCTACTCCAGAGAGGCCCCCAGTTCCTACTGGGATTAATACCAAGCTTCTCCTCATGGGGGCCCGAGTCCGGCATCGCCAAGTCAGCTGCTGGAGCCAGGGAGGATTTTTCGGGGGCAAACCTCTATCTGGCTGCAGGGTTTCCTGGAGGAAGGACCTCAATTCCCTTTTGCTCTTTTGGGCAGATGTGTGAATGAGATGCTTCTGGGCAGGAGAGATCATTACTGCAGGCAGAATGTCTGCCGACAGCAGGCCTGGAACCTCCTGCAATTCCCTGTCGCCTTCAGCGTCGCTCACAAGGCCCTCAAGTGCCTCTGGTCCTCAACCCACTGAGCAAAAGCTGTCCCAGGATGCAACCTGGTGACTGTGTGGGTGGGGGTGGGGAGTGGCTGGAGAGAGAGGAGCAAACCCTCCTCTCCACGCAGAGCTCGCTCAAAGCATCCGCATCTCCTGCCTGGTTTATGGCAGCTGCCTGGGACCAGGCGCCCTCCTGCCCACCTGGCTTCCTGCTGGTCCTAGTCCTCTGGCTGTCGCCTGAAGGGCCCTTCTAAAACCGCTAATTCACATGGCATAAAATTAGCACACAGCTCCTCTGTCACTCAGCCTCCATTTAAAATGCTCCATAGCCACACGTGGCCAGGGGCCACCATGTCAGACATCACAGATCTAGAACATTTCTGGAAGGTTCTACCGGAGGGCAGTGGTCCAAGATGCATGTGAGCCTGTCACTCACCTGCTTGAAGTTCTTCCTCAGCTCCCTGTCCTCTTAGAATAAAGCCCACTCCCTGCACCCCACCCCTGCCAGCTCAGCCTCCAAGGTCCTCCAGCTTGGACACATCCACCTCCGCCAGCTGCCCCGGCAGTGCGTCCTCTTGTCTGCCCCGCACTAACTCTCTTGCCCGAGCCTCTGCCTGGGACGCCCTCTTCTCCCGTGTCTTGCTTTCATTTATTCCATTAAAAGATATTTTTGAGCATCGACTCTTGTGCCAGACACTCCACAGCAGAGAACAAAATAGAAAGGTTCCTGCCCTCAAGAAGCTTTCAATCTCATGGGGCAGGCAGGTAATTTAAGGAAACATACACCTGGATATATAGAATTACACATGGTGGTGAGGGTTATAAAGGCAAACACCAGCGGGCTTTGAGAGAAACATAGCAGGAGTGGGGCCTAAGGTAGCTGTCCAAAGAGATGACATTTAAATGGAGACCTGCATAATGAGGAACCAGTTAGGTGGAGAGTGAAAGGAAAAGCATTTCCGGCAGAGGGAACAGAATGTGCAAAACCTGCCTGGAAAAAGCTCTTATACATCCTTCAAAATAAATCTCTGAAGCTTTCCTTGACGGCAATCCTATGCAAGGTGCAGCCAACCACCTCCCTTATTATCTGAATCAGCCTGTATAGCATTCACTTTTCTACTTGTCTCCCCATAAGACTGTAAGCTCCTTACTGGCAGGGGCTGCATCTTATTCACCTTTGTCTTCATATTCTGAGTGTGGAGCCCAGAACTTGGCACACAGCAGAGGCTCAATGAATGTCTGCCAGATAGAACTAACTCTTTCCCTCGGCCCTCTTCCTCGATGGCCCTCAGTTTCCTCCTGGTCCTTCCTCCCCCAGCCCCCGTTCACCACGCCCGCTTAGCTTACGAGATATATTTTTCTGATTTGTTAAATTTCTTCTCGAGGTACTTGGCTGATGTCTTGCTGGGGATCTTGACCATGGAGAGCTCTTTATTGTAGCGGGTCAGGTTGCAGGGCGTCCTGCAGAGACAGTAATTACTGTCCTTCTCTGCCAGCAGACCTGGAGGGGAGAGGGAGGCAGGGTTTAGGCAGGTGTGGGGACAGGGACCTCTGGGCCCAGAGCAGCCCGGTTCCTGCAGAGGAGAGGTGAGCTGAGAAGGAGGTGCCACTGGGTAAATGTGGGGGCGGTGGGTGGGGTGCCGTGGAGGGAAGCAGAGCTGGGCTTTTGCTGGAGGCTGATGAGGGTGTGAGCGCCCCCTCTTCCTGTGTTACTCTTGCTCCTGTGTTCCTTCTGCTTCCTTTACCGTCATGTGGCCCTTTAAAAATATTTGAAAGGACAGCACTTTTGGAGAATGGGCTCCAAGGGAGTCCACGTCCCAGGGCCCCCTTCTCTGCTCCTCACCTTCTGGGGACATCGGGACATTCAGAGCGGCATCACTTAGCTCCAGCAAGTGCAGCTGCTGAACAAACTTACGTCCAGATGATCTCAATACCCTGCTTGTCTTGGTTATAAATAATCATGTCCCAGGTCCCGGGAGAGGCAGGCACGTGGAGTGGGTCTAGCTTTGGGGTCGCCGCTTGTCGGTGTGATCTCCCTCATGGGAAGTTTTCCCAAGGGGTGGGGGGCGGACCAGCAAGCACCCAGCGGAAGGAAGAGGAGGCAGGGGAGCCCTCCTGCCTTCCTTCTGCGCATGTGGAATGCACACCAGCCTCACCTGTCTCCCTTCCCCCACCGCCCCAGGCTCCATGGGGTATGCAAAGGCAGGACAGCAGTGGAAGGACCTCCAGCGTGTGCGGGGAGGTGCCGCCAAGCTCTTTGGTGTCCATCTGGATGCCCCCCCATCCATCCTCTCTCCATCTCTGCCCCTTCCTCTGCATTCCTCAGTGCTCTCTGCTCCCGTTGAAATCCACTCCTTCCCTATTCCCACCTCTCCACCTGCTTTCTCTCCCCTGGTCCAGTTTCCAGCCCTCATCCCCTTGCCTCAATTCCCTCCCCGACCTTTCTCTCCTTTCCAGCTCCCTCTCCTGCCCTTGCATGGATGCCACCCTGTCCAGCCTCTTTCCCCTCACCCTTCCCCACGATCTCTCTCTCTCAAACCCAGAACATCTCCGAGGTCTCAACCTCAGCATCCCCACCGCCCCCTCATTCCATCTGGCCCCTGGTACTGACCTAGGGCAGGCTCTGCACACTCCTTGTGCTGCTCAGGGGTACAGAAAGGGGCGTCCCCTGCAAAGAAGAAAGACAGGGAGCGGTACTCGGGCAGCAGCCCCCCACTCCTTGGGCTGGGGGAAGGGCCGGCATCCTGGGGCCTGGGAGGGCAGCGGCTCCCCAGTGGGCAGTCAGAAGGCAGCTGTCTATCAGGGCTGCCTGCGGGTAGTAGGGGAGCAGAAGGTTGGGTTTTGATCTGCTCTGTGGCCTTGGGCAGGAAATAATAGGACCTGTTGGGCTGACTTCTCCCAGACTACACAACCAGCTCATGCAGGTGTTAGTGAGAAAGCCCTGACAGTTAGTTAAGGGGGAGAGGCAGTGGTAAGCACTTCCTAAGCCCTGGGCATGTGTCCTGCCCTTTAACCCACATGGGTAACTTTGGAAATAGGAAATACTCATGAGTGATGGAGGCTTGAGTGTCCGTCACTGCTAACAGTGATGGAGGTGGGCTTTGAACCCGGGTCAGTCTGATCCTGAGGCCAGGGCTCTTCCCACCATGCCACACTGCCATGGGTGAGTGAGGGCTGCTTTGAAAGTCTCCTCTTTGCTGTGCCCTTAACGCCACATTATAACGGAGATGCCAGTAACAGTGCCGTGGGGGGAATGATTAAAATCTCTGCTGTTGGCTTAGGGCTCAGGTTCCATGGGGGAAACCTCACTGGCTGGTGACCCAGGCTGGGCGTCAGCCTGGAAGCATGTCCCAGTGCTCAGTCCTCTCTGGTCTCTGGAGAAATCTAGAAACATTTTTTTCTTTTACCAAGTGCTAAAGTTAAAGCCCACCGCAATGTCCTTTCCTTACCCTTTCCCTAAACACCTTTCTTTAAGAAAACTGATGTTGAAGAACTGATGTTTCCTCCTTTCCAATAATAACTTAACTGATATATTTCCCTTTTTGCTCTGTCTTCTAGGAAGCTCAGAGGCAATTTTAAAGATCGATAACTCTAAATATAGATTACTAAAGGAATTACTGTTTACTAGTGAAATAATTCAGAATTTAGCTCTAAAGATGTTCATTTCAGCATTGGTTGTAACAGAAAACAACTGGTAATGAACTGCATGTCTGATATCAGGATTTAGTTAAATAAACCTAAATAAAGTATGATATAACCATGAAATAGTAGCCATTACATATAATAGCAAAGTTCTTGGCACATAGTAGGTCCTCAGTCAACAGCACTCTCAATTTCCTCTCCCCAATTGACTTTTGCAGTTGACAAAACATTTTTACATTTTAGCCTCATAACAACTAGTGATTGTGTTTTAACTATAATGGCAGTAGGAACAGAGACGTTGAGTAAGTTGTGCCAGGCCACACAGCAGTTAAGTGCAGGAATCTGAGTTAGAAGCCAAGGTCACTGACGCCAGCCTCACTCATCCTTCCTTCCACGCTGCAATACCAGTCAGCCCTCCCTCCACTCCACTTCTGTCTGTGACAAGCCGACTGCCTCTAATGATGGCGACATGCATTGTTAGTCTGACAACAGGAATGTCAGTCCACACACATTCATTGGCTGGCTGATGGACTTTTGTTTCACTTGAAAGAGTGCTAGGCATTTGGATGCAAGAAGGGAAACATCTGGACAAAAGCAATAAACATCTGGATGTTTGAGTGTGTACCACTCCAGGATGCAAAGAATTGTAAGCATCCAGATATCTGGACACTAACGTCTAGGAGGGAAGGACAGCAAACAATTAGCAAAAGTATTGAACACTGGGAGGAACGTTCTCAGAGCATCTGACCACTTCTGGACAGCAGGCTGCTGCCTTGGTCATCAGACTGGCTGTTTCCATCTGCCCTCTAAATGTCTGGGCATCAGACAACAGTCTTCTCAGAACAGCATCCCTGTGCATCCTCGTGGAGTGGGTGAGGAGCTTCCCATCAGGGTGAGAAAGGCACAGAGGGTCCCGGGCAGCCCCGGGGCCCATGGCCGCCCTCCCTGGGCACTGACCTGGCATGTGGACCATGCGGCAATTACAGTTCTCCACGATGTAGCGGGTCTCACAGTCAATCCTACAGGCGGTGATGCTGTAAACAGGAAAGAAGTCCAGTCCCATCTCCGAGGACCGGCACTCGCCCCACGGCGGGGGCAGGTATGTGAGCTGCAAGACAGGAATGGGGGTGCAGCAGTCAACCTGGAAGATTCAGCCTTGACAGACCCAATGGCTTATTCAGTCACCTATTCAATCAACAAACAAATATTGAGCTTTCACTGCAGGACAATCTAAACTCCGCTGATCTTCCATAGCTGGTTTCCCTATTTTATCTTTTCTAACTTTCCCATAAGTATTGATCTTCTCAAAGTGTCTTACATGTGCCGTGTCTCCCCACTTCTGTGATTTGTCAGCTTGCATCTCTTGGGATGACCTAAATTCTACCCTCTTGGCTCGGGACATTGGGCCCCCACACCTAGACCAGGAGGACCAAACCTGGAGGTGGGTTCAGGATGAGAAGGTGTTAGGCACCCTCAGTGTTATTTATGATCCTTGGCTCTGACTAGAGAGTCCTCCAGTGTCATGCAGTGGGCAAACTCCTTCGGGGGAAAATGTCACTCATTCTCAGAGGTCCAATGACTTAAAATGTTCTAATAACTATAGCGCATGCCTGCTGGGGATGGGAGGGCAAAGGATGAGGAAAATGAATGGTTGTTGAGCATTTACTATGTGTTAAGCCCTGAGCTAAGTCTTTTATACTTAACTTTTAAAAATTGAAGAATAAAAAAATTATAAAATGCACACATTTTCAGTATACAGTTCAACAAATTCTGAAAAATGTATATGCCTTTGTAACCACCACATAAATCAGGATTCAGGACATTTTTAATCACCCCAAAAAGTTCCTTCCAACCAGCCCCCTGCCTGCTCAGGCAAACCCCGTTATTGATTCTCTCACCCTAGGTTGGCTTGGCCTGTTTGCAAACTCAATAAAAACGAAAACTAACACTATGTATTCTTTTGTGTCTGGTTCCTTTGGCTTCATGTGATTTTTTTTTTTGGGGGGGGTTATCAACATGGTTGCATGCATCAGTGCATTCCTTTTTATTGCTGCATAGTTTTCCAGTGTAGGAGTACACTGCAATCTGTTTATCCATTCACCCTGTGATAGGCACTGGGATTGTTTCCAGTTTTTGGTAATGATGAAAAGCCCTTATTAACATTTACAATAAGTCATCTTGTGGAGGTGTATTTTTATTTTCTCTTGAGTCAGTGGCCAGGAGTAGAGTAGCTGGTTCAAAAGGCAGGGCTCCTTACAACCCTGTAAACAGACAGTGTTGTCTCCACTGGCTGTACTGTTTTTCATTCTCACTGGTAGTGTGTGAGGTTCTTGATACTCAATGTTTTTGCCAAATCTTGAGCCATATTTTAAATTGTAGACATTCTTGTATGTGTATGGTTCTATCTCATTGCTTCTATTTGCAGTTTCCTGATGGCTAATGATGCTGAGTGCAACTTTATGTGCTTATTGGCCATTCATATATTGCCTTCCATGACATGTCTTTACCAGCCTTTTGCCTATTTAAAAGACTTGCTTATTTTTATTTTTTACGTTTATTACTGAGTTGTAGGGGTTCTCCATAGACTCTAGATACAAGTCCTTTGTCATATATATATGTAAAATATTTTCTTAATGTTTCCTGTAGTGTGTGGCTTACTTTTTCATTTTCTTAATGGTATATATTTTTCCTACTTTAAAAATCAACCTCATTAAGATATCATTTACATGTAACAAAATGCATTTATGCATTTAATGAATTTTTACAAACATAAACCCCCTTGTCACAGTCACTCTAATCAAGATACAGAACATTTCCATTAACCCCTTAAAGTCCCCTATTTACAGTCACTCCCTCCTCCCCAGCCCTCAGGCAATCATTGATCTGCTTTCTGTCCTTATACATTAGTTTTGCCTGGTCTAGGATTTTATAGAAATAGCAGCGTACAGTGTGGACTCCTTTGCGTCTGGCTTCTTCCTCTCAGCAGAATGTTTCTGAGACTCATTCATGCTCTTGTGTGTATCAGTAGTTCACTCCTTTTTACTGCTGAATTTTACTTCGCCCTTTCTGTCTTTGTTCTCTTTATGTCTTTTTCTTGCTTCCCTGCGTTTGGCTGGAAACTCTGGTATAATGCCTGGAAAACGTTCCTGATCTTAGGAAGAAAGGGCTATTTCACCATTAAAAATATTAGGCATATATTTTCCTTAGATGCCTTCATCAGGTTGAGGAAGTTCTTTCCTGTTTTTGGTTTGCTGAGAGTTTTCCTCTTCAGCAGGTACTGAATTTGGGCAAATGTGTTTTCTGTTTCTGTTGAGATGTTCTTATGATTTTTCTCCTTTATTCTGTTAATATGAATTATTTTGATTGATCTGCAGGTGCAGAACCCACATTGCATTTCTGGGATAAGCCCCACTTGCTTATTATTTATATCCTCTTTGTGCATTGCTGTATTCAGTCTGGAGGATTTTTGCATCTACGCTCATGAAGGATCATGTATTTAATTTACTTTTCTTGTAATGCCCTTGTCAGGCTTTTATTAAGGTTATGCTACCCCCATTAAAAAAAGACTTATGAAGTGTTTCCTCGTTCTCTCTCATTTTTGAGTTTGATAGACTTCACATTCCTGTCTTAAATGTGAAGCCATCTGGACTTGGTGTTTATGTGTGTGAAGATTTAAAATTATGAATTCAATTCCATGAATAGATTTAGAAACCTTCAGATTTTCTATTTCTTCTTGTGATAGTTTTGTTAAATTGTGTTCTTTTTTCCCTCCAAAGAATTTGTCCATCTGATCTAAGTTTTTGAATTTTTTTAGCATAAAGTCATATATAATATTTTCTTACCATTTTTCAAATGTCTGTAAACTTGACAGTGATGTGTTCTCTCTCATTCCCGACATGGGTAACCTGTGTTCTCTCTTGTTTTCCATATTGGTTTTGATTTCTTATTTAATTATGCTTTATTCAAACAACATACTCTCTATGATTTCGTTCTTTTGAAATTTATTAGGATTTTTTGTCATCTGGTTACATCATATGATGTATCCTGGTGAATTCTCTGTGTGCACTTGAACAGTATGTGTACCTGTAATTGTCAGCATCGTGTTTTACAAAAGGCAGTCAGGTCAGATTGTCTGATGGTGTTGCTCAAATCTATATCCTCACTGACTTTTTTGTCGACTTACTCATCAATTTCTGAGAGAGAAGTGTTGAAATCTCTAACTGTGACTATAGATTTCTCTATTTCCCCCTTTGGTTCTGTCAATTTTTTCTTTACGTATTTTTTAAACTTATAGGTAGGCACAGACACACTTGGAATCATATCTTCTTGATGAATTCATTCTATTATCATTGTGAAATAACCCTCATATCTCATGCAATATCTTGGTCTTAAAGTTTACTTTGTGTAATATAGATATACCAGCTTTCTTATGCTTATTGTTTATTTTTTCTCACTCTTCTCATTTTTTTGGTCCCCCCTTTTCCTTTTAACCTGTCATAATATTTATATATTGAAGGTACATCTCTGGCAAACAGCCTACTTGAGTGGTGCTATTTGACCCCATCTGACAACCTCTGTGTTTTAATTGGAGGATTTAATCCACTTATATTTAATGTAACCCTTGATATGGCTGAGTTGAAGTCTACTATCTTGCTGTTTGTTTGCTATTTGTTCCCATTGCTATTTCTTCCTTTATTCTACTTTTCCTAACTCCTTTTGGGTGAATCGAAGTATTGCTTTAGTAGCTCATTCCATCTCCTCTATTGGCTTTTAATTTATACCTCTTTGTATTGTTATTATTTTTGCTGTTGCTGTAGGATTTACAATACGCATCCTTAACTTACCACAGCCTATCTTGAGTTAATATTATACCACCTCACATACAATTCTATTTACACCCCTTCCCATTTTTAATGCTGTCGCGGTCATATATATTACTTTCACATCCGTTACAAACTATAGCACACTGTTATCATTTTTGCCTTAAGCAGCCCATTGAATTTTAAAGAAGTCAGGAAAAGAAAGAAAACATATTTTATATTTACTCTCATATGTGCTCATATATATCATTTTCACAGTTCATCATTCTTTCCTGCAGATCTGAATTTCCATTTGCTAATCAATTCTCTTCAGGCTGAAGACATTTCTTCACTATTTCTTGTAGTGTAAGTTTACTTGTGGCAAATATTCTCAGTTTTCATTCATCTGTAAGATGTGTTAGTTTTGTCTTTATTTTTGCAATATATTTTGGCTGTACAGTTGGCACTCCATATCCAAGGATGCAAAATCAGCAGATACAGAGGACTGACTCTACCATTTTAGAGAAGGGTCTTCAGTATCTGTGGATTTTGGTATTTGTGGGAACTCCTGGAACTATGCCATACTTACATGTATTACTGAACTATGCCATCACTGAGAACCCAAAGTCTCTATATGTATTTTATTAAAGACTCACAGAAATCCTTTGGGGGAGATGTTCCTATTCTCATTGTATTCATGAGGAAACTGAGAGTCAGGAAAGGTTAAGTGGCCTGTCCAAGCTCACACACCTGGCGAGTGGCAGAGCCAGCATACGGACTCATGAGTTTCTAGCTCCAACCTTGTGCTTGTCTCGCTGTAGGACATTGGTGGGCGAGAGGGAGACCCACTCCAGGGATGATCTTCCAGAGTCCTTCTCTTTTGTTTTCATCTAATAGCCTCATTCATCTTCCTTGCTCGTGAAGGTTTGCATAACTCTCTCACCTTTCTTTGGAGTTTATGAGCTGAACGGGATTTTGCACAACTTTCCTGTATGGCTTTGGGATCAGTTACCACTCTCTTCTGGACCTTAGTTTCCCCATCTGTAAATAGGGAGGATTTGGGGGCAGGTTTGATAGCCTCTTGCTACAGTGGATGGGGTCCCCTATGCTGCTCAATATTGGACCCATAAACACACAAACTGGATTTGGGAAGAAGCAATGGTGACTTTTGGCAAGGCTGGGGGTCTAAAATAACGTAAAATAACATTGGGAGGGGCTCATTTCTTTTTCTTCTTCTAAAACAGGTTCCCACAGCAGGCAGATCCAGAATGTAGCTCATGAAACTCTGGGGATGGGCCATGGCTTGTTCAGGGTCAACCACTTCCCTTTTTTTTTTTTTTAAGGCAGAAGTCACGATCCAGATACCATGGTTCCCCTGCTGCGGCGGGTTCGTCATTTGCTCCATCAGATTTTCTGACGCCTTACACGCCCCAGCAGCTGGAACATCGCCGTGTGAGCAGCATCCTCTCTTGCTTACCAATGAGTGTCTGAAAGCGGGTTGGAGTACTAGTTTATCCTGCGTTAAGCGAAGCCTCAGGAGGGCCCCGAAGCACTGTCTACAAATATCTGTAGGGCTGTCTCAGGGAAGAAGAATTAGATTTGTTTTCTGGCGTCCCAAGGGGAAGAGAGACATAAGAACAGTTGTAATAAGAGAAGTGGGGAGGAAGATCTCGTTGGCTGATGCTGCAGGCACTGTGGTCGGCACAGCACGTGTATGCCTTTATTTAATCCTAAAGAAGGACATCTTCTGGCTCAACCCTCTGACCTACTACTGTGATTCAATAACAAAACCGCAACCATTGTCTCGAGGGCGAGTTGCCATCATGAGGGGTTTTCAGGCGGAAGCCGCACAGCTACCAGGCTGGGATGGGAAGAGAGAGATTCAACTATTGCGTGTGCAGTTGGAAAGCCTAAAATCTCTTAAGCCCCTAGGTCTAATCGTAGGCCCTACATCTATTATTTTAATGAGAATTAGAGGCAATAGAACCAGCCAGACAGGACCTTGAGCCCCACTCTTTCATGGGCTCGCTGTGTGACTTCGGGTAAGCTGCAAAGAAAGCCCATTCGCCAACCCCAGGCTTTAGTCTCCCCTCTGGATTAGATGAGATAAATTAAGCGCTCAGCGGCTGGTAGGTGCTCACCGAGACTTCGTCCCCAGCTCCTTCCCCTAACAAGCGCCTTCACGGTTTTCTACTCTTTCATTCATTCAACAAATAGCCCAGCTCCACCTTTTCGGCTCAAGTCATTCTGCGTTGGGCTTGTTACAAGGACTCCTGCCACTTCAGACATCCAAGTCCAGATAACACCAGGCAGCTGACCTAGGGGTCTGGAGCTGGGAGAGCGCTCTGGGCTGGAGACGTAAATGTAGGAGGCATTGGTGGATGATAAAGCTACGGGGTTGCGAGAGAGAAGAGAGGAGAGACGCCCAGGATTGAGCCTTTAAGTGTTTCTGCATTTACTTGACAACTGGTCCACCCTTAGCCATTTCCCCCGCCCCGATTGTACCACGGAACTGGTGGCTTTGCACTATTGCTTAAATTGATGAATTGGGCAAAGAACTCAGCAGTTTTGTGTTGGGATACCCTGGTGCTTGCCTGTTGTTACCCCACTCTCTTGAGGCGTCTCTCCACAGCCTTTTCATTTTATAGAGAGAGATTTGTGTTTGCGCCCTTCCTGCCTGGGACATCAATGCGGCTCCCCAGCCCCCGGCTTTCCCAGCCTCTCCCAGCCCACAGATCCCCAGGTGCGCCAGCAGGTGGCGTTGCCATTAGCGTAGCTGCCCAAGGCTGGTCTCTGGAGCCAGAGCCGCTCCGAGGGAGTCAGCCAGTCTCCTAGGACCTTGCCAAGCTCCCTCGGCCTTTCCCTTATGTCTGCAGCCCACACTCGGAGGCCTTGGCTGGGACGCTGGGAGGATGAAGAGGCTGCGTAGAAACATGCTCATTCTGCTCCTGGAAAGGGTAGGAGAGACCTGAGGAGAGAGGAAGGAGGAGGGAGACAAGGGGAGATGCCCACTGAGCTCACCTGGTACCCAGCTGGTTCTTCCATTACGCCAGCCCCTTGGCCTCTTGTGAGGGACTGGACACGATGCTCACCGGGACCGACCCCCTCTAGGCTCAGGGATTCCCCTGCAGGTGCCTTCCCAGGGCTGGGTCAGTGGCTTCAGTTCTGGCTTCCTCCTCTTCCCCACTAACCCACCTGGCCGAGATCCCGGTTCCCTGTCTGCTGGGAGCACTCATGTTAGGAGCAGGTGCTGGGCTGGAATCCTGGCCACGTGCTTAGTGGGGGACATGGAGCACGTGGCTGAGCCTCTCACGTCTCCCCTTTCTGCACGAGCATCACCCTGAGACATTAGCTACTTCAGAGGGATACTGCGAGGGGGTGTAACCCACTGCCATCCTTGGCTGCTGTCTTCCAGTCTCTGCTCTGTGTCATATGGATAGGATGTGACACTCAGCCCCTTTTTAGTGCCACAGAAAGCCATTCACCCTGGACGTTAGAACATAGGGAAGATGTTAGGGCCGGAGGAGGGTCTACACCAGAGCAAAGCTCGTTCACCTTGCCTCAGCCCAGACCTGTCCATCTTTCTCTCCGCTTTCCTTCCTTCTCTCCCTCCTCCGTTCTCTCTCCTCATGTGCTTTGTCACCCTTTCCAGGAACAGAATCAACATATTCTGAAGTAGTTGCCTCATCCTCTGATGTCTTGGCACATGGCAACATCCTTTCCCACAGAATCTCAAGGAAAGGTATTTCCCTCTCCAGGAGGAATTCTAAAGCCAAATGTTAACATGTTTTTTTTCCTGCCTTGTTCTGTAACAAGACGTAACATCTCCAAAAGCACCTGGTGAATAATAAATGCAGAATAAACTGGAGATAATTTTGGCCTATTATCTCACAGGGCTCCCCCACCCCCACCGCCCCTGTTTTGCATCAGTAACACAGAGACACACGTTGATGACCAGAAACACAGAAGCATGCCCCAATGACCGTGGTGCACACTTATTTTCTGTTACTTCTGAAATCTTTTCTCGGGGATCTCTTATCTGCCTGTGATTGACCGGGAAGCTGGCATTCAGCAGTTCTGACCACTTCTTTGTGATTGTGCCAGAAAGCAGACGTAGTGAGCATCACTGTGGGAGGAACACTGCTGGGGCTCATAGGGAGAAGGCAAGTCCTGGTGTTGGGTGCTCTCTGTGCGTTAGACTTTGTGCTGGCCCTTTAACTGAATTTTCTCATTTCATCTTCTCATCAAGCAGCAAGGTTGGTATTGTTCCCCCCATTTGACAGATGAGAAAACTGAGGCTCAGACAGGTTATGTCCATTTCCCTGGGTCACAAGTTACATTGACTCCAGGTCTTTCAGACTCCAAAATCCCTACTCTGTACAGTGACTTACAAACTTTTAACAGCCATAAAACGTTCCCTCCCTTCAAATCAAAATATGACATCAACAGCAAAATAATAAACCAGCAAAGGAGAGCTGTTGCAGGCACAGGTGGGGGAGGGGAGCCTGGAGTTCATGCTCAGTCTTCTGGCCCCTGCGTTGACCCCCCCAAGCATCTCTCAGGAACGCCAAGGCTTACGGTGCAGAGTTTGGGCACCCACACGGTGTTCCTACGATTTACGTGGTTCCTTGGGCAGGAACCGTAACCCCTCTGAGCCCCACTCACCTGCCCCATAAAGCAGGGGAGCTGGGCCAGAGCCGCTAAACGCCTCCCGGATCTGCCAAGTTTTAAGTCCATGTGTCCCACTTAACACAGTCCAGGATAGGGTGGGAAGAGAGTGGGCTGCTCGCGGACGGTTGGTCTGGTCTGAATATTTGCCTCAGAACGTGTTGTCTTCCCTTTGGGTGTTTGGCAAAACTGATCAAGAGGGGGCCAGAGTGGCCCTGGCTCGGAGCCAGCAGGAAGCCTTCACTCTGGGAAAAACTGCCTGAGGGTGAAGGAAGAACAAATTTCCTTGGTGAGCTGTTTTCCGAGAACGTAGTCAGAAGGGGTGTTCAGCCTGCTCAGCGAGGCTCCCATGGACAAAGGAGTGCTCAGCCAGCGGGGGCTGGCCTCTGGGGGTGCAGGCAACAGGAGTGGGGGTACAGTCTGGGCTGTTGCCAAAGCCTCAGAAGGGCTTCTTTTAGCCCAGCCAGCCCAGCGGTCCAGCTCAGTTGAACAGACACTTCATTAGCTCCTGTGATGTGCCAGGTACTGGGCTGGGCACTGGGGCTAGAGAGGTGAGTAGAACGGGGTACCTGCTCTCCAGGGGCTCCTGTTTGCCAGAGCCCCCTCCTGCCACCACCCAGATCCCCCAGGGGCCCATTCTCTTCCTCCTCCCCCAGCCCGCACAGCTGGAGGGAAGTGGGAAGAATACGGCGCCACGGGCCAGGCTGTGTGGCCTCAGCTAAGTTACCTAACTACTCTGGGCCTCAGCTTCTTTATCTGCACAACAGAGCTCAGGATCTGCAGCTCACAGGGCTTCCCTGAGGGTCAAATGAGACAACAGGTGGGAAGAGCCTCTCGCAGTGTTTCCATGTGTTCCTTGAGTCTTAGGTTTGGGAAGTGCTTATGAAAATCCTTCATCCAAGGTGACAGTCTAGTGGCTGGTCCTACATGCCTGTCTTATTGGCATCCCCGTCTCCAGCCATACTCATATCTCTTCCTGCCACTGGATCTCAGGCCTCTAGTACAGGGGTCTGGCACATAGTAGGAGCTTAATACTTCTTGAATGAATGAATGAATGGATTACACCATCTTGCTTTCTCCCAGCCCCAGCACAGAGGATGAGGGCAGGGGGGCTGCCCTCTCCAAGTCCAGCAGGAGCAGAAGGTCCTCCATGTTGGTCCCCATGGGGTCTGCTCTGACGTGGGCTCAGCACCCAATCACATCTGAGTCCTGGACTAGCTGATGGCAGGTTTTCCTGTGGGACCTTGAGCGTGCCACTCTGCCTCTCTGGGCTTCTCTGTCCCATCTGTAAGGGGCCGGGCCCTAAGGGTACGGTGCTCTGAGAGACCCCAGGTTCTAGGATCGGTGACCTTGTGAGGTCCCCCTGTCTTCGCTGTGCTCTCCCCCTCATTTTCCCACCTTCCACTCCAAGTGCAAACTTCCCCTTGCCCATCCAGATGGAGGGGAATTCCGAGCCTGCTTTCTGAGCCATAATTTTTGGTTTGATGTTTTTATCGCATCCCGCTGAGTGATTTAAGCATGTTCACAGATGATTATATTGGGCTCCTTTTAAACAATACTAAAGAAAAACACTAAAGTCAAATCTACCAATCAGTCGGTAACAGAGGCAGCAGCGGGGTCTCAGGGGAAACGTGTCCTGGCAGGCAGCGCTGAAGCCGCGAGGCACCCCCACTCCCGTCCCTGCGGCTTCAGTGAGCGTTCAGCCCCCAAGGTCAAAGCAGGAGAGGTGGTGTCAGGAAGAAGCAAAAGTCGTTGCAAAGAGCAGTCGTAAGCCCTCCCCGTTGGAGGCTCCCTGGTAGGTGCTTGTAAGAACAGTGTCTCTTTCAGTCCTCAGGATGACCCTTTGCAAGTAAGAGCTACTTGCCCCAGAGACTGACTGTAGACTAATTGATGGTATAGACATGGCTGCTATTTCTCGAAATCTTGCTAAGCACTTTACTTGGACTGGCTCCTCAAATCCTTAAAACAACCCTATGTGGCTGGTACCTTTATGATCTCCATTGTATATCCTGGGACACTGGAGCGTCGAAGGACCATGGTCATGGATAGTGGGAGGCAGAGCTAAAATTAGAACCCAGCCGTCCACGTGTTTATCAACTACTGCCCTTGCCTTGCCTAAGGAAAGGATATTCCCCGGTGAGTGGGGTCTACAGGAAGCAGAGACAATTCCTGGGTGGGTGGATGGAGGCTGGGGTGGAGATCTGGGGCTGGGAACATGTGTTCTTCAGACCCCGACTTGGGAAATATTGCACAGAGTCATTGAACAGTGTAGTCTTCACAACAACTTCGCCAGTTAGATATTATCATCCCTGCTCTACAGACGGGCAAACTCCAGTAACTTGCCCAATACCGCACAGCTAAGAAGTGGCAGAGGCCGGATTTGAACTGAGGTCTGTCCTATTGCAAGGCTCCTGAAGAGGGGGGTTCAGAAGATGTCCTAATCCCTGCTCTGCTGTTACCCTGCTGTCCTCTCTAGGGGACTTGGCTTCTTCTCCTGCAGCCTCTGGGTTCAGAGTAGACAGCCTCCAGCTGTAATATAGTACAGGGAGTGATCTATGAGGCAGACCAGGTGACTGCACCCCTTTCCCCATGCTGGGCACATGGCAGACATCACCAATCAATCACAGATGGGGAGTTAGCACTTATCTAAACACTGCCCTTTCATTGATATCAGAACAGAGAGGAAGTGTATTTTGGAAAGCTTCATCTGTAGAAACCATCAAACTACACATTGTTAAATAATAGATAAGACTTATTCTGTACTATATAAAATGCAGAATGTGACTTCCCTGCGAGAACGGTAACCACAGCCTGCCTTTTTGTAGTCATATCCCTGATTGGTGTTTGGACCATTTGGACCACAGGAAGATTCACCCAGTCAGAATTCAACAGCACCCTGTTCCTGCACTGGGGTCACACACAGAGTCGTTTGTTGCACTGGCTGGAAGCTAAGTCATACTAGTGAGACAGGAAGGGGGCAGGGCAGCACCATTCAAGGAATGCTACAGCAATTAACATCAAAAGGGTGTAAGATTCAACCCCAGTAGGCCTTGAGGCTCAGGATGATGGGAGATTTAACTTCTAGTAGACCTTGAGCTTCATTATATGCTAATTGTAATATATTAGCATGGTGAGTAACAGGCCTACAGGTGCCATGGCCGTCCCAAGGCTGGCCACAAACGGTCAAAGAACCGGAAATGGCCACCCCCTTCCTGGGAATCCCAGCCCCTTTCCCAGGCTAGTTAGACTGGTCCTTCCACTTATTTGCATGTGAAGATACCAAAGCCCATAAAAATGGGCAACCTTGCCCCTCATGGCCACTCTCTCTCTGTTTGTTCAGAGAAAGCCCACACTCTGTCTGTGGAGTGTGTACCTACTTTTAATCTGAGCACCCAACCCCCACACTTCGTGGCCTTTCTCCTGCCTTTCAACGTGTCTCTCTGAATAAATCTAGCTTTACTCAACTGTGGCTCACTCTTGAATTTTTTCCTGCTCGAAGCCAAGGACCGACACTTGGGGGGGCACGTCCCAGGGGCTCCACCGAAGCCTGGGACGTGGCCCTCCTCACGCCCCACGTCCGTTTTTTTCCTGCATGACTAGTAGCTGATGCAGCACTTTAGCAAGCAACAAAAATCACTTTAAAAAGTGAATTACCCATGGTTTGTGACTAATAATAAAATAATGAGGTTATATCCATTGCAGAAATGTCTAAATGGGAGAGAACGTGACAAGAGCAAAAAATGTGAATTGTTTATTCAAAAAAGCAAGAGGATTTCTTTTTTTTAAGACTGTAACTTGGCTCATCTTAACACGACACTGGGCCTTCCTGGCTCTAGATATGCCTCTGAAGCTCTACAAGAATCCTTCTCGCTTTGGTGTCATGGGACAGACAGCCACTGCAGGTTTACTTTTATCCATACATCTACCCATCCATCCATCCATCCATCCATCCATTTATCCACCATCCATCCATTCCTCCCTCCATCCACCTACCCACCCCCAGTCATCCATCCACCCTCCATTCATCTATTCATCCATCCATTCATCCATTCATCCACCTATCTATCTATCAACCTACCCTGCATCCATCTATCCATCCATCCACTTATCCAGCCATCCATCTACCTTCCATTCTTCCATCCATCCCTCCATCCATCCATTCACCTCCCCACTCATCCCCTTCCAAGTGTGCAATGAACATCTGTTTAGCATCAAATCTGTTCTAGGATGACTGCTAGGAACTGAGGCTACGAAGATGAGTAAGTTGTGGTTCCTGTTGACCAGGGGGCTTATCGTCTAGGAAGAACAGACATGCACACAACAAAGCAAGTGCTGTAATGGGGTAACAATGTTCAGGAGTCGTGGAGACACTGAGGAGAGCACAGCCAGGCCAACTCAGAGTGGGGAGAATCAAAAAAATTCTTTCTGGAGGGGGTGGTCCCGTTTGAACTGAGTCTAGAAAGGCTATGCTGTTGATTAGACAGATCTGGAGTGGGAAGGGTGTTCTGGGTCCAGGGAACTGCCCCAGCAAAGGCATAGAAATAAAAATAGGCTAGGCCTGGAGGGGGAGGAGCCTCAGGCAGTCCGACAAGGTAGGCATATGGGTGAGTGTGGGGCTGGTGTGCCTCGCTCAGTGCCTTGGGAATAGCCCCGGGTGACTGAAAAATTCTCCACGATTGTTATGGTGACTCCTGCACGTGCAGAGAATATACATCACTGGTAGGTACCAGCCCCTGCAAAATTCACGGCCTCCCTCCACTCCCCAGTGTAACAGCTGCCTCGGCAGAAGAGCATTTTCAGTGTGGCTGTGCATGCTGACACACCATTATAATCACATCTTCATCCGGACACAATTTCTTGGGCAAGGGCTGTCGGTGCCGGCAGCGTGCTCTCAGCAAATTGCCTTGGTGGGTGATTTGTTGGTTGAAACAGGGAGAGGGGAAGGGATTCAGGGATGCAGGCATGCAGGCAGGGAGGTGGTCTCACCCAGAGGAAGGATCTGGGAGGCACACAGCCTGGCCTGGCTCCTTCCTCCTGGGCTGACCTGGGACAGGCACTTCCCACCATAGAGACTTGGTCTTCATCCCTCCAACCCCGGGCCGGCTTTTGCCTTAAGTGTCCTTTGTCTTTTCCTACCCTGGACCCTGGCAGGTTCCCCCCCGGACTTCAGTGCTGCTGGGGTCCTCATGACATCGTCCTAGGGAGTCCTGACTCCTGAGCCCCTTTCTCTGACCCACACTCTCAGCTCCGTAAGCTGGAAAGTGGCCATTTGGGTTCCAGACTGCATCTCCGCCCTGCATTTTCTTCCCTTAACTTCCATCTTCAAGCATCATCAAGTGAAGAAGAGGCCAGCAGGACTGACCTCTCTGTCTGTGGACCATCTCAGAGCGGCGGTGTACAGCTGTGCAGGGTGTGTACTGCACAATAGCAGGGGATTCATATGGACTAAGGTGTGGATGCCGCCTCTAGAGAGGGCACCGGGCAGCCCTGAGCAGTCTGTCTGCCTCTACTGTGGTCATGCCTGGAGCTTCACTCTGCTCTTGGGCCAGCCATCTAGCTCCGACCCCCACCATCCCATTGCTTCTCCTTAAAATCACTGCCTTTCTGTCCCAGTGGAGGCATTCCCATTTGAGTGGGCGGGGCAGGGGGTTGGGGTGTGTTTGTAGGGGCACAGAATGGCTTCTGTTCACCATCTCTATTGGAATAGGGGCCCTTTATGACCCGGCTGTTTTTCAATGGGTATATCTGAAACAGAAGTTGGGCCCAGGTTGAAATATTCACTGAGTGGGTGAATGGGAAAACCTTGTTACAGTTTTGGCTTTTAGCTCCATTCAAAATCCACTTTCCACACATCTGGGTAGAGGTAGATACTGGGGGCAGTATCCATGGTCTCGGGGTGGTGGCTTCTGCCCAGGCTGGGAGAGTGAGCCAGAGGGTGCAGAGTGTGAAGTGGGCTGAACGCAATGCAAGCTCTGCCCCCCCTGCAGCCTCCGGCCCTCACCTGGGGCCACCTGCCCATCCACCCCTCCCCACCCCCACCGAAGCCCTCCACATGCCCTAGCACAGATTCTGAGCTGGCTGGGAGGGTGTTCAGATGACCCAGCCCCAGGCTGCAAGTCCTGGCCCTGAATAAGGAGGGATGGGATGTCTGTTGAGTCCCCCCTGCACTGACCACGTGTGCGGCTTCCGTTAATCCTCAGATAACTGTGGAGGTAGGGGCCGCCGGCACAGAAACACCTTCTTGCCCCGGGCTGCCCAGGAGGCCTCTGAAGGCCTAGCAAGGGTGTCAGAACCAGTCACTACTGTCTTCTCCCTCTGGGACCCCTTCGCTGCAGCCCTGAAGGCTTGCGTTCAGGAGCCTGCCTGAATTCCCTCCCTGGGCCCTGACCCTGCAGGATGAAGGCTCCGTGGCATCTCTCCCAGCCTGAGACGGTCCAGCGGGGAGGCTCTGTGCGCACAGAGCAGTTGTCATAAAATTCATCTTTTATTACCCCTTTCCTGTAGCTTTCCAGTGCCCAGGGAGGGGTGGGGGATGGTGGACGTTTGCAGGCATCAAACTTGTGTGGATTCTGGAAGGATGAAACCTGGAATCGGAAGTTTATGCCCACGAGCCGCTTAACTCTCAGTGGTGAGGCTGGGTTCTCGGGTCTGAGCTTTCGGGCTCAGCTCTACACCAACTGGACCCATATTTAATTGAATCTTATGTAATTTTCCAAAGAGGGCTACCTGCTTTGTCTCTAGGTGGTTTGTAACATCACACCGTGTTCCATAAACCCCCAAATAAATTAATATTTGTAGGCGGCTTATCATAACCGTGAAAGCCCGTCGGTCACTCCCTATCAGTCCTCCAAACTGTGACATCCTGGCCACTATCTCTAGAAATGCCACCATTGTCTGCACGCTGGTCCACATTTTTGACACAGAGTACTTTACAACCTTAAAAAAATACCTTCCTTTCCAGCAAATGATTTCCATTTTGTACGGCCAAGCGGGTGGTCTGCTATGACTTCCAGGCATAGTTACAGTCTACGGGGTGCATCCAGGAGACCATTTGAAGGGGAACTGGGAGAGGCATTACCCTTTCATAGACATAATCTTAAATGCCTTGACTATTAGGAAGGACTACATGGGGGACAGCAATACCCCGCCCGCCCCAGGAGTTCAAGATCATTTGTACGTGTTAGGGGCTGGCTCCTGGCTGGGCCCTGAGAAAGACATTCACTCTCACCTTCTGAGTGCGGGGAATGGGGGGGGGGCGACAGAATCAGGGTCCACACAGGACACCACGTGGGCTCCTGGAGAAAGGTCGCTTGGGAATTACAGAGGCATCACAGTATCGCATGATGTCGTGAAAGGAGAGTAGATTTTGGAACTGGGCAGGTCTGGATTCCAGTTCTCAGCTGTTCCTTCATCTTAAAAACGGGGACACCAGTACCACCCCAGACGTGTGCGTGGAGATGGAAGGAGATGGTCTAGCAGAGTGTTGGCACTGGGACAGCATGAGGACTTAGTCAACACTCAGGGGCAGCACTGTGGGCTCTGGACTCAGGCAGGCCTGGCTTTGGGTCCTAGCTCCGTCCCTTGTTGGCTCAGTTTCTCTAACTGTAAATTGGGAGGAACAGTACATAGCTCACTGTCACGAAAATGTAGGTTATTATTGAAATACATGTTTTCCCACATCCTAACATCTCTGTAACACCTTCTCCATCTGCAGTAGTGTTTTTCTTTCTCACTGGCACATAAAATTATATTGACCCCCTACAGTAGTCATTGTCTTAGATTTGATGGAATATTATAAATAAGCTCACGACGCAAAGGGTCCAGCCTAATGCCTGGCACAGAGCAGGTGCTCAGTAAACAGCAGCTGTTGTTATGGCTTCCAGTGCGACCCCGGGCAAGCTTTAAAACATCTTTGCACCTCAGTTTCCTCATCTGCACAATGGGACTAATGATCTCTACTTCCCAGGGTTTGAGGGAGGATTAAATGAGGAAGCACAGAGACTGAGGCACCCATCACAGCATCTGGCACATAAAAGGAGCTCCAGATGTGTCCCCCCCCCCCCCCCCAGCCTGGGACTGTACCCAGGGGAAACCTCCCCTCTGTGGAGTTTGGGCACAGGTGGGATGGAGAAAGGCCAGAATTCCTGACGCCTGAGCTCTGCGGATCTGCCGGACAATGGCTCCTGCTTACTGCTGCCCCCAGTGGTACCAAGGCTCAGGGCAAGGCTGCTTAAATCAGACGGGAAGGTTCGGGAAGAAGATGGCGGCAGACAACCGTGTTCACGTGAAGACCTAGACTGAAGATGTGAAGCCCAAGCTGGGATGGCGACAAAGATGTCAATGACCCACTAAGACCTCTGCGGACGTCCTTTTTATACTGAACCTGGCTGCTAGGAAAATGCCGCAGATCACAGATCTAAACCAATAGCCACTCCTGGGTCCCCAGCCGCCTCCCAGCTGAATGCAACTTGGTGCTGGAGACATGCAGTCAGAAAGGGCAGGCTTTGGCTGGCAACAAGGATTGGCAACATCCCTTCTCCTGTGTTCCTGAGAGACCACAGTTGAGACTGGGGTGGATCAGACCTAGTATCAAATTCTGACTCTGGATGACCATGGGTGCATGACACCCTCTCTGCAGGTCTGTGCCCTTATCTGCAAAGTTAATGTGTGCATAGGTGCCCATAAAGAGAGTCACGGATAGACTAGACTGGGATTTCAAAATTGTAGAATAGGTAAACAAGATTATACTGTATAGCACAGGGAAATATACACAAAATGTTACGATAACTCACAGAGAAAAAAATGTGACAATGAGTGTCTATATGTCCATGAATGACTGAAAAATTGTGCTGAACACTGGAATTTGACACAACATTGTAAAATGATTATAAATCAATAAAAAATGTTAAAAAAAAAGAGTCATGGATTTGGTGCCTCAATATGTTGTGTTGCCCACCCCACTTCCCTCCTGCCTGACTCAGATGCTTTGGAAAGAGCAACAGCAGAAATCATAAGTAATAATGACTTAACTACAAAATGCTCAGATGTCTTCCCTGCTGCTCTGATAAAGTGGTCTTTGAAGTGAACCTTCCCTTGCAAGTCTGAAACCTCACAGATAATAGATGCAAACTGTCAGACCACGAGGAAGACCTGGGTGCTCACCTTTCAAAGAGGAATACATATCCCCCATTCAAGCTCTTTGTCAGAGCCTTCAGATTGTTCCATGGCCTCAGCCCTTGTGCTTGATGGTGAGGACACTGGCTTATCTCATCATGATAGAGGAAAGGAGGGTGGGGTCAGGGAGGAAACTGGACTGACATGCTCTGGACCAGGCACTCGGCACAGATGAAGTATGAGGTAGGTACCACTGTTATCCGTCTTACACAGATGAGGATTCTGGGACAGGGAAGTGCAGAAGCATCCCCAGGATCTCACTCACTGCTGGTGAGTGGTGGAGTCAGGATTCAGACTTAGACAGGCTGAAGCTGAAGTCTGGTACCACTGTCCTGTAGTCCCCACTCCAAGGAACCCTTCCCTGCCTAATGCCAGGTGACAGTCATGCCCCTGGAAAGAAGCCATTCATTATCAGAGACCCGCTGAGACATTCCTGCATGTCTCAGGATGTTCTGTTGAAGGCTTCCTCTCAGTGTGAGACAGCCAATCATCACCATTGTACAGATGAGAAGACTGAGGTTCACAGAAGCAAAACGATTTGCCTGCAATCATCTAGCCACTTGGAGGAGATGTTTGTACAAGAACTCAAGTCTTTTGACTTCTGGTCCAGCCCCACACTGACTGAGCCACTGCCTAACCTGTCCTGTCCTGCCCTCTTTCTGGGTTACTGCCCAGCTCCCTGTGAAGGGCAGGGTGATCCCACACAGTGAGTCGACCATCACCCTGGCCATGGCCCTGCGGATTCAAGTTTTGTCCTTTCTTGGGAGCTTTTTAAAGAATATGAATAAACTGACTTACCTCTGGGTCCTTCAGAGAAGTCCCCGGGGCAGGCACCCTACTTGGGGATTGTGTTGGCAGCAGAAAGAATTACAGGTTTGGAGTCAGACATTCTAAACTTGAAATTCAGCTCCACCACATGCTAACTTGGTGACCTTGGGCAAACTATTGAATCTCTTTGAGTGTCAGTTACCTCTTGTGAAATAGGAATATCACTCTCCGTCCTGGAGAGTTTATATGCAATACTATATGAACAGAATCCAGCGTGTTGTTTACAGGACACACAGTAGCTGCTCAGTCTAGCTGAGCTCCTGGCCTTTGTCCTTGGCAGAAGAGTCCAGAAAATGTTTGCCTTAAGAAAATCCAGTCTATAAAACTCACCCAGCCTTGAGTCAGGGTAGAGGTTATTTTAATTATTCAAGAATCCCTTGATTTTCACAAAGGGCTTTGCCAGGGTCCTTTAATGGCAGCTACATGTGCACACTGCCATGCTGGTTTACGATTCATTAGCTCCTTGACAGTGATGTTAGTGGGGAGAGAGAACACGCACAGCCCGTGTTACGGAAAGCCAGCACTAGGAACCGCTACCTGTTAGAAATCAAATAGAATTGGAGGGAAAAAACGAGCCTGGGAGAGTAATAAAAAATAAAAAGAGATTTCACTTATAAATATCTATCTCACCCTCTTTCCCAGGAACCCATCCTTCAGTTGTTTAAAACAAGCTCTAAATGCAGAGTCAGGCACCCCCAAATATTCCCCCCCTAAACTTTAAAAGCCCAGTGACAGTTGATCGGAATGAACCTTCACAATGTAAAATGCCACAGCGGTAATTGTTAATTCTTCTGGCTGTAATTTATCCCGCTATCCCTTTGGGTAGCTAAACAGCCCTGATCATGAGTGGCCCAATCGGCTTATAAGTCTTCTTGATGAATTGCTCTCATTCTCCCAGCCCTTTCTCTGGGCTGTGGTAATTCTTGACAACTGCCTCAGAGCCTCTGTCTCCTGCGGGTGTAGAAGGGAAGAGCCGTTTATTAGGAGGAACACGTGGAGAACAGAAAGCTCCTGGCATTGGGAAGTTGACAGGTGGAGAACTGAGTCCTCTTCTCAGGACAGGGAGGCTAGGGCACAGAACACAGGGCACAGTCTGTGCTCAGTGACCTCTGGGGTATGAGATGCCCCCTGCCTGTTTGGGGGTCTTTGGATCAGGGACGGCTGTGCAAATCTTGTCCACTGAGCTCCAATGAGTGTCCAGAGCATCTTCATTAAGCAAGTGCCACGTGCTACTATTTACAACAGCCAAGATATGGAAATAACCTAAGTGTCCTTTGACAGATGACTGGACAAAGAAGATGTGGGGTATATATATATAAATACTACTCAGCCATAAAAAAGAATGAAATAATGCCATTTGCAGGAACATGGATGGACCTAGAGATTATCATACTAGGTGAAGTAAGTCAGAGAAAGACAAATATCATTTGATATCACTTATATGTGGAATCTAAAAAAAGACACAGATAAACTTATTCACAAAGCAGAAATAGACCCACAGACATAGAAAACAAACTTATGGTTACCAGAGGGAAAGGGAGTGGGGAGGGATAAATTGGGAATTCAGAATTAGCAGATACACACAACTATATGTAAAATAAACAACAAGGTCCTACTGTTTAGCAAGATAAAGCATTTATCTTGTAATAACCTATAATGATAAAGAATATGAAAAAGAATATATATATGACTGAATCGCTATGCAGTACACCAGAAACTAACACAACGCTGTAAATCAACTATACTTCAATAAAAAGAAGTTAATGGAAATTGATGCATTGTAACTGACTGTACTTCAATCAAAAAAAGTTAATGGAATCAATCAATCAATCAAAAAAGAAAATGCTATGTGCTAGATAAATTGTGAAGCCACTGCACAGGCAGCATGGTGGAGCCCACAAGCGCACCAGTACTGTTCTCATCTTCCTCCTGGCCTGGTGGCCATTCCCAGGCCCTGTGTCTCTAGGTAGCCGGTGTGACTACTTCTTGGCAGAGGTGGTTAAGAGTAGATGTGCTCTGTCTTTCCTCAGCTGATGGCAGAAGAGAGATGAGTCTGAAAACCTAGATAAGGATGCAGCCACAGATGGGGGAAAGCTGGATCCCTGAATGACTACATGGAGCAGAGCCCCACTGCCAATTGCACTGGACTGCAACATGAGCGAGGGGTAAAATTCTATGGTGTCAACCCACTCAGTTGTAGGGGTTGATTGTCATAGCAATTAGCCTCTCCTATTTATTACAACAACACTTTATTTAACAAAACTCAATTCGTCAGACTCAAGGAAATCCCAGGCATTTCATCTTGAGTTAGTACCATGGTTTCTTCTACTAACCAGACAGACAGTATATTGTCACTCACCTCTGCTAGCTGTTGTGTGTCCACTCAGCTTACAACTTGAAGAACATTGGACACGTGGATTCTTAATTTCTAGACCTGATAAATGGACCCTTCCTCTTTCTCCCTTGGCCTCCACTAGATGGGTGAGCAAGTCCGATTCCATCTCCCCAAGTCCACACAATTGTCCCATATTCTCAATAAGTTAAGACTGTCCTCAGCTCCCTCCTGGACCATTGCAACAGTCTCCTAACTGGCCCTCTTGCCTCTCATACACCCCCTCCAATCCGACTTCTACCTGGTCTTCCCAAAATGCAGATTCCATCATGTCATCACCTTCCCCGATAAAATCCAAGCTCCTTTTCTTCAGAAGACTCTCCATAATCTGTCTTCCTGTCTCTCCCCTCATCTTCCTCCAAACCATCAGGCTTCCATAGCCTCTCCACTTTTGCTCTTCTGCCTTCCTGCCTGGATGGTTCTTCCTGCTTCTCAGCCTACAAACACCTGCCTGCCTTCTAAGGCTCAGTTTGTGATCCTCAGCTGAGAAGCTTCCTCCATCCATTCCTTCTTGCCTTTAGAGCTTGATGTCCAGGCTTGTGATTTTTGCTGGCACCTACAAAATCTTCTTGTAGTCATTGGCCTACATGCTGCTTCCTACTGGCCCTCAAGCTTTTTGGGAGGGAGGTGGGATTCTGATTTCTCATCCTCTGGGCTGGCACAAAGCTGGAGCGCAGCTGACTCGACTCTTACTCTGTGGCAGCCAACCCGGTTACCAAGGCAACCCTCCCTCCCTGGACCTCAGTTTCTCTATAAGTAAAATTGCGAGGTTGCTCAGCGAAGACTAGTCCTTAGTGGTCTCTCTGGGCTTTCCCAGCTCAGGTTCCAGGATTCCATGATTCTACTGCTAATCCAGCGCAGCCATAGGAGGGAAATCAATACTCAGAGTTTGTCCTGCGCTTTGTCTGTGCGAGCCACAATTCTTCAGAAGACTGTCCTCAGGGGTGCCCGTGGCGTTCAGCTTTGCCTGACACCAGAGAGAATTTATCATTACAGAAAAGCTTATGGTGCAGGTTTAGCAAATGCGGCATCTCAGGCGGTCCATCGCTTCATCTATCAAGTAAATGCGGCTTTATTATTTAGACTTCAGTCATTTGGCTCATCAACTATCCCTCAGATATAAAAACTGGGGTAAGATGTCCCCTTCCATTGATTCTGATGAGGACTGGGCATGATCAGTTATGCCTTGGCTCGGGAAAAGGGCCATTTGCAGGCTTGAGGCTTGTCACACGGATGCTCTGACTTCAGGGGGAGCGCAGAGGAGGAGGAATTCTCAGCACACCACAGCAGCACCATTCACAGGCACAGGGAGCTCCACTATTATTGGCCCCGTGGCCTGGGGCAAGCTCCCTCCCCTCCACCCAGCCCACGTTAGCCTCTGGGTCAGGGCTTTCCCAGCTCCATTTCCCAGGAGTATAGAAAAGTCAGCCGCGTCCAGTGGAGTGACAAGCAAACAGTGAGAATTCAGTGGACATTTATGACACTGGCAGCCCCTCCCTGCCAAATGCCTGGTGTGGGCATGTGGGCTTTGGCTGCTGATGGCCGCGTGTGGAGGGATTCCTTGGGCATCTCCCACTCAGTCTCAGCCACACTACTTTGATTCCAGCACAGCTCCTCAGCTGTTAATTAGCTCGGTTGCCACAAGTTCCTCTCCCGCCACAGGACTATTCATTCCTCAAGAGTCACTTCTAGTTTCCCAAGTTCCTCTAGGGTCAGCCAGTCTCCTAAGAACTTCCTGTGCCCCTGTCTGCTTCAAATCCCTCTATTATGGCTGAGTTTGCTAATTTGCATCGCAAGTCCTGCCTCCTCCAGGAAGCTCTCCTGGCTTATCTTTCCACTCTCTCTTTTTTTGATTTCTAGGGTGCTCCCCATCTGATCATTGAGTGCTCAGTGCATGCAGCCCTGTGCCACCAGTTATCTTTCTATGATAAGTCATCTTTCTATTTGTCCCAAAGGCCTCAGGGTCTTTGGGAACAGAGCCTGCCTGGAGGTTCTTGTGACCCAACTTCTAATTCGGGACACCCTGAAGGCTCTCATTAAGAATCTGTTGTTGCATGACAACAGAAGTCTTAAGGTTCAAATCCAAACCTGAACCTGGCTCTGCTTGATCCAGCCCCACCTGCCTCCCACATCTTGATCCAGGCTTTATGTTCTACATCACGTGAAGCACATAAGCTGGCTCTTGCCTCTGTACCTTTTCTTAGGCTGTTCATGGTGTGTGGAAAGCCTGTCCTCCTACTCTTCACACAGCTAATGCTTCCTGATCCCTGAATACCTGTTTAGACAGCAACTCCTCCAGGCAGCCTTCCCTGATCCCCTAAGTTTGAGTGAGGCCCCCTGCGCTCCTCCTCTCCTGGCACCTGCCACAAGGCATTACAGACACTGGCTCACATGCTGCGTGGCCTCCTCCCCTAGACTGTGAGCTCCCCATGGAGGGGGCCAGGTGTTAAAAGACCTTTGGGTTCCCACGATGCTCAACAAATATTTGTCAAATTAATGGATGAATGGATGGATGGACGGGCGGATGGACAGTGGGCCCTGCGGAGTGCTGCAGGGCTGGAAGTAAGAAGGACATAGGAAAGTGGGAGATAAAGTAAAGAGGTCCAGGGGTGGAGGTGAGCCGCCAGGACTAGACTGGGTGTCAGCGGTCTAATAAGGTGATGGGTTCTCTGGACAAGGGTCAGGAGGGTTCCAAGAGCGAGGTCCTTGACGGGGAGGTGGCATGCTGGAGGTGCTGGTGCCCAGCTCCAGTTCTGTCATCTAAGAGGATGGGGCTGCAGCTACCAGAATCCACCTGCCTCACCTCTGACTCTCAAAGGAACAGTATATGCCTATATTCTCCCAGGGTTTTCCTTCCTATTTCGGGCTTCAAACAAACCATTCTTTGCAGTGTATGCAAGCACGAAATAAAACGGAGCTGCACGGGGGTTCTTATTTATAGTGAGGCTCTGGATGAGTGTTCCTGGCAATCAGATTTATGTGCGTGTGTGTGCTGGGTGGAGGAGGAGTGTGAACTATTATAGTGCTCTTCAAAATTTAATGTGCCTGGAGCCACGAGGGACTCTTGCTAACATGCAGGTTCTGGTCCAGCAGGTTTGGGGTGGGGCCCGAGACACTGCATTTCTGACCAGCCGGTGTTTCTGACGCATTGATGCTGCTGATGCCGCTGGTCTGTGGACAACACAGAGTGGATGACACGGAATGGCAAAGAATTAGTAGAAATTGGTGCCTCTCCACAGGGCTTGATGCATGTACCCTTTGATAGTAAAGACGATCTAGACTGAAAGCCACGGAGTCATGGAATCATGGAGTTTCTAGAATGTCTGAATTGGAAGGGACCAAGGATATCACCATATTCCAACAAAGCTAAGATGCTATCCATTGTAAGACGCACCATGACTTCGAGCACCTCGAAGGGAAAAAGAATCCTGCCAATTAATGGTGAGAGGTCGTTGAATATAAGAGCCATCTACGTTTCAGAGATGTTAAATGTGGCTTGGAATTGATGGAACAGGATATTTGACTTACCCACCACCTTCCCCATTTTACAGAGGAAAAATACGAGATGCGGAGAGAAGGGACTAGCCTGGGGCTGCTCGGTTGCCAAGAGGCTTAATGGCTGCAGTTTCATTTCCTGTGAGGCCTGAGAAGATGCTCGGAAAGCATCCTCAGGCCCAGGGTGGAGGAGGGAGGTTCCCCTGCTGTCATGGGATGGCCAGGGGTCCTCCAAGATTCCCAGTTCATCCTGCATCCCGTGGAGAGGAATCTCTTCTGTCCCTTGGCAGTGTATTTCTGCTAAGAAACCTCAAGCCCAGGGCTTTTGTTGTCTGATTTTATATTCAGAACATCCTTTTCTTTCTATTCAGGAAATTTCCAAGTTACACTGAATCCCAGATGGCCTGTTTGAGCCTTTCCGCCCTTGGCCTGTCTTCATGGGAATCAGAAGAAAAATGCCCACTCCATCTTCTCTCTGTCTTGCCTCCTCCATGGCAAATGGTGGAATTAATTGAACAGCAGAGCTGGATCGCCCAGGCCAGTGGTTCTCAGCCCACACTCTGCATCAGACTCATCTGGGGAACTTGTATAAACCACATACACCCACGGGGCTCACCCCAGAGATGAGGACTCGCTTGTTCCGAAGTGAGACCCAAATATCAATCTTTTTCAGAAGCTCCCCAGAGGAGCTGCCCTGGTCCTGTAGCCAGGTTACGAACCTTTCATCTGGTCCAACCCATTTGACAGATGGGAAAATCGAGGTCCAGAAAGACGAAGTGATTTGCCTGGGCTCATGCAGTTGGCAGCAGAGGTGGGGCTAGACTCCATTTCTCTGGATTATCCCTGGATTCCTCATTCAAAGCTCGAACTGGCCTACACCACTGAACGTTTACTGTAGGCCACAGACCCCACAGGCATGCAGCTGTGTGTGTGTGTGTGTGTGTGTATGATTCATTCTGTGTTGGCAAATCTAGGCAGAAATGAACAGTAGAGCGTGGAAGGGAGTTGAAGTGAAAAAGACCTCAAGTTAAAAATAGACAGGCTTGATGCTATTTGCCTAGTCACCACTCCTGACAGTTCAGGGCTTCAGCGTGGGGTGTCTAACCCCTTCCCAGGGCCCCAGATGGGATTCAGCCTCTGCTGGGGAGATGTGCGTATCACAGGCTCACAGGTCTTACTTCCCAGCCCTCCAGCCATGTTCGGGGCGATCTATGGACTTTCTCCACGCTCCCTATGTCCCTGTATCAGAGAGCCTGTCACCCCCACCATCAGGTGCGGGACGCTCGGTGCTGGGTGTCCTGGGCTGCTCTATAAAGTTTACTGGCCAACGAATGACTCATTAGGAATCGATGTAGTTCCCATCAGGGATTGCCCTCGGGAAGAAATTAATGGGCAGAAGAGGCTATTAAACTATCCTGGGAGTGAAATACTCCATTGAACTGGTGTCTTCTCGAAGGGGAAATGCTGTCATCGGAAGATGCTGTGTGTGTTTTCAGGCCTCCCCTAGCGGCCCAGGGTTTCCTTTTGAACCCACAGAGCTTCTCCCGAAGCTGCTGACTGACCATTTGCTGAGAGTCCCAGGCCACCCTGTCCTCGAGTCTCTCTGGATTTCAGACTTGCCTGGTCACCTACCTCCACAATGTCAGCACGCCTGCTGTGAATGCACGTGCTTGTGTGTGTGTCTAAGCAGGTGGGGAGCTAAACTCGGGCTGTCGGCTGCATGAGTCAGGGCTCTGGGCATTGAGTGGCAAGTGGCCCCACTTACATTCAGGAGTTTTCCGATTTTGGGTACATCTGCCATCCTGGGGGGCTTATTACAAAGGCAGATTCCTGGGTCCCGCCCTCAGAGAGTCTGATGTAGCAGGTGTGGGGTTGGGCCTAGGAATATGCATTTAACCTCCTTCCTACCTGCTTCAACTGAGGTTGAAGAGCAGCTGGGTTTAGGACAACTTCATACTCAGTGTCGAGGAGATGGGGGGCACCCTTCTCTGGACCCTGATACCTCAACTGTAAATCAGGGGAAGAACTAGAAGAACTTTAGCTCCTTCCCAGCCCTGTATGCTTGTTGTTTCCCTCCCTAGCTGGGGAGGTGGATGTGAAGATGGTAACCAGAAGCCAAGAGGGCAGCGTATGGAAGTTTAAATGCTGCCTAGCGTGGGCCCTTGGCAGCACTGGCTTCGTTGTAATGACTGCCCTCCAACCCCCAGAGTCTTCTGAGGTTTTGCGACGTGGAGGAACCAAACACCTCTCTGGAATCACCCTCCAGGGAGCGGAAGGAAGCTCCTTTTCAAGCCGGGACCCCGTGGTGCCCAGCTGGACTGAACGAAATGGCCCTGCTCTGTGGTCTTGCCCCCAGGGCTGATTCAGGGTTGAGGGTTCCGGGGGTGCTGTGGCGGAGGTCCTCGGTGATTACATTAGCCCAGCTGTACAGATGTGGGTCAGCTCAGCTCCACGGGGGGATCTGAATCGGCACAGTCTTACCTGGCCTTGGAGCTGGGGAACCCGGGGCAGAGGCACCTGCCCGCGTGCAGAGCAGAGAAGTCGTCCCTCGCTGTACACGACCTGAGCTTCCCAGTAAAAGCAAAGCATACCTCCCTTTGACAAACGGATAGAATCCTGTTTCAAAGGAACTGCATAATGTTTCCTGGCATATTAAAACTGAGAAACTCTGCTGGGATGCCTTCTGAGAAGCCATGGAGGCACAAATACCATGAGTCATGATTAATAGCAAATTATTTTTTGACCAACAAATCCTATTGGTGATTGAAATTTTACAGAGGATTTTCATATACTTGGATTTATGAATCCTTATAATCCCTGAAAGGTAGGCCAGGCAGGCCTGTAAGCCAAGACACAGAAAGGCCAGCAGACACAGAGCTGTTCGGTGACAGACCCAGCGTTAGAACCTGAGCCTTTGCTCTCAGAGCACAGAGGTATGGCAGAACAGAACGGGCTGAGAGATTTGTCCGGTAAGAGTAAATTTCCATGTGTTATTTATTTATTTGGCAAGCACACCTGTTGTACTTTTAGAATGATTGAAAACATCTTTCTTTCACTAATCCACCTGCAGTCTTTATGCCCTTTTTTCCTTCTTGAGAAGGAAGGAAGAAAACAGCTTTTTGCTTTTTGTCTTGCTTCTCTCTGACACAGCTCAGTCTGTGATAAGGCTTTATAGTTGGCAGGCCCTGGTTTTTCTTGTCTGTGGCTGTCAGCTGTCTGGTAACCATCTATCTGTCTTTGGTCCTTTACTGTCCTCTTTTTAAAAAAAATGCAAATCTTTGAGAAAATACACTTGGCACTGTATTTTTCAAGACCCTTACGAATACTCATTTCCCTTGACCCAGGAAGCTTATCCTTCTGGAAAGTAAACAAAGGAAAGAATTAAAATTAGCCTGAGAGAATAATCTTAAAGCTCTGTCCACAAAAAAATTAGGCAGAGTTTCCAATAGCAAAAACAGATAAAGCAATTCTGGTTCAACAAAAGAGGTATGATAAATAAACTATAGTATGTCCATTTGATAGAAATATTACGTAGCCATTAAAAGGATGGCTAGAGAGCAAATGTAAGAACAAGGAGAAAACGCTTTCAACAGAATGTTAGCCGAAGGTTCGCATCTGCTTATACCATCTGATTATGGCTTAAAAAAACCACCACCAACAGTAACAAAAAACCCCCAAATCCATGAAATCTACATGCAGAAAAAGAGATCTGAAAAAATATTCTCAGGATGTCTTTTGGTGGTTCAGCTTTTCTGCTTTCTATTTTTCTGTCTCTTCTGAGTTTACAATAATGCAGGTGTATGACTTCTGAAATGGAAAGATGATAAATCCTTTGCACAGTAAGCGTGTGGACTCAGAGGAGTCTTGGACTTGACCCAGAGCCCTGTCACTGGTAAGGTCGGTGGGTAAGACTTCTCAGTCTCAGTTTCCGCAGATGGAAAACAAGGACACATCACACTGAGCGGACAGGGCTGTCTGGAGGTTAAATGAATTTACTAGAATTAATGGCACATTTTAGGGGCTCGAGGGCTACTGAACATGATTGAAGGAATTATTCTTACTCCAGTGATGCCTGGAAGAGGATGGGGAGCAGCTTCCATCCTCACCTTCCAGGTGTGACCAGGTATCTATTCGTCCATCCAATGGATATTTATGAAGTGCCCACCCTGTGCAAGGCATCGCAGTAAGGGAACGGCTTCCATGTCTCGCACATCAGCCTCGTGTGACGTAATGGGCCAAGGAGAGAGGATGGAAAGTGGAGGACAATCGAGTTACGCCACGGAAAGAAGAAAATTGGAGTAAAGTGCAAAAAAGAAAAATCTACAGATCAGACTTACAAATTGCTTTGTTCCATTTAACCCTCACACCTGCCCTCTGAAATGGAAATGCTTCTCGTTCCACTTTGAGGGATGAGGCCAGAGAGATGAAGGCCCCTGTTTAAGATGCCCCAGCCAGGAAGGGCAGAGCGGGGCGTCGGTCCCAGGCCAGTGGGTCGCCGAAGCACACACCAGGTCGCCTCCCATCCTGCAACGGAAGGGCCCTCTTTCACCAGGTCCTCCCCAGCACTCAGGGTCCCGGGGGCATCTTTCTAATAATCTCCGCTGGGGCCCTGTGAACCCACCTCCTGCCGGGTCTTCACGGTGGGACCTGACGTCCTTCTCTCTTAGAAAGGCAACGTCTTTGTTGCTCAGAGGCAGGAAAGAGCTTTGGGAGTTGGTGACATATTAGTGGGCCGGGATGTTTAGAAAGAATGACTTGGAACCCATTCAGGTGGTACCTGGGGGAGAATGGCTGTCTCTGATAACTGCCCTTAGCTCCGGTACGTAGGACATGTGGATTCTGACCCTGCTTGCCGGGGGTGAGACCCTGGACCCCTGAGAGGCCTGATACTTACTCAGCAGATGTTGGTAAGGCTTTGGGGACACTCAGCCTGATGCTGGGCTTGGGCTGGAGGGTGAAGGCTGTCCTCGTGGCGAGACGGGACACATACATATTGAAGATTTTAGGGTAAAACTCAGTGCCACTGAACCAGGATCAGAAAAGGAGAAACTTGTCAGGGCCTCTTTTTCTATCACATCCAATCCTCTCATATTATAGGTGAACAATTGAACATCCAGAGAGGGAAAGTGACTCTCCCAAGGTCACACAGCAATGTTAATCAGCTTTTAGTTCAGGATGAAGTAAATCAGGACAGGCTTTTGGAGGTGGTGAGCTGCCTGTTCATCAGGAAACCATGACTTAGAGTGTGGATGCTCAACCATTCATTCAACAAATATTGGCTGGGTGTTTCATTTGCGGGCAGGGCAGGTCCTCTGTTGGCATCAGGAATATACAGATGAGGGCTATGGATGATGCCCTCAAGGTGCCCCCAGTATAGTGGGGGGACAGGGATGCAAGGAAATGGGAGAGCACAGAGTAGTAAGTCATCCCCTGGCAACAGGTGGAAGTGTGGGGACTTGGGGAAGTAAACCTGGGGTTGCAAAATGATGGACGAGTTTCCAAGCAGACCCAGAGGAAGGGTGTGATAGTGGGTGGGCAAAAGCCCAGAATCTTCATTGAGTAAGCACGGCTCTTTGGGGGAGCAGCAAGCCATTTATGACGGTTGCCTCATGGGCAAGGATTAAAAGATGGGGGGCCTGCTGTTAAGGAAGGATTGATTAGAATCTAGGAGTCAAGAGAACTCGCATGTGTGAATAGCTCTAACACGCAGCAGAAAGTGCCAAAAACCACAGACAAAGCTGACTCAGAGGCAAAGACCGCACCTCCAGCTGTGGGCGTCTGAGGTGGTTTCCTGGAGGAGTTGGCATTTGAGGTGAGCACGAATAGAAGTGTTGAATTTGTAGTACATGAAGACCTAGAGGAGATGGAATTCTGAGAAGTGGAAATAGAGCAGACAAAAGTACAGAGCCAGGAACCTGCAGCGAGTGGCCCCATTTGACAGAGCATCGCGTGAAGTATGAACCAGGATCACAGGAGATCCCGAACTTTGGCTTCATGAAACAGTACTTTGCTCTTTAGACAGCAGGGAGCCATGGAGGGTGCTTGAGTGAGGGTGGGGTAGGCTCAGGGATGGCTGTGAAGTCTGACTTTTTGAATGCCTTCGTTGTCTCAAATACGTGGGAACTCCCATTCGGGCAGGGAGGGGCAAAAAACACAAAGAAGCTTAAAAAGAAGAGAAGTGAACCCTTGGAGCCAATGGGTAGCAAGGCAGAGGATGGTGGCGGCGGGGGGTGGTGGTGAGGGCGCTGGGACAAGGCCAGTTATACCTTCAAAGCCACTTCTAGCCCTGGCTGTTGGGAGTCACTTTTTAATGCTTCATCAAGAGGCTATTTCTGAGAACCCGGGGAGGATGAATCAGATGTGCTTGCAGCATGGGGTGCCCATGCAAGACCCGGCCTCTGACCTGTGGGGGCAGCACGGAGAGACGGTCAAGCAAAGGCCGTTGTCCACTCAGACAACCCGGAGATCACAAGGGCGGAGTCAAGCCTGGTGAGACAGATCCCTCTGTGGGTAGCTGTGGCTTCTGGGTGCTTGGACTAGGGAGAGGGAAGGGTGACCAAGAGGATGCAGGCCTAGGGTGACCAACCTTTCCAATTTTAGCATCAAAAGTCCCATGTCCCACGAGACCCCCTCAGCCTCAGGCAAACTAGCTGGTCATGCAGGCGGCAGCCCCTAGACGCTTCAGAAAGTAAGTGATTGTAAATTTGAGCCATTGCAGCCCAGCCCCAAGTCTTAAGATGCTGAATTTATTGGCATTAAGTTATTCATCATTTCCTCTCATTACCCTTCTTCTATGGACAGAATCGGTACTGATGTCACTTCCCTCTTTCCTAATATTGATAACTTAGGTTTTTCCCTCCCCCCACCCCCGATCACTCTGGCTAGAGATTTATCAATTATATTAATTTTCTCAAAAAAAAATCTTCTGGCTTCATTGTTTTTCTCTGATTTCACTTCTGGTCTTATTTTTTTCCTTTATTGTGCCTACTTTTGGTATAATTTGCTCCTCTTTTTTCTTAATGTGGAAGCTGAGGTCATCAATTGGAGACTTTTTTTTTCTAATATGGGTGTTTAAGTCTATAAGCTTCCCTTTTTAGTACTGCTCCAGTGGCATCCACAAACTTTTGTACGATAGACTTCCATTTTTCTTCAGCTCAAAATACTTTCTAATTTCCCTTTTGGTTTCTTCTTTCACTCATGAATTATTTAGAACTGTGTTATTTAGCTTCTAAATATTTGGGGATTTTCCAGGTATCTTTCTGTTATTGATTTCCGATTTAATTCCATTATAAGCAGAGAACATACTTTATTTGAGAGGAACCCTTTTAACTTTATTGAAATTTGTTTTATGGCCCAGAATATTGTGTATCTTGGCAAATGTTCTGTGTGGACTTGAAAAGAATGGGTATTTTGCCATTGTCGCAGGGGGTGCTGTACAAATGTCCATGAGGTCAATGGTTGAAAGTGTTGTTCAAATATTTTATATCCATTCTGGTTTTCTGTCTGCTTGTCCTATCAATTATTGAGAGAGGGGATTTTGAAATTTTCTGTTCTAATTGTGGATTTGTCTACTTTTTTTTGTTGCAGTTTTTGCTTTATGTCTTTTTGAAGCTTTGCATAAATGTTTAGGTTTATTATGTCTTCTTGATGAATTGGCCCTTCCATCATTATCACATGACGTTCTTTATCCCTGGTGATATCATT
This sequence comes from Camelus ferus, assembly GCF_009834535.1. Lineage (NCBI taxonomy): Eukaryota > Metazoa > Chordata > Mammalia > Artiodactyla > Camelidae > Camelus > Camelus ferus. Next base: position 43,465,541 of record NC_045711.1, read on the forward strand.
GGCTCTGAAATCTACTTTGTCTGATATTAGCATAGCCAGTCCAGCTTTTGTTTAGTGCAAGCATGTTTCCATTCTTTTCTTTTAACTATTTGCATTCTTATATTTAAAATACATTTTTTTTCGGTAACCAGAATATAGTCGGGACTTTTTTTTTTTTTAATTCAGTTTGACAATCTGTCTTTTAATTGTGCTGCTTAAACCATTTTCATTTGGTGTGATTACTGATGTGTTAGATTTCAGTCTGTTGTCTTGCCATATGTGTTCTATGGGTCCCATTTGTTCTCCATTCCCCTTTCCCTCATTTTTGCTGTTAGACTAGTTGAGTATTTTTTTGTGATTTTATTTATATTCTTTGTTGGATTTTTAGCTATAATCTTGGTTTGATATTTTAGCAGTTGCTGTAGGGTTTATAGTGTACCCCTTTAACTTATCACTGTTTACCTTCAAGTCATATTAGAATACTCCATGTATCATATAACATTGTTTAAAAAATCTTTTTTAAAATTAAAGTATAGTCAATTACAACATGTCAGTTTCTGGTGTACAGCACAATGTCCCAATCATGCATATCCATACATATATTTGTTTTCAATTTTTTTTCATTAAATGTATTTATTAGATATTGAATATAGTTCCCTGTGCTATACAGAAGAAACTTTTAAAAAATCTATTTTTACATATATTGGCTAACATTTGTAAACCTCAGCCTCCCAAATTTGTCCCTTCTCATCCCCTTTCTTGGGTAACCATAAGATTGTTTACTATGTCTGTGAGTTTGTTTCTGTTTTGTAGATGAGTTTAGTGTCTTTTTTTTTTTTTGGTTCCACATATGAGTGATACCACATAGTATTTTTCTTTCTCTTTCTAGCTTACTTCACTAAGAATGATGATCTCTAGGTCTATCCATGTTGCTGCAAATGGCATTATTTTATTCTTTTTTATGGCAGATTAGTATTCCATTGTATAAATATACCACAACTTCTTTATCCAGTTGTCTGTCAATGACATTTAGGTTGCTATCATATAAAAATGTTTTAATAGTAGTCTTCCATTTCTCCTCTCTTGGCTTTTATGATATTACTGGCATTCATTTTACTTATACATATGTTACAAACTTCACAATACATTCTTATTATTTAAGCAGTCAGTTATCTTTTAAATACCTTGAAATAATAAGAAAAATATCTTATGTATTTACCAATGTAGTTACCATTCTGCTCATTTCTGTTTGTTCCTTTTACATGAATCTATATTTTCATTTGGCATCATTTTCCTTTGGCCTAAAGAACTTTTTTTTTTTAATTGAAGTATAGTCAGTTATGATGTGTCAATTTCTGGTGTAGAGCATAATGTCCCAGGCATGCATATATGTACATATATTTGTTTTCATATTCTAAAGAACTTTCTTAAATATCTCCTGGAACACAGGTCTGCTGGTGATAGATCTGCTAGAGTAAAGATCTGATGGATCTTCAGCTTTTATACGTCTGAAAAAGCCTTTACTTTTGGAAGATATTTTCACTGGGTATATGATTCTAGATTGACAATTTTTTCTTCTTTCAGTAACTTGAAAGATACTGCTTCATGGTCCTCTCACTTGCATTGTTTTTGATGAAAAATCTGCTGTCACCCTTTCCTTTGCTTCTTTGTATGTAATGAATTATTTTTTTCTCTGGTTGCTTTTAAGATTTTTCTCTTATCGCCAATTGGGGACAATTTTGGTGTAGTTTTCTCCATGTTTCTTGAGATTGGGGTTTGTTGAGCTTTTCAGATCTGTGGATTTACAGTTTTCATCAAATTTGGAAAGGATTTGGCCATCATTTCCTCAAATATTTTTTTCTCCCCCTCCTCTTTCTTAAAAAAAAACAAAACAAAACAAACAAAAAACATGTTAGGCCACTGGACATGGTCCCATGGTTTACTGATGCACTTCATTTCAAAAATTCTTTGTTTTCCCTCTGTTTCGCTACTATTTATTCAGGTTAACTAATCTTTTCCTCGAGTAATATTGCAATATTACTTGAACTAACTTGCTGTTAATCCCCTCCAGCGTATCTTTCATCTCAGACATTACAGTTTTTATCTCTAGAAGCTCAATTTGGGCCTTTTAAAAACCATATTCCATGTCTGTACTTTGAACATCCGGGATTTAGCTATAACTGTTTCAATGGCCTTGTTGGCTATTTCTCACAAATGTTAGTTCTTGGTTGGTTTCGGTGGACTGATCAGTCTCCTCAGTATAAGTCATATTTTCTTGCTTCTTTGTATGTCTGGTAATATTTGACTGGATGCCAGACATTGTGCATTTTACCACGCTGGGTGTCAGATGTCTTGGCATTCCTGTAAATTTTCTCGAGATTTGTTCTGGGACACATGTAAGTTACTTGGAAATAGTTTGGACCTTCTGGGTTTTGCGAGGTGGAAGCAGAGCAGTTTTTAGTCTCGGGCTAATTATTCCCCACAACTGACGCAAGACCCCTGTGGATACCTTTCCCAGTGTCCCAGGAATTATGAGGGCTTCCAGGTGGGCAGGTAGAAACAGGCACTATTCCCATCTCCGTGTGAGTGCCGGGCACTGCTCCCTCTAATCCTCCTGGATCATTTTTTCCCTGGCCTTGGGTAGTTTTCTCACATGTGTTCCCCATTCAAGAGCCTGAATTCTGAAGGGGGACCCTCTATAGATTGTTGGTGTTCTCTCTCTGTGTTTGGTCCCCTCTTCTTTGCTATTCTGTCCCATGAACTCTAGCTGCCTCGGTCTTCCTGGACCCTCAGCAACATGTCCTCAGCTCAGGACACCATGGGGCTCTGCCTGGGTCCCCCTGCATGCAGCGTGGCCTGGAAACTCACTGAAGGATGTAAGTGGGGCCGTCATAGGGCTTGGCTTCTTTGTTTCCCATCTCTCTGGGATCACCGTTCTTTGTTGTCTAACATTCAGAACTCTTGAAAATTGTTGTTTCATATATTTAATCTTTTTTGGGGGGGTTGTTTTAGGGGTGAGGGTAAACCCACTTTGTTACTACATCTTGGCTGGATGCAGGCCTCAGACTCTCTGCTACCGCCACCAGTCTAAGCCATCTCAACCCCAGGCTTACTTTAATATCAAGGGTTAAATACTTTTGCCAAGTAAAAAGCAGAGTTGAATCAAGTGTGCCCAACTCCACACCATGTCATCACCTTTCCCTGCAGAGAAGAGTGATGCAGCGCCTTTACAATTGAAGCAGTCACATAGTTATCATCAAATCTGATTCTCTCAAGAGCCAAGTGAGATAAATAGGCATTATTAGCCCATTTGACAGGTAAAGAGTCTAAGGCCCAAAGAGGTAGAGTGATCTGCCCACGGCTACCTCGAGAGTGGATGGCAGAGCCAGGATCATCACCAGGGCCTCCGTCCTCTACTCCAGAGCTGCGTTTGTTGCTTCCTGTCTCCCTGCCAGGTAGCAGGCAGGGAGCTCAGCCTTCGTTCTTGCTCTGTAATGACACATGCATCTCCCTGCTGGGAAGAGGATGAATAAACCAGTCTGCTGCTAGAAAACACGTGGGAAAGCAGGAGAGCAGTGCCCACAACGAATGTAGTTCCAGGCAGTCCCCTCGGGTTGCCTAGATGCATGGCGTGTACGGTACAGTCTTGTGTTTTTGACTGTTGCCATGGTGTGTGGACAAAATGGGAGTGTGTTTCCTTAGAAAATTTCAACAGTGACTCATCCTCATTTCTACCAGGACCAACTGAAGAAACGGGTAAGCCTAGGGGACTAGCCATAATAATGGCAATGTTTGCTACCCATCAGGAAGAGGGTTGCTCTCGTCAAGTGGCTTCTTAAAAGCTTGTAAAATACAGCAACATCGATCACATTCGAAGAGAAGTTGGCATCAGGAAGAGACGTGGAGCTCTGAAATGGATTCTTCTTAACGGAGAATCTCATTTCCTCTTGGTTACCAGGAATTCTGTCCACATCGGGGGTCAAAAGTCTGGCTTCTTTTATGAGCTCAGGGCAGCGTGGGGGGAAAGAGCATAGACTTTGGAAGCTGAAAGGTCTGGGCTCGAACTGCATCTCTCTCCACTACTAAGCCTCAGTCTCCCCATTTGTAAGATGGGCACAGGGAAGCCTGTCTTGCAAGGTGGTCGTGATGAGGCAGCTTGGATAAAGTAGCTGGTGCATGGTGCTCATCCATTACCACCGTTACACCCGTGGTCCTGAGACTCTAAGAACAGCATGAATAATGGCGTCCATATGGCATCTCCATTCAGTGGGCTGTGACGGAACACAACCACCGATGTTAGAGAGATCTCATGACAGGAGGAAAAGCTTATGGGAAATGAGGTTGTAGGAAAAAAGGAGAAAACAAAATGAAAGCCCAGTGAACAAAATGGACTAGACAGGATTGTCGGAACTTGCCCCACCACCCAAAGCCCTACTGACAGGGCCTGGCCACCATCGGCTTTGGGCAAGTGGAAGTTATGAGGAGGCAAAACCATGTGTAAACGTGTAGGCAGTGTTAGGAAGTCTTCCAGCAGAGAAGGAGAGGACAGAGAGATGGGAGGACATCATGTGTGGCCTCTGAAAGGAGAGAGAGGGAAAGAATGACAGGGAGGAAGGGAGGAAGGGGGAGAGAGAGAAAGGACAAGACAGAGCAAGAGAGAGACACAGCCACGTATGCAGGAAGAAGAGAGAGCAGCTCCTCGGTGCTGGGATTCCGATGCCGAGGCTGAGCGTCTCTGCTCACTGCAAGCCCTTTGCAGCCTTCGGTGACCATAGCCCTTTCCCTGAGTTACCCTCTGAGGACACCTACTCCTCACACCCCAGGAGCCCTAACTGAGGCAGAAACAAACAAAAGTATACAGAGAGAAAACTGCACGGAGAGATACCAAAAGCATCACCCTTCCTTCCTCTAAGTGGGGGTTCTCTGGGTTATTTCCCCCTGTTTATCTGGTTTCCCCCCAAATCTACACTAAGCAGATCCTCAGACCTTGCTGGCCGACAGGACCCCTGGCAGCGGCTGTTGACTCTTTTTCGTGTCTACACTGGCCCTGCCCATCTCCGTCCTTTTTGGAGGCGCTGTGCCTGTGCTGAATTCACGTCTGTGCGGCCCCTTCCCTTTTCCCCAGGCCTTTTAGTGATTTCCATGTCCTGAGCTGATCTTCCTCTCCCTCCACCTGGGGCTTCTCACAACACCCGCCCAGAGGGAAGTCTCGTTCCATGTCTGAGTTCCTCTCTCTGAGCTCCTCAGAGCCTGTCCTGTTCTCCTGCAAGAAGACAAGCAGAACAGCCCAGGGTAATGGAAGACAGTATTTCCAAGTGGTTAGAGTTCTAGGCTTTGGTGTCAAGTTGATGCCAGTTTCAGGTTGTACCACTTCCTGGCTGTGTGTCTTTGGCAAGTTTCTTAACGTCTCTGTGCTTCAGTTTTATTTTCTGTAAAATGGTTTCCAATCATTTCTTCCTTATTAGATTTGAGAAGCGCATCTGAGATAATGGGTATGCTGCACGAAGAAAGGTTCTGGACTCTGTAAATAGCAGTTCCGACTCCTCAGAAGTGTTTTCTGGACTGGGATGTCTGCTATGCGTCTGTGTCTCCCCTGAGAGGCCGGGAGGCCCCGCTTGCCTCTTCCTCACTGAGCTTCTGAGCGTGGCTAAGCTCAGGTTCCTCTGCGCCATCTGCCATCACCCAGCACCAGCGCGCTCCCCGTCATCCTTTGCCATTTAGGTCACAGAAGCAGTTGTGCCAGTGGCGGCTCTGGGGCTTGACCTCAAGAGCAGCCTGGCCGCCCTGGCTGGGGCGCCTCCGACCCTGGCTGGGTCTGCTCCTGCTGCTGGCTCCCTTCAGGCCTTTTCCTGGACATTTAGGGGGAAGCTGAGTTCAGCTCAAGTCAATTCAGTACACACTGATGGAGCCCTTACCCTGTACCGAGCACGGGGGGCATGTGCGGGAATCAGCCTCAGTCCCAGAGGCAGACATGTGACAAGGGAAAGACCCGGAAGGGCGGTACCTGCTGTCTTTACGGCAGGGCCGGGAGGCGGCGTCAAGCTCAGAGTGGGGACCGAAGCTGAGAGCGGGGACATCCCTGTGCTGCAGCGTTGAGGGAAGAGGAAAGCACAGTTTTAGGAACTAGGGAATAATTAAGGAAAGCTGTCAACCTCATCCAACCTAATGGACCCAATCCAGTCTAATTCAATCTCATCCAACCCACTGGGCTAATGAAGCCCACCCCACACGGGCGGAGAACCAGCATGGCGCCAGGCACCGAGCTTCTCAGTGACCTTTGGGAATGGCGTATTCTGACCCCAGACCTGGGAGTCGGGTGGGGACCCCCCCCCCCCCCGCCGCTTTTTTTCCCCTCAAACTGACTTCAGAAACAGACAAAAACTTTTACAAAAGCTGCTTTTCCTAGAAGGGAAACTTCAGAGCTGCAGACCTTCCCCGATGGCCTCTGCATGTGTGGGAGCAGAAGCAGGGTCTGGTGGGGGCTGTCTGCCGGGGACGGTAATCGCAGGACCAGCCTGGAGAGGAGGCTGTCCCTGCCTGGAGGGAGCAGGACCCCTCACTTCCAGCGTGTGAGCCTGTCTGTTAGCTGCAGGTCCAAACCATAAAACATACTTGTTCATAGCTGCATTATGTCTTTAAAAACCGCACAATTAATACATGAATATACAGCACATTTTTTGTTATAAATACTCCAAGGAATCCAGAAACAGTGGAAACTCTTGCATACTCAATTCTGTTCTTTTCCTCTGAGCAGCTGTCAGTATTTTTTAAATCCTTCAGAATTTTCAATTCTCCACAATTTCTCTGTGTGCTATCATGCATACATGTGCATTTATAAATACATAGTTTAGTTTAGCATGGGGGTATTTTTTTCGATACAAATGAGACCACGCTGTATGTATTGTTCTGACTTGTGTTTTTCACTTACCAGCGTGTCCGGGAAAAATCTCCCCCAGGGGCCTCCAGAACTTCTTACCCGTTTTAACTGTTGCAGGAGGCTGGGGGCCCGTGCACATGTATTTGCCCTCCTGAATGTAACCACCCTGCTACTGACGAACATTGGTTTCTAAATGTTTGCTCTTACAAACAGTGCTGCAGAAAGGATCTTCATCTGTGCTCCTTGGGGTACATGTGTAAGTATTTCTTTAGGGCAGATTCCAAGAAGGAAAATTGCTCTGTTGAAGAGGAGGTGTGCTTTTTAATTTTAACGGATGCTGCCAAGTACCCAGCCACCTCTCTAGGACAAAGGCTCCACCAGTTCACACACCCCTCAACATCTGTCTCATCTGCCCCCTCCAGTGGGTGGGTGGCTTCTTCTCTGGGGCCTTACCCCTCTTCTGCTTGTCCCTCTTACAGTCTTCTTGCCTCTCCTAGAGGCCTTGGCCAAATGCCACCTCCCTGTCCTTTGCCACCTAATTTCATCAAAGGTTTCCTTTTAAGGACTGGGAGTGCTATCTTAAAACAGAAAGCAGATAAATCAAGGAGTGATGACTGTCATTTCAGAAGGAGTTTTTTTGGTTCTACAATGGGATGTGCTGCAGGATTTGGAGCAATTCATTAACTGAAATTGACTCACTCTGGAATTCATCCATTTACCCATCCATTCATTCACTCACAGCGTTAAGGTCGCTGCTAGTTGCTTCAGAGTCCTTGCCTTCAGACAGCACACTCTCCTCAATGGAGCGAGACGTGCAGAACACTTGGGTTAGTTACGTAAATTTATATTAATAGCCAGCTGGCTGTTGTTCAAATGCGTTAAATGCCAAAAGGAGAGCGATCTCAGTAGTTGAGAAACCAGAGACGCTTTAAGGATGGAGCTAACAGATTAGCACTAAGATTTACTAGCCCACAGCCAATGATTACGGGGGCTGTCCAGCCCGTTTATCACAGCATAAGTAAACACAGGGACTTCTCCATCCCTGGAAGGCAACAGCTGTTTTCAGCTGTGTGAAGGAGGAGGGGAGAAATAGGAAAGAGATAGGTCCCATTCCTCCTGCCCTTCCCAAGGGAGCGTGACCATCAGTAGGAATGCTCACATTCACTCATTCATTCTGGTTGATGTCTTTAAAAGATTTGTTTGTGACTATCTAACCTACCCAGTTGGCAAGAAGATTTCAGTCTGCATAAAGAGGTGTCCTCTACAGATTTTGGGTTTTTTTTGCCCCTTACGAAAAAAACCTTAGCCATCAGAAGCCAACATCACCCTGATCAGAGTTCAGATGCTGCTCTTGATTCAAAAGAGGACACGGTGCTGGGGAGCAGGGCCGAACCAAGAAATGTTCTGATTTACTGTCTCCTGAGTAAGAGACAGTAGGTGAGTCAACAGACAGCAGGCCTCCTTCCTCTGCTGGGTCTGAGGAGGAAACAGGCCACTGAGAGGTAAGCCGCTGGCTTCCAGCGTCAGAGCCCAGTGCAGAGAGGATGCAGGAGAAGCTAGTTCTGCTCTGATGGATGCTGGTTGGGGGGGGGGGGGTAATCCCAAAAGGTCTGGATTTTGGACTCAGACTGGGGCTGCCATGTCAGTTAGAACCATTTTTGGCTTATCCATTTTTCTCTGTGCACTCAGTAAAATGATTTTTTTTTTTTAAGTTCTTAGTTTTAAAGACTGTTGAATTCAGTTACATCGTCTCTGGAGGTTAGGCAGAGCTTAAATGGACTGTAAATTATTGAAGTTAGCCCTCAGAGATCATTCTGCAACATTCCACCTATCCATCCTTCCATCTAAGAATTATAAGACCTAAAATTTTCCCTTAAGAAGTTTACGATGTACTGGGGGCATATTACACAGACACATACAGCTCTCAATCTGTGATTGATTGATTGTCTGCCTCTCCTGCTGGACTGTGAGCTCTGAGAAGAGCCAGGTCAGTCCCGTCCATCACTGTATCCCTCATGCCCAACACAGCACCTGGTACCTACTGGATGCTCAGTAAATGACTAAGTCAGGAGGGAATGATCAAGGACTGGAGCAGGAAGGCTCAAGGCCTGTGCAGGGGTCAGTGTGGATCAGAGCAGGGCTGGAGAGTAGTGGGGTACAGCCACTGGGAAAGGTGATAGCTGGAGCCAGGAGGTAGAACCTGGCCTTTATTCTCTAGGTTGGGACAGGCATTAACGGGTATCAGGCAGGAGAGTGGGAGGATAAAGTAGGCTCTTTCTCTCTCTCTCATGCACTCATTGACTCTTTCATTCCACTCAATACAATTATCAAGCATCTTCTATATGGAAGGCACCATATAAAATGCTGAAATATAAAGAACAGAAATAAGACAGAGTCTTATTCTCCAAGAGCTCACAATCTGGTAGGGGAGACAGCTAAGTAAACAGATGATTATAATGTGTAAATTTTATGCGAGAGATTCACACAGAGTACTCCAGGATGGCCTTCTGGAGGAGCAGAATCTCGAAGGACATGCACAAATTAGGCAAGGAAAGGGTGGGAGGGGTGTTGTTGGCAGGGAGAGAGAGGAGAGAGCATGTGATGCTTGGGAAAAACTGCACACAGTTTAGGATGGTTGGTGCTTTGTGTGGGAGGCCGGGGGAGTAGAGAGAGATGCTGCCGAAAAGTAGGCAGGGGCCCAAACATAAAAGGCTGTGAAGAGGCTCCTGGACTTCATCCTCGGGGAAAGGAGGGAGGGAGATGCTCAGATTTGTATTTTAGGAAGATCATGTTGACTCAGAGAATGGATTGGAGAGGGACACGATGGGTAGCAGGGAGACCAGAGAGGCAGCTGCTGTTCTGACCCAGGTGAGGAATCAAGAAGGACTGAATTAAAGTAGTGTGTCCGGGGTAGGAGATAGTGATAGCTAGCATTTACTGAGCACTTGCTGTATGCCAGAGCTGTTCTGCGTGCATGCATTAACTCATGTGGTCTTCTAGTTACCCTTTGAGGTAGGAACCACTACTATTTTCCTCATTTTACAGCTGAGGAAATGAGGCACAGGGTCACCATCTAGTAAATGTGTACTTGTACTCGGGCCATTTACAGAATTGGGGGACCTAGCGGGGAGCAGCAGTTTTGGGGTGGGGTGTGGGCAGGGGAAGAGGACGAGTTGAGTTTAGACTGTTGACTTGAGATGCCTGTGGGAATCTGAGGGGAGGTGCTTGGCAGCACCTGGATTGCTGTGTCTGGGGCTCAGGAAAGAGATCTGGGCTGGGGGTAGTGATCTGAAAGTCATGGTAAAGGGTGAGCTCATTCAAGGAGACTGCAGAATGGGACAAACGAAAAACAGCATTTTGAGGGTGCCCATCATCTAAGGGGTGAACAGAGAAAGAACTGCTTATGCAGGTGACTAAGGAGGAGCAGGCAGAGGGGTGAGAAGGTAACCAGAGCAGAGCGGAGAGAACTGTGTCTCAGGGAGGGCGTGGCCAGCAGCGCACGCGCTGCTGAGAAGCCAGGTGGGATGCAGTGAGGAGTATCCTTGCTGACAAAGACTGGATTTGGCCACAAAGATTTCCTGGGTGACTTTGATGAAGAAGAGTTTCAGTGGGATGCTTCGAGGTGGGCTGGGAAGTGAAAGGGAGGTGAAGAAGCAGAGATAAGCAAGTCTGGAGAACGCTTGTGGAGACTCTGTTAGGAAGGGAAGGAGAGGGAGAAGGCAGAAGGGAGGCAAGATAGAATGGCTTCATCTCCTTCTAAGACTTGAGCATGTTTTATGTGGATCCGTTTTGGGATTCCCTCAACAGAGCTGAGCACATTGGCTCATCCGAGCCAAGCAACACTCCTTTTAAGGACCTTCTCCTCCTCCCTCCACCCACTGGCATCGCCTCCACTTTGATAAAAACAAACTCTCATTGTTGTAGAAAAACATGGTGAAAACCTGACTATCGGCAAAACCATCTGGAGATCTGAAGATGTTCCTCCCTTCGAGGCTGAGTGGTGACAAGGGATGAAGTAGCTGGGCTGATAGACGCTTAATTGATTCTGATTTTCATCTGTTTATGGGAAACAATACACCCTGCTGATCACGGAGGGGTGGCCACACAGCGGGCCATCCCGCCTTCTGGCGCCTCCCCGGTGCTTTCTGGAGCAGGACTGGATGCTCCCCTATTTGTGTGGCTCTAGCCTTGATAGTTTGGGAGTCGCTGAAGGCATGTGTAACCAGTTGTGTCCCCTGCCTTGAAAAACCCGACTGAGCAAGCGCCCATTTCTAACGGAGCCCACGAAGCGTATTAAGGACCACGGATCTGACTGGTAGATTGACAAATGAGTCTTCTCTTTGAAAAGCCTCTTCTCTTTAAGAGGCTATATTTGGAAGCTTGAGAGGAGCTGTCAAAAGCAGTTGGCGGGCACCTCACCCAACTTCTGGGCTTTTAAAATTTGGGTTGGAGTGTGGAATAGATACTGTTTCTCATTGTGAGCCACGGTAGATTTCCCTCCAAATGTTGGAGGTGTGGCCAACCTACGCCGAAGGCAAAGGCTTAGGTTTGAGTAGGAGCTGACTGTGCGCACACAGCCTGCTAAGGACCTAACTGGGGCCGGAAGGACCCAAACACTTGTGTTTGCCTTGTGTATTTACATCCTCCCAAGAGGCTTGCAGGCAGCTGCTCCATGCAGGATATGGTGTGATGATGGCATTCTCATGGTACTTTGGATACAGTCCAAACAAGGATCTATCATAGAGTCCGGGTTGTGGAACTGGAACCCAGCGGCTCCACACTTGTACCAGAAGGGGTTCCTGGTGAGAACGGGAGACCTTCGGGCAGTGATAGCCCACCTTGGCTCCCCACGGTGTTTCTGGGACTCTCAAATATAAACCCAGAACCATTTCTCCAGGAACCTTTCTGAACAATGAGTCTGGTGGCCAACCGACTACCCAGCGCCTCCAGATTCATTCTTAAGCCTATCAAGAAGCATGGGCAGGGTGACTGATTGCCTAAAGATTTGATGGACACATTGGACAAACATTTAGAAAACAAAAATCACCATCAGGCTCTTGGAGGAGGAAGTGGGTGACGAAAATTTTCTGATATCAAATCATGACCGGAAGTCCCATTAGGGTTAGCAACCCCCTTCAGTTAGGGGCAAAGAGTCTGACTGGCCACGTCAACGCTGCAGACAGCTTGTCTTGTGCTCTTACCAAGTGAACGTCCCGGCTTTGCCCTTTCACATCTATTCACTCACTCATTTAATTCTCCCCATGTTCCAGAGTCAGGTGCTCACCCTCCCCATCTGATCCATCCACTCTCGTGTACACAGACGGCTTCCAGATCTCTCTCTCCAGCCTCGACCCTTTCACGAGCTTTTGCTTTGATTTGAGTCTCTACGTGGGCAGCCAGACATGATCCAGAGAGCGTCATCCATCACCGGCTGGCTCAACAGCCTCAGGGAGAAGGGGCCCTCGGGTCAGATTTTAATGGGAGTTTGGCGGGGTGGGCGGGGGAGGCAGGGAGAGCATTCCAGTGCAGCAAGTTTGAGTGTTCTCTGGATGCAGAGTGCAGATTTGAGCAGTAGCGTATATTCATTCTTTCAACCATGCAATTTACCAAGCTCATACCCAAGCAAGGCACAGGGGATAGCCCATTCTTGCTCTCAGGGAGCTCCCAGTCTACACGGTGAGACAAGGGCTGATGGAGGCTAAAGAAGGCAGTTTTTAAGAGGTGTAAGGAGCGTGATTCACAAGGGGAGGTAAGTCCTGAAACTTCTGTGTCCCTCAGGAGTGCGACAAAATTGGCAAGAAACCCGCTTCGTTCCATGAGCGCTCCAAGGCCAGGGCAGGCCTTGCTCAACTTCATTTTTCTGGCACAAGGTGCTCAGCGAATATTTGGAACATTTTCTCAAGGACTAAATGAACATACAAGGCGTCCTACGGGGACACTAGCTGCTTCTGGAGGAGTGGCAGGACGGGACTGGGAAGGTCTTCTTGGAGACCGTGATCTTTGAGCAGTATCTAGAAAGATGAATAAGGCCTTTGCCAGGTAGATAAGATGAGGAAGGGCAGCCGGGCAGAAGGAACAGTGGGTGCAAACGCACGGAGGCAGGCACCAGAGAGCATGGAGTGTCCGGCGGGTGGTTCTCCCATGCTGGAAGGTAGGGACATGATGGTTAAGCACAGGCGGATGATGTGGCTGGCGAGGGGGCAGGGGCCGACGCCATTCTAAGGAGTTGGGCTTTTGCAAATTACAGGAGGCCCAGGAATTTGAGGGTTTTAGGCAGGGCAGGGATGTGGCCACCATGTGTGTGGGCTGAAGCAGGGGTACCACCAAGGAGCATGCCCAGAGACTCTCTTCTAAAGTTTTAGGGTGGCTATTACCCAGGTCCCTGCTTCTCACCACCAGAAACCCAGATAACTCATGTGGGGTTATCTCACATGTCCCTACCACAATTCACCTTCACAGCACCCTACGCTACTTGGCATGAGGGAGGGAGTCAACAGCTGGCAGAGCAGGGAGCAGGTGCAAAACTGCTCTGAGCCAAACTGCCAGGTGCTACCCGTGTGCCTGAGTGACCCCCAGGCTGCCAATGCTGGAGGCCCTCTGACATCAACCAACTCCATCCTCCCATTCTGTGGATGGGAAACCTGAGGCCCAGGGAGGGAAGCAACCCGTCCAAGTTCTCATGGCACAGACAGGACCAGAATCCAGGCCCCCTGGGCTCCCAGTCTGGTGTTCTCTCCTCAGGTAGATCTTCTCAAAGTTGAGTCCTGCTACCGCCCCAGCTCTACGATCTGCCGCGAGTTACTTGGCTGTGTAGTTCTGTCATCTGGAGCACGGTGACAAGAACGGCTCCCTTCCGGGGTTGTTGTGGGGATTAGATGAGACAACGCACGCCAAGTGTCTGCAGCTTGATGCCTGTGGGTAGTGGGGTGGCCAGGTAGAAGGAACTGTTCCTGTTCTCGCCCCTTGGGTTTCTGTTTCTGCCCCCAGGCTGTTACCCCACTGCCTGTCTCTGGTGGTGGTGGTGCTGGGGTGGCCAAGGGGCTCCTACAGCAGCTGAACTGGGGTGGGGGCACTTCTCAGATGGTCATACCTTGGCTTGATTGGGTTTAGGGCAAATACTGATTGAAAAAAAGCAATCTTTGGTCTGGGTGACAGCCCAATCATGTGTTCTTTGGGATGACAAAGTACAGTGAAAAATACTGAGAGAAGTGCAGGTGTGTGTTTTTGCACAGGTGGGTGATTTTACCAGGCAAAAGGACTTTCCTGTTTACAAAGGGGTTCATGGCAGGATTCCTGTAAGTCACCAGTTCTTCTTAGGACTCTCCCTCAGGACTCAGTTTCTCTGGCACGACTCACACCAGCCTTCTAGTGAAGGGCCTTCTGCTCCCCGTTGTCTTGCCATCCCTGCCTTTCTTGCAAGATTCCCTTGAGCTCTGAGCATGGGAAGAGTGTAGCTGCTTATAGATCGTAAGACCACCATGATTTTATGTGACATCAAGAAAGAGAAAGAACTGCCAACTGTAAATGAGATGCAATTGACTGGGGGAAAAAAAAACCCAATTTCAGAAATGTTAAGACATGGGAAAAAAAAAAAAACCCCAAAACCCATGCATTAGAATCAATTTGAGAACCAGAGTCAGCTGGATAAGTTAGTTCTATCGACAAAATGAGAACATACAAATGAGGGCCAATCCCCAAATGATACTTGGGTTAATATTACTTAATGATTATTTTTCCATTGTGAAAGAAACCAGTAATAAACAGGCTCTAGAAGGACGCACGCGGGCCTGTCTTGTTCAGCACTGGATCTCCATCACTCTTAGTAAGTGCCCAGCCAGTATTTGTTGAATGAATAAACAAAGCAAAGCCACGTTATAAGACATGTGGCAAACCCAGAAAATGAATCATCCAGAATTCCCCCACTGTGGGTATTTTGTCTTATTTCCTTCGAGTCTTATTTCCTTTTATGAATATGCTCTTTTATATGTGTGTAAACATAATGTATTATTAGATTTAGCTCCAGGATGTGTTTTTGTATTTCTCTATTAATATGAATGAAATGATGAGATGAGACGGTGCGGGAACGCTTTGAAGACTGTGAAATGTTTAACCAAGTATCTTATTATTAGTTATAATAACCATAGCAATACTAATATGAATGAAGCTGATTTTCTGAAAATCTACTTCAAAGCAAACAACGAATTGGTCCTCTGAAGCTGGGAATCTGTTCTGTCCCTGATCACCACGGGGAGTCCCTCTCTTTCATGCTGGGAAGAGAAGGAGACTTAAGGGTTCTGAAAAGACGTCAACTCCAACTTCCCACCTGGCCTAGAAGCCTCTTTGGTGTCACTGATGGAGAGTTGGTGAGGACGGGGGACGACTCAGCACATCTCTCGGGACATGACTGACAGCAGCCTGCAGAAAAATTCCCTCTTTCCAACCTCCGCTAGCGGTGAGACGAAGTTACCCTGGGGGTTTCAAAGAAGGCTGTTCACTTCCTCTGCATGTTAATAGCAGTGTGGATGCCAGAGGGGTGTCTGCACAGGTAAGTCATCCATGATCGGGGTGGCGGTTACATGCAACAAACCACAGAGTCAGATGTGCCTTGGACAATTTTCATCAAAACTTCACCGTTCGATAGCCAAAGAATTCATGCGCACACTTATCAGTCTAACCCGTGCCTGGTTCTTGGGAGGGAGGTGGGTTGACTCACAAAACATGCAGAAGGGAGGATGGACAGATACTCTCTCCCTGACCAAGCTCTAGCCAGGCTTTTTTGTGCCCTCTTCTCCACTAGGCTTCAACCCTGGCCTACAGAGGCCCGGACAAACCCTGACACAGTTTCTAGCAGCTCAAATCCAGATGCATGGGATGACCTCAGCCTCGTCAAAGTCCCTGCCTGAGGAAACTCAAGGCTGTCAAAAAAAATACCATTTCCATTAACAGACACACATGACTGTATCTAGACGAGATAAACAACAAGGACCTACTGTATAGCACAGGGAACTATATTCAATTTCTTGTAATAACATGTAATGGAAAAGAATTTGAAAAGGAAAAATATATATGTACGCCTATGTAGAACTGAATCACTTTGCTGTACACCTGAAACTAACATTGTCAATCAGCTACATTCCAATAAAAAATTAAAAAAACAAAAAAGAATTTACCGTTTGTCCCCACCACTAGCTACAGGTAGGGCCCCGTCTCCCTGAGTTTGTGGAAGGAGAGGAGCCTAACATGGCTTGGGTCCAATTAGCAAACTCAGATGGGTTTCCTGCGGACTGTTGTAACGTTTCATTTCCCAGACTCTGCTCAGGCGCCCTCTCTTCCTCACCCTTCCCCCTTGTTCTCCCTTTAAAATGCCAGGTGCCTTCTGCACAAATCGAAGTTGAGTTCAGTTCATGCTGAACCCTCTTCCTTATTGCAATAGTATATGACCGATTAAATGTGTCCTTGCTGCTTTAATGAGCGCCCGGCTTTGTTTATCTCGGACAGTATTCAGAGGCTGGCTATCACATCCAGGCTAACAGCTTGGGCTCCGGGCTTTCTGCACACCTTGACCTGTTAGTCTGCGTTCTTATTCTTCCTGATTCAGATCCTCAGCCCTAAACTTGGCTCCTGCCATCTGCTTCTTGCCCTCCCTCTTTGTCCTTAAGGATGGAGTTTTCTGGTTGTACCACTTGGCTCCCACCTTGCACACTCTTGCACGCTCCACCTCCGTCCACACCACCTGTTTCCATCTTTGGGGCTGTAGACACCGGGCCAACCTCCCAGCCTCCTCTATCCCTGCCTCGAAGCCGCTGTCCCACCCGCTACGTGCTGCACTGAAGGTTGATCTATCTTGGCCTTTGGCAACTGCCCAGCTGTAAGTACCAGGAAAGTTTTGTGAGGTCACACCATTGATGCTGTCCCAGAGAGTCAAAAATACAGCTTGCTGAGAGACGTAAAACAAGTTTCTCATATAGAAGATCGCTTCCTAAAATGGCTAAAGAGCTGTGATCAGTCCTGGATGAAAGATGATTTGAGCCATATTTTAATAACAAGCTGAGCCCCCGTGTTACGTGTGTATCTCTTTGCTGACCATTCCTTCCTGGTTCTCCCTTCCTCACACCCTAGAGCTGGGCTGCCTACCCCTCATTCACTGAACTCAGTGCTCTAGGCCTCCCAGGGCAAGTTGTCTTGGGTGATCTGGTTTAGAACTTCCTCAGACTCACAGTCTTCCCAGTTTTTATTCTAGGCACACCAGGAAATAAGAAGGGAAAAGCCTCCTGATGTCTCTCTGCAGTCCTGCTTTGAGACCTCCGTCCTACTGAGAATTTACGGAAGCCTCCCTTCTGAGATGTGAAACCCACGTCAAACACGAGGCTGTGCCCGTCCCTCGCTCCACGGACACACAGATTGGAGGCAGCAATCCTGGCTGGCCTGGAGCATCCCAACCCCCGGCGCTAAATCAGAGAGGAAGGAAGCCTCTAAAAGCTTCCTTCCACTTAAACTCCATTACAGGAGGGTGATGGCCCGTCCCTGTTCCTTCTTGCAGGCCACTTTGCATTGTATTAACACAAGTGATGAAACATATCCAGCCCTGGTTAGCAGTTTCCCTTAGTATCCGCCGTCCTCCCATCCCACCCCCACAAAGATTTTTTTTCCCTAGAATGATTCATTAAAAAAAAAAAATCAACCAATTCAGTGAGAAAGAAAAGTAAGCTGGGTTTTTCCAGCTTTTTAGGAACGAACAGGTGGTGCAGGAGAATCAGGTTGCAGAGGTCAACTGACGCCTTTCTCCCATTTCAGGGCGCATCCCTTTAGTGAGCGCAGCCCTGCTGCACCCTCCTGGGTGGATCCAGAGCCTCCCAGGAGTGGAAATCCCATTTCTCCTCCTCATGCCTCTGCAGATGGCCAGGAGAGGCCGGGACCACTATTCTAGAAAGCCCAGGAGACTTACCCTCTGCTCCTGTGTGGCCACGAAAGTCTGGAACCCTGGCGCCACCCCAAAGCCCAGCTCTTGGATGAAAGGCGGCTCAGACTGACTGTGGATCTGAACTTTCACTCCTGCTTCAAACGTCGTTTCCTCTGAAAGAACAAAGATGGACAGAGCCACGGGTCAGTGACAACAGCTGCTCGTGGAGTCCTGGGACTGAAAAGCTCAAAGAGATGCTAGAAAGGCCCACAGTGGGCAGAATCATGGCCCCCAGAGATTCTGCACACCCTCATCCCCGGACACGGTGCCTACGTCACCTTACACGGCGAATAGTACGCTGCAGATGGAGCTAAGGATTGTCCTCAGTTATCCAAATGGCCCAGTGTGATCACAAGGGTCCTTATAAGAGGGGGGCACGGGGATCAGAGACTGAGAGAGAATGGAAAGATGCTATGCTGCTGGCTTTGAAGATGAAGGAAGGGGCCACAAGCTCAGGGATGCGGGCAGCTTCTAGAAGCTGGCAAAGGCAAGGGAATAGACATTCCCCTAGAGCCTCGAGAAGGAAGGTGGCCCTGCTGACCCTGGGAAGCCCATTTTTGATTTCTGGCTTCCAGAATTGTAAGATAATAAATGTGTGTTGTTGCAAACTGCTGAGTTGGTGGGTAATCTGTTTCAGCAGCAATCAAATAAAACCAAAAACCAAAAACCAATGAATTCAGGTCAGTTAAGCCAAATCCTTGCTTCAATCTCCAAAACTGTATAGAATGGGGTTATAAAGTGAGTCAAGCACCCATTCTCTTTATTTACTAACTTCTCTACTGGACCACGAGCTGAGACGAGGAGATTGGGAGGAAAACATGACGATACGGCAGTAGAAATAAACATACTGGGCTGGCCTGTAACCCAAGTGCCTGCCCCTTGGAGCTGCAGGAGATGGGTAACCAGAAACGAAGCTTCTCCCTTTTTTTTCCTTGGCAGGAGAAATGGCTCTTGGCAGTGAGGGGTGGGGGTAGGGGGCAGAAAGGGATGGGATGGGAGAGCTTGGCTCATCCTATATATTGGCGCTCAAAATGGGTGGAGAGGGCACCTGTGGGATATATCAGCCTTCCCTGGGTCTCCTCTGTCTCACTCTCTACAAACAGACTCCAGAATGAGCTTTCCAAAACGCAAACCTGTGTAACTTACAAGGAGCCTCCTTTCCTTAGCCCGCCCCTGTTCCCGCCTTGCTCTGGGCAGCCCTCTGCTCTGTGGAACCATGTGGTTGAACCACCAGGGCCACCGGATTGGTTGTCCCGGGTACCTGCTCCACACGGATGCACGGGTATCTCCTGCCTGGAATGTCTTTCTACTTTGTCCGCCAGACCATCTCCCCACCCTGCGGAGTCAGCCCCCAGTCCCACTTAAAGCAACTCCTCGTATGCCTGATAAAGCCTCTGCCACATCCTGTCACGGTCCTTTATCTGACTGTCTTTTCCACCAGCGTGGAGCATCCTGAGGCCAAGTTCTGGGCTTTCTGTCTGGATCTCAAAGGTCCTGCACAGGGCCGGGCATCTAGCAGACACCCAGGGGATGCCAGCTGAATGAATGAGTAAGAGATGTGTGACTCAAACCTCACTCATGTATTAATGGGCAAGGCCCATCTAGAGTCCACATCAAGGAGCGCTCCGAAAGCAGAGGATGGGGAGAGGACGGGTAGATGCAGAAATCAGGGAAGACGGAGCAGGGGAGAAAGGGAGGTCAGAGGTCAAGGAGGGGAGATGTGTCAGCACTGGGGCCATAGCATGGGGTAAGTCTGGGGACGCGTTCCAAAGCTGGCACAGATGAGAATGGCGAGGAAGGAAGGGCTGGGGCCAGGCACAGGAATGGGCAGGACCCAGGACCACCTGACAGCCTGGGACTGAGGCAGGGGGAGGGGTCTGGAGCTGGGTGAAAAGTCCAAGCCTCAGGGCACAGGGAAAGAAAGGGTTAGTAGGCAGACAGGGACCAGAGGGAAGGCCAGGCAGGGCTCTCACAGTCCAGACGGGGAGTCCAGTGGCTGAAGTGGGGCTCAGGCAAAAGAGAGCTTCGGACAGGATTCCTTCCATAAACATCTTCATGGGGCCGGAAAGAATCCAGGGCCCTCCACGAATACCACCCCCCACCCTGGGCCGTCCTCCAGCTGATTCAACTCCTCCATCATCTCTTTACTCAGACGGCTCCATCCAAACTCCTGCCCACACGTCCGGGCGAGCCTGTGGTTTGCGGTCTATCTCTCCCATGGGCCTGGCCCTCATCATGGGGAGGGGCTGTGGGAGGGGGAGGATGGGCGGGAAGAGGAGGGCGGAGTGGGCAGCTTCCATTGGCTGTGCTTCCTAAGGTCTAAGAGAAGAGCTGGGGAGAAGCCCAGGAGCAGGAGCATAAACAGGCTTGAACGGGAGACAGAGTGAACGCTCAGTGATACTGGGACACAGGGAGGCTTGTGTTTGGATGAACCGAAAGCATGTTCAGTGAGCTGTGGGGGTGGGATGGGAGAGATGCCCAAACTTGTTTTCCAGAGCTCGCTGAAGCTGTGCGCCTGCTATGTAAGTGAGCTCGAGAAACCTTAGAGCCAGGGAGACAGGCTCAAAGGGGGAACCCGTGGTTACAGGGAGAAATGAGAAATGAGGCCTTTGTGCCAGCAGCGCCGTGGGGAGTGGGCAGAGCAGAGAGCCAGGCATGCCTGTGCCAGCGAGAGCCGCCCGAGGCGTCTCAGACTGGCTTCGGGTCCGGAAGGGGAGTTGATTCCAGAAGCAGCAAGAGCTGGCGCAGAATGAATTCCTCAAGTATTCTCATCATTACAAACAGCAGCAACCGGATGGGCAGAGGCAGAAGAGAGGGACGAATGAGGTTTCTGCCCTCTTCAGAACACGACGTCCAGGAGAACCTTCTGCCAGGACGGACCGTTCTAGAATCTGTGCTACCCAGCGTGGTAGCGTTAGCCATGTGAACCGTGACCAGTGCAAATGAGGAACTCAGTTTATCGTTAAATAAATCAGTTTAATTTCCTCCCCAGTTTTATTGAGGCATAACTGACAAGTAAAACTGCGAGCTATTTAAAGTGCGCAATTTAATATACGCATACATACACTGAATGGGAAAGGATTCCGCCCGTCGGGTTAATTAACATTTCCGTCGTCTCACACATTTACCTTTTTCCCACCTGCTTTATTTATCTTTTTTTAATCCAATCGAATTTAATGAATTGAGCTTAAGTGTGAGTAGCTACCTGTGGCCGGCGACAATCTTAGTGGGCAGTGCGGTTGTAGAATGCCAGCTGTGAGCAGACCCCAGCCCTCTCTGAGCCTCTGGGGTGACCAGGGCTCCACCACCCCGCTTTCCTAAGCAGGTGCCCATGTGGGGGTCTCTGGACTGGAGGCCCTGGGTGATTTGGGCGGGGCTCTGAGCAGCAGAGCTGTGCACGTGCGTGGTCAGCCCATGACTGTCGTCCCACATCCTCCCTGACCCTGCTTTTCCCAAAGCACCGCTTACTCTCACATCTCCAGATAGAGTTTGTTCCTTTCTCGTCACAGAGCTGGCCTCAGTTTCCCTCTGTGAAATGGCCCGCTCCAGTCCCTGCCTGATACCCACCCTCAGGCTCCCCCACTTCCTGGACGCGGCATACTTCAGGGCAAGGACGAAGGCCCGCTTTGAGAAACGGCATCATGAAGCATGGACAGTTAGAGCCACAGGCCCAGCGCATGCACCTCCAAGGTTCCCAGACGAGAATGCATGCTGAAATCATGCAGGGAGTTCTGGGTGACCATTCGGGGAGCCACCCCTAGAAATGCTGATTCTGTCGCGCTGGGGTGAATCCCAGGCATCAGCACGTCCCGGGATTCTGATACGGGTTATCCGAGGCCAAACACATTTGGGCAAGCGGTGACGTAGTTCAGAGAGGGCAAGTGACTTGCCCAAGGACACACAGCAAGTCAAGAGCAGAGCAGGGGCCAAAACCAGGTCTCCTGACTTCCACTTTCTACCCCACTAAGGGTGGGGTTTATTTCGTGGGAGCAGATGTCCCAGTTCACAGCTCTGGGGTTCTGACTGGGGGTGGGGGAAAGGAATATCTCTTTCATTGTCATATCCCCTAAGGCTCCTAGCACAGTGCCTGGAACGGGGCAGAGCTCAATAACTGTTTGTCGAATGAAGCAAATGAGTAAGGAAGTGTCCTCTGCTGGGTCCACAGTTCCCTGCCCTCTGACCAGCTGTGAGTCTGCCCAGGGTCTGGCTGGACCCTGAGAAACACCCGCACCACACGCCGCCCAGGCGACAGGCTTCTTCCCACGAAGCAGGCTGCAGAAGGTCTCCCCCGCAGCCACGCAGCCGGGCCACACACAGAGCAGCAGCAGCAACAATAGCCAGGACCACCCTTACAATTCTCCCGTCTCAGGGCAAAATGACATGCGCGGCCCCTCATTAAAAAAAAAAAAAAAGATTGAGAATTTCAAGAACAGCAAGAGCAAAGAATCAAACCCAGAGTGAGACCCTCCTGAGCCTGTGTGACGGCAAAGGTCGCACACCCGGGAGGCCAGCCCTGATCACAACCCTGATGGGTGCTGGACAGAACTGCTCCCACCACCTGCCTGCTCTTCTCACCACCAAATGACCCCACGCCAAGTTACTTCAAAGAGTGCGGGCCCCTAATGCAGTGAAGGATTGGTTTACACTTCATGAACGGCAGGATTCGAAGTCCCAGAGAGAGAGAGAAAGCGGAGAGATGGGGAGGTGATTCCACACCCGCAGTGTTATGAGCTCTTGTTCATGGGGACCCACCTGAAACCCCGAGCGCTTAACAGGGAAGATGATGTTGAATCAGGAGGAGGGTGAGAGTCCAACCTGCAGAAGCCAGAGTCTACCCACTCTTTTTAGGAGCAGAGCCATGGCCAGCCAAGCGCACCAAGTGAAGTCTACCCGGGGAGCATCTCCCATGCCTGCGGAAAGGACTGGGAAGCTCTGGGGTTGGGGGTGGGGGTGGGGGTGGCGGTGGGTGGGAGACGGAGCGTAACGGGCAGAATGCATAATGGGGCCGGGAAGGTACATCGCAATAAAAGCAGCTTGCATCTTTAATCTTTGCAAATTACAGGAAGCACATGGAGGAAATAAACACTGGAGAGGAGCAGGAAAAGCAGCTTCTCTGAACATCTGGAGGAATTTTTGAGGCTAAGGCAGGGGTGTGTGGGTACAAAGCAGTCATGTGTTGGATGAAGCTGTCTTTGTAACTGTGGCTGGGGTAGCTAGCTTGAGAGGAGAGGGTGGGAGGGAGGCCAGCCGTGTGGTGGGACGCATCTCAGTGCAGGGTGGCTTCTGTTTGTCCGGCTCCTGCCTCATCCTCTCCGCTCTGCTCTCTGCCCTGGGAGCTGCACTTTGGGAGGTGCTGTTGGGCCCCCTTGCTCTCTGGCTTTGGGTTGGCTTCAGCCAATGGTGGGCCCAGGTGGGAAACTGGAGGAGAGAGGAGAGTCAGGCTGGGATATTCAGTCCCTCAACTTGATTTGCTGGGTCCCTGTGGATTAGCTGTGGGCCACCTTGAAAGGGCACAGCTCCAGGCGGGGGCGGGGAGGTGGGGCTGGGGGAGCTCTCCATTCCGACAGCAGCCTTTTCCCTAGGCATGGTCACGGCTGTCCCCACTAGCAGGCTCAGGATCCCGCCCCATCCGTACTGCCTTCCCTCAGCCTTGTCTGCACTTGCGGGACTAATCCTTCATTCTTCTTTCCTTGCATTGCGCAGTCTGTGGGTGCTGTTGGGTTCCTCGTTGGATCCTGATGGGTAGAGAGGGAGGAGGCTGGAGGAGGCCCCTCTGCCGCACCATTCACTGTAGGACAGCCATTGGTTGGAGCATTCTTTGGGGTGGAGACCTCACTACCTGCAGGGGTAGCCTGTAGTTTCCAAAGTTCATCCTTGCGCGGAGTTGAAAATACCTGTTTATAGATTTTACCCCCTGCTTCTAGCCCCACCCTTCTTTCTAGGATCTGAACTTATTTACAAAACAGAAACAGACTCACAGACATAGGAAACAAATTTATGGCTACCAGTGGGGGAAATGGGTAGGAAGGGATAAATTGGGACTTCGAGATTTGCAGATACTACTATGTATAAACTAGATAAACAATAAGTTTCTTCTGTATAGCACAGGGAACTGTATTCAATATCTTGTAGTAATATATAATGAAAAAGAATATGAAAACGAATATATATATAGTCTATGTGTGACTGAAATGCTATGCTGTACCCCAGAAATTGACACAACATTGTAAACTGACTATACTTTAAAAAAAAAGGTCCTAAAAACCTGTTACTCCCTGTTGAACTGTTACCCAAAGCAACTTTTTTTTTTCTTTTCTTTGTCTTTGTTTTTAAGGAACACTAGCTCTTGGTGGAAAGAATCAAGGACCAAATCAGAAGACATGGATTCAGGCATGAGATTGTCGGACGGTCCCTCAGTGTCCTGAGTGACTTACTTGCTTTACCACATCTGTGAAGTGGGTCTATCTGTTAAATGAGTCGAACTGCCCTGTCTACGTCACAAGACTGTCTGAGGATCAGAGGTCAATATGCAGGCGGTGCGCCTTATATACTGTAGAATGCTGGTACCCGTGTTGGCAAAGAAGATAGTTAATGTTAGGTCTTAGTTATGCCGTGAGGAAGTGTGGTCACACCTAACGCATTCCTATTAAACAAAATATTTACAAAACATACAATAGCAAAGGCACCTGAGTGTGGAATTGGGTCCACATTCGGTGACCTGGGTCTCATTACGAAAAGATTTATTCCAAGGATCCTTTAAATAATGAGTTTTCCTAGTGCATTCAGGCTCTGAGATTATAAATGACTTGCTTGGAGGGTTGATAAGTCTGAGTGGGCAACCTGCGTGCAGGAGAAAGTTCCAGGTCTCCAAAGCTGTAGGGGAAGTTGGTGGATGATTAAGATTCTATTGATAAAAATTCTGTTTACACACACGGCAGGCTGGGTATAACCAGGTTACGGAACAGATCACGTACATAGATCGTGATGTGACTGTAGAATTCAAAACCATTGGAAACATTACTGAATTCATAGCAACTTTTGTTACCAAATATTTTCTCAATCAATAAATGTAAAAAAGCAGGAGAGCATTCAGGTGGGGATGATGACTGAGAAATGTTTTGGTGTTAAAAGGCATTCTCCTATTTCCACAGGGTGGGAGAAACAGTGGTCTAGATCAGAGCTTCCCACACTTGAATGTGAGTCACTGGGGATCCTGTTAATATGCAGATTTGGGGGGGGCCTGAGATTCTACATTTCTGACAAGCTCCCAGGGGATGCCAGTGCTCCTGGTGGGAGGACCACACTTTGGTGGCAGGATGCACAGGAAGACATCTCTGCTTTAGCAGAACACACCAGGCCCATGGTGATCTGGCCTCTGCCTACCTCTCCAGCCCCAGGCCTCCCCGTTGGATCCAGCTACCCCAGGACACCAGGGCTGTTCTTGGCCTTTGCTCCTGATTCCCCTCCCTCTGCCTGGCATCTTATCTCCCCACGACCCTCATGCCCCTCTAACTCCCGCGCACTGCGCAGCCACCTGCAGGCCTGAGACCAGGACCAAAGGTCATCTCCTCTCTGAAGCCTCCCCTGAGAGACCTTTTTTCTCCCTTCCAGACCGATGAGCCTCTCCTTTGGGTCCCAGCTATCCTGTGTCAGCCAGGGCTGGATGACATTTGCCCACTTACACGGCTCCTGTCTAGACTGCAAATGCCTGCCACTCCTTAAGGCTCTTTACACAGAGCTGCTGGATCAATGCATTTCCATCTCCTACGTAAAAGGAGCCCTTGAGATTGTCTCTAGACTGTGAATGCTTTGAAAACCTGGACTGGGCTTTCCATCTGTGTCCCTGAGTGCCTGGCACATAGTAGGCGCTTTTGGCAATTAATTTTTGTGCATTTTTTTTTAAGAAAAAGTGCATGAAGCAGGACTTCTCAGAATAATAAAAATCAGGCTTTTTCTTGCTGCTTAACGGATGCCTGCCTCCAACGGTGCTTTGGACACAGGACATCAATTCTCCAGGTTCCTTGCACCTGTGGAGACCGAGTATCCAGCACAAAGGCCCACTCTGAGAGTGAGCTCGGAATCCTAGCAGGCTGCAGCGTGCTCCCGTGCTCCAGACTCTCAGAATTCAGGCCAGAGCCCGCAACCTCTCCTCTCGCGGAGGTCCTGGGTACCGGACACTATGAGTCTTTCCCCTGGGAGCAGAGATGTCAGGGAAACCATAGCAACCAGCCGCATCCACTCTTGCTAAGTCCCACTTGTGATGGGGGCTGGGGAAACGTGCTACTCTCAATAGCTGCTCAGGCCTTCCAGCAACGTGGAAAATTTATGATTATTTTTAATTTAATTTTAATTTCTATCAAGCAATATATGTACATAATTTAAAAAGCCAAATGATGCCCCAAGGCTTTCTAGTAAAAAAAACAGCAGTTTCCTGCTCTACCTCTCTTCCACCCCCAAGTCCCCCTCCTCAGAGGCAACTCCTCTCAACTGTTTAAACTGTTTCTTCTGCTACTGACTTTCAGATTTTCATGGACACCAAGTACTTGACAGTTATTTCTTGGTTTTTAAAAATTTTAGACATTATCTATTGAATTCCCTACCGTGGGAGCTTCTCACATGAAGCATCCTGCCGTATTCACTTCCCTTTCACCTTCCTATATGTGGTTAGGTCAGTAACCAACATAAAATATCCATAATTTTACATAATTATGACTAGGTAACTACTGTCCACACTCCAGCCTTATAGTATCTAACCTTTTGGGTCCTCTTATTGTGAAACTATTTTGTTTTTCCTGGTTTTATTTTGTTTTTCCTTCTTGTTTGTTGGTTTGTTTGGCTTGCTAGGTACCAATCACAGAAATGGCAAAAAAAAAAAAAAAAAAAAGAACAAAAAAGTCAAACTTACAGAAAGAGAGAGCAGAAAAGTGGTTGCCAGGGGCTGGGGGTGGGGGAAACAGAGAGGTTGGTAAAAGTGGACAAATTTTCAGTTATCAGATGAATAAGGTCAGAGGATTTCATGTAAAACATGGTGACATTAGTTGATTATACTGTAGCGTATAATTAAAATTTGCTGAGAGTAGAACTTACATATGCAGATATATAGGAAACATATATAGTAATATGTTTGAAACCAAATTTTACCTTCACTTCATTGGTAGCTTGCTGGATACAGAGTTCTATCTTAGAAAAGACAGATTCCCACCCTCCCAAGCCCCTGCCTAAAATTTGAAGACATTTTCCATTGTCTTCTGACTTTAAGTGCACCTGTTCAGAAGTCCATTCTGATTCTGGGTCCTAGGTATGTGACTACCTTTGTTTTTCTCTCCAGAAACTTTTACAACTTTCTCTTTATCTCCATGAGCCTGCATTTCACAAGGTCTGGTTGTTTCACCACTTAGTGCGGACAGGACTTGGTGAATTCTTTCGATACGGAAAATCACATGGGTCAGCTGGGAGTTTTTTCTTACTTTATTCCTTTGGCAACATCCTCTTCTCCACTCTCTCACTTTTGTTATTCTAGGACTCCTGGTTATAGGATGTTGGGCTTTCTGTATTTATGCTCTCATTTTCATATTTTGTTCTCTCCCATTCTCCATCTGTCTTTTTGTTTTACTTTTCAGGAGATTTCCTCAATTCCAATCCTTCTGTGGGTTTAAAAAAAATGTTTGCAATCACATTTTTAATTTCCTGGAGGTTTTTTTTTTTTTAACTTTTCCTTTGAATGTTAGTTTTTAATAGCATCCTATTTTAATAGCTGATGTTTATGAATGTGCTATCATCTCTTATCTCTTGAGAGTTTTAATTAAAATGGTTTGATGTTTCCTTCTGCTCCCTACATTTGTTTTTTTTTTTAATTTATGAAACGTACATAAAGACTAGTATTATTCAAGCATTTTCTAAGTATTTCACAACTATTAACTCATTTCAATCTTCCCATCAATCTTACAGAGTAGATAATATTATCATTCTTATTTTAGAGGTGATGGAACTGAGGCTCAGAGAGGTTAAATAACCTGCCCAAGGCCACATAGCTGGTAAGTTGTGTATAGCCAGGATTTGATCCCAGGCTCTAGAACTTGTGCCATTAACCATTATCCCTATTTCCTCAAAGTTTCTTTTTTTGTTTGCTTTTGGTTGCTTTGCTATTGATGGCTTCCCTCAAATGCCTGGCTCTTTGACTGTCCATTCATAGTTAAGAGGTACTTACTCCAGACCATCTTCCTTGTGTGTGGGAGGACTTACACAGGGGACTTCACTAGGGTGACCTAACTAGGTCATTTGTGTGGCGACTCCTGACTGTCATTCTCTGGGAATTTTTCCTTGAGTTTGTCAGTGTCTCCAGGAAGGGAGTCCCCCAGACTTCTGCTTGGGGGTGGGTGGGGTAGATTAGCCTGGCTGGGGTGGGGGCGGTTTCCTGACTCAGTAAGCAGAATTTCACCTTATTTCCTTGTTTTCTGTAGAATCTCACCCTCGCCCTCAGCTTTGCCTGGCTTCCCCCAGCCCAGAGCCTGTTTCAACC
Source organism: Camelus ferus (assembly GCF_009834535.1). Lineage (NCBI taxonomy): Eukaryota > Metazoa > Chordata > Mammalia > Artiodactyla > Camelidae > Camelus > Camelus ferus. The sequence goes on from NC_045711.1 coordinate 43,493,876, forward strand.
TTATCTTCTGCTGGGGTGCACTGAGATTTTTATCTGGCTGTTTTGGGCCATGGGAGGCTATCTGGGGGACTGAACAGCTCCCTGTACAGACTTATAACTAATCCTCCAAGATTTTAGCTGCACCTTTCTGCCCCGTTGTCAGCAGTATCTGATGCCTCTGGTCCCCGATCCTTTCTGGTTTGGGGGTGGGGTCCGTGGTGAGAACTGTTTGGCTTTGGTTGGTTTCCCTGAGCAGACCCTCCTCCTTCATCCTTGTCTGCTCTGCCAAGTCAGCTACCATCTGCTCTCTATTTTCCAAAAATTTGCTGACATCTACTGTTTCTTAATAGATGGAGTTTGGGGAGTTAACCTCCATGAACACTTAGGTTCAATCCACTGTGTCCAACCGAAAGTCTAGACGTTTAGCTTCCCTACGGCTCTGGAGTTCCTTTCACCATCCTAGGAAACGGGGGAGAGATGCTCATAGTTGATCTCTGGGATGGACATGGCCATAGAATCAAGGGACAGTTTTCAGTCCCAATATCCTCAGTTGTCCATTCAGTGGTTTTCAAACTGAGTTCCTTGGAGCCCTAGGGTTCCTCAGGGAATGTCTCAGGGCCCACCACAGTGAGCATGGAAAGATCAAACTGGGGCCCCCCCTCTTGAGCTGAACCAGAACACCTCTACCTTTATCCGTTTTATATATTTGGGCTGTGCTAAAGCTTTTGTTCAATACAGAGATTCTGCTAAGGGAAAGAAAAAGAGGAAATGATGGAAAAGAGGAGCAGCTATAACCTATCATTATATGCCATTCTCTCTCCAAAGATGTCACTGGAACCTTGTTTTTTATTTTTTTCTCCCCCTGAGCTATTTTCATGGCAGTGCTTTTACAATCACATTTCAAGCATTAAGGGAATGTAGTGGAAGGGGAATCGCTTTTGGGTCCATAAGTGGGTTTTCAGTTTGGTTCAGCTACTTAAGGTGTGTGTCCTTGGGGAGCTTCCTCATCCTCTCTGGACTCCGGTTTCTTTCTCTTTCGATGGGGGATGATATCCTCATTAGGAGGGTCACTTGGAGGATTCATAGGATAGAATGTTCATGGCACATAGTAGCTACTCATTAATACTAGTTTCTACCTCCCCTTGGCCCCGTCAGTGTACACAACACAGCAATTTTTTTCTCTCTCTGAACAAATATATCAACAAGTATTTATTGCCCTGGTGTACGTCAGTGAGTCAGACAGTCCAAGATCCCTGATCTCTTGGAGCATGCGTTTCAGTAGAAGAGACTGATCACACAAAAAATAAATAGGATTGACCACACACACACACACACAAAGGCAACAAAAATCACATGGTATAGTTGAAGGTGACACACGACATGGAACAAAGGACAAACAGATAAGGAGGGGTGAAGGGGTGGGGTGGGGGCGCAGTTTTAAATAGGGCAGACAGGGTAGGTGATAGCTGAGCAAAGACTGGACGGAGGTGAGGCGATGAGCCACGTGGGTCTGACCAGGGAATTCTAGGCAGCGGGAATGGAGAATGCAGGTGCTCGAAGGTAAGTGTTCCTGGAGTGCACAAGGAGTCACAGGGAAGGCAGTGTGGCTACAGCCAAGTGACCAGTGGGACAGAGCAGGAGGGACTGAGGCTGGGGAGATGGTACAGTGCAAGAGATTTACCTCGCTTAGATCATGGGCTCTCAAGATAATTCCTTTGCTCAAAAACAGAATGTCAAATGCATTTTTCTACAATCCTAGGATTTGGGGACATCAAGGCAGAGTTTACGTCATAAACAGTGTATTCTGCATCAGGGTGAACGAAGGCCAGAGGAGGATGAGGAAGGGAGGGGCCCTGTTTGTGGTCTCTCCAGCTTTGAGCCTGTCTATCTACAAGGCGAGCTCATTAGGGAGCTCCCTGCACAGCGATTCTGGTTTGCTCGGGTGTAACCCATCCCCACCTGTCACCCTTGCCCCTGCGTCCGCCCATACAGCCATTCACGGGACTGTCTTGGGAGCACCTTCCCAGCTGCCGTCCACCTGCTTCCCCAGGGCTCCCATGTGCTTCTGTGAACTCGCTCCCTGGTCACTGATTGGTCTAGGGCGAAGGCCACCTGACTTGACTGGACCAATGATTCTTTTCCCTATTTTTTTTTCTTTCTTTCTTTCTTTTTTTTTTTTTAAACAGGAGCTCAGTGAGAGACTCTGAACAGTCTCTTGTTGATGGTAGAATGTGTAAAATATAAATCTATTCAGTCATGTGTGAAAAAAAAATACATACAGAAAAAGCCTGCCTCCAGTTTGAGAATAAAGCAATTTAGAGAGAGGAGAGGTGAGGAACCGAGTGGGCAGGAGCCTTCATTTCCCATTGTTCTGACGCTGCACCCTAGCCTTCCTGCTGCTTGCTTGTGGAAGCTTGCCTTGGATTCCAGGGCCAACACAATTCCTTTTATGCCCAAGCTTGTTCGAATCTGGCTTCTCTTATGTGCAGCCTAGATAACCCACTGCCTATTTCTTTTATCTTTGAAGTTACTCAGAGGCATCTACACAGAGTTTCAGTTTTAACAACCTCCCACCTGCCTTCAATTTAATTTCTTTTAGAAAATGCTGGTCATGAAATCTGCGCTGCTGTAGTTCAAGACAGCTTCTCTGTCCTTTTTCTATTTTGTGAGCTCCTCCATGCAAAAGAAGGTTTTCCATGGTCAAAAGCCTTGGGGGAAATAAATGTTGCATGCAATATTCCCATCTTGGAGATTCGTGATGTAGGGTGTTAAAGAATTCCTGCCATGGATTAATGTCTTTAACTTTGCCTAACCAGGGTTTCCCACATCCTCTTTATTCCTGTTACAGGTAATATCCCAAACTCCTGACAGTCTGATTTGGGGGCATCCTTCAAGATCAGGTCTTCATGTGACTGAGCCTGCCTTCTTTAAAATGGACTATTTCCAGGGCGCCCTGCACAAGGATGTTTGGCCAAGGTGCCATTGTCAGCCCGGAGGAAAGGACCCTTGTGATAGTCACTTCATAGTCACTTTCTACTCACTAAGCATGACCCCATAGGGCTGCGTCCACCCAAAGAGGGTGCCTTTTACTAATCCCCTCACTGGCACCAAAGGTCCTTCCTGTCATTCAGAATTACACCCAGGGAGTGGCTCCCTCACTACTTTCTTAGATTTCTGAGAGGGGAAGCAAGATGTGTCAGAGGCTCTGCTTTGAGAATGAGACTCCCAGATGCTAAGGTGCTCCAGGATCCTTGATTAGGTATGGAGTGTTTGGAATATCCTCTGCCCTTGGGGTAGTCTGGCCATCCTCCCATCTACTGGTCACCATGTCATCTTTCCCGTGTTTACAGAGAGCTCTCACAGGATGGGCTAGTAAAACAAGAGCTGGGGGTGGGTGTGGGTGTTGTCCTGGGTCTGACTCTATAAAGCCAATTTCCCGTCTTACTGCACTGCCTCCATCATCAAGCTGCCTGCGGCCATGCCCTCAACAATTCCTGTCTTCTCCATTGTCACTCAGATATCTCCTCTAAGGACTGGGGCTCCTTTTCCTGGGGATTGAGAGGAGGTGGGAAGGCCAAGGAGACAAGATGGGGCCTGGCAGGTCAGGAAGGCTGCCTCCCTCCTGAGGACTGGGGGTCCAGTCTGTGACCAAGAAGCAGGATGTGGTCTCAGGTGGCCTCATGGACAAGCAACCCTCACCTGCCAGGGCCCATCTCTCACCCTTCAGCAGGTGTGTAGGCCCCACTCCCACCCACATGAAACTCACCCCCACCCCCAGCCCAGGAAACAATCAGCTTTGAGGTGACCAGAGTCTCCAAGAGACACCTGTTGCACAGTGACTTCTCTGCCTGAAGAAGGATACCATGGAGGGAGGCTGGATGGACGGATTCAGGGGGCCCGAAGTCACCTCACCGCAGCCTCCTTCCCTGACAAACGGGGGAGAGGGAACCCACCCTAGCACTTAGCACTGTGGGGAGGGGAAGCCGGGAGGCAAGAATATTATGGCCCCAGAGGAATGGGTGTGTGTGTTGGGGGGGGGTGGGGTGCTGCAGAGGCAAAACTCCAAGAAGTCAACCAGAGCAGCTGAAGCCGTACGGTCCAGCATGGCAGCCGCTAGCCCTCCCTGCAACCCTGTGGCAATTTAAATGAACAAACTTGAAATGATGTTAAAAATTCAGTTCCTCATTCTCGCTGGCCACATTTCGGATGCTCAGTGTGGCTACTGCAGAGGACCGCGCAGAGAGCATGTCCATCGCTGCAGAAAGTTCTATTGGACGGCAAGGGTCAGTTTCCTCTCTGACTAGTTTCTTCTGGCCCCTGCCCTGCTTTAACTCCCCTTTCTTCACGCCCCGACGATCCGGCCTCAGAGGACGTGGTTTGAGTGAGAAGTGCTGATCTGTCGCTGGGGACGACTTCTGCTCACACAGCCTGCAGGGGGTACACTGGAGTTTCTGGTGGATTCTGTGTGCAGATGTGGGTCCTGTGAGCCAACAAGCTCCTAAGAGGGAGGGTCTTTGTCCCATGTCTTCCACATCCCTGACCACGCCCTGCATGGCATTAGGCACACAGTAGGTCCGTAAACACGGTTACGGGTATGTCCGGAATCGGTGCAGCTCATGGTCAGGCTGACTGCTGGTCGAGCAGCTTGGGCCAGTGCCATCCTGGCCTCGCCGCGAATTCACCGCATGGCTGTCAGGAGGTCACTGCTCCCAGCCTGGCCTCCGCTCTCCCTCCTAGAGGGGATGAGGGTGGCTGGAGAGAGGTGGCTTCTTTCCCGCTCTGACCCTCCATGGCTGCCGGGGGCAGAATGCAGATGCCCGGGGACATCTGTGGTCGGAGCCCATTCCATCAGCCGCCAGTGCTCGGACCCCGCAGGGAGCTGTGCGGGGTGAGGATGTGTGTGAAGTGGGGTGCCTGCATTGCAAATGTGTGCATATATGTGTGTGTGTGTGTATGTCTATACACGTGTGTTCACTCTTGACTCCAGGTAACAGGTGAGAAAGCCAATGTCACAATGGAAGGACATAACTAACTTCTGGTCAGTCTGCGGGCATGGACCCTCCAGGACTTACTTTATTTCTTTGTTTCTCTCCTTTCAGTAAGCAGTTCCATAAACAAATATAAATGGGTGTCTGCAAGGCACCGCCTCTCTCTGGGGACCGAGACCCAGCTCCCAGGACTCAGGGTTGCCTAAGGGCCCCCAGGTCACAGGACACAGGCTGGCCTGAGGGATGTTCTGGAGATCCAGGCCCTGTGGGCCCCCCTCAGGGTTACCGGAGCTCGGCACTAACACAAACCTCCATCTGTGAGCTGGAGGGGAGGGTGCTAAATGTAGGAAAGTGGGCGCGGTGGTGGGGACGGAGCCCGGAGTTTGCGGAAAGTCACCCCCAGGGTGGAGGTCCTGGCTGCTCTCAGAAGCCCGGATGGCCTGGACATGCAAGGACCAGACCTCAGGATCCAGGTGATCGGCCACAGGAATCACGGGGTGGGGGCTGCAAGAAGTGGCGGCTGGGCTGCCTGCATTCCACCCCTCCTCAGCTCCAGCCTGAGGGCCCAGGCCTGCGTCCTGCTGGAATCTTCTCTCCCTTCACCCCTCCTCGTGGCCCCTCCCAGGCCCTCTCGAGACCCCTCTCCCCTCCCACTGCTATGCCCTGGACCCAGCGTTAACCTCGCTCTGGGTCTCCTTGACTTCCCTGGTCCCACTCTTGGACACCTCTTTACTTTCTGCACCTGGTGAGGTTCTAGAGGTTGCAGAACATCCCTAGACTGATGTTCTGATAGACTGATAGAGTGATGCTGCTTCACTCCCACCTCTGTTCCCATCATCACATCGTCTCCTCTGTCCGGCCTTCTTACGAGGACCCACCTGTATACTCCAGGATAACCTCAAGACCCCGTACAACTGCCCCACGCACTGGGATGCTTTCCCTGAGCCCTCCCTCCTCCCAGGTGAAGGCTGCCGTCCCGTCACAGCACTGGGTCCCCTCGTGTCACACTGGCCCCTGTGTCTCCCCCTCTAGGCTGTGATCAAGGACTTGGCCTCTTTCAAATTAATGTCCTTACTTTGGTGCAAAGCCTGAGATGGTATACGTGCGTAATGAATAGTTTGCTGAGTAAATAAATGACTAAATGGATGCATGTAATAAGCTCTGGGGCCTGTACAGATGGGGCCAATGCCCTGAGTCCGTGTGCTTTGGTTTCCAACAGCCCCTCCGCCTCCCCTCAGGGGGAGAAGTCTGCTTTCCCTTCCATGGGGTCTTGTGGCTGGGTTGGGATATTCAAGACGGTAGAAGGGAAGGGGTTGGTCCATCCCTTCCTCTTCTCCTGAAATGAAGCCGCCCACCAACCCAACCATACTTGTTAATTCAAACTTTCCTCCAGGCCTCCTCTCACCCTACCTGGCTTCCCTTTCCAGTATTCTCATTTACCCCTCCCTGCCCCCCACCCAGTGATATCCAGGGAAACCCAGGGCGTCGCAGCCCATGCCAGGGACATCCTGACCATTCACCGCATGTCAGCAACCCCTCGATGGAGAGCAGTCCTCCCCAGGGTGGCCCAGGACGGCCCACCGGACGCACGCCAGTCTTCCAGTCTGCACTCACCCCGCTCTCCCACCATCCCCACTGCCCCAGCCCCCGCGCCCAGCTCACCTGTCTCTCCCCAGATGGGCAGGTACTCATCCTGCTGAATGTCCAGCATGATCTCCAGCCCGTTGCCTGTCCCCCCCTTGACTGTGGTCAGCAGAGGTTTGCCATCCTCGCCTGAGTTAAACATGTAACACTTCCCATATTTTGTAAACACCTGAAGGAGACAAGAGAGAGAGAGAAGCATATGGGTGACTTCAGACTGGGTTCCAGAGACTGGGGGGACCCCCGGAATCCCACAGCAGGCCAGCGTCCCCACAGCCCATCACAATCAGCCCCTCTGGGGAACAGTGACTCCTTACCCCTGGCTAATGGCCTGACTTTTGCCAAGTGGGATTGCTGCATCAAAGAGCAAATCTGGGCACCCTTGGGGTTTGTTGCAATGGGATCTGGTCTCTTCTCTCTTCGTACACCCCCTCCCCGGGAGGTCCTGCTCGCTTTCAAGTGTCAGCATTGTCTGCAGGCTCCTGACCTTCTCATCTGCACCTCCAGCCCCAAGCTCTCTCCTGGGCTCCAGTCACGCTGATCCTACTGCCTGATAAGCATGACCTCAGGGGGACCCACAGACTCCGACACTCAGCATGTTCCAGCGGGAACGAGCTTTCTCAGTCTCCTCGCCCCGCTGGATGGTTCTCCTGTACCCTATGTCTGGGGAATAGCATTGCCACCTGCCCAGGGGCTCATCCAGACCCTCAGGGTGGCTGTCCACGCTCCCTCTCCCTCACCCCAACATCCAATTAACCAGCAGGGCCCGTCCACACAGTCTCTACATTCAACTTGCATTTTGTCTTTTCTCTTCATTGCTGCCACAACTTAGGACCCCATCACACCCTTTGTTAACTGTGGTTCACTCTTTTTGAAATGCAAACCTGATTATATTAATCCTGTGCTTAAAATCTACAGTGGCTGACCAAGCCCCTTAGAGTAAAACCCAGGCCCTCCCTCCACACCCGGCCTTCTGTGATGCTCTCTGCCTACTCTGTCCTCCTCTCCCCATCTGAGTCCACGAAAATCCACTAGAAGATAAGCTCACGGGTTCAGGGACTTGCTCTTCATGTTCAATGAGGCATCCATCCCTGGTGGCTAGCATCATGCCTGGCACCCGGGGGTACTTCTGAAATAAATGTCAAATGAATGAATGAATAAATAAATGAGTGAGTGAGTGGGTGCATGGAGCCAGGTCAAACCACCTGCAGCACCCCTGGATGTGCCCTGCTGGGTCACACACTTGTGGCTTTCTGTTGGCTGCTTCTGTCTGCTTGCACCTCCTCTCATTCCTCTTTCTGCCTGGGCAACCTCTACCTGTTCTCCAAGACTGTTTGGATGCACCTCCTCCTCCAGGAAGCCTTCCCGAGCTCCTGGACGGAGCTGTACTACATCCCTCCTCACCACTCCCCTTGCCCCTCCGCCACTGTAGCTGTCACGTGCCACAGTGACCACAGGGTGGGTATCGTTGCTCCCATGGTGCAGAGGAGGAAACCAAGGCCCAGAGAGATTAAGTGACTTGCCTAAGGTCACACAGCTATTAAGCAGAGAAGCTGAGATGCAAAGCCATGTTTGTCTGATTCTAATAACACAAGCGTGCTGTCATTGGGACATTTCTGAGCTATACACTGTTCCTCTCTGCCTTGCTTTTTCCACCAGCCAAACAATATTCATATGCATGAGCCCCTACTACATGCAAGGATTATGGGGATTGCAAGGAAGTCCAAGCCCTACTACCTGCCTTCACAACCTGCAGGAAGGGCCAGCAAAACACCAGATTCTGCATTTTCCTCCACTGTACAAAACAGCTCTGAGTCCCTGGCCAGCTGCACTATTTCAGGACAGCCAAGCCCCACTCTCTCAGCTTCATGGTTGGTGGAAGACAGCTGGAATAAAATTTTTCAAAGAGCTCTATCATTACAAATGTACATAGCACTGAACTTGGCTAATGGACTGTCCCCGGAGAGATGCTCTCAGGGACCACTGTGATGCACAGATTCAAGCACTTTGTGCTTAGCACATCCGATGCAAGGGGCTGAACATGTGTGATTTCTGGGGTGCTCCAACAGAACTTTTCTCTTTAGACCCACTAAAAATCCTTTTTGGCTCCAAAATTGTTTATAATATTAACGTGCTTATGTATATGAAAAGATTTGGGAGTAAAAGTACATTTCAGCTTAGCATCAGATTGTTGCAAGTTCCAACCCCTCCCTTTCCTGCCATACTTGAACTTCAGGATATTGGGCTGGGGTTAGAATGTGGTGTGTACTCCTGGAGTCAGCTGGGATCGAAGCCCTACCGCAAACATGCTGTGTGGCATTGATAAAGGTACTGATCCTCTCTGAGCTTCCAAAGAGGGTGAGAAGATAAGAGAACTGAAAGGGGTCTTAGAGGTCATCCCGTCCCCCAACCTTACTTTGTAGGTGAGGCTGGAGACCTGGGGGAGAGGAAGGCTGTGCAGGAAGGACGTGTCCACCTGGGACGCGGACTCCTCGTCCAGCCTGTTCCCTCTTTCATAACAGCCTCCCTCAGTTTCCCCACTTAGAAGAGGAGATGCAGGATCTCGGAGACTGACCATCAGCCGACCACTGACAGTGCCTGCTCTGTGCCGGGCACTGGGCTGGCACCACCGAAGCCTCATGAATCCATTTCTTCTCCTGTCGAGGAGGGAGAAGACCCGTCTTTGCAGTGGGAGTGGCAGAGACTCGCTCCCCATCCTTGGCTGCCCGTGCCAGGCCTGGTATTCTTCCTGGGCCCAGCTAGAGGGGTCCTGCGGGTGCCCCAGTGTCAATCCCAGCTTTCCTGCCCCCTCCTCTGGGAGGTGGGTGCACAAACTTGCCAGGCATCCCCTGACACAGGTCAGACGCTCTTCCCCTACAAGGCCTGGAATGTTCTCCCCACACTCTTTGCCTGGACTATTTGTGATCAGACTTGGCTTAAATGCCACCTCCTCAGAAGCCTGGCCGGGCCACCCCCACCCCTGCTCCCAGCCTCCATTTAAATTGGAGTTTCTTGTTTTACAACCTCAGATCTCCGGTATTTTTCCTTTATGGCGCCCATTAGAGCGTGTACCTAGATGGTTCTTCGTGTGATTATTTGTCGGGTATGTCTTCCACCAGACTGTACGCCTGGAGAGTGCGGGGACTGTGTCTGTATTGTTGAACAGATGAATGCATGGGCTTCAAGGTGCTGCCACCTCCCATCCGCCTGCCCACTTCTGGGAAGCGCCCTTCGGTGCTGGCCAGCCTTGCTGGCCCCGGCGGGAGCCCACGCTGACATCTCGGCCAACTCCCCTCCCCTCCCTTTCTCTACTCCTGCCCTTCTCAACTTCCCACTTAACTGTTCCGAAGCATTTTCGCTTGATTCTCCAGGAAGGTGTTAGAGGAAACAATCTTTTTCAGGAGGGAAGACAGTTTACCTTCGTGGGGGCAGGAGAGGGGGCTCAGGGATGGGCAGGCACACGCCGGCTGCACCTCCCTGCCCACGCTCCTGCCTGACTGTTCTGAGAGGATAATTGTCCTCTCTGCTCAACATCAAAGGCCCTGAGAGCTATTCAGACATGGCACCGTTTTCCTGCGAACTTGGGACAAGATGCTGCTCTCCTTCCCCGTTTTGGTGCATAATGACGTGTAAGTGGAACACACTGCTTCAAATGTACGCCTCATCGCCCCCAGCCAGAAAATACCATTCATTTAAGTCTGGACCGTCAGGCCGAGCTCGCGGCTTCCCCAGACCTGCCATGCTCCCGGGCACCTCTCTGCTCTCCTGGTGAGTGCCGACAGCCCCTCCGCAGATGGCAGGGTTGGCCTTGCCGGGTTGCTGGGAGTCTAGAATTGCCCTGAGTTGGATCAGTCTGTAAGAATGAATGGTGCACATTTCAAACCTGGATCTCGAAGAGTGACGGTGGCGGGGAGCCTGAGATAAAAACAGGCCCCGCGACCATCATCTTCACTGCTGACATTTGCACCGTGCGTTACAGTTTAGAGAGCCTCAACTTTCTCAATGGCCTCGTTAAGTTGAAGGGAAGGAAACTAACATTCTCCGAGCCTCTGCTCAGTGCTGGCCCTTGCCTGGCATTTTCAAAGGAGTGACCTCATTCCGAATTGGGGTCCCAACCACCCCGATGGGGAGGCATCTTATTCCCATGTGCCCATTTTACAGTTGAGGAGACTGAGGCTGGGGAAGAGGTAGGTAGTGGAGCTGGGACCCACAGGTGTGATTTTATCACCAAGGAAGTTACCAGGAAGGCACACTTGGGATTTCGAGCCAGACAGGAAGGTATCAAAGCAGCTTGCTCATTACTTGTCAAGTCTGTGGCCTTGAATGGGGCATTTACTTTTCCCAATTCCAGTTTCCTCATCAGCAAATTGAGCAAGATAATATGGCACACCGAAATGAGAGATTTGTTTGGAAGATTCCATAACAGACATCTTTACAAGTTATAAATTCATCCTGGGGCGGGGGTGTGGGGTTACTATGTTTGTCCTTTTCAGCAGAAGAGAGAGAAGTTATTTGGGATATGGGGGGACATCAGTGATGAATTGAAGAATGAAGGGCTGAGGGGTCCTGTCCTTTCTGCTTATCGTCTTGAAGTAGTCAGAGGGATGGAAACCGTCATGTACATGGAGTGCTTATTCCTTAAGAATGTTAAGCCTGTTACTGGAAGCCCAGGGTAGCCAATGGGATTACGGGGGCCATGGAGTCCTGTAGGAGAGGGAGATGCTTTGATGCATACAATCCTCTCTGAAAATATACATTGGGATTCCAACAACGGAATTGTAACCAGTTATTGGTGCAGTGTGTAGCCACTGCCAGTCTGAAGCTGGCATGTTCTAAATCCAAGAAACCTGAATGCAGGGTTTGGGAGAGGGTCTCACTGCCTCCCAGTAGCTCTCGGAGTAGCTCTGATGTCACCGACTGGCTTTGTTGCCCTCTCGGGAGCGCCATTCACATTTTATCTGCTGTCACTCATTTTTGCAGCAGTCCTGAGGTTGGTATTCTCACCCCCGTCTTACAGATGAGGAAACTGAGGCCCAGAGAGGCTGGGTCAGGTCACAGGGCTGGTATGTGAAGAGTCCAGGGTGAAATTCACTTTTGCCTAATTCCAAAGCCTGTGCTCATGGCCCCTTGTTCCTGGTACCTACAGCTCACCCCCTCACCCCCTCCCAACCTGCTCTGTTCCCTGCAGACTGATGAAATTGGTGCCTTGCTAACACGAGGGCTCTCCCACCTGGTAGTGGAGGAGGTGTATCTCAGAGTCTGGGGAATCTTGCGAAAGTGCGGGCACCCAAAACCTTCTCGCCCAAATGTCTCATTTTGCAGGTAGAGGATCTAAGGCTCAGAGAGGTGGAGTGTCCTTCCCCAGGTCACACAGCTAGTTTGGAGGCAGAGTTGAGATCAGACCTGGGCTTAATGGCTTGGGTCTGTGCTCTTCCTCTAAAGCCGGGTATTTGCACATGCTAGGGGTTGGAGATTATGTCCAGGGTCCTTTCTGCCTTTCCCCTTCCCAGGGGCACTGCATCCAGGAATAACAGAAAGGGTACAGCTGCTGCTGGCCCAAGTGCCAGCCTCTAGGCTCGCGTGACCTGCTGGGGCATCCTGCCTTACAGAGCCCGGGAGATGCAACGTGGAGGCCTTGCTGGGAAAGGCTAGAGATGGCTGAAACCCACGAAAACAGAGTTCTCTGGTCCAATTAGTAGTGCAAACAACATTTCTACACCATGTTCCTACTTAAGAAAATAAATTATGTATAAGTTCTCTTCAAGACTGTTGCAATATCCACTTGCCAGCACACAACTGGGCCTGCAAAGCTTCCAACCTTCCCAGCCTTCATTAATCCTGACCTTTAAGGCTTCTCCGAGGCAGTGAGTTTCTCGTCTCTTCTTGCTTATGACACTTGAAGGAAATGGAATTGTACTGCTCCAGAAGGCCTCTGAAACTCAGCCTTTTGTCCCCCAACCACCCCGAGCTGAATGCACTTTCCTCACCAAAAGTTGCTGAAATTTCTCATTCAGGCTGTTTTCAAAATTACAGAGGTGCTAAAACCCACCGTTCAGTTTCATCGGCTCTGTTTTCCTCTATCAAACTCCTCAAACCCGTTTCACCTGCTGGGAAGTGAGACAGTCTGTCAAATGCGTTAGCAGGCTTCCAGGCAACAAAATGAAGCTGCCTTTTCTTTTCTGAAGTTGCGAGGAACGTGTTTGAGAATGACACACGGCAGAGGGAGGCACTCAAGAGGGGGCCACCGCAGACGGGCAGCGCTTAGAAGGCAAGGACAGCATCGTATTCAGAAACCTGCTTGCTTTTTTACATCTCCCTGTAACAAGAATTTCTGACCACCTATCGTATTCCAAGCACTGTTGCATGACCGTGCTTTTCCCCGTAATGGGATTAAAAAGGCAATTTCAACAAATTTCCCATGAAAGCACCTCCGTGTGGCTGTCACTGTCCTTGGGAGAGAGGGAGACAGGGGAACGCGGCTCCTTGGCAGCCCTCATCCCAACCAAGAGACTTCGGTCTCTTTCAGGAAATCATTAATACCATTCTTCTTGGGGCTTCTTTATGGGGGGAAGAGAAGAATGTGGAATCATTGGGTGTTTACTGGAGTCAGGCGTGGCATGGATCGCGTTACATACCTTTTATCTGTTAAGGCTCACAGAGCCCTCTGATGTGGGTGTCATTCTCCGCAGTTTGTAGATGGGAGTATCGAGGCTCTGCGAGGCTAAACACCTTATCCAAGGTCCTACAGCTAGAGTGGTTTGCCTGACTTTTCCCTTTACTACGTATGGGTTGTTGGAAGAACGCTTAGCATTATCTGAATGTTCAACATGGGACTGTGACCCCCTCCTGCACACCCTCGCCCCTGTCTCCCAGGATGCAACGCTGGCTGTGGCAGTTTCACTAAGAGGCCCTCCTGCCTCCTCACCCCGAGCCTGACACACAGCCCGGGCCTTCTCTGCTGGGCTGCTGCCCAGAGAGCTTCAGATGTGTGAGCACCACGTGGAAGAAAAGAGCATCAGGTGACTGCAAAGCTGTCAGCTGGGGGACAGCGGTGTGGAGGGGAGCAGCGGGTGGCTGCGTGCTCGCCTGCAGTTCAAACGTTTTGTGGGCAAATGTTCCCTCGGAGGACGGCTCCGGTGGGCAGAGGGGCAGCCTGGAGATGCTCCAGCTGCTCACCCGGAGGGAGTCGTCTGAAGTGCCACACCTCCACAGACGCACCCCTCCAGGAACCTCATGTGAGAATCCCAAATTGGGCCTGATGGGGGTTACGGGGCTGGGAGTGGGGAGCCGGAAGCCGTTCAGGTGGGGCTGCAGCTGGGCTGGTGGGGCTGGGGGGAGTGGAGTCTGGGCATGGTGGAAGTTTCAGATGGCACCCAAGGACGGGTCGGTGGCTCTTTCTGCTGGGATCCTCCACTGTCCGTCTCCTGTGGGCAGGCGGGGCTATGTCATTTTCATCTCTGGATTCCCAGTGCCTGGCCCCGTACCTGGCACACAGTAGGTACCTACTTAATGGGCAGGTACAAGAAAAAAGTCAAGCAGTAACTTGGGAACCAGGCAGCCCCGGCTTCCAAAGCTGGCTCCGTACAGACTTGGGGAAGCCATTTCATCTCTCTGGATCTTGATCCCTTATCCTGGAAATGCTGGTACGAGTAACTTCCAACAGAATTGTTGTAAAGATCAAAAAGGCTACAGTGATCTGAAAACACTCTGTAGGGAAAAAAATGCTCAGCCCAAGCAGAGAACACTCCTGCTTGTGGTCTGTATCCTACCTGAGCCCTGAAGGATCGGGGAAGTGAGAGTTGTTACTTGCCTGTAGAAATGGAATCTGAGATGTGGCTCCACCTGGGACCACGTATGTGGCTCATCCATTCATTCACATGCTTGGTGAACATCTACAGAACTTCTCTTGCATTCGAGAACTGCCCCAGGCACAGGGGATGCAGAGATGAATCAACTCTTTTGAAACCACCTAGTAGGGAGAGTGACCCTGCAGGATGATCCTGGGTGTTGCCAAGTGCTGTGGGAGTGCACAGAAGGAGGCTGTCTGATGGGCAGTGGTGGTGGTGGTGGGGGTCTCGGAGGAGGGCTGATACAGAATTCTCTCTAGGGACAGCACTGGTGACACCGGTGGTATTTAGCAGGTTGAGACAGATCCCTTAGGCTGGCTCCTGGCCTTAGCAGGGCCATGCTGATGCCAGGAAGGCCAGTGGTGTCCGCTCAGCCCTGCCTGTCAATCCATCACTCCAGCTCTTTTCTGCTTCCAGAACCAAACACCTCCCAGGTAGACACCCATGGGTTCTACTCAGAGGCGGGCAGGATTTGTGGAAGAACACAGAATTTAGAGTCAGATGACCCTGGCTGAACACCTACTATGTGCCAGACACCGTGCACAGTGAATTATAGAGCTTAGCTGTCACAGCTGGCGGATGATTATTAAGACAGAGATGCAGTGACCAAGAGGAGCTGGCATCTGATTCTCTCCAAGAAGACCAGTGTCAGTCTCAGAGGATCCCGCTGACCTGCTCTCCCAAGCCTGGCCCTCTGATCTGCCCACTGTCAACAGGTTGCCAAGCCAAACCTAGGGATATAGGGTCAAGGCAAGCAGATTAACAAAAAGAGCTTTTTTTTTTCTAGCAAGCCAAGGCTGACTGCAAATACCACCCTCTTAGCCATCACGAGATGTGGGGAGCAGGACCCAAGAGGGGTTCCCTGCCTTCAGGAAGCTCAGAAAAAGTGAAGAGGAAAGAATGGGCACAAATCGACCCCAGCCCGTTACTATGTCCCCCTGCTGCTCCCATTCCCTCCTAACCCTGCTGCCGGGATTCCTGCCTCCCCAGCTGGTGCCAGTTCCCAGGCAAAGCCGATTGGTTACAGGGTGTGTTCAAGGCGCAGCATCCCAGATGCACCGGGACGTGGCGCTGAGTTCTGCCACAGTCGGCTGTTCCGGGGGGCAGAGCCCCGCGGCGGGGCCCATCTCAGTCCAATGTTCTGATTACTCACGAGATAATGGAGGCGAAGTGCCTGGCAGAGGGTACTCACTTAATAACATTAGCTACAATAGTTACTAGCAGTAGGGATTCTGTTCCTGAGTTCTGAAATCTGAGCTCCTGCTCGATGTGATTTCTGGGTTCGCGGTCTCTGTTACAAGTTCTTTTCACAGTCGATCGCCTGATCCTCTGACTACAGCCCTGCGTCCACATCTAAGTGCTGCCCGCTGGACATACAGGAATATGTGCTCTCTTGGTTTTCCTGTGGCCATGCCCAGACCCCTTCTGGAATATTCCTTGGTATTCCTATATAAGAAGTTTCTATCACCGTGGCTGGCTGGATATTTCTGCTCAGCTGAACTTCACCTTTTCCCCACCTTCCCAGCACCCATCCCAGGGGCTTGGGTGGGCTTCCCATCCCACTGGGAGTGTCTTATACCTGGATGACCACCCTGAGATGAGACATGTGTCATTCCTTGCACCTGCCTCACTATATACCTTCTGGGAATCGCTTTTCTTGGGGCAGGTGTGGGATGGGGGAGGGAAGTGGTGGGGATCAGAAATGTGTTCTATTTTGTTCCTGGTTAATTTCTCATTAGTCTACAGGGCTGTGTGGAAAACAATGCTGGGTGAAAACCAAATGATGGTTTATGATGTTTACAGAGGAAAAGCAGATGTTCCAATTAATGCTAGGGCTGAAAACCATCCCAAGGCAGGCTGATTTTAAAGCAGATCAAGAAAAGGTCAAATAGGTAACTACCCACACGGCACGAAAGTCCTCACACCACATTCTTACTGATTTCATGTTTTCTCATTAAAAGCATATTTCAGCTGCTCCAGAAACTGTTCAGAGAATGTCACTGTCTTCTAGCTCTTCCTCACGGCTGGTCTTAGAGGCTGAGCAGCATGTAACTTGAGTAGAAAAGCCTGCATCCTGAGTGTTCAAAGGCATCACAGATTCACAAATGCAGAGAGGGTTTGGGTGGTTTAATCAGATTGCTTTCCTGACACGTGGAATTAAGGCCCACTGGCAGACACAGCGTGCACGACACCGCTTTCCTTCCTAGGTCCAGAGCACACATGACTGATCACAGCTCTCCTTCCCTTGGAGTCTCAGATTTTTTATTTTTTAGCCCACTAATTCTGGCCACCACTATGAGTCTATTGGGGGTTTAGGCAGAAGGGACTCCAGGTGGGGACAGAGGCAGAGGTAGGACTTTGTATGTTTCAAAAGAAACTGCTTAGATTTCTCCCCTGCACTCTGGGGAAGCAAGCATCAGCTTTAGAATCAAACACCAGCTCTGCCATTTGCAAGCTTTTAAAGTTGGGCTAATATATCTTGAAGATCCCCATGTCTCTCTGTCTCGGATTGGTGGACTGGACTCCCAGGCGACCGACCGTCATTTTCACGGTGCCACGGTTCCTTGACTTATGATCCGAGCATCAAAGGACCTGAGATGATTAGGGGCTTTCAAAATGAAAGACCAAGCATTCCGTAGTTCGTCCAACATCTAATGAGCAACTATTCCGTATCAAAAACTCTGTGAGGTCCTGGGAATGCAAAGATAAATAAGACACGGCCCCTGCGCTGGGTAGTTTATGAGCTGTCGGGGGTAGACATGGAGATAAAACAGCTCCAGATCATCAAGGAGACGCAGCAGCTGTGAGGCCATCATTGAGTCACTCACATCAAGTTACAGAATGCAGCTCTGGAGGAACAACTAACATGAAGCGAAGTCCACCTGTGTAGTATTTGTTCCAATTGTTCGGTCCTGTTGAGCGTTGCAGAGGGCCTGTTTTCAGCTACTGCTTTTCCACCAGCCTACCCTACAGCCGGGCTTTCTGGGTCCCCTCCACACTCCCCTGCCAGCCCTACTGCATCTCCTCACTTCCAAATCAGGGCCCAGACTAGGATGAGACAGGCCAGGTGCCTACAGAGCAGAATTTTAGGAGGCACTCACTTCACTTCCAAATACAGCTTCACAGCAAATACAGTTGACTAACCTGAGAATGAGCACCTCCTTAAATTTTGCACCCTAGTCGGTGGGGGTCGGGGGAGGCCCCTGCTCCAGAAAAGGTCAGATGGAGACAGGAGGAGAGACATTCATGATCAAAGTGGCATGACAGCTGGTTCTCACAAGTTTGCAAAACAGAGACTGTTGTCCCATTTACAGATGAAGAAACTGAGGCTCAGAGAGGGTGAGCTGCTTGCAGAGGCATCACGGAGTAATGAAAGATCTCAGGCTCTTTTTCACTGAGGCAGATCTAAAGGGGGATCCCTGTTCTACCGGTCCTGAGCCACGTGACCTTGGGCCAGTTACTTATTTTCTCTGACCTTCTGATTCCTCCATCTGAAGAATGGGGATGCTAATACCACTCGGGGTTAGTTGTGAATAAGTCCAGGCACCTCCAGCTTCTGGTTCCATGACTCTGCTTTCCCATGTGTCAAGTGGAGTGGCCACACCTGGCTCACAGAGATGCCATGGGGACCAAACGGAAGGATGTCTCTGCCAACCCAAAGTGAGTTCTGAAAAGCTGTTCGGGACCAAACGTGAGCTCTTTAACAGGCTTTGCCATCTCTCGAGCCCTGTCAACTGTCTGTTCTTCTGGGGTGCGAGGGTGGTGAGCATCTTTTTGGTGAGTGCAATTATCTCCGGAGGGATAATTGAGATCGAATGCCTGCTACACATCAGGTGCTGGGCTGGGGACTCATACACACGATCCCATTCAAACCTCCCAGCAACTCTACTGTCACACCCATAGTTAGAGAAGAAGAAATAGATTCACTGGGAGGCCAAACGACTCACCCAAGGTCATGCGGCAAAGCAGAGGCAGAGCTGGGGTCTCCACCGCATTTGTCTGACGAAGAAACCTGGGCTCTCTGCATTCCGCTATGAAACAGCGACAAAAAGCAATCCAGGCTAACCTCTATCAGCAATGGAGCGAAACCTAGGATTTGCACCTGAGCACGTCCCAACGTGCCTGAAGATAAATTAGACTAGAATTACAAGTCGGGACATGAAACCTCGTAAATGCCAAGTGCTTCCTAAGCATGGCAGAGTGATGGCTTGAGGCTCTCCTGGGTGGCCCGAGTGGTGTCCCTGCTGAATGATGTGAGTCTTTGCTATTTCCCAAAAGTTCAGCTGAAGATCTACAACCCTGTTCTCCCAAACCAGAGAATTGAGCGGGGCAGGTCAGCAGCTCGCTGCAGGTTTAAGACCTGTAGGTCCTACCTTGAAAATATCCAGTTAATTTCCAGTTAATTTGCTCCTCTCAACCCCTGTAAGCTGCAGCCTGTACATCAACGTGGTGCTACTCATCTCCTACCTGGTTAACTGCTACAGTCTCCTGCACGGTCTCCCTGCACCTCCTCCTTCCATATTCATTCACTTTCCACATTGCAGCCAGGGGGACCTTCCTGGAAAGCAAATTCTCCTGCTTACACCCTTCCCTGGCTGCAAACCCCTTGGTTGGAGTGACATACAAGGATCCTGATGACAGCTCCTTCCATCCTCTTCTCTCTGGCACCCCATGAGTCAGCTCTGCCCACCTCTGCCCTTCTCTAAACACGCCATGCTACTGCACACCCCTGTGTACACCCACGGATTTCTCTGCTCAGGACCCTTTCCCCTCCTTTGTTCAGCTAACTCTTTCTCATCCTTTATGCCTCAGCTTGGCACCACCTCCTCCTGAAAGCCTTCCCTGATTGCCCACCCTCCTACCCAGAATGGGTTAGATGCCCCCCTCAGGGCTTTGACAGCTCCCTGTGTCACTTCCATCCTGTCACACCAGATAGTCCGCTAACTCCTACTTGAACTTCGGACCTCAGCTGGCTCTTCCAAACTAGGGTTGGGTCTGATGAACGGACTCTCCTTCAAGCTCTGGTCACTTGTGCATTTGTGTGAGTACTTGATTGATGCCTGTCTCTCCACACTGGGTTGTAAACTCTAGGCTCTCGGGCCCTTGCTCACTTCCTGGGTTCACTGGAAGCTGACTGGAGATGCAGACTTGTCTGCCGGAATTTATTGGGCAAAGGTCTCCAAATCCACATGCAGGGATCCCACCCTTAAGGGAGTGAAGAAGGCAGGAGAAGCTGAGCTTCCATGCAGTTGGAACAGAGGCCCCAGCTGACCCACTGGGAACTCTGGAGCTGGGGTGGCCCTTCAGAGTTGGATTGGATTGAGACAAGGGGCCAGCTATTGTACTGCCACTGGATTTGGGCCACCCCTGGTGAGAGGACAGAACCCTGGGCAAGGTACCTCTTTACATGAGAGGACAATTCCCAGAGTGGAGAGCTCTTCTCAGCTGCCACCACTGCAGGTCACGGGTGGGTGTGCGTGCCTCCGCCCTGCAGGGGTGAACATCTGCTACTGCTACCTTATTCCCTGCACCCACCCCAGTTCCTAGTTCCCGGGACCTAGGTAACCAATGAACTCCAAGTAAATTAACACATCCATTCATGTGTCCATTGTTGCTCCACCCCCGAACTCACTTTGTCTCACCTATTTATCCAAGGGCTCTATGCAGAGCCGAGCCTAGCAAATGCACTCAGCAGAAGTCTGCTGAATGATTAAATTTAAAAAAGAATGACTGAAGGAATAATGGTGCAATTTGTATTTATAAAGAAAGATAAATTTGCACACAATGTAGCTGTTCAAAAACCACATGAAGTGAGGATACCTCCCTCCATGAGCTGGCTTTCTTCAAAGCAGGGACTTCAGCAAGTGGACCAGACCGACTGTTAGCAAAGCTCTCTGCCTGTCCTCCTGGTCCAGGTTGGATGGGCTGGGGAGGGATTTGGTGAGGAGGAGATCAGGCCTCCCGTCTTCCAAGAACAAAGAAGAAGTGGCTGGAGGAACTGGTGGTATTTAGAATGCAAAAGAGCAGACTTAAGAAGGATCATGATAGCTCTCTGTAAATATTTGAAGGGCTATCATTTGGAAGAGAGAATAGACTTATTCTGGAACTGTTGTGGAGAATAGGTCTAGAATTGGGGTTGGACATAGGGAAAGAACAATTAAAACATGAGACCACCATCTTTCTGGGGAGACGGACACACATTCTGTATCATTAAGGGTTATGGGTTATACAGGTGTATCTATTTGTCAAAACAATCCAGGTAAGATCGGTGCATTTCAACAGACAAATTTTACAACAAAAAGGAAATGCTAAATTATCATCATCGTTGAGACAGGAAGGAAGGGGGCAGAGCAAAGCCATTCAAGAAACAATACAGCAATTAACACCAAGGTGGTGAAATGGCGGGGGAATTTCACTTCTAGTAGACTTTGAGCTTCATTATACACTCATGTAATGTGTTGGTTTGGTAAATAACATTCCCACAGGTGCCGTGACAGTTCTGAGGCCGACCATAGGAGGTCAAAGTGGGGCAGTGGCCCAATCCCTGAGAATCCCAGCCCCCTCCCCCAAAAGTAGTTGGAGTAACCCTCCCACTGGCTAGCACATGAAGCTATGGATCCCACAAAAACTAGCAACACTGTGCCTCACGAGCTCTCGCTCCCTCGTCTTCGGAGACGCCCGCACTCTGTCTATGGGGTGTGGATCTCTCTGAGTAAATCTACCATTACTCAGTGTGGCTCACTCTTGAGTTCTTTCCTGTGTGGAGCCAAGGACCCACACTTGGCGGGGCACATCCCAGGGACTCAGCCGAGACCTGAGACATGGCATCCTCTTGCCCCACATTCTTTTCCCTGTATCATCATCACCATCCTTAAGTGAGCACAGGGGTGAGCAGAGGTACGGAGGAAACAAGAATGTCAAAATGTTAATGTTGTTGGGTTTGGATGGTGGGCTCATGGGGTTGATGATACTATTTTGTTTACTTTGTATATGTTAAAAATGTTTCATAAATTAAAAGCAGCTGTATGTTAATTACTGAACAAAAATGAATCAGACGGGCTGTGTTGGAAGACAGTGAGCTGCTCGTCACTAGAATTGTTTATGCAGATTCTCTGGGCATCCTCCCCATTACCCCCGCCCTCCAAGAACCTGGGAAATGGGAGGATATTGCCAGGAGCAGAACACAAACCAGGTAACCTCGTTAGACAGTGGGAGATGCTGGGGGTGGAGGCAGGGCAGACATCCGAGGTGTCTAGGAAGGCCCCTCGACTTGGGGGGAGTGGAGTGGAGTGGAGGGAGGGTCCAAGTCAAGATGAGGAATCATGGGTTTGGAACGAAGCCTGAGTTAGAGGCAGCATGAGTTTTCAGGCTCTGAGCCATGTGTCACCGCTTGCTGGCTGTGTGAACCCAAGTAAGGCACTCAACCTCGGTGAGCCTCAGTTTTCTCATCTGGAAAATGGGAGGTTGGCCCTACCTCATAGGATTAAATGCGCTTGGGTGGCTGGCATCTAGGCAGCCATGCTCATTATGGTTATAAGGGGAAGATGACCCCCAAGTGAAGACAGGCTTCCGGGGGAAGGGGGTGGGACTTGAAGGCCTCTCTCAAACACCAGCTACCACAGGAGGGCCATGTTTTGGAGATGGCTAAGGGAGGGGTGCCTGAACGGGTCGGCCTGAATTAAAAGGCAGGGAAAAAAGGCTATTCAGATCTTTCCATTGATAACATTCTAGGATTCTAGAGGGATCCCAGGCAATATTCATGAGTGACTGCTGGGGCTCTCCATGCCCCGGTTCATTTCCATAGCTTGCAGAGGTGGACAGCCTTGTGTCCACGCTGCCAGGAACACAGCCTCCCCTTGCCAGCCCCCATGGATCCCGGACCCCCAGCGCAGCTGTGACCTCACCCCAGACCCTAAGTCCACCCCGACTGGGCTTGGAGTCACACACAGTGAACCCTGCAGGGCAGGAGAGTCACCGTCATCTCTCTGTCTCTGGCGCACAGTGGGTGTGTAACAAATGAGTTCCAGGTAAACAAACAAATGCTTGAGCTGAGTGTGAGGACAGGTACTTTAGCCAAGTCTGCCTGCTCCGGGGCTTATGTCCCTGGGAAGCTGTGAGGATGGAGGGACAGTCCATCCTCCCCTAGCCGGGCCCGGAGACCCCCAGGAGGCCGACCGGCAGCCACTGTTGGCAGGCAGTGCTCCCGGCAGATGGCGGTAGCCTCTTCATTTCCACGAACGCCTCGGAGCACCAGCGTGGCCACCCACTGAACACACCATACATCAGACACCTAATGGCACATTATGGAACATAAGTGGTAACCACCAAATGGGACCCAGGAAAGGAATTAGAGCCAGATGCATGGCAGGGAAGGAAAAAAATTGAGAAGAGCCTTGGAGGAAATGGGGCCCCGATTAAATCACCTTGGGATAGGAGAAACCATCTCTTTAAGCACTTATGGACCAGACGAGTCCGCTTCATTTCAAATCAGCGCCCTTGATAGAGAGTAGGGCTGGACACTGGGCCCCTCACTGGTCACTGCTGCCTGGACTGGGCTTGCCAGCCTAGCCCTGACCACTGAACTGCTCCGTGAGCCCCTCCCAGCCAGGTTTTCATTCAACAAGTATTTTTGTGCTTCTACTATGTGGCATGAAGTTGTGTGCACCAGGGCGTTTAAATTCAAGGGTTAGACTCAAGTTATCTCTTTGTTTGTTTATTTATTTATTTTTGGTGAGGGAGGAAGGTAATTAGGTTTATTTATTTTTGGAGGAGGTACTGGGGATTGAACCCAGGACCTCATGCACGCTAAGCATGTGCTCTACCACTTGAGCTATACCCTCCCCCATCAAGTTATCTGGTTTTAAATGTTGGTTCTGCCCCCGTTAACTTCTCTGGCCTCAGTTCGTCTTTGTAATACCTTCTACCTTGCAAGGCTGTCATGCAGTTAAATAAGAACATGGGGAAAGAATTTAGAACAGCAG
This sequence comes from Camelus ferus, assembly GCF_009834535.1. NCBI lineage: Eukaryota > Metazoa > Chordata > Mammalia > Artiodactyla > Camelidae > Camelus > Camelus ferus. The sequence goes on from NC_045711.1 coordinate 43,517,312, forward strand.
TGAATATGTCCCCAAGGGTCCTCCTGGGGATACACTCTAACATTCCAGTGGGGGGAGGGGACTGTGGGCCAGATCCCCGGTGTCCAGCCTGGAAACTGCATACAGTAAGCATTCAGGGGGTTTTATCTGAATTGAGCAGAGCACATGTCCACTCACACACAGGCACACGCTCACACACACACGCCCCGAGAGCCCCCGGTAGAGATCCATTTCCTTGGCAGGTAGGTGGAGTTTTCCAGACCCCTTCATGGAGGGGCGGCTATTCCTGGGTCCTGGGTCCTGGCTTTGGGCAGGCATCTTGGTTCCAGGGCTTTCTCATTTCTGGCACCTGGAGTTTCCCTTTCTTTAGAGCTTGGCTCTGCATTAACTTTTTTTTTTTCTCCCCAAATTGTTCTGCATTTCTATGTGCGTGTGTTGGAAGACAGGTTTGTTGTGTTGGGCTCAGTCCATCAAGACAATGGAACTAGAAATCACAGGCTGGAATTTTGATTTTTATTTGCTCGTGACTCATCTTGTTTTATGAGGTTTTTGAGGTCACTTAGAGAGATGACCAAGGCACGGTTCCTAACCTCCAGGACTCTAGAACCTCTTTGGGGGGACAGGGTTATAAGCAAATGGCTACAATAAATCGCAGAAGGAAGGCAGGAGTGCATGGAGGGGGCAGTCAAATACACTGGGGAGACTCAGAGTTGGGTCAAGTGACCAGTTCTGACCTGAGGGATGGAAGAGGCTTTGTGAAAGGGGTGGGATTGGCTCTGGCTGGCTGGAGGCGGAGAATGTCAGGACACCAAAAGCAGGGAAGGGCAGAGGGAACAGCATGAGAGGAGGCACAGAGGCACGGGTAGATGTATGGGTGCTCTGGGAGCAGTGAGCCCGCTGGTGGGGCTGGAAGGGAGGCTGTAGGGGAAAGAAGTCGTGGATGAGATGAGAAAGGTGGGTTGGGCCAGATTGTGAAGACCCTGATGCTGGCTTAAGACCAAGCATTGTAGGAGACGGCTTACGCTGTTACGTATTTAATCCGCACTGTGGTCTTACGTGCTATTATGCCCCTTTTAGGCATGGGAAACTTAGACCCTGAGAGGTTACAAAACATTCTACCATAAGCAAATTATTAATCCCAAACTCAGCCTTTTAAGCACATAAGCAAGGGGCCAGGATTCAAACTCAGATCCATGAATAACCTAAAAGTTCCCTTGTCCCCAAGAATTAAACACTGTTGCCATGAGACAGTCTGGGCAATAGTGAGGGACTTTAGGAAATACAGAAGCAGGGTAGGGTCTATAATGATCTTCCAGGTCAGGCATTGGAATGATGTTGAGGAACCACCCTGGCCTCCATCATTACCACCAGAAGGAAGACAGGAAAAAAGACCAAGAAGCTAAATGGAGGTTAAAAGTGGAGGAACAGCAAAATATCAATGCAAGGACAATGAGAAGGCTCTGGGATGGAGGACGGGGAAAGAGGCTGGAAAAGGGATCAGACCCTCCATCCACAGTGGAAGAATCTCAGGGTTCTCAGGATGTCTCAGCTCATTTGATAGAAGAGGGAGCTGGGGTGCACAGAGAGGAGTCCTGACTTCTGCACCTGATTGACCGATGGACTCATTCGTTCATGTGCCCAACATCCAGTCTCCTCTTTGCCCGGCACTGAGCAATATGCGGTTGCCAAGGACATAGAACATATATTGAGTGCATAACGTGTTAGGTACTTACAGGCAATATCTCCTTTATTTCTCCGAGTGGCTCAGTGTGGAAAGTGTTAGATCCCCATTTCACATATAAGAAAGCTGAGCTCAGCAAGGTTCAGTCAGGTATCCAAGGTAGATTGAGACTGATACTCAGGTCAGCCCATTGCTTTCCACTGGAGCACGATGCCGCCCCCATCACTCCTGCCTTTAAGAGCTTAATGACCAGGGCAGTTAAAACATTTATTGCCCTCCCCCAAAAGGAGGACTCTTTTGAGAGTGAAAGGTGGGGGCGCTGTCAGTAATCACAGCAGGACAACAGGCAGAGCCCCGCACTGACCCAGGTAAACTGGGATGTAGGGTCATCCTACGCTAAAGGCGAATTAGTATTTATATCTGCATGGGGCTTCGAAGCCTTCCAAAGCATTTTCCAACTTTCAGCCATGCCTCATTTATATGGTGAAATGAGAACAGTTTCCCGGATAACAAGCTCATCCTTTTCAACACGACGCTTTAAGAATCTGGATGATTTTGGATGCTTTGAAATGCAGCCCAGGTTTTCCTCCCCAAGGAAAGGGCGCTCCACTGCATTGTCCCCGGACGGGCCTGGCTCTCCCACTCAGCTGCGGAGAGCTCCTGCAGCCTGTGGCACTCAGGGCAGAGCTCTGAGAAGGGGGACTCCGGTGCCTTCCCTGCCCCAAGAGAAGGACAGGCAGCAACACTTGCTCTGTAAGACTGGAGGATGCTCAGGCCCCAGGAGTCCCTCACAGGGCTTTCTGTGGTCAGCTTCTTTCATAGAAACTCAAAACCAGCACCCAGTAAGTCAGAGACTTAGGAGAGCAGAGAAGTGTCAATGCAGAAGCTGAGAAGGCCCTGCGGTGAGGTGCAGGGAGAGGAGATCTTTGAGCTCAGTGGGTTCACACTCGCCATGTTACACTGTGGTTCGGAGAAGGAAGATGACTTGTCCAGAGCAGCATTGGTAATTAGTGGCAAAGATGGGACTGGACTCCAGGTTTCCTGACTCCTGGTCTTGAGTTCCTTCCACTGAGCCCTGCTGACCTCATAAGCACCCTCTTCTTCCCTCCTCCTCTCCATCACGTGGGATCTCTGGCAAGTGCCCTGGACACACTCTACTCTCTCATGCCTCCATGCCTTTGCACCTGCTGTTCCACCTGCCTGGCATGCCCTTCCTGGGAGTCCCCTGCCTGGCAAAGCCTTTCTTCCTTCAAGAGGAAGTAGAAGCATTCTATCTGGCAACTTTAGTGGAATCACTGTGCCTCTCTGGACCTCATCCGTGGGTTAATTTTTGGCATCTATTATACTGTGAAATGTATGTGTGCCTCTCCTTTTGATTCCAGGCTCCCAGAGGGCAAAGATTCCTTCTTGTTCATTTCTGCATCTCAGTACCCCGCACAGGGCCTGGAACGGGGCCCGCTTTCAATCAATGTTATTGCATTAAATTGAAATGCCCTTGGGGGGAAGGGAGTTATGACAGGGGAGGCTGCCTGGGAAGGGGTGAAAGACGGAGGCCAGGTGGGAGGAGACAGGTGACGGCAGCTGACTTCCGCCCCTCCCCAGGGGGCCAAGGACGATCTTGTGTTGAGAGATGGTTTAGAACAGGCCTGAGGGTGTGGGGAGAGGGCAAGGAGGGCGCTGGCAGCCCCTGGGACTGCTCAACCCCGCATCTGCCTGTTGGAGTCAGTCTCTGGAAAAGTACCAGTGAATTAAAGCCCAATAAAAAAGTCAATTAAGTCCCAGCTCATTTATGCCTTAAGCTCCCCCAAGCCAGTGAGCCAGAATGCAAGCTGGGCCGATATTTCCCCATTTCCCTCCATGTCTACATGGGTCTCCAGTGAAGCGACCGTGACACTTTTTATTTCAACCGTAAATGGGGCAGATAGACTGAGAGCGAAGAGATGGCTGCTGGGGGGTAGGGGTGGGGCGGGGGGGGGGGATGCTGGGCTCTCTGGATCCCAACCAAGAGACTCCTGTCAGCTGGCGTGATGTCCACGTCCTGACCTTGGGCTCCAGATGGGGCGCTGGGGCTGTGTGTGTGTGTGTGTGTGTGTGTGTGTGTGTGTGTGTGTGTGTGTGTTCCCGTGCGCATGCGTGTTTGCCCACATGGACCAGGGGTGTGTTTGTGCATATACGTGGGTGTGCACGATTGTTTGCTACATAGATAAGTGCAGTTTGCATATCTGTGGGTTGATTCATCCATTTATTTCATACATAGTTATTGAGCACCTACTGTGTGCCGGACAGTGTACTTGCCTCTGGGATTTTCATATGAAAAAGAGTCTCAGCCCCTCCCCGCGTGAAATCTAGAGCGGAAAACAGACAATAAAGCAAGTAGTAACGCGCGTGTTGAATGCTACCCGGGTGCAGGCGTGCACGTGCACGCTTGCATATCTGAGGGCGCGCATGCCTGGAAGTCTAGGTACGTGTGTGCGTGAATAAAGCGGGGTGTGTGTTGCGGCGTGTAGCCTAAGTCTCTAGCTGACCTAGTTGCTGAAAAACGTCCCTTGAAAGTGATCGCAGGGTGGTGATAGCTCATGAGAAGTGATGTGTGTTGGAGGGGTTGGTTGGGGGAGGAGAAGGGAGAATTGAAGTCGTCAGGGGCACCTGAATCAGAACAGGAGACCTCATACCTAAAGAGTGTGCACAGCCCATGGTCTTTCCCCTTCCTCTCACTTCCCCCTGAGCTCGTCCAACCTCTGCTCCCCGACAGGGACCCTCGGAGGCCTGTGGCTGACCCTCAGTTTTGGGTGGATGGGAAAACCTTGGACTAAGACAATGAGGATGTAGATTCTGTTCCCAGTTGCTGCTAAGTAGGAAACGCACAGCAAAGGAGGATGTGGAGCTTGAGGTCCTGCGCCCACCACGTACTAGCTGTGTTACCCTGGGCGTGTCTCCTAGTCTCTCTGAGTCTCAGATTCCTTACCTGTAAGTGAGAGTGAGAGTGAGAATGCTGTCTCTGTTAACCCCCACGAGATTGCTGTGACAGCCCACGACCCTAAAGCATCCACACAGAAGTGGGATGTAGCTACCTATGAAAATAGTTAGCGTTCCTACCATGGCCAAGCGACCTCTCTCTGGGCCTTTCTAAATCAATACTCCAGTAGTGCCTGAAAAATGCCTGCATAGCATTTTCCATAGTATTTTTCCAGAAAACACAATCTCTCAGGGAATGAAGAAACAACTCTGTTTTGAGCTCAAACAGGTTCAAAAATTCTGGGCTAAGCAGAGTTAAACATGCTTATTTCTTGCAGGACTTCTCAGAGCCTTTAATATATCAATGTGCATTGTGAGTCTCCAATAGGGGGCAGAGTAAACGCCAGTTCTGTCTTAGGCTGGATCCCTCCGGAGGCTAGCACTTAAGGGCAGTGGTATACTGGGGAGTGACTTCAAGAAGCCCTGCTAGGGGGGTGCAGAAGTGAGGCAGGGAAGGGAAGGCCGCCATACACAGTGAACTTGGAGCCAGTTCCTGCTGCAGTGACTGGGACTTAGTCCTACATGGAATTTTCTGAGACTGGTGACAAACACACTGCAGGGTTATCATACAGGAGTGAGGAGGAGGTTGGCCATTCATCTGTTTGCTCCTGTTTATCACTGGTTGAGAGCTGCTCCTGGGGTGTCAACACCCTGAACTTCCCGCTTGCTCGGGACTCAGAGCTGGGATGTCCCTGTGCCCAGAGAATGCTCTTGGGCAGAAAGTCACAGGTGTTCATGGGAAGTGCCTGACAGCAGGAGAGGAGAATGACGAGGCCATGTGGATGGAGAACTAACAGCATCTCCACATCCCCACTTGGCTTGACCTCCAACATCTCTTCCAATTGGACTTTCCTCAGACAATTTAGAACTCTCGTGCATGAGTGTATGTTTGATATACCTCCTGGAACAGGGCCTGGGACTCACTATAAGGCAGAGGCACCAAGCATGCAGAGATGGAAGCTTCTGGAAGGTGGTGACCCAAGGTATCTGGCACATAGAAAGCCAGAAATCTTGTTGAGAGATGCCAAGTTTGGTCAGCCACAGCCACGCTTTGGGTAACAAAGTGTCAGTGAGAAACAACAAATGGGTGGAGATGGGCCAGAATATGCCAGAATGTTCCAGAATGTTCCTTATATGAGAGGCTAGCTAAGGGGCTGCTCTGGTGTTTTGAAGAGCCACAGACAGAATGTCAGAACTGGACGTACAGAGTTCTGGGGATCATCTAACCCCAAACACTTGTTTTAATTATAAGGGAAATCGAGGACTAAAGAGGTGAAAGGACGTCTTCAATGTCACCCAGCAATTTAAGAGCAGAGCCTGATCAGAATGCAGGTTTCCAGCTCACTAGTGAGCTCTTCCCGCTTCATTTTGGATTCCTTGACTAATAGGGTTCCTTCTTGCCAAGAATGTGACCATCGCCCGTGAGTTCCCTGATAAGAAATGAAACCCCATGCAGTTTCCCCTTGCTCAAGCCCCTCCCCCCTCAGACTGGGACGCCGAGGGCTCTCACTTCTTCTCCACCTTTTATCTCAGCCTGTGGATTCCCTGGGGGGTTCCCTGCCACCTCAGATCGTAATCTCGGTTGCAGTTTTAGACACGTCAGCAAGTTTCGCCAGGCAGTGTGAGGGAGTATGAATGCTAATGCCTCCGTCTGGGGATTATGTTAATACATTATCCTGAACTGACACTTAAAAATTGCACATTTTAATTGGCTGCCTCTTCCTTTCCAAGTCCAGGATCGTATAGTGTTTAGTATGTGGGAGGGTGGAGGTTGCTGGCGAGATGCCCTTGGCTGGGTTGGAAGGATCGCTGGCCTGGGAGTCAGAAGTCCTGGATCTGGTTCCCAGGTGTGTGACCGGGGGCAGGTCCCTTCTCATGCCTGCGCCTCACTTCCTTCATCTGGAGTGTGATGAGGTAGGGCTTGGCAGCCCTGACGGCTCCTTCCAGCTCTCACCTCCTGTGACTTTCGGACTGCCAGAGTCCCCCCAGGTTTCCTGCCTTCTTCCTATCATCTGTGCCCTGAATGCCAGGACTGACAGCCACACTATTTCTCTCCTGACTCTGGAACTGCTTTATGTTGGGGATACATTTTTCCTGCCTACTTAGTAGCTACCTGGCTCTTACCTTCCAGACCTCTCAGCCTGAGTCCAAACTCTACCCCAACTGGAGTTAAATATACTAAGGATGGAACTGTTTTAAGTCCCTTCCCTGAATCCGTCCTTTCTCTGATGCCCGAAACAAGGTTTCTTGGGAAAATTGTTGAGTCTGTTCTGTCCTGGAATCTATGGCCAGTTAGTTGATAAATATGATCCTCTTTTTCCTCATTGAATACCTAATTGGTGACTTCTGGGGGTACACCCCTCTCCTTGATGTTGTCAGTGGCTGCCCGGGGCAGGTGTCCACCATCTCTCACCTGGAGCCTCCCAGACCCCCAGCACTACTCCTTTCTGGCTTGTCGCTGATGTTGCCCAAACCCCCTTATTTCCCTCTGCAACAGCCTGTCCCTCCTTCAAACCCCACAACCTGGCCCCTAATCTCAAGGACCCACACCCAAACACCCTCACCATGGTCCATGTCTTGAAGTTATCTGCACACCTCCCCTCCTATTTCTGCCCAGAGTGATATAACTGAATGCTTGAATAAATATGAAACGTGGAGGCAGGAAGACATGAATTTTGACCCTGCCCTTACCACTATCTATTGTGTTCTTATGCTGTCCCTTTAATTTATGGAGGCTCGGTTCTCCTACATACAAAATGGGACAGATAGGTCTTCCCTTGCCTATCTGCCAGGGTGGTAGCAAGGATCATATGAGATGATGAACGTGCATAGGTTTATAAAGGATAATGTGCTGTACATAGGAGAAGAGTTACTTGGGTGCTTCTCCAAATGTCTTCTCGGGGGCAGCTATATCAGGACTGACTGGGGATGGTAATAAAATGAATGTTCTGAGGCCTGGCCCAGAGCTACTGAACCAGACTCTCTGGTGGTAAGACCCAGTCTGATGCAAAAATCCTCAACTGAATATTAGCAAATCTATATATAAAAAGGATGATACAACATGATCAAGTGAGATTTATTCCAGGGATGCAAGGATGGTTCAATATTCCCAAATCAATTAATGTGATCTACACATTAACAAAAGGAAGGATAAAAATCACAAGATCATCTCAAAAGAAGCAGAAAAATCATTTGACAAAATTCAATACCCGCTCATGACATAAATTCTAATCAAAGTTGGTATAGAAGGAACATATCTCAACATAATAAAGTTCATTTCTGACAAACCCACAGCTAATTTCATACTCAACAATGAAAAGCTAAAAGCTTTCCCTCTAAAATTCAGGAACAAGACAAAGATGCCCACTCTCACCACTTCTATTTAGCATAGTATTAGAAGTCCTAGCTACAGCAATCAGAAAAGAAATAAAAGGCATCCAAATTGGAGGAGAAGAAATGAAACTGTCACTATTTGCAGATGACATGACACTATATATAAAAAACCCTAAAGTCTCCACTGAAAAACTATTTGAACTAATAAATGAATTCAGTAAAACTGCAGGATACAAGATTAATGTATAGAAATCTATTGTTTTTCTATACACTAATAATGAGCTATCAGAAAGAGAAATTAAGGAAACAATCCCACTTACAATCATATCAAAAAGAATAAAATACCTAGGAATGAACTTAACCAAGGAGGCGAAAGACCTATGCTCTGAAAACTATAAACTATTGATAAAGGGACTTGACAATGATACAAAGAAATGGAAAGATATCCCACATTCTGGGGCTTGAAGGATAATGTTAAAATGTCCATATACCCAAAACAATCTACAGATTTAATGCAATCCCTATCAAAATGCCCATGAGATATTTTTTCACCGAGCTAGGACAAATAATCCTAAAATTTATATGGAATCGCAAAAGTCCCAGAACTGCCAGAGCAACTTTGAGAAAAAAGAACAAAGCTAAAGGTACCATGCTCCTTGCCTTCAGACTATACTATAGAGCCACAGTAATCAAAACAGCATGGTACTGGCACAAAAACGACACTCTGATCAATAGAACAGAATAGAGAGCCCAGAAATAAGCGGATGCACTTCTGGTCAATTAATCTATGATAAAGGAGGCAAGAATATACAGTGAAGAAAAACTATCTCTTCAACAAGTGGTGCTGGGAAAACTGGGCAGCTACCTGTAAACGAATGAGACTAGATCACTTCCTCACACTATATACAAAAATAAACTCAAAATGGATTAAAGACCTAAATGTAAGACCTGAAAGCATAAAAATCCTAGAAGAGCGCATAGGCAGAACACTCTGACATAAATCACAGCACGATTTTTTTTTTTTTTTGGCTCTGTCTCCTAAAGCAAAGGAAATAAAAGCAAAAATAAACAAATGGGATCTGATTAAACTTAAAAGGCTCTGCACAGAAAAGGAAATCGCTGACAAAATGAAAAGACAACCTACTGAATGGGAGAAGATATTTGCAAACGATATGATAGATAAGGGGTTAATACCCGAAGTATATAAATAGCTCATACAACTCAATTTCAAAAAAATAAAGAGAACTGAAATATGGATAGAAGACCTAAATAGACATTCTCCCCCAAAAGATAGGCATACGATCAACAGGCCCACGGAGAAATGCTCGACATTGTTAATCATCAGAGAAACGCAAACCAAAACCGTAATGAGACCTCACACTTGTCAGAATGGCCATCATCAAAAAGTCTACAAATAACAAATGTTGGCAAAGATGTGGAGAAAAGGGGACTCTCTCTCTCTGTTGGTGGGAGCGTAAATTGGTGCAGCCACTATAGAAAACCGTATGGAGGGCTCTCAGAAAACTAAAAATAGAACTACCACATGATCCAGCAATCCCACTACTGGTTACATATCCAAAGAAAACAGAAACACTAATGTGAAAAGATACATGCACCCCAATATCCATAGCAGCATTATTTACAACAGCCAAGAGATGGAAGCAACCTAAGTGCCCACCAACAGGTAAGTGGATAAAGAAGGTGTGGTGTATTTATACACAAAAGGAATATTAGCTCAGCCAGAAAAAGAATGAAATTCTGCCACTTATCACAACTTGGATGGTCCTAGAGACCACTGTGCTTAGTAAAATAAGTCAGAGAGAAAGACAAATACTGTATGCTATCACTTATATGTGAAATCTAAAAAAATGAAACAGAGGAAGGTATATAACAAAACAGAAACAGACTCACAGATACAGAGAACAAACTAGTGGTTACCAGTGGGGAGAGGGAAGCGGGGAGGGGCGAGACGGGGGCATGGGCCAGGCTCTGAGGCAGAACCAGAAGAGCCCATGACAGGGTAGGGATAGCCGTCTTTCTGGATGGCGGCTGCAAGGCTTAAGAGATTGGAACAGTGGCCTCGTGCAAAGCTCTGTGGTCCTGGATTTCTGTGCTGAGCTTGGCGATGGCTCTGAGTTGCAGCTTTTTGTCTGCAAAGAAAGACAGCCCACCTGTCTCCCTCATCGGACTGGGGACTCCCCTTGGACTTTGCGTCTCTCAGCAGACTGCGATTCTCTAGGACAGGGTTGGGTTTCTCATCAGACTGGAACAGCCACCAGGGCAGGACTGTGCTCTTTTCACCAGACTAGGTGGTCTCCTTGGCAGGGCTATTTCTCTGCCAGCAGCCTGAGCCCCTCCACTCCCCCCCCCCCCCCCGCTGCCCGAGGGGCTTTGCCCTTTGCTTTGTAAGCAGTAAAAGACAGAAGGCAAACAGCTTTCTTTTACAGGTTGTTGGCTTTTAAGTAAAGATAGTTAAAATAATTTATATCTTGCTCAGGGGGAAAACTGGAGAGAGGAAGGAGGGGTAGGTTTTCCTGGCAAGGAAAAGCCGCATAAAATGTCCTGCTAAGTGCTCACTCAGCGGCCTCTGTTCCTTCAAGCGCAGAGCAAACACCCGTGATTAAAGCGAAACTCTGGGGATGGCTTAATGCAAGCGCTGTGGCTGCGGGTTTGACCCAAAAACGTTGTGGCTGGGAGTCGGGCTTCCCAGAAGATTAAGGGCAGAGATGGGAGGACCGGTCCCCTGGCGAGAAGAGGCGCTGGAGGGAGGGTGGTAGCTCCCAGCAGGTATGATTCCCATGACTTGGGATTCAACTTCTGTTCACTAATTTTTGTGCTGAGCTCCAGGGCAGGAGCTGGACTAGGTGGCAAGGACCTCAGTTTCTTCCCCAACTAACCACCTGTGTTACCTGGGAAACCCCTCAGTCTCACTGAGCCTCCGTCTTTAAGGACCTTGGGCTCCTCCGTAGCCCTAATATTCCAGAACCCTCATTCTAAGTCCGTTAAGCGTGCTCACAGCCTCCTGAGCTTTCTCTTAACACAGTCTGTAATTGTACAGGGTGTCCACGAGGCCTGGAAACACAGGGAACTATACAGCAAGTCAACAAGGACTTCTTTCAACTGTTAAAAAATAAAATGGTATCTATGTTTCCAGACCTCACTGGCATAGATCTACATGTGTGAGAGTATTTGATAAACGCCTGTCTCCTCCACGGGACTGGAAACCCCAGGAGGACAAAGACCAGGAGTTCGCTCCCTGTTGCCTGCCCAGCACTCCGTGCAGGGTTTGACACGTACGCAGAACTCACTGAAGTATCAATTAAATGTATTAATAAATAAGTGAATGGCCAGGCTTGTCTTGGGAGTGGGGAGGACAATGCAATAAAGCGGGAACGCAGAAAGTGGGCTTTGAGAGAACAGGCGCAGATGTTCGCGACCCTCGGCTTATTAACCAGGCCCGCGATGGTGCCGAGGGGTGGAGTGTCTTCCCAGAGGACTGGGCTGTGATAAAAGAAACAAAGGTGGGGGAGCTAAGAGCCAGCATGTAGAGACGAATCCACTCATCACTCAGCATCTTGTGAACATTTATAGATCCATTCTTTGTCTTCAAAGGGTAGCCGTATCCTTTGATAAAGGATTAGACTCCTGCCCACAGAATTTGGACTCACGACAGGTCAATCCATGCGCAGCCTGGCATCGTCAAAGACACACAGCAGGCGCTCTCTCTCTCTCTCTCTCTCTCTGGATGGGACAGAGAGAGCAAGCGAGGCTGGTACCCAGCCCTGGGGCTCTCTCGGGGTCTTTGTACATGTTAGGTCCTCTTACCTGGAAGGCCCAGCCCCCTCCCACCCCACCCCTAACTTGCCGTCCACTTGGCTCCATCTCTCAAGACACTGTTTGGTGACCACACCCTCTATGCAGGTGAAACTGACCATTCCTGCTTTGGGCCTCGCTGGGAAGATGGACGTTTTTGTATCATGCTTCCGACTGTACCAGCCATAAACCACGGAGGATGTATGCAGCCATGTTTCCAGATTTGGTGACCGTCCTGTCTGTGCATCCAGTAGGTGGTGGGCTCCTAGACCTGTTGGCGTGGCCAGGTTACGCGTCGGGCTCCCCTCACACCGGGCGCGCCGGTCACTGTCTAGGCTCCCGGAGGTTAGGGCGAGCTGTCTTTCTGAAGCCTGGCGTACAGGTGCTTCTCCTTCCTCTTCCACATGTAAACCAGAAAGCTCAGTAAGGGCTTGGTGGTGGGCTAGGAGAAGAACCCATGCTGTCTAGGGGGACCCAAAGGACGAGGCAGCGATGAGTTCTGCCTGTTCCATGTGGCGCCAAGGCCTGCCAGCATGCTGTCCGGTGGCCGTCAGTGCCGTGATGGCGGTGTAGGTGGGTTGCTTAGAACTCTGAGCCTTTCCTAGTACTTGGGTGCCGGCTAGGCAGGGAAAGCTTTGCTTCGAAAGGCAGACACTGCAACTTGACGACATTTAAAGGCAGCTGCAGGTTGGGCTAGAGATGTGCTAAAGGTCCCTTGCCATTCTAGAAGGTTATGAACTATCTAATTGAATAGTATTCATTGCATGGTGAAAAGTAACTACTACCTCCTTTAAAACATTTAAGATCCAATTTAAACAGTACAGTTGATTGAAAACTTACTGTGTACCAGGCACAGTGGCAGTGGTTTTTGCATTTCCCTACTCCAAATAACCCAGTAAGGAAAGCTATGTTTATCCCACTTTTGAAAGAACAGAGAATCGTCAGAATTCAAACAAGCTGCATCAGGTCACAGAGCCCGTGAACAGTTGAGTTAACTCCAGACTGTTGGCTCGACAGACTGCATCTTTTTACTAGTCTACACTACCTAATCTTTTACTGTTTGCCTAGCAACAGAGAAAATAGTTTCCATAGCAACAGTAGTAAAAATCAGTGTCGGTATTGGATAATCTGATTTAAAAAAGAAAAAACCCACTTAAAACTCTCTGTGAGCTATATTCCGCATCTGGGAAAGTATATAAAAGGAAAGAATTCCAACTACAGAAGAGACTTGTGCATAAAGAAAGGTCCCAACCACGCATTATTTATACTCTTCTAAAAAGTGGCAGCAAGAAATGTCCAGTAACACGGGAACAGGTAGGTGCAGTGTGGCGCTGTCGTTCGGTGTAATGTACACAGTCTGGTGTGGGGTGGTCCCACTTAATGTTCATCCCTCTCTGTTTCTGGGAACTGCCCCCATTTTCTGGGAACTGATTACCTCCGCCGGAGGGGGTTTTGTCATTTTATGTGACCCTTTTCTCTTGCTCCAGGTGGTTGGCCCAAGGTGGGCATCTGACCCAAGCTGGGCCATTCAGTCCCTCTCCTGGAGCTCTTAGAATGAGTCTGGATAGAGCTCAGGTTCTCTTGGGGAACACGGAGTGCACTGGGTCATCAAGCATATTGGTTGGTGGCCATGTCCTGCCACTGTGGACTGTGGGCCAGGGACAGAGGAGGGGTTCAGGGTAGGAGGTCAGGGGGAGAGAGAGAGAGACAGATAGACAGACAGACAGACAGAGAGAGGGAGAGACTAGATCGCAGCGAAGCCATTTCTCCCCTTGCCTTCCCCAGTCCTAGAAGGTGGTGACTGCTTCTCGAAGTTACTGCTCTCTGGGTCACGCCAGCACCCTGCACTGGCTCCTGCAGACTTTCCAACACACGGGTTACAAGCTTCCCAGATGAAACGCTCTCCGTTTGAAATCCCTCATTTCTGTATTCCCGACCATATATGCACCTTATTTAACTTTTTGAATCTCACTTTCTTCATCTGTTAAAAAAAAAAGGAGTCATAATCCTTAACGCACAAAAATGTTGGGAGAATTTGATGAACTAATGACACTCAAGTGCCCGGCACAGAGTTGGTGCTAAAAGATGTTGGTTCGCCCTGCGACTTAACAGTCAACCCATGTATGTATGCAGGAGGCGCTCTCCTCTTGGTGATTTGCTGAGAGCACTGATCTCCAGGAACCATGCCCTAGGTGGTTAGAAGCCATGCCCAGCAGAGCCCCCTCACCCTCCCACCACAGTCAAACCAGAGGTGTGGCTCTGCTTCAGTCATGGTCAGTGCAGACTCACAGGCAGGTTGAAACAAAGAGTATTTAGAATGGTGTTTGCAAAACCTTTCCTCTCCTTAGCATCCCCTATTTTAGTCACTCCAGCAGATTCTAATTTGGTCTCAAAAATATCCTTCAACGGCCCCAGGCAAGTGTCGTATGTCATGCCAAAGGTGGGTACCCGAAGCTCAACTTCCATCCTGTCTCCTCACAGTCAATCATGAATCCCTGGAAGTCACTGAGGGAGGAAAGAGGAAAAGCTACCCTCCCTTTGATGGTGGAGTGGATGACTGCAAGATCACCTCTGGGTGCTGGGCTCTGTGTTTGGGACTCTGAAAGCATCACCTCTCGTTCAATCCTCACAACAACCGACAAGGCTGGGGGTGGGTGAGTGATGTTACGTCCCTATTACAGATGAGGAACTTGAGAGGTTAGGGGGGGGACTCAATGTCCTGCCATCCAGGTGGGTAGAGCTGGGGCTTGAAGCCCTCCCTGGCTGGCTGCAGGGCAGCCGGATGGAGGGTGAGATCTGCCCTCTAGGTCCTCCCTGTGGACACCTGACTCAGCCGTCCACAATCAAAAACTGGGAAACAGACGAGCTTTGGAATCTGACTATGTGACAGTTTGCCGCCCCGAGCCCCTAGCTGGCTCACAGCCAAACAGTGGCACCTGGGCTGAAACAAGAACGCTCACGCAGGTTAGGCAGACAAGGACGCCACGCCCAGCCCACGCCTTCGGAGCACCCCCGTCTGTGCCAGCAGAAGGAGGCTGCATCCCACCAGGGTCCACACCTGCGGGACCTTGGCTTCTGGCTGGCTGGATTCCTAAGAGCAGCCACAGCCTAGACAAGAAGGAGGGAAGGAAGGAAGGGGGAGGAAGCCTTTGGAAGGATCTAGAAGTCTACACGGTAAATACCAGGGCTACCATCTGTTTGGGAGCTCTTGTTACTTCGGTCACTCCCGGCGGTGAGGGTGGGTGCGATACTAGCCCAAACCTGGGGAAACCTTCTGTGCTGATGTCAACTGACGGGTCCCGTCAAGTCCTTCTGTTTCTCACTGCTGTTTCTGTCTTGCTCCTTGACGTCTCTCCCCACTCTGAAAGCGCGCTTGCTTATTTTTATCCCACGTTTGAAGGAAGCGTTTGATGACATCTCAAGTCTGGGTGAGGTTAGGTTAACCGGATAATATTACAGGGATAAAACAGATGGAGGAGTTACTATTAGTTATTATTTTAACATTGTAGGGAATTCAAGGAAATTTAAATATCTTAGAACATGTAAAGTAATAAGTAAAAATAACCAAAAAAAAGTTGCAGATGAGAAAGCAAGTAAGATCAGTTAAAAAAAAGTAGATTAGATGACTGAAAGGAAAAAAAAATTGCAAGTAAGAGAAGCTGGTCGGAAACAACATTTGAGATGAGTCAGCCACTGCACGTGAACTTTGAACACAGATCCTGGGCGCCATGTCCGGAAACAGAAGCAATTTTCATTGTTTGATAAAAAGACATTGTCCAGGTTCAGCTCGTGCTTAAATCTAGGAGGACAGGTGGGCTGGTGACATGTTACTGAAGAGAAGCAATTGCAACTTTGATAACATTAATATACACCTCTGCTTGAGCCAGAGGAAGTGTGTGTTCTCTAATGAGTTTCAATTCACTATCTTTCTTTTTTTTTTTTTTTTTTTTTTTTTTTACGTTTCATGAGACACAGCAGGATGGTCCTAGAGAAATCGAGGTGTTGAGGCACAGAGGCAGTGAAGCAATCTTTCTGTTGTTTCCACTGTAGGTTTTAATTGAAGGAGGAACTGCTAATGATTTTTCTAATGAGCAAAAATGACCCCACGCTACAGCAAAATCTAGGGCCAGTGCCAGCTTTAACTCAGGGGAAGGAAGGGCACGCATGCTGACTGAGCACAGTGCATCCAGCATCGCTCTCAGCAGGACTGTGGACCTGAATCCAGCTCTGACTCAGAGGCCTCCCCTTCCCGGTTGGAGCTATCTGCCTTGGGCTTGGGTTTTTTTCATAGACTGGGGACCAGCCATGACTGGCCCTGCATGTTTGCTTGGAATCCTGCAATGTCTAATGGGGGACATTTGGAGTTCAAGGAGTCCTTTCCTCTCGTTGGACCTGATGGGGAAACTGGGCTGGAGTGAGGGCAGAGACAGGAGAACTAGACTTCACACTTAGATCAATAAGAAAGTGGAGCATAAGTGCAATGTGAAATGATAATAATTTATAAGCTGCTTGCATCCCAGCTGTGCCATTTCACCTGCCCAACAGCCCCATGAGGTTGGCAGGAGATGACCAGACCTTGGGTTTCTAGAGGATGTCCTACTGTGCCACGGAACATCGACCCAGGTCACGTACTCCCCACATTACCTGGGGAAGGGATCATTTAAACCCATCCCACAGACAAGTAAACTGGGATGCAGAAAGGAGAAGCCAATTGCCCAATGTCACCAGGAAGTGGCAAAGCTAGGACTTAAATCAAGTTCACCCAACTTCACAGTCAGGTCTTGTTCAATCTTAACCACACCGCCCTCCACACACATATTGAGATGAACCAGAAGACTAGCACTTAAATATCATAACACCGTTTACAAAGTGCATAGAGATTAAGATCCTAGGTCTTAATTCTGCCTGAGTTCAAACTCCAGTCCTGCTGCTTCCAGGGCTGTGCCACTTACATAACCTCACTGTGCCTCAGTTTTCTTATCTGTGAAATGGAGAGCATGAGTACCTTCCTTATCGCTTTCTTGTAGGAATTAAAGAATGAAGTGAGAAAGCATTCAGATCAATGTTCTGTTCATCACTTAAAGAATATTATCCAATAGCATTTTTATTATAAAAGTAATAATAAGATAATAAGAAGAAATAAAATTTAAAAGTTGACACATATCTTTCCTGACATCTCAGCTTCGGGCTGGTTTGGTAGAAAAATGGAAAATATAGAACCATAAAGAAGAAAACAGATATCACTAGAAGCCCAGCCCACAGCCATGACCACAATGCTTTGATGTTTTTCCAGCCATCTTTTCCTAAACCCATACAGAATACATACGTTGACAGTTTTTATCCAGTCTTTTTAATTCAGCATTAGGACGTGGGCCTCTCCCAATGCTATTAAATGGTTTTTAAATGTAACTTTTAGTCATTACAGAATTATCCATTCTACAGGTGAAGTGTGATTTATGTCCTGTTACATCATGGTTCTGGGAGGTCGGCTATTCATTCATCCTTGGTTGGCGATGCTGTATCCGGTCACTGTTATCTCCCTGACACGAGTGCTTGGCACACAGTAGGTAGTTTGTTAATGTTTAAGTGAGTGAAAACTTATGTTTTGATAAGCACTTCCAGAGAGTTCCTACCGATCTACATTCCTACCTTCGTTGTATGAGTGTCTTTCTTATCCCCACCCCACCCCACCCACGTTAGGTTTAAGAATTAAAAAAAAACAAAACTACTAATTTGCTAAGTGAAATATGGAATCTCATTGTCAAGTTTTTCCTTATTTGATGATGGTGAGGTTGAACGTTTATTCTTATATTAGTTAGCTATCTGTATTGTATTTCCCCCTCTTCCCCCTTTCTTCTTTTCATCTTTCCGGCCTTCTTTTGAAAGCGCAGGATCAGCCCAGTAGCCTGGACACATTTCTCTTAGACGTCTTCACAATTCCACAGTCTCTGTGAAGCTCATGACGTGGACCTGGGGGCTTGCTAATTCCTTTAAGGCGACTGCATTCATAAGTTCAGGTGTTCATTCATTCATTCCGAGGGAGCTGTGACAACTCTCAAGGTATTCATGAATTTCTTGCTCGAGTTTAGGGAGTTGGCAGTTGCTACACAGCTTTCCAGGCATCTCAGCTCAGACTGCCATTTTGTTTTCCTGGTAATTCCATGCACCTCTTACAAAAATTCAATTATGATTTTGCAGGCAGCTTCATCTAAGGCATTAGCATCCAGTTAATTACTGAGAAGTGATGACAATTGAAGAAAAATGGATTTTATTTTTTATCATGGCAACAGCTCCCTCCCTACCCACCTGCCCCATACAGGAGCATATTTCTTTGGCACAGATGTCCCACCTGCTGCTCAGGGAATCACAGACTCACAGAACATTCCAGAACTGGAGAGGTCAGGAGATTCGATCTCTTGCCTCCAGGGGAATGTCCAAATCCTCCTGGAAAGATGTTGCCCATTCTTTTCTGGGCGTATCTTTGGAAACCAAAGCCTCCCTACCTACCTATAATCCATCATTCCATGGTCTTCTCACTGATGAGCAAGACATTCTTTCTTTAATCAGAATGAAGTCATCGCTGCTTTCATTTCGGCCACTTACTCATATGCGTCTTTGGAAAGCTCTCTGGCTTGTGACTTTCTCATTTCGAGAATGATGGTCCTGGAGTAATGACTGTGTCAAGTCATAACTCTAAAGTTCAGGATGCAAGTAAAGTGCTCCGCATGTGGGGGTTGCTGGATAAATGTCGTTTCCTCTTTCTGCCATGAGTTTTGTTTCAACAGTGGGGCGAGAAGGGAACCAGCGCTAACTAGGGGTCTACCATTTAATGGCATCTCACTTGGGGATTTCCTCTACGTTGTCTGCTCAAATATGCACAGCAGTCCTGGGGACCAGATGAAGGAGGTGATGTTCAGAGAGGTACAGTTCTCATTCAAGGTCACACAGATTCGATGGTTCTCTTCCCATTGCCTCGTGGAGAACTCCTAGGTGGTACTAGGGATGGTAGGGGTGGTCCAGGGGAGGGAGTAGCAGGAAGCAGGAGGAGCCCATGCTCCCACTGAAGAGTCAGGATGCCTTCACCAGATGCCCAGCGCTGCAAGGTCACGAGTGCTACGTGCTCTGGTGTTTCAGAGATGGATGAGATCCCTACAGACTGAGACACTGGAGAAGCAAGGCTTCAGGTCTGAGATTGGTCCCAGAGGGTGAGATCATTCAGATAAACAGCAAAACAAAGCAAGAGGAAGGAAGAGATAACAAAGGCAAAAAAAGGCAGGAGTGGGCAAGGAGGACCGAGCGAGGTGGCCCTGGAGCAAGAGGTTCGCACAGGGCGATGGGAGAGAGACTTCTGGAAAGGGAGGTGGGCATATGGCGGGTGGAGGCCTTCCAAGGTCAGATGAAGGGATCTAGGTTTTTGATTCATTCTTGAGACCTGGGTTCCCAAAGTGAGCCACAGAGCACTGACTCTGGGCAGAGCCCCTTTCCTGGTGAGTTACAATGCAAATTGGCGTGGTCCAAGCGTCTTGAGCAATCCCAAGGGAAAGAAAGACACGGTAGGTATTTATTTTTAAATTTTTACCTGGGGAAATTTTCAATTAAATAAGGTTTTGTAAAAGATAGAACCTAGCAGCCTGGGAATGGAAAGACTTCCTTCCCGGGCCAGGAGGCAGTTTTGTCATGCCCCAGGGGTGAGACATTCAGAAGAAGAAATCACCTGCTGGAGGCTGGGATGGCTGGGCTACTTTCTCCCAGTAGCCTCTACCTGGCCTCCCTCTTCCTCTCAAGGATCTGTGGCTCATCAAATCCTTTCCCATCCGTAACACACCTGGTCTTCACGGCAATGCTGTGACGGGGTGGTCATCCTCATTATAGAGATGAGGAAACAGAGTCTCAGGACTGAAGACCCTCCCCGGATGCTGCAGCCAAGTGGGGGCAGTCGGGATGGATGCCTCGGCCCCAGCCCCAGTCTCTGAGTGTGGGGTTCTCTCCCCCCGTACCCTGCTCCCTGACTCCTCCCCTGCCCTTCCCAGGGTGTCCTTGAGGGAGGGCGTAGGTTGAATTTCTTTGCTGCAGGGGAGGGAGTGCATGTGAGAAAGAGGATGGAGTTAACTGATCTGGGGGCAATGTGGTCACAGGCTACGCGGGGAAAGTCTAGGGAAGTAATTTTTCTGGAGAGCTTGCTGCAGTCTCCACACCCATGAATGTATTCCAGCCTTTGGTCAAGGCAGTGGAGAGCATTGTGTGTGGCGAGTTCTTGGATGTAGTAACGGTAGGTTTTACTTTTCTATTTTGATGAAATTTACAGGGTGTATACTTCCACAATCTATGGGATGTACGTCTCCCAGGTAACGCAGCTGGTTTCATGTCTATGGTGTACACTAAGGCCATTCCATCCCCCTACAGGGAGAGGTTGACCAGTTGCCCAGTGCTGGTCAGCTCCTGGAGGGACGCCTCTACCTCACCTAAGCTCTCGCTCCTTCCGGAGGCAGCTCACATCCAGTGACTCATCCCTGCAGGCCACGGAGGCCCAACTTAGGATGGCTCTGAAGGGCCAGTTACCTCTGAGTGCCTGTGGGTTTGGCCAAGGCTCTCATTGGGTCTACATCACAGTCTGAAGTCTCCCCATTGCCCTGTCCTGCTTCCTTCCCCTCCAGGCCACAAGGGCTGGTTCCAAGGGTGCCCCCTAATGGACATTCTCCAATAAACGACACCTCCGGGTCTGCTTTCCGGGGAACTAGGGTGGCCAGCCTTCCAGTTTGCACAAGACGTGGCACTATCAGTGCTAAGACAGTTCTGGGCACACCAGGACCCCACGGAAAGTCCAACCTCCGACAGTGAGATTCCGTATATTCTTATGTTTTCATGGGGACCAATAATTATTTCTTTCAAAAGTTGGTAGAGGGGTAGGTACCATTTCTCCTTTAACTCTTCCCAGCAATCTCATGACAACCTTGGGGAGAAAGGTATTATTACCCTTATGGGAAGTTAGGGCTCAGAGAAGTTGAGAAATTTTTCCCAGGCTACACAGCCCACAAGCAACCACATGGGATTCAAACCAAGGCTTCATGTGCCCAACACCGGCGCTGTACCCTCCTGGCCCTATTCCCTTTTAAAACGCTCACCTTGGCTGTATGTCCCAAACACTGTCCCACACACAGCCGCAGGTGACTGAGTGCAGAGAGGAGGGCTCACAGAACGCCAAACTAGCTGGAACTTTTTGAAAAACAAAATCATGCTCTTTTTCCCCAATGCCCACCTTCCCAGGCAGCCCCAGTTCTAAGCATCTGAACTCTCTGCTAATTACTGTCACATTAATTAAAAAATAAATCCCCTTTAATTTCATAACAGGTGGTTTGTGAGGCTGGAAGAGAAGTTGAAACTTGTGTGTAATTATTGTGTGGCTTATTTGCATTTCTAATTGCTTCGGGGGACACCTAGGGCCAAGCTTCCAGGCTCCTGGCTGTCTTTCGCCTCCACTGGCTGTTAGCGGGGGTGGCAGCATCTCTCCAAGTACCACCTGTGGGGGTAGCAGCTCCAGCTGGAGTCCCGAGACTTCCCATCCACACGGACAGCGCCGGCGCGGGCTTGCCGTGAAGCGCCTCTGACTCAGCGAGCACCCCGCCTGCCCAGCCTCGAGGCTGGCGCTCGGCAGGTGCTCAGTGATGTTGGCTGACCACGGGCGGTTCCCCAACGAAACCTCCGCTCACTTACTGACCCAGTCGCCAGATGGGCACACTGAGGGCTGGCAGGTCTAGTCTCTGATGGAGCAACACTTACACGTGCCCTACAGATGTGTCTCTGAGACGTCGTCTGTAAACCGCGGTTCTGTGTACTCAGCCCATTTCCCTTTCTGACTTCTGAATCACTTTGGGTACTTGCTTTCATTGTTCAGGGGCTTCCTAACACTTAAGATTTAAATTTCTTTGACCATTTCTGCCACCCAAGTCGTTCTATAAAGGAGTCAACGGACCACAGAAGAATACTTACATGCATTATAAGCACTTTTCTAATTAATGCCCAGATGTGGTAGAAAGACTCTCGGCTTTGGAGTCAGACCTATCAGGGTTTGAATTCTGGCTCTACCACTTAGCAGCTGAGAGACCCCAGAGAAGTTACTTAACCTCTCTGGGCCTCAGTATCTTATCTGTAAAATGGACAAAATTATAACCTCGTTCAGTGTTCTGCAGCGTTTGGCTATACGTTGGAATCACCTGGGGAACTTGAAAAAAATCACCTTGGATGGCACTTAGGACTGATTAAATCAGACTGGGGGTTGGAGTCGGGGCTTGGCATCATAATTTCAAAAGGCTACCTAAGTGATTCTGTTGTGCAGCCAGGGCTGGGGACCACTGCCTGAGCCCCTCAGGAGATGCTGGTTTCAGCCCTCCCCTTCCTCTGCCCTGGGGAACGCGGCCTGACCATGGTGGGTCTGGGAGAAGCTGCGGGTCCTGGGAAGCTTACTGAGACTGAAATCTGGCCCCAGAGGACAGGATAGAGACCCAAGAACTTGCTAGCTCATGAGGTGGGGCTTGGTCAAGGCACAAAGCCATCAGCCTCTTCGTCTTCCTGGCCAATTAAAACAAGAGACCCAGTCCATCAGCAGAGTCAGGTGCTCGAACAAAAAGAGGGCCAAGAATGATGTCACTGAGGAAATGGCAGGAAATTTTATTTCAGAGTGGTCTTACAGTCCTCACCTCTCTGGATCCTCATCATATCCCTACAAGATGGGCACCGAGATGCCCATTTTACAGATGAAAGAGCTGAGGCTCTGCAGAGTTAAGGAACTGACTCTGGATCCTTTCAGTAGCAGAGCCATGAGTCAAACCCAGTCTGTCTGATTCCAAAATTTTTTGTCTTTCTCCCATACATATAGCCTTCCTTATGGCTTACTATAAACTCTGTCCTTGTGGTTTCTCACGCCAGACATCCCGGAGTCACCTTTGACTCCTTTCTTTCCCTCCCAGCCCACACCTAACCCACTGGGAAATCCCACTGTCTCCCTTTACGATATACCCAGAATCCAAGCATGTCACCACCTCGTGGCCACCGTGCTGGTCTGAGCACCCCCATCTCTCACCTAGAGGACGGATGGTCCCCCAGCCTCTGCTGTTGTCCACACCGTGAGCCTGCGGCACAGCAGCTGGGGTGACCGATGACGCGTCTCCCCGACATTGCCCTGCACGGGTTTCCATCCCACTCTGGGTCAGCGCCAACGTCCTCCCCGCGGCCTGGGCTGCTCCGCATGACAGAGCCCTTGTGTCTCCTCCCTGAGCTCGCCCCCCTTGCTTTCCCCCAAACTCTCCAAGCATGCTGCCACTTCAGGCTTCTGCACTTGCTGGAATGTTCTTCCTCCAGGGTCTACATGGTTGGATCCTTTCCCCTCTGCAAGGATTTGCTCAAATGTCACCCTGTTTAAAAACTGAAATGAGCCCACTGGCACACCCCATCCTCTCTCCTCCTCTATTTTTCTCCAAAGCCCTCATCACCATCTGGGACACTGCCCAGGGAGACTTACTGACATTTATTGTCTGTCTTCTACAACTAGATTTTTGTCTGTTTGGATCACTGCTCCATCCAGGGCACCGAGAACAAAGCTTGGTATGTTGGAGGTACTCAGTAAGTACCTGAATGAATGAATGAATGAATGAATCCAGTCATCGCTTCCTGTGAAAAGTGGGATG
The DNA here is from genome assembly GCF_009834535.1 of Camelus ferus. Lineage (NCBI taxonomy): Eukaryota > Metazoa > Chordata > Mammalia > Artiodactyla > Camelidae > Camelus > Camelus ferus. The sequence goes on from NC_045711.1 coordinate 43,540,814, forward strand.
CTCTCTGAGCAGCGGCTAGTGTACTGGGGAACTCTTGTTAGGCAAGGAGGGGTGTGCCCCCCCCCCCCCGCCTGCTGCATCTCCTCTCCTGGGTGTTGGATTCGAGGGGAACATGCACATGACTGTGAGGGACACATGGTCCTACCCTGCAGATCACGCCGTTTAAGTTGTTCAGCACATTTGCTGTCTTATCCTGCCCAGTGGGCTCTGAACCCCGCTCCTTGCTCTGTCCTCTCAGCCCCTCCTGTTCTTTCTTTGTGTCCTGACCTTGCCCTGTCCTCACTCGGCATCACCAGCATCACCACCACCACTGTCTCCAGAAATAATAGTGATCAGGATCTTCCCGTGTACCAGGTACGATGTAAGCCCAGTAAACGTCCCCTCTGTCATTGAAATCTCACAACTCTCCAGCGTAGGTACCACTGTTATCCCTATTTTCTGGATGAGGAAACTGAGACTCAGAAAAGTTAAGTAACTTGCCCGCGGTCACACAGCTAGTGAGTGATGAAGACTGCATTCCACCCCAGGTAATCTGAGTGCAGTTCCTGCCTCTCCTACCTGCTGGGTTCTGCCTTGGGTGCTCGCGAACTGGAAGATTCACGGCCCCTTATCTTCTACTCAGCCTGAAGCCACCTTCCGTACGCTCTTCCCAAGGGCAACGTGGTTCGTCCAGAGCCACGAGTCTAGGGCAGGGCTTCTCAGCCTGGGTATTCCCAGCTGGGCTGGGTGTTTGGGGCTGGACAGTTCACGTTGTGGGGGGCTGTCCTGTGAGTAAGAGGATGTCCAGCAGCATCCTCGTCTCTTTCTCACTAAGCACCGGCAGCATCTCCCTCTCCCCAAGTTGTGACAACCAAGAATGACTCCAGACATGGCCAAATGTCCCCTGTTTTACCCCCACAGTCTAGGGGGGCAGTGGTGGGATGGAGCAGGAGGCCTGAGGGCAGGGACCCTGGTCTATGGGTCACCATAACCTCCAAGGATCCGGTGAGCTCTGAACTCATCCAATAACGCAAGTCCTCTCGTGGTTCTTTTAGGTGAATGACTGGCATTACCAAAGGTTAATCTTACCTGTCACTGGGGCTCACTTCTCAGTGGGCTGCCAAGCACAGTATAGCACAGTGGACTCGGGGTCTGACAGCCTGGATTCAAGACCGAATTCCATCACTTACTAGCCACATGTCCTCGGGGAAGTTGCTCCATCTCCCCGGACCTCTCCTGTAGATGAAAGCCAGCCTTGCACCCTGAGATGAGGCCTGCAGGGGGCTTCGTGCAGGGACAGGAACATGCTGGTCAGGGCCCGCCCCTGTCATCAAGTGAGGTGTAGGGAGCTACTCGACATCGGTGTTCACATGTGACAATGAGTGTGTTGTGGGAGCTTACTGAAGACTTCAGTTTGCTGTTCTGCCCCCAAAGTCCCAAGCCATATGGGTGGCACTGCCCACCTCTCACGCACCTGAGCACCCCCCCACCTCCCAGAGTTAGAAAGCCCTGCAGGGACCAGGGGGGCGGGAGGGCGGTGATCAGTGAGAGCGTCGGCGGCACTGTTGTGAGCTGGTAACTGCTTTCCCATTGCCACCAATTGTGCTTTGCAATGATAAGTTACCATCGGCAATTTAGTGTGTTGTGGGTTGTTTGCTTAACAGTAATTTGGGCTTATGATTCTTCCATGGCTGGCCTTTAAGGCATGTGTGTAGGGCAGTTCAGCTATGAATCATCCATCTCCCGTTCCTAAAGAAAATCCATCTCTAATTTTACCCGCACATTGCTTGCACTGGAACGCCTTCATTCCCTCTCACTTTCCTTTCCTGGGAGCTGAGAGCAGGTGGGGTGGGAGGCTGTGGGTCCTTGTACCCTGCCTAGAGGGGAAAGGGTCCAGAGGGATGAGAGATGCTGTGCTGGATCAACCTTCCCTCTCCCTCCTGTCTTATAGATGGGGAAACTGAGGCCCAGAGAGGTGCAGGGCCAGAGGTCATACGTACTCACTAAAACCTAGTTCTCCTAATTACCTGTCCTGATTACCTTCTCCCACTCACTGGATCTCCTGTGTAGACCAGGACCGCTTCCTCCATGGAGGATACTGGGTCCCCACAAAGGTGGCTTGAAATTGCCCACCCTCAGGTTAGGGGCCCCCTCATAGGTCTTCCAACATGGTGCTGGTCTGGGTAGCTATATGCAGTGCCTAAGAGCTGGGGCTCTGGAGGCCGACTGCTTTCGAGCTGTGGAACTTGGACAAGGAGAAAAAGCAGCATGCATAGCAAGTGCAAAGGCCCTGTGGTAGGAACAATTAGGTTTGAGAGAAAAGAAGTTTAGTGTGACTGCAGCACATAAAGGAAGACAAGATGCTTGGCACAGGGAGACAATTTAGTCTCCCTGGGGCCTTGGTTTCCTCAACTGTGAAAATGACGTTAATGACAGCACTAGCCTCCCAGCTTGGGAAGAATTCAGACCGTTCACGTGGAGGGCTTAGCACAACACCTGACACACAGAAAATTCTCACCAGGTGATGATTATCGGTAATATTTTTGGATGTCCAGAGCTGATGTCTCACTCCCACCTGGAGCCTCTTAGGAGAAAGAAAAAATTGTAACGCCTTCAAGACTGTCAAGGAATTTCATTTGAAGTATTTCATGTGATTCTCAAAATCACCCAAAGGCAAAGATTATTACCCCCATTTTATAGATGGGAAAACTGAGCCTCAAAGGTGTAAAGACTCTGAACTCAAGTCCTGTGGCTTTATGACTGGAGCCCTTCCATTCCTGACACTGGCTTCAGGGCTAACTTTGGTACTCAGGCACTCAAGTCATGCTTTGACTCCCTCCCTCCTCACAGATGCTCAAAGCTGCTCTCTACGTGATTCTGGGCCACAGAGAGGTCATTCTCCCCTCGTTCTGCTCGGGTAGAATCTCTCTCAACTAGATGCAAATGACCTTAGCAGGAATAGCAGAGGCTGTCTGCTATTTCTGTAAAACACATGCAAGAGACGGCGGCAAAGAGCCCGCAAACTCCTGTGATAGGTCCCATCTGCCTGACTGATGGGAAGATGGCTGGGATGGAGCCTGGGTGGGGAGGGGCTGACAGGTTCCAAGCAGACTGCCAGCTTCCCTGTGGACCATGAGTTTTGAGCGCTGCTCGTGGGTGGGGAGAAGCCCTCAGGCATCTCTGCAGCCCTGTCCCTGGCTCAGTTAATGTGCACATAATGAGCAAATCTGGGGCAATGTCAGGACACATTCCTCTGAAATTGTAGCTGATGAAAAAAGACATAAAGGTGGGGAGATTAAGCCATTGGCAGCAGAGACCCAGTCCGGGGGACAGCTTGTAGCTGGGGTGCTGCAGAACTGAGGGGATTTCCCAAATCTCATCACCAGCCTGGAAAGCAAGTACCACCAGACAAATGGCAACATCTACTGTTACAGTAGAAGTCAGGGAGTCGGCTGACATGAACATTCCAGCCTTTACTCCAGGAGTGGGGAAGAGGACTAATGTTTACAGAATACCTACTGTGTGGCAGGCACTGCGCCAGGCATCTTGTCTTCCTTTATGTGCTTCAGTCACACTAACCTTCTCTTCTCTCAAACCTAATTGTTCCTACCACAGGGCCTTTGCACTTGCTATGCATTCTGCTTTTTCTCCTTGCCTTTGCATGGATGTCTCCTTAACACTCTTTAAGTTTTAGCTCAAACTTTGTCCTCTCTGAAAAGCCTTCCAACCGTAGTCAAAGCCTCAATTCCACCCGGCTCCACCATCACCCTCTCCCATGCCACCCTATTTTATCTTCTTTAATGTAATTCTCCAAACCTAAGCATTTTATTTATTCGCTTGCTTATTATTAGAATACAAGTAAGTTCCTTGAGGGTAGGGATTCTTTCAGCCTCATTCATGACTGTATATCCAAGGACAGCACCTAGCACATAGTATGTACTCAGCAAATGTCTCTTCCCATCTGGAGGCTGGGTGGTTTTCCACGGAGTTTTATGTGAACCTCACAAATACCCAAGGAGGGGGTATAACTATTCCATTGTGCATGTGAAGATGCAGAGGATCAGGGAGTGTGAGGGACCTGCCAGTTAATAAGTGACAGAGCTAGGATCCGAACTACGTTTTTGATTTCAAGGCCCTACCTTTGGATACACTACACTGCTTCCCTAGGGGAGAGATGGGGACCTCAGATCGGCAGAACTTAAGACACTACCTGTTAGCATCACCAAGATGCCTTCAGTTCCCATCAAGCAACCTTCTGGTCCTAACCTAGCTTCCTAAGGAGATGGGGCTGAGAGAAGAAGATGCTAACCATGTGACATAAAGGTTTCATGACACCTGGCAGTTCTTGTTAATCACTGGGCATTCCTGTTGATCATCCAGTCTTTTGTGAGCCCCCACCCTGCCCCTGCCCCATGCAGGCTGATCACTCCTGGGGATATTGATATAATCCACTTTTCATCATGCTCAGCTGAGGAGCAGATTCTGCAACCACTGCATGAAGGGAGAGTGGCTGCTGCAAGAGATTCGGGGTGAATGAGGTATGGTCAGATGACATGTTTCAATGTTTGGGGCCAAGTAGCACCACCACACAAATCCCCTTGTGTAGAACATCTCCCCACCCAGAGCAGTGGCCCATTTCTTTCAAATGATATCAGATGGAACAAAATTCCTAGCTAAGCAAAAAATACGGAGGTTGCCTGGAGGCAGGCTGTTATAACGGCTTGCCTGGCTTTATGCCCCTCACATCCCCATCCTGTCTATAACTGAAGCCACGAGCCCACCCCCACTTGTAGGCTGAGCTGGGCTCCAGAATCAGCCCACCTCCCCCGCAGGTCCAGCTCTGACTTGATGCTCCAGTTCTAGGCAAACCGTCTTATATACCTGGACCCTGCTTGCTACTGAATCCCAGTCCTAGTGATCGGATTCATTTCACACACGGCTGTTTTGGGTGTCTAAAGGCAAGTGGGATGGGGATGGGGGCAGTGGCCTCCTGGTTCCCTACCTTCCAAGTTGCAGCTGCCCTGGTGGGCAGCTTCTGGGGTTTACTCTGAGGGTCATGTAGGCATCCAATCAAGAGCCCACGTCTTCATTTTTCCAGCAGCCTTGTAAGTACTCACTTTCCTTTTCTCCCTAAAATGACCATAGTTGTTTCTCTTGCCTGCCCCGGAGACACAGTCCACTATGTGTTGGCTGAGCTCTGGGGATAAACAGACAACTGAGACATGGTCCTGCCCCCAAGGAGCTCAGTTCAGCCTAGCAGGAGTGGGGGTGTGTGTGAACATGAAGGGGAACCCAGGAGAGACTTCCGGCCAGAGGAAGCCCAGAGGCTTCAGATCACCGAGGGTACAGCAGGGTGTCAGAGAAGGCTTCCCTGAGCAGCCTCCAAGGACAAGGAGAAGTTTCACGGCAGAGAAACAGAGGCACAGCCTTCTTGGTGGAGACAGACCATATGTGAGGTTCGTCCAAGTTCCCATGTCTGCCTCTTAACCTGCCCCCAAGAAGTGGCCTCACTTCCTGCAGACTGACTTCTGGGAGCCACCTCTCTGTGCTCCTGGGGCTCCCCATGCTGACTTGAGACCCACACTCTGAGGCCCTCCTCTGTTCCATGTTGAACACCTACCAGACCCTGGGTACCGCTCTAGGCACGGAAGACACAGCACTGCCCGAACAGTCATGAGCACGAGGAGCTCGCATCCTACTCGGGCAGACAATCGACAAAGAAACAAGCAAGATACACGCTGCATCAGATGATGACAAATGCCGTGGGGGAAAAGAAGTGCTATAGGAAAAAATGCTAAGGCAGGGAAGAGGGACCCAAAACTGCCAGGGCTGGTCGCAGTCTTAAACTGGTGGTCAGGACAGCCTTACTGAGAGGCGACATTTGAGTCAAGATCCAAAGAAGGAAGAGGCCATGGAAGTGCCTCCGGGAAAAGCACCAGGCAGAGGGAACAGACAGGCAAAAAACCTGCGTCTTCAACTGTAGTCGACCTGACTTTAAAGGTCAGGAAACCAGAGTCCCGAGAGGCTGAGCGCCTTACCCAGGGTCACAGAAATAAAGTCTGTGGGCACGTGTGTCCTGCCACAAAGCCCACGCCGCCGCCCTCACAGCCTCGCCCCCTCCCCTGAGGCTGCCGGCTTCCACATTGCTGGCAGGCTTTTCCTCCCACCTGTGACCTGGCCCAGGGCCTGTCCGAGTCCCGCAGGTGTGTCTGGTCACCGGTCCCGTCCCGTCTCCACCTGGCCCGCCCCGGGCTCTGTGCTGACAGCTGATGCCAAGCTCATCTCGCTCTTGGCAGGCGGCAGTTCCTATATTTAGGTGGCGCAGGAATCTTCCTGGGATTCTGATGAGCTGCTGTCTTCCCGGCCTCTCCCTGGAGCCGCTCTTCCCTGGATTCCTATGTTGATGCCCACAGAGATCTTCCCAGCACGGCTTACTGCGGGGGTGGGGGCTGTGTAATCGGAGGCGGCAGAAGCTTCTCCAGCCACTGACTCAATTCCTTGTGGCCCAGATCTTGGGCAGGGGTGGCGGCGACATGGGAGGGAGGGGTAGAGATCTCACTAGCTTCTCTGAGAACAGCCGTCCCAAACCATTAACACACACACACACACACACACACACACACACAATCACACACCTAACTACACTTGCATGCACAACTACACACACAATTACACACCTAACTACACTCACACACATATATTCATTCAGTCAATGAATCATTCACTCAATTAATTATTTATTGGAGACCCACTGAGATATCACAAGCATTGTGCAGTGCATGGAAGGGTCGAGTATATAAATAAACGAATAAAGGACTTATTGGTGAGCACTTTCTAAATTCCTGTGGTGGATGCTATCACACCCTGAGGGGTAACACATGCATAGACTCGGGACCCCGTCCAAGCCGGACTGAATTCCAGGCTGTGCGTCTTTGGACAGGACATCAGTAATAATTGCTGTGATTTACAGGGCACTTGTACCCGGTACTGGTCTAAGCACTGTTCGTGAATTTACTCCTTTGCTTTAATCTTTAACTTTTTTCATGTGGGAAATGGAGATGTTAATCCCCTCCTCACCCGGTCGTTGTAAGGATGAAAAAATAGTTGTAAAGTTCCCAGCACTTTGCTTGACCCAAAAGAGGGGCTTCTGAAATGTTCCTTCCTTGCCTTTCTTCTCTGTTCTCAAGTAGCCCATAACCTAGAGGGAGAAATAAGCGGGGAATGTAGCTAATGAACATAAAGTTGAGGGTCAAGTTCCAAAGGAGAGTTGTGACCAAGTGCAGTGGGGGTCCAGAGGAGCGAGGAGTTCCCTTTGGCTGGGAAAATGAAGCAATGCTTGGTCCCGCCTTGTTTCCGGGGTCCTGGAAGCCTACCCTCTCTCCCCAGGTGCACGTGTCACCGAGGTCCTGGCATCCTTCATGCCCGAGGTCCCCTGTCTGAAGGCAGGACCTGCTTCCCCAGGGCTTCAAGTCAAGCCCACCCCTCCTGGCCTCATCCTTGCGGTCACTACAAGGAGAAACACAGTGAGAGCCAAGACAGCTGGCAGAGTCCAGAGTCGGAGCAAACAGAACCCTCCTGTCTTGCACTACAGGGTCCGGACGGCTCTGCACAAAGCCATCTCGACGACTCACCAAGGGTGTCAAATTCAGCTAAAGCTTCAGAGATGACAGTGATGTGTGTGTTTCCTCTGAAGAGCTCAAGGAAGAGGCAGGATTTAGACTTCCTCTGATGAAGAGCATCACTGGGTAACAGACTGGAATCACAGAATCACAGTATCTTATGGCTGCAAGGGACAGCAATGCCTGTCTCCTAGGCAGGTTGTGACGACTAAGTGAGCCGGTGCCTGTAAAGATTCTCCTACAGGGCTCGGCACACAGTAGGTGTACACCCACTGCCCGATCACGTGATCCAGTCCCCTTGTTTTGAAGATGACATGTCAGGCCAGCACATAACACGTAACATGTCCTAAACTACATTTGGCATCGGCACCTCCTCCTTCGCTGGTCCCTGGTACCATTGAATCAGCCCCTCCTCCCTGTGTCTGCCATTTCTCTTGGTGGCGCCACTCCCCCAAGAGGCCAGCTGGCCATAAGTGAAGCCTGAGGGGCAAGCTGAGACTCGTCTCTTGGCCTCTCATTCACTTGCCAAGTTGCAGGGTTTCCACCCCAGAAGTGGCTCCCAGTGGCTTCTTAACCACCGCCACCATCACCCTAGCGGAGTTCCTTGTAATTTCTCACCTGGACCGTTGCCACAGTCTCAACATTGTCCCCCACCTCCCACCTCCATTTTTTGTGTCTCTTCTCTCCAAACAGTTCTACTTATGATGCCAAATGGATTTTGCCAAGGGCAGCTCTGCTCTCACCCCTGCATTCAAAAACCTTCAATGGCTCCCCACTGCCTGCTGCGTTAGGTACAGATTCCTCACTCTGGCATTCAACCCCCAGATTTTTTGGGCTGGCCTCCCAGCCTTCTTTTGGCATCTCTCCTGGATAAATGCTATGCTCAGCAAAACCAGATCATCGGCTGTTTGCCCTACCTGGACTTTCTGCCCCATTTGTCCCCCTCCAAGCCCTCTGCCTGACATGCCTTCCACAATCTCCACTGTGCCCCAGTCCTGCCCATCCTTCAGGGCCCCTCCGATGCCATTCTCTGTAGGAAGAAGTCCCTCTTGTCTCCAACCAGATGTTATCATTTTCCCCCGATGAGTTCACAGAACACAATGGCTCGGACCTCTCCTGAGACTCTTCCCTTGGTGGACCCTGCATGAGGGACATTTGTAGACAGGTCCTATGTCCCATAAAGGGCAGGGATGGAGCTCAGTTCTCTTGAGTCCCCTACAGAACCTAGCAGGGCTGTCTACACCACACACACTCTATAAGTGCCAGGCATTCTGCATCGTGGCCTGGAAAATGAGATTTCCTATTGAGCGGCCAGGTCATCTGAGTCCTCTTCCATCCTTCCCTGGGTCAAGCCTGGGCTGTCTGCTGCGTGAAAAGGGAGACTTCCTGGAATCCGGAGGCTCTGGGACTGCTTGGTGCTGACCGGCCGTTGTAGATGTTGTAAAACTATTAAGCTCTGAGGGTCCTGAGATGTCATCCTTTCTAATGCCCCTATCTTCCAGAAGAAGAAACTGAGGGTCAGAGAGGAGACGTTACTTCTCTAGGGTCACACAGAGGCTGGACTGTAGCCAGAATCTTAGAGACTTAGATCTTAGGCATTGCTAGCTGAATGAACTGATGCATTCCTTTATTTTTTTCCTCTGTTCAGCTTCCTTCACTGAGCACCAGATACCTGCCAGGCACTGCAGAAGGTTCTGAGGATTCAGAGATAAGAAAGAGTCCCTGCTCTCAGTGGACTCACAGCCTGGTTGGTGTGAGGGTGGAAGGAATGGATATGCTGAAGGACTGAATGTGTCAATAGGCAATCTGCAAGGAGAGAGGCATGATGGGAGAACAGAGGAGGGCACCCCTCCCAGGCTTGGTCAAAGGTAAAGATGGTGTCTCCCATTGCCATTGGGCCCACACACACCCCAGCTCCCACCCCGCTCCGAGGGACGGTCCAGCCTCTGCTGTGTCTCTTCCTTCTAACTCCTCTCCCACAGTCCGTGGTGCTGAGACAGTGTTTGATCAGAGCACTGAAATAGAGAGAGGTGCTTTACATCACCCCGAGATCCTCTGTAAAGATTCAATGAGACAAGGCAGATAAACCACTTGGCTTAGTGCCTTGCAGACAGCAAACCCCCACTAAAAGTTAACTATTATTACTACAAATAAGAAACCAGAGGCTCAGAGAGGTTACAATAATGCACCTAGAAAAACACAGCTAGCAAGCAGGGGAGCTGGGCTTTGAAGCCAAGTCTGTCTGCCTTTAGAGTGCTCCTCTTTCCAAAATGCCACCCAGACGTAAGTTCCCGATCCCTGCTGTCTCTTGTGGTCCTTCGGCTGATGGAGATGACCCCAGGCCCCGCTGTGTGCCAAGCCCGTCTTTCACACACACACACAAGAGGAGGTTTCTGGAGAAGAGGTCTGTTCTGCATGCCTCTCACCCCTCTTCCTGGTCCAAGCCCACACTCCTAGCTCTCCCTGCTCCCTCTGGTAGCGCCAGTTCTCATCCAGACTTCACCAGCACCACATCTTCAGAAATAACAATTTTTGCAGCCTTGGGTGGGCCTCTTGATGCGTTTTTGTACCAGAAAGTGCAAAGGATGCTCAAGATGAGTCAATCCACTTCCGAGCCAATCTTGTCCTGCGATAGGAAGGCAGCAGCATAGAGAGAATGTTCTGGAAGCTAATAATGAGGAACCGACAAAGAAGACCATACTCCCAGCAGTGCTGAAAACATGCACAGTTATTATGTGGGAATGTAGGAGCCTTTCCAAGTGACCAACTGTAGCCGAGGCATCCTGGTAAATTCTTACTCTAGTTTTATTCACCTGAAAATTCTTTTCATGGAAATGTCCGGCAGATGATTCAAACATAACGGGTAAGACAAGACTTGTGAGCCAAAGGGCAGGACCCTGATTCAGAAAGACTCAGTCCGCAGAAGTCAGGATGGATGAAACCCATCAATGGTTGCTTATGTTAGAAAAGGATTCACCTCTAAATTACCTTCAAATGGGAAATGGCTTCCCATTGTCATTTTTAGAACAGATTATTAACTACATGACTGGGAGATGGCGGAGCACAAGGTCAGACAAAATTAAAGCCACAGTAGGGAAAAAAAAATTTCTCAACGGAAGGTCCTTTAGGACAGCTCTTGAAATACAGACAGGGGAAGGGACCTTAGTCCTTTCCAGTTTTGCTTTTGCAGCTCTACCTGTCTCCTGTTATAATGGTCTCACCAAAGCAATCGTCCGAATGTTTGTGTACACCCCCAGAGACCCCGTGTTTCGTATACCACCCATCCCTCAAAAAAATTCATGCAAGAAAGAGGTAGGAACCCAGCAGAAAACCATCCTTTCCTGAGTGAGGGGCTTCAAAGATCTCACAGGTCATAAAGGGCTGAAGACCGGGTTGCTCCAACAGTCACCGGACACCTGTCTACAACATTCACGTCAAATGTTACCCCCAGTTTTGCTGTGATGGGGGGCCCTCTATTTCCTAAGGCAACCCATTGCAAAGACTTTGCACAGCCCTGGTCAGTTGGGAGTTGCTGGTCTTGAGCCCAACCCAGGGAGTCCCATCCGCTTGACCTAGGTCTACCTTCTTCCACTCCACAGGACTTCAGATGTGAGGCACTGTTGGCCTTAAGCAAGGCACGCAGATGTCAAGACCAGCATGAGCTCCTCAGGGGCCAACATCTACATGCTCAGGAAGGCATCAAACCCCTTAATCCACTGCTGAGATTTGATACATCGCCTCTGTGAGCCTCAGGGGCAGCAAGATGGTACCAGGTCCTGGAAGATCCAGGTTCTCGATCTTACTCTGTCAGTGGTTCCCTCTAACAGCCAGTAAATATATATATATATATATATATATATATTTATTTATTTATTATTTATTTATTTATTTTTTACCTAGGAAATCTCATTAAAGCGTGTGGATTCAGTTGCCTACCATATGCCTATCCCTTGTCCAAAAGTCTTCTCAGGAATCTAGACTCAGAAATCCCACTGCTTATCTAATACTGTGTTTCAGTACTTTTAGAGGCTCTTCAAACTCAACATGCCCAAACTTGCTCATCTTTTGGGGAAGCCAAGCCCACTGAATGGTGCTGCCATGCATTCAGCAGCACAAGAGTCACTTTTCAACCTTCTATGTCCAGTAGCCTTCCACCCCATCCATTACCAAGTCCGGCTGATTTTCCCTCCTAAATATATCTCAATTCCACCTGCTTTTGTCCATCACCACCTCCACTGTGTCTATTATCTGTTACCCGGACTCCTGCCCTTGCCTTCTACCAGGTCTCCCTGCATCCACATTGACCTTCCTCCAAAGGGTTCTCCAAATTAAAGAGTGTTTCCTTCAACACACAAGTCCGATCACAGCTCCACACTTAGAACTGCTCAAAGGTTTCCCATTGTCTTTGAGATGGAGACATAACCCTCGAATATGGGGTCCAAACCCTGTAACACAGCCTTAGTCTGTTCCTAGCCATCTCCAGCCTCATCTCACTCTGAGCGCCAGCCCCTCTGGCCACCTTTTTAGTGCCTCATACTTGCCCCACCCCGTTCCTTCACAAGACCTTGGCAAACATCGTTCTCTGTGCCTGGAGAGCCCTTCCCTGCCCCCATAGCCTCGTTATATCCGCATCCTTTAAATTTCAGCTTTGTGGCCACCTCCCCTTGAGATACAGGCTCAGAGCACCACGGTGCTCATTGCACTGGTTGAAATACTCATTTTCCCTTGTGTGATTCTTTGATTAATGTCTGTCACTCCTACTAAGTTTTGACCTGAAGGGAGGCAACACTGACGCTGTTTCTGCTCACTACTGCATCAGTCTCCCTGGTGGTACGGTACCTGCCACATAGAACCCGCCCAGGAACTACTAGCGGCATGGATAATACGGATGAGTGATATATCCTGCCCTCCCAAATGAGCACATCCTGAGGGGAGGGTGTAGCTCAGTGGTAGAGCGCGTGCTTAGCATGCATGAGGTCCTGGGTTCAATCCCCAGTACTGCTATTAAAATAAATAACTAAACTTATCACCCCCCAAAAAAACCCCCCAAAAAACAAAAAGAAATGAGCATATCCTAAAGCTTAGCAAAGGATGCTAAAGTCTGCACTTTATATACAGGATGCCAGGGCAGTGGATGGGCGGGGGCTATATTTTCCATGTATGGAGTGGCCTTGGGGGACTCAGTGAAGCCCCTCCCCTACCCATACCCCAGGCAGCAGATGGCCATGGCAAAATTAGAGCCCAGATCTGCAGGGCAGATGGGCAGCCCACCCAGCGCAGTGGGAAAGGTGGTGGTTTTCACTCTGCAAGTGGACACGTGCTGGCAGTCCTAGGTATGATGTGAGGGTCCCAGCCCTGCAGGTCTGTCCTTACACTTACAGACACAGTCACAGCACAGGTCCTCTGGACAGTCACTTTGTCCCTCCCAGGGATGCCGGCGACACATCAAAAGAGTGCCCTGTCGATCAAGATACAGATCACGACACTGTCTCCATCAGAGTTCGTGAATTCCTCAGCTGTGGAGGAATTCCTCCTACAGTTCAGAGAGGTTGCCAGTAGGATTTAGTGCCTTGGTTCTCAAAGTGTGTTCCCCAGACCAGGGGCTTAGCATCCCCTGGGAACTCATCAAAAACAAAAATCCTCAGGCCTCACCGTGGTCCTGCTGAATTAGAAACTCTGGGGCGGGGCCTGGAAATCTGCGTTGTCACAGGCCCTCCAGGCTGCCACTTCATTTCATGTGAAAGTTTGAGGTCCATGAATGTATTAGGAAGAACATCAACATTGGGGAGTGGCTGACCAGATTCTGCATCCTGGCTGCTTCTGTGCCTGGCCTGTGGGCCCTGAGCCAGTTCCTTGTTCCACTTGAATACCGTTTTCTCATCTGTGAAATGGCGACATGGAGATTCTGGACGAGTTCTCATGTCATGTGTCCTGCATACTGTAGGCGCTCCATATACGTCCTTTCCCTTCCTTCTTTTCACTCCACCCCAGGAGAAGTACTGTATTCATGCTCGAGGTACCAATATTCCTAAGATGGTCCCTGCCCTTGGGAAGCTCACATATTAGTGGAGGTACAAAGAACTCATAGGCTTTGGTGCCACTGTGTAGTCACCGGGGCTGTCCGCAGACATTCCCCTTCCTCCCGGGCACGTGGTAGGGTAGGACTGCACCCCCTCTGCAATGTGACTTCTGGCCGTATGCGACTTGCTTTGCCCAGTGAAAGGAAAGCGGCACGTGTCACTACAGGGAGGGCACTTCAAGAGCCAGAGCACCTCGTCCCCTCCTCCTGCCCTTGTGACCTGTATGCAAGGGCATACGGTGATGGAGCCTGGATCCCTGAGTGGCCTGCCGTCGAGCCACACTGGACACATAACGTGAGCCAGAAAGCAACTTGTGTTGTGTGAAGCCACTAATATTTGGAGGTTGTTTCTTACCGCAGTACGATCCAGCCTGATCCAGACTTGATGCCTTGGTCATTATGGACGAATCCTCACCTCTGCCTGACCCCCTCCACTCCCACCCAAAATGGAGCTTCCTTTATCAGCATTTAAAACCCTAAGCAATTAAGATGTTGTAAATTGAAGAGTTCTTTCCAATGAATAAAATCCCTTATTTCTAATGAGTACGAGATGGCTTACGTGAAGCTAAGTACCCTGATGATTATGAAATAGCTGCCATAGAATATCAACATTTCTTCTGCTGCTGCTCAAGTTGCCTATTAAATTGAGACTGATGAGGCATTTTTCTTCTGCAAAAATGTTTCTCTCTGACACTGAGACTTTGTGCAGTTTTCAACCCACGAGCTGATCTGGCCTGAATGCTTTTCTCCTCTCGGTCTGTTTAGCGGGGGCACGTCTCGGCACCTCCTCCAAGAAACTGTGGGCAAAAAGCAATCCCTGTGGGTATTTTATGTTCCCCAACTTCCAAAGACTTCCCTGAGTTAATGTCACTGTGTTTTTAAAAGCACTCCTCCTCTCTTGACTCATTTAATTGTTTTGCCTTTGTGTGACCATAGAGGTAAAAGAATTCACAAGTAAGAAAAAAAAAGATCCCCCCCCCTTTTTTTTCCTGAAACTAGAAGGTGAACATCGTAGAGCCTGTGGCAGGTTGAAATGACTTAACAGAGCTCCCACATCTGGAACGAGGAAGCGCCACTCCACTGAAGCAGCGGCGCCTTTCGGTTTGTAAACGCGTCCTCGTTCGTGCCTCGGGCCCGGTTGCTGCCACCGCCCAGGCGTGTGTGGGATCCGTCCCCTCCCCTCCATCCCGCTGCCCGTCCACACGGCCCCCTCTCCTCTTCCCCGGATGGCTCCTAACCAGCCTCGGTGCTCTCGCTCTTGCATTTGCAGTGGACTTTCCCACCTTGCAGCCAAGGGTGAGCTTTCTAAAACAGAAATCTGGATTTTTGATGTCTCCGCTCAAAAGCAGACGCCTCCCCACTGTTTGCTGGGAAAAGCCCAGTTCTGGCATCCCCCTGTGACCCAGTCCCCGACGAGCTCTCCAGTTTGACTCTCTGACTCTTCCTACTGTGGGCTGAGAGAGCTGTGAGGCTCAGAAGGGTGCCCTGCTCTCACCTCTCGGCCTTTGCACAGGCTGCCTCCCCTTCCTGGGAAGTCCATTATCTCCCCTTCTCCAGCTAACATGTATGTATCCTTCAGATTCCTGTTCCTCCTCTGAGAAGTCTCCATTTTTAACTTCTCAGGCCCGGGCAGATGGCGCCCTGTGGGCTTCCCTGTGGTGCTTTCCACATCACGTGGAGTCCAATCGCCTGCCCTTCTCCCCTGTTAGACTGCGGGTTCCTTGAGGGCAGAGAGTATATCTCTTCTCTCTCGCCACCTCCAGAGCCCAGCACAGGAGGCGCCCCAGAAGGGCTTGTTGAATACGACAACTCAGGGACGCAGGCCCAGCCCAGACTTCACAGGAGAGGCAGCTGAGGCTCAGAGACACACAGCCTGCCCCTTCTTCCATGGCTGGAGGACTCCGTGTCTGGGAATCTGGTGATGGCGGAGGCCCGGGCCGGGGCCTGGGTTCATTCTCTCACTCGCTCGCTCAGTGAACGTGTCTTGAGCACCTGCCGTGCACCAGGCGTTGTGCTGGCCAGGACCCTGGCCTTCAAAGCGGGCACAGTCTAGTCCTCTGTAGGCTAGTCTAGCTCCTGACTTTATTCCAATCATGGATTCTGAGAATCTGGTCAAAGCTGGGACCGTCTCCCCAGAAAAAGGTGAACCTAGGTGCATACACGTGCGCGCGCACACACACACACACACATACTGTACACAACTCAGGGTGGCTGGGTTCCCCTGAAGCTTATCCATGGACTCAAGGTTAAGTCTCTAGTTTGGATGAGACAGGCGTGTAAACAACTGAGCGATACGGAACATGCAGCCAAGAAGTTCCCAGTCAAGCTCCACCCTCTGGGGAACATGGAGTCACAGAAGACCAGGCTTGAACTTCAGTCGACAAATTAATTGAGCACCTACTATACGCCAGGCACGGTGCTAAGCACCCAAGCATCGGGGACAGATAGTGAATAAGACCATATAATCTCAGTCCTTTGGCTCTTACAGTCCAGTTGACGGGGGCAGTGCCATTTGAACTGAGTCTTGAGGCCAGGAGAGGAGATGGAGGAGGGCAGTCCAGACAGAGAGAGCTGCTTGAGGTCGGGAGCACGGTCTGAGTTATAAGAAAACAGGCGACAGGCAGACAGGCATTGTCTCCACCTCTTCTCCACCAACCAAATGGGATCAGTCTTCAGGGCTCACTCTGGAAGAAGACAGCCCAGCAGAGGAAGGCTCCCCGGAGGGAGGGGAGGCTCTGCATAGGAGCCTGTGTGTGAGTCTGCACATATACGGATGTGAGGGAGCAGCCCGGCTCACCACCAGCGTGGACCCCACTTCCGCTCCCTGCAGGAGCGCGCAGAACCCACATCCCGGGGTTGCCATGCCCAAGGCACTACCGAGGTTTCTTCCCGGATCTCAGCCCAGAACCCATCTTGGGAGAAAGAGTTCTCTTAATTTCTTTCCCCACGTTGGCCAGAATTTCAAGTGCATGAGAAATGGAAGCTCATCCATTTCTTGGATACTGACGGGTCCCTGGAGCTCCCCGCAATCCGCGTCAGTGTTGCTGTGCGCAGCCGTCAGTGGGGGAGGCAGGGGACCCAGGCACGCTGCTGTCAGCCCGGCCACCTCTTCTTCTGGCTCAGCGCTAGCTTTCTGCCCGCAAGACTTCGTTCCACTTTAATGGAAGGAAACCAGTTCCTGCCTTCCTTTCAGTTTCTTGGCACATTTAATGCCCCCTGGGATATTTCTGGCGGCTGTCTTGCTGGCAGTTAGGGGACGTTTTGTAACTACCACAAAACAACCGCTAAGTACAAAAATAATAATAATAATAAAAAGAGATCCTTTCAGGGGGAGAGGGGATAGAAAAAGAATACAGACATGTCTGGCTTTGTAAAATTACTGTCAGTCAGTGGGCATATGGGTTCCTGAAAAGTTGGGCAGAAATCACAATATTGTGGACAGCACCCCTAAAACGCATCTCATTCTACCTGGCAAGCTCTTAAACCTCCTTCAGATCCTGCATAAATGGTCCCTTCTTGAGAAAGCCTTTTCTGGACCCCCTCCAGGGGAAGAAAGAGATTTTTGTTGCATCTCTACCACATGCCAGGGACTGGGCTTCGTTGTATGTTATCTCAAACCACCCTCTCCACAACCCGACAGGTAGGTAGCAGTGCCGTTTTACAGGTGAAGAAACCAAGGCTGTCAGGTGAAGCGGCTTCAACAAGTTTCTGAAGCTCATAAGTGATGGATGAGGCCAGAGGTTGCATTGCAAACAGCGGCAGCGTTAGTTCTTCTGCTCGAATGGCCCTTCCATTCTATATTGTCATCATGGGTCACATCCATTTTTCATCCTTTGTTAACTGGTTCTTTCTTTCCATTTGGTGGGGCTCTTTGATGCAGGGGACCATCACGGCCCTCCTAGGGTCGAGTGTGCCTCTCCCACTGGATGGGTGCAGGAAGTATTTGTGGAATGAAAGTAGGAACTGAATCCAGACTCCTTCAGAGATGTTTTATCCACAACAATTTGCAGTCGATCTATAATTCTTCCCTAGATTTCTTTGCTTGCCTCCCGTGGCTCTCTAGGTAAACAATAAAACCACTTCCACTTTAAGAATTCTAGCCTCCTCTCAAATTCTCCAACGAATAAAAACAATCGGAAAAGAATGGCGAGGAAACTATAGGAAGATTTACTGTAAGATCTTGACCTTAAATCCTAATTCCCTGACAACAGGACTTGGCCAACAATGGTTCTACTTACTTACAACTTTGAGAAACATCATTGAGGCCACTTAAGCAGTTGATCGAGATACTAAAGCCCTGGACATTTGCTTTGACTCCCGTTTCCCCATCATCATCGCCACAGTTTGGTCTTGGTCCTCCCTCTTGGTAGGCATTCTCCGTTATCGTGACTTTTTGCCTACCACCTGTGCTGGGGAGACGAGGCATCCCCACTTCTGATTGTCCGGCTTCAGAATCCAGCCCGTCTCCCAACCCCTTTCACAGGTCTACCCACAATAATAATAGGAATGAGAATAAATACCACTGTGTATTGAGCCCTTGTTATATGTCAGGCTAAGCCCTTTCTGGGAATTAACTTGCTTAATCTCTGAAAACGTCATTTTACAAATAAGGAAACGGAAGCTGAGTTGTTGAGAGATTTTGCCTTAGCTACCGAGCTACAGAATAGCAGCCCAAGCAGGCTGGCTCCAGAACGGGCAAATTTAACTACCTGGTACCAACCACCCCAGGACCACCCCATCTGCACCTGAGCCACCTCCGGGTCACCCAGCCGTTCTGCCCAGTGCTCCTCGCTCCTGCCCTTATTTCGGCTTCTGAACTTACCTTCGGCCCAGGCTTAGAAATGCTTTCCTGCTTGTCTTAGGTGCACTCTCTCAGAACACGGTTGTGCTTTTGCTCTCAAGTCCTACATGCTGCGTTTCTGGAGAACAGACCCCAGCCCCAGCACCGCATTTCCACTGGGGGAGGATGATCAGACTCCGCCTGCCTCCCCAGAAGCAAAATTCTCTTGTAAGATGCATTCAGTTAGAGGAGGTATGTTGTTAGCTGTATTGTTCATGGCCAGAGCTCAGCGAAGCCCCCCAGAGAGTCCAGGCCTCATAAGGGAGGAGAGGGGGCACCATCTGACCTACAGTGACCAGGTGGTGCCTTGGGGAGGTGTCACGGAAGTGGGGAGCGTCGCCTTGCATTCCTGCTGGCTCCCTCCCCTCCGCTTATCCCTCTGTTCCCGGCGTGCTCGGAAGGCAGCGTGCCTTCAGGAACACCACCATCCCTTCCCGGGATCCAGTTCTGGCCAGGTGGGTGGAGGGAAGAGTTTCTTTTAGATCCCTCCTCACTCTTTTTTTTTTTTAATTAAAAAATTAAAAAAAAATTTTTGGAGGGGGTAGATAATTAAGTTAGCATATTTAGTTTTGGAGGGGGTTTGAAACCAGGACCTTGTGTATGCTAAGCATGTGCTCCACCATTTGAGCTACACCCTCCCCCACTCCTCCTCACTCTTCATCCCCCACCTCCTCTTCCCTCCATTCGGCCATGAATCACAAAGAATAAGTCTTCGCTGGCAGTGATTTCAGGCTGGCTGATTTACAGGGAAAATTTCTACTGGGAAACATGACTGGGAGAATTCATTCAGCTATTCAGGGGGACCCTGTGAGGTTTAGAAACCATGCTTCTCAAAGCCACTTACTACTGGCCAGAATCCCAACTCCAGAAGACGCTCAGGCACATTTCCTACCTTCCGAGCCCGTGTGTGTGGAGTTTTGGGAAGCCACCAGCCCACTGATCTATGTGGTCCCTCGGGGGTCGGGGTGGGGTGGGGGCTCCATTGGGTAAGGCTGATTGGCCAAATGCTCCGTCCCCTCTGGTCTCTGTGGGCAGACTGCAAGGTCACTGGGGCATGCTTGGTTTCTCATTTGGAACATTGACTTTAGCAGTTCAGAGCCTCTTTGGGAAGTTTAGGTTGACTGAGGAAAAAGAAAAAAAAAATCCTTTCTTGGAAAGCATATGGCCAATTCATAAAACATTAGGAGCGGGAAGAAATTTAAGTAGGATTATCAGCAGCCAGGGGTCATCTGCATCAAAACGCCAGGCAGCCTGGCAGACCCGGGAACCGTACTGTGGCAGTTCTGATCCCTGACCCACCACATCGCAGCTGAGGGCGCCTGGATGGTCATTTACCTTCTCAGCACTTTGGTTTCATTGTCTGTAAAATAAGGCTAATACAATCCTAAGAGCTAACACTCAGGGAGCGACTTACAATAAAACTCTTTCTGTAGGTCAGACCATCACATCCTCTCAATGACCATATTGTATCAATTTCCTGGAGATGGTGGCTTAAAACAACTGAAGTTGGGACTCTCACCGTTCTGGAGGCCAGAAGTCTGAAATCACGGTGGTGGCTGGGCCATGCCTCCTCTGAGGGATAGAGGGAGACTCCATCGTCACCTCTTCCAACTGCTGGTGGCCCCTGGCATTCCTTGACTTGTGGCAGCATATCTCCAATCTCTGCCTCCAGGCCCTTCTTCCCTGTGCCTCACAAATCCCCCTTCTTCCTCTCAAGGATACCAGCAGTTGGATTTAGCATCCACCCTAAATCCAGGAAGACACCACGCTGAGATCCTTAACTCAACTGCATCTGCATCTGCAAAGACTCTATTTCCAGACAAGGTCACATTCACAGGGACCAGGGGGACCAGGGGGACCAGGGGTTAGGACTTGCAAGGAATCATTTTGGGAGACACGATTCAACTCACCACACCTATGAAAGAGGCACCTCTATTATTCCCATTTTACAGATGAAGGAGATTGATCAGAGTCACACAGGAAGTGGCGGATCTGAAATGCAAACCCATGTGGTCTGACTTCAGAGCTCATGTATGAGAAATCACTACATTAGACAAATACTTATTGACCTGAGTAGAGTTCTAGGTACTAGAAACACAATAGCAGAAAAAAGAAAAAAAGGGGAAAATGGACCCCCAAACCGTTTTAGAAACAGCAAGAAAACCAGCATGACTGAAGCAGAGTCAGTGAAGGGGGGTCTGTAGCAGGAACTGAGATCAGAAGGGAAAAGGGACCAGACTTTGAAGTTCAATATACATGAGACTAACAGGAACTAACAGAGGATTTTTGAGCAAGAAAGTGACAGGATCGGCTTTGTGTTTTTAAAGGACCCCAGAGTGATCACTGGGTGGAGAAGTGACTATTGGGGGGTCCAAGGCATAAAACCCAGGCAAGAGGTGAGGGTGCCTGGAGCAGGGAGGCAAGGATGGTGAGGAAGTGGTCAGATTATATTTATATTTTGAAGGAACAGCCAACAGGATTTGCACACGGGCTTTGTAAGAAAAAGGATGCCAAGGTTTTTGACCCGAGCACCTGGAAAACTGGAGCTGCCACTGACAGCCCTGCTTTCCCCGCAGGGTTTCAGAACAACCAGGAAAAGTGCTGCCCTGACGTAAGCCCATTGCCTTTGGTGGTGGTCGTTACTATTATTATTATTATTATTGTTGTTGTTGTTGTTGTTGTTGTTATTATTATTATTATTATTATTCTGTGATCTGAAACTTTTCCCAGCCCTAGGTCAACAGGAGGTGCCAGACTGGGCTGAACCACTGTCAGGAAAACCAATATCTCAATTACAAAAGAATATAATTGTCTGATTATAATTCGAATCTGCCCTTTGTTAACACCTCACTCTCCTCCCTGCCTGTGCTGAGCGAATTGTTGAGATTTGAGAAGCTCTCTCTCCACCACAACAGATGAGACAATGTCAATATAGGCAGCAACAAAGGAAACCAGTGGCAATTTTGAAATTATCTCCTTCAGGTCCTTGTCACGTGTCCCCTGGGCCTCTGTGTGTAAATGCGGCCGCTACAGGCTTTTTTGCTCTCTGCAGTGTGAAGTATACGGTGACAGGCTGCCGTTCCAGGAGCGACAGCTTCATCCCCTTCCAACCTGCCCAGGTTTCCAGCAACATTCTTATCAATGTGACAGTTTCCTGTTGATTTTCCCTTAGAGGAGAGTAGTGTTCCTTATTTGATCCACGAGTGTACTGGTGTATTTTGATTGCCTCTTCAATTCTTTCATTCCAAGATTTCACAACTTCAGTGACTGCAAAATAGCTATCATTTCCCTCGTCCCTGTTTTACAGATAAAGACACTGATGTTTAAGGAGGTGACACTAACATGCTCAAGGCCACATAACTTGTAAGGACAAAGCTCGGATTTGAGGCTCCTCTGCCTCTTCACTCCAAAGCATGTCCACTTTGCTGAACAGTGGGTTTTTAAAGTAACTGGTTTTACAGAAACTCACCTTGATTTCTGCCCCATATCCCCAACCCCTTGCAAAGCAGTTTTTATTAACCTTAGTGAAATGTCACAATCGTAGGGTGATTTTAATGAAAAACACTTTTATTACTTTCAAATGTTAGATAAAAGATCAACTAAGATATAATAGAGTGCAAATAATGAATATGAGGAGAGTTAATGAAAAACTTACAATTCATAATAAGCCTGAGGAATGTAGGCATGTATCATAAACATAAAAGACCTTTAACATTATGATAATTAATTGCTGGACTCGGAATTCGCTGACGCACGAAAGAAACGCTTAAATTGAGAGTCCTCACTTTTAGAAAAAAGGATGCTGATTTTAAATGCATTTCCCTTACCTGTGGAGACCCCCCGAAGTTTTCAGAGGTAGAGGTGATTTCAAACGATTTACTCCAAAAAAAAAAAAAAAAGATAACAGACACTGTATCTGCTTTTATACCAAAATTTGGATGAATATGACTCAAATTAAGAGGCATTTATTGGATCCATGATAATTTTTGTTAAAATTTTAAGATTTGCGTGTTTAGATTTTGAGAATTTTGAGATTTGCATTCCACCTACATATGTTCGGTCATACTTTGCAAAATCATCAGTGGTTAGAGGTACAAGGGAGCCTACGGCTTTGGAATCAACACCTGCCATGGAGTCCTGGCTCTGTCACCTCCTAGAGGTGTACCTTTGGGCACATCCATCCTTAAACTCTCTGAGCTGCAGGTTCTTCACCAAATCGAGATAATAATGATAAAGTTCACATCACAGGGCTTTTTGAGGACTTGAGCTTTGTATCTGAAATGCCCACTACGGTCACTGGCATATTAATAGTGCTGCGTTAAAGGTGAGCCATGTGACCCAACCCCTTTACTTTAAAGAGGAGGAGCTAATGCATCAGGAGGTTAAAGTGACTTGCCCAAGTCCACCTGGCTGTCTAGTGACCCAGCTGATGTCAAAGCAGAATTAAGGTGTCCTGCCTCCAAGCTCAAAACCTCGTCAACCATTATGCTAACTCAAGAACATCTCCTACGTAGCCGTCGTAAACTCTCTCCATCTGAACATATCAATCTAGAAAGGCATTACCTGTGAGATGCTGGGAGTGGAAAAGTCCCAAATGTCCCACGTCTTAAAAATGCTGCCATCTGAGACTTGCGAGGGGAGGACGGACACTCCCCCCCAACCCCGGCCCAGTCTTATGCCTTTAACCTATGTCTCTGGGCAACTCTCTCCCATGGCACGTGGTCAGCCCCTGAATGCATCGAATGTCTGGTCCTCTGCATCCTTCGCAGCAGACATCCCAGATATGACGACCCTACCTGCTCCTGATTGTCCTGACCTTTGGCCTCCTGCCCTGTTGCCTGCCCCTCTGACCCCTTTCTGTTTAAAGGCTGAAACTTCTCCCGAGGTCGGACCCTCAATTCCCACCCTTTGCTACCTTTCTTACACACCGCCCTGCATTCCTGCAGCCTCTGGCCTCTTTGTGGCAAGTCCCCAGCGCCACCACGAGACCTGCTAGTCCTGCCTAAGTATTGGCCCACGCGACCTGTGGCCTTGCTGGGCCTGCTCCAGTTCAGTAGTTAAATGCAGGACAATGAAAGGCAGTCCTATTTCAAACAGAGAGTACTAAGCTTCCAGAACTTATCGCCCCCAGGAGGTAGCACAGAGCTATACGGAATATAGCACCTGCTTAATGTAAGCGAATGTATTAAATTCATGTGACCTGGGACCTTCATTAAATATCTCAGGGGCCATCAACTCCTACCATTCTTTTTGCAGTACTAACAAAAGAGAGAAATTTGCCTCAAAGATTTATTCAATTCCAATCCTCTGGCACCTTCTCTGGAATCTCTTATTTAAAGCAAAACAAAGCAATGATAATAACAAAAGTCTAAAGAGAAATCAAACTGATCATGCCTTGTCCATAACGCCGCCCACCAGCATTTGTAAATATTGACTCTTTTGTTTTGAAATATACCCTTCTTAGAGTAGGAGGTTGTTTTTCAGATTTTGGTTGGGTTCTGTTTGTTTGTTTCACGATCTCCTTCACGACATGGCTGTTCAGGGTTCAAAGGGATAATACATTCTCCACAAAACCGGCACCCCAGCCTCCCGGATGATTGTATCAGTAGGGAGTTTGGGGCTTCACATCACAGGAAAAGCATCTCAATCTGGCTCAAACAGTACATGGTTAGCACAGGAAGCCTGGAGTGGTTTGGGGACATTGGGCAGCAGTCAGTACAGGACAGCGCTCCCTGAGAGAAGGGCAAAACCAAGGTGAGCCCCACGAATGCCCCGTCTACCTCCAGGAGAGGGTCTAGACTGCGGCAGAGGGAGGGAGAACCCTAACAGAGCCTGGCAGCCTTCCTGAGTTGAGGTGACAGAGCTGAACATTCAGGAAGGCCAAACAGCTAGAATTCATCTCTTAGAATAGCTAAGAGATAAGGCTGCGCAGACAAGGAGCTCTGGAGATCTGCAGAAGTTCTCCCTGGAGTCCTCGGTGAGGACTGACGAGTGACCGTGAATGAGGAAATGACCAAGGCTGAGGGAAAGAACCACCGCAGGCAGAACAGTCCCCAGAGATGAAACAGGGCCAGGAATACCACGTGTTTCTCTCGGCCAGAGTGCTTCGCAGCACATCAGGCATCAAGCAGAGTCCTCAGAAGGGTATTTCTTTGGTATTGCCCTTGACCCACCTAATAAAGCTTAAAAGCAAGCTTCTGAAGCAGGGATGGTCAAACATTTTCTGTAAAGGGCCAGATAATAAATATTTTAGGCTCTGCCGGCCGTATGGTTTCACTCTCAATTACTTAAGTCTCCTCTTGTCATGCAAAAGTAGCCGCAGATCATACATAAATGAATAGATGGAGCTGGTGACTGTGATCCATTAAAACTTCATTTACAAAAACAGAAAGTGGGCTGCATTTTGCATGCAGAATATCGCTGGCTGTTCCCGGCTCTAAAGCATTAAAATTGTTTCCGAATAATTTAACTGCATCCCAGAACAAAGCCTCCCAACGTTTAAAGGATTGAAAAACAACAACAAACAACATAAAATTCATAATGCCCAACGTCCAATCAAAAATAAGAAGGCATGCAAAGAAACAGAGGATTATCACCCGTCATAATGAGAAAAACCAACCCATAAAAACAGACCCCGAAATGAGAAAGATGACCAGATGAGTAGACAAGGACGTTAAACCAGTTGTAAGTATACATCACGTGTTCAAGAATATAGAGAAAATTGTGAGCATGATAAAGGGAGACAGGGAAGAGACCAAGAAGACCCAAAGCAAAATTCTAGAGATGAAAAGAATAATATCTTCCATGAAAAACACACTGGATGGAATTCACGGCAGAGCAGTTACTAGAGAAGAAAAGATCACGGGACCTGAAAACACAGCAATAGAAACTATCCAGAAAGAAGCACAGAGAGAAAAGTCAAAATAAAAATATCGGAGCATCAGAGAGCTGTGGGATGGCCTCAGATGACCTAATATTCATGTAGCTGGAGTAACAGAAGAAGGGAGGAGAGAAAAAAGAATTTGAAGACATATAGGCCAGCATTTTTCACAATTTGATGAGAATTACAAATCCATAGATGCAAATAAATCAATGAACTGCAAACGTTAAGAAACACAGAAAACTGCATCAAAGCACATTGCAATCAGATTCCTGAAAAGCAGTAATAAAGAGAAAAATCTCAAGTCAGAGAAAAAGACACGTTGTATACACAGGAACAAAGACAAAAATGAAAGCAGGCATCTCAGAAGCAGCGGAAGCCAGAAGACAGTGGAGTGATATCTTTAAAGTCCTGAAAGAAAGTAATCCGTGACCTAGGACTCTCTATCTAGTGAAACTATATTTCAAAAACAAAAACGAACCAAAGATTTTTTTCCCCAAACATACGAAGAATGACAGAATTCATCACTAGCAGACAAGTACTGCATGAGATGTTAAAGTAAGCCCTTTAAGTAGAAAATACAGTGATACTAGATGGGGACGTGAATTTATATAAGGAATGTGTGAATAAATAGAAAATACTCTTGCCTAGAAATCTCTTTAAAAGATAATATTTAAAATGTAAAAATAATGATGTATTGTGGGGTTTATAGCACACGTAGAAGAAAACACATGACAAAAATAGCACGAAGGTAGGGTGCAGAAGATGTAAGGATACTTTTATAAGTTTCTTATACTATATATAAAGTGGTATAACATTTGCTTGAAGATAGACTGTGATAAATTAAAGATTTATCCTGTAAACTCCAGAGCTGTGGTTCTAGGGCTGCCTATCCTGAGGGTATTTGTCACAGTGTGGGGTGGGGTGTTACTGGTATCTCGTGGGTAGGGCCTAGGGACACTGTTAAACATCTTACTATGCACAGGACAGCATCCTATGATCAATAATTATCTAGCCCCAAATCCTAATAGTGTCAGGGTTGAGAAACCCTGTTCTCAAGTAACCACCAAAAACAGTAAACAAGGAGACAGAACTAGGAATCTGACAAAAAAGATAAAATGGAATCATAAAAAAATAATTAAGCTAAAAGAAGACAGGACAAGTAGGAAAAGGGAACAAAGACCAGATGGGGCAAATAGACAACAAACAGCTCGTTGGTAGATTTCAAGTCCAACCACATAAAAAGTCACATTAGATAAAAAGGTCTCAACGTTTCAATCAAAGGCAGGGATGGTCAGATTGGATATATAAAAAGACAAAACCCAGCTATACGCTGTCCACAAAAAAATAATTTTAAGCATAAAGACAAAGATAAAAGTATATAAAGAGGTAAACCATGCTAACAGTAATCAAAAGGCAACTGGAGTGGCTTTATTAAAATCAGACAAAGTAAATTTCAGAGCAAGGAATACTACCAGGGACAAAAAGGTTCGTTTCATAATGGTAAAGTGGTCAATTCGCCAGAAGGAGATAAAATGATAACAAATGCTTATACATTTTAACAGCAGAGCTTCAAAATATATGAAGCAAAAAACGATAGAACTGAAAGGAGAAACAGACATAGATCCAGTTATGGCTGGGAGCATCAACCCTCCTCTACCAATAATGTCTATAATATGTAGACAGAAAATTAGTAAGGATATAGAAGACTTTAATAATAACGGTGAAAGTCTGAGTGATTTTCACCTGAGATCAAGGACAAGGGAAGAATGTCTGCTCTTATCACTTCCATTGCACATTGTAATGGAGGTCCTGGCCAGTGCAATAGGATAAGAAACGAATAAAATGCATATCAGCTGGGAAGGAAGCAGTGAAGCCAACTTTATTCACAGATGAAATAACCATCTATGTGGAAGATTGTAAGGAATTTGCAAAAAAGCTACCAGAACTAGTAAGTGTGTCTATTGGATACACGCAACAATACAGAGAAGTCTAAAAGTGATTATGCTCAGTTAAAGAAGTCAGACAAGAAAGAGAGCATACTATATGCTTCCATTTCTATAACATTCTAGAAAATTCACTAAAGTAGCGTGACGGAAATCAGATCAGTTGTTCCCTAGGGATGGAGATGGAAGGAGGGATGGATTACAAAAGGACATGAGGAAACTTTGGGAGGTGATAGAAACTTTGGGGTGGTTTATTTTCTTAATTGTGTTGATGGGTTGATGTGTGTATGTCAAAACTCATCAGATTGAACACTTTAAATATGTGCATATTATTGTATAGTGATCATTCTCAATAAAGTCATAAAAATGTTAAAAGAGGAAAGAGGAGAAGAAAAGGGAGGAGGAGGAGGGAGAGATGGAGGAGGAAGACGAAGAGGAGGCGAAGCTGCCAGCCACCTAGTGCTAGGGTGGGCACCATCCCAAGGACTGTCCCTCCACTCTGCCACTCATAGTGCTGGCTTTCTCAGAGCTAAGGCTGCTTCCCCGTGTGATTGTAGACTAGCTACTGATGATCA
The DNA here is from genome assembly GCF_009834535.1 of Camelus ferus. Lineage (NCBI taxonomy): Eukaryota > Metazoa > Chordata > Mammalia > Artiodactyla > Camelidae > Camelus > Camelus ferus. The sequence goes on from NC_045711.1 coordinate 43,568,732, forward strand.
GAGTTAGAAACTTTCTTGTTCACATCTGTAGGAAGGAGAAACAAACTCCACAAAGTTCCCTCCTAAGACAGGAAACACTTGCCCAGAATCCTTCAGCAAACTTCCCTTTGTGTCTCATTGGCCAGGATTGTGTTACATGCTTTTTCCTGAACCTTTGATTAATCAGGTCTATCCCATTATTCAGTGGAAGATGCGGCTTGCATGTTGAGGAATTACTCTCAGAGTTCACTACAGCGATCTTACTCTAAGAAGATATTTTTCACTTCCCCATGAAAGACAGTTCTTTTTCCTTCCCTCCTTCCTTCCTTCCCTCCCTTCTTCCTTCCTTCCCCCCCCTTCCTTCATTATTTCTTCCTTCCCTCCTTTCTTCCTTCCCTCCTTCCTTCTCCCTTTTCTTTCTCCTCCTCCCCTTCCCCTTCTTCTTAACAAAGACATGTTATAGGCCAAACTACACATTAATTCATAGATACAAAAAAAGTGTTTAGATAACTTTATGAAAGATGGAGCCATAAATGGGGACAGGAAAATGAGTTCACTCGGTCACTAAGGGAACATTCACTGAGGACCATCTACATGCCTTGGGGTCTGTCGGATGGGTAGGGAGCAGAGAGGTGGCACTGTTCCTAGTCCCTCACCTCCTGATTTCAGGTGCTCACTAACTCAGATCTTGAGATGAATCAACAATGATCGGGTTAAAGTTGACTCCTTTACTATACAGCAAATCCACACGCCATCTGCTTCCACGATGATATGGTGTGTGATTTAATTTTAAGAGGGAAAAGTTGGAGAGCTGCTTTTCATAAATGTCCTAATATAAATATTTTATAGGTTAAAAAGCAGTGCCAAATTTTCTAATTGACATGGTCCTAGACAATAAAGCAGATAAATTAAATTTTAATAAGACACTTTTTTATTTTTGGTCATGGGCTTCACTATAGCTATTTCTGGATCAAATGGAAAAACCCTTGCACATCTGTATTTTTAATTTTTTCTGAATTGGCCTTTGTTCAAGAAGCATGGCTCACCCCAGTGGTCTATGGGGCAGGAATTTGCTAAGCAACCAGTGAGTTCGCCCTGGGTTTCAGGGAAATGTTTAACCTACTTGAAAGAACTAACTCATCTGAAAGTCCTTTAATGGTATCCATTTACATGTTAATGCTCTAACCACAGAGATGTTTTATCCGTTCATTTAATGAGGGGAAAGCCTACTTTACTTAGAACCCTTTAACACTTGATAAGTGTCAGGAAGTAATAAAACTTTCTCCAGGATGAATGTGGAGATTAGTGACTTAGTTCGTGATGGGTGCCTTTCTCCACACCCTCCACACCCTCTCCCCAGCTGACTACCCAAGAGATGTGCCCGCAGTTGCTGAGTTAAGGGATGTGGCTATGAGTCTTGCATTGCGCTGCTGGGGTGACCGGACCCCACAGTGTTCTGCTCATGTCTGCCTTGTGCTTTCACTATTTTTCCTGCACATGACTCCTGGCGGCCTGGCAAGCTTTTAGTTCCAACAGCCATAAGCTGTCCTCTGCCTGCTGGAATCTGTACCCACCACACGGAAGCTGGAATTACCTAGAATTTACACCCCTCTGGGGAGCAGCCGTTAACCAATGGCTGACAGACAGGTGCAGAGTGTGTAGAGACTCTGGCCCCCTTGTGTGCTCATGGGTCAATGCTGGGAGGTGATCTAGACCAGCATAACAGGACCCGGTGATCTGATTCAGAGAGTCTGCACTGGGGTTGCGATTCTGCATTTCTGACAAGTTCCCAGGTGACTGGCAGTCCTGTTGGTCCAGGGATGTGCTTAGAGCTCCACTCATCTACACTGTTCCCAGAATGCCCAGTGGGTCTGAGTAAAGTTTCCTACTCGGGACTTTGGTTGGTTGCCTTGCTTGGCTTGGCCATCTTCAAGGTTCCCGTTCACTACTGATTTTGTCCTGGGAATATTTCTTAATAAATCACTTTCAGATGAATCCTTGTCTCAGGCTCTGCTTCTGGGGAGCCACCCTAAGGCAATAGAAAAGAAATACCTTGGCAGGTGAAGGATGCTAGTCAAGACCCTCCCTGACTGGGCACCAGCCTTTACCCACTGATCACAGGCCTGCCACAAAATTCGCAAGCCTCCTGACTTTTGCTCATGCTGTTCCACAAAGCTGGAATTATTGCTTCCATTTCCCTGCACATGCCTCATTTTTCAACTCATCTCTAATGCCAAGCTTAGCATGAAGCTATTCTTGATCTCTAGAGTCATAAACTGTCCTTCCTCCTCTTGTATTTTCACAGAATGTTGCCTGTGCCTCGGGTTCCGCATCCAAATAATGGGTATACTGACACCTGCCTTTATCACCATCACAGCATTGTTGTGATGATCCAGTGAGAGGATAGATGTGAAATTCCTCACTAAGCTGAAAAGGTTCGTATGAATGCCAGCTGTTATGATGATGACTATTATGTGGGAAAAAAAACACAGCACCTGTTCCATATGCAGAGTTTTCCTAAAATAGTTTTTGTTTTGGGGATCTGTATATGAAAATTTGGATTTACAGCACTAGTAAGTAGGGAACATATTTTTTATGTACAAACTGAAGCCCTAACGATTTCAGATTAGGGCACCAATCTGTTACTTGGGAGCTCCTGCTGTTAATTTATAAACCCACAGCCCCCCCATTACACTCGTCAAAACCAAGAGCAAGGTCAAAGGGGGTCAGGTTCTGTGAGTAGGGTGTGGGGTGAAATCCAGCTTCGGGAGTGTCTCAGAGGTGTCCTCGGGGCTGTCAGCTTTCTCTCCATCAGCACACCAAGCTGCTGTGCCTATCACAGTAGGCTGAGTAGAGAACTTTGGGGAAAGACAAAAAGCTGCTGCTTGCCACTTCTCTCGGAATGATGACAGCACCCAGGCAGAAATATCTGGAGCTCAGCAGGATGTGTGAAGACTGGACTGAGAAAGAGAGGTAGGAGGTAAAAAGATGAGTGTAGGAACAAAGCTAAGTTGGGCTCTGGGCACAACAAATTATTATTCTGCCAGCTTGCCTGAATAGTGACATACTATTTATTAAAATGGAAACAAAATTTTAAAAGTGAGATGTCAGCCCCAATCTCAACCCTCCTGAGCACAAGCAGCTGGCACAAAGCAGCCTCTGCACTGGGTAAAAGCCCAAGATGACAGCAGTATGAGGAAAAAAAGCTCATGCAGCTATTTCGAATCATTTAGATTCAGGTGCAAGTGTGGCTCCAGCCCTCAGTGTCTCCATGACCTTGGGGCAATTCCTCTATCCTTTCTAGACCTCAGTGTTCTTACTGTAAAATGGGCATAATCATAGAGTAGAGGGCCACTGTCAGGATTAAGATAGAGCACGGATGGAAAAGCATCTTGCTAATAACTTCATAACATTATGACTATTATTATGAGTGATGATCGTGATGGTGGTTGAGTTGATAGCTTACAGTGATCATCTTCATCATACAGAAGGAGTAACTGAGGACTAGAAAGTCAAATGACTTGCCCCAAAGTCACGCAGCTAGGAGGAAGGAGGATAATAGCTCTAGCCCAGTTGTCTGGCCCTACCCTACACCTCAAGGATAGCTGCCCTCACCTCCTCCCCATCCTGGGACACAGGGAGGGGACCCCGAGATGGATGCCCTGGAGGGGATGAAGGACAGGAGAAAGACAATTTGATAGGAATCCTGCCACAATCTTTTTGGACTTGGCATTTAAATGCATCTTAAAATCCGTGAGATGAAACAGTGTGTTGGAGAGGAGGAGGCTGCCCTGGCATCATTTTGGGCACTGGGCGCCCTGGCTGGGACTCTCATTTGCCCAACTTCAGGCTCCCAAGGAGAGAAAGCATGGTCCAGGTTGTCACCTGCCCACACACCTTTTTAGCCATGCTGCTTTCCTTCGGCGGGGATATCCCCCCTGAGCATGAAAGGAGAGACTCCTGACATTGTGAGCAGCCTTCCCAGGTGTGGGTCCTGGCACTGCCATCGGATTTGGGCAGTCACTGAATTCTTCTAAGCCTGGGTCTCCTCTTTTGTCCAAACATGGCACTTACCCATGCCCTGCCTCACCTCTCAAATAGCACGCCTGCCAGATACCTTGCTGGGCACTCTACGTCTTTCAAAGGGATGAGGAAGCAGTGGGGCACAGGCTGGGTGCCCCTGGAAAGCTTTAAGCAGCTCATTTGATCATTTCTTTACTGTAATTCCTTCCTCATCCCTAGCTTACAAATGGGGAAACTGGTACTTGCCTGAGCTCAAATAATGAAATCGAGGTCACATAGTTATTAAGAGGTAGGACTTGGATACAAATCCTGACTTCATTTTTCACTAATTTTTTTTTAAATGGAGGTACTGGGGATTGAGCCCAAGGACCTTGTGCATGCCAGGCATGTGCTCTACCACTGAGCTATACCCTCCCCCTAAAGTCCTGACTTTAAAACTGTGCTCTTTCCACTATGCTGCTTGCAGATACAAGAGATGCATGAGATGAGGATGATGTCTGTCATTTACGGAAGAAGAATGTCAGCGCAACCTGCAGCAAAAGATGCTCCAGTTTTCTCCGGCCATGGAGAAGTGGCCCGCGGGGCGTCCCTGTAACTGTCTGCTGGGGCCTCCCGAAAGCCCAGGAAGGAAGGAGTGTGGAGCCCGCTAAGAGTATAAATAGAATTGCAAATGGCCCTCCTTGGTGGAAGGAACGTGTGGTTGTCAGAAGCAATAAGCTTCAAGTGCAGGGGCCTCTCTGCCCCGGGTCGTGGTACCATCCTGCTCACGTCGGATTAGGAAACCCTGTTGCACTTGGTGTCAGCCCCTGATGTTGCAAGCAACTCAAGTGACAAGAGTACTCCTTCGGGCTTGAGATGGCGTGGAACTGTGGAAGAGGCTAAAATTCCATTGGAGCAGGTGGGAGGTGGTTAGATATAAATATTTGAAGACAACAAATATGATTCAGAAGGCTAATTGGAACGCACCGACACCACCCAGGGCTCCTGGAGGCATGACACACAGATGGGAGGCGGAATCAGCCTCGGCATTAGAACACACACCGTTAGTCACACGGAGGGAGCCGTGCCCTGCAGGGACACACATGAAAGCTGCTCGGTGGGTTGGGGAGAGGCAGGGTAGAGCAGGAGCCAGGAGTCAGATAGGCAGCCTGGCTTTTTGTCTTGGGCCCGTCTACCTTAACCTTAACCTTTCTGAGCCTCAGCTTCTTAGAATGGGTGGAGAGTGAAAGTAATCATGGGCAGGAGTTAGACTAGGTGATCTTTAAATTGCTTAGCTCTTTCCTGCTCCAACACGGAGGGACTCTGAGAACCCACATCCATCACCCGGATTTGATGTTTTGTTACTGAGAGATAACACAGCTCAGGGGTTCAGCACTTGGACACTGGGGCCACTCAGCCCAGGTTCAAACATCAGCTCTGCCACTCAGCCTGCTCCTCTGGCATCTCTGTGTCCTTCCCTACAGGGGCTGAGGGGACGTGTCCACCTGAAACCCGTGTTTCTCAGTCCGGGGTCCCCTGGAACCGTAGGAACTTTCTGCTGGAATGATTCTGAGTCAGCATCCAGGATCCAGGAGGCCCCCATCTGTGGGTCCATCCTCCTCAGGGTGGCCTTTGGTATTGGTTTGCACACCCCCTACTTCCGAGGGCTGTTTCAGTGGAAAGCCTGCAGCCTGGATGTGTGGGCTGGGGTGACTGCATGCCTGTGAGACAGCCCCTCATAGTATAAGACAGAGCTGGGGTAGGAAGAGAAAGGAGGTGAGCTGTGGGCCATTGGTCTGGAACTCGAAGGAGTGTGAGAATTCTGAATTCAAACTGGGCTTTGCACTTGTTATATGGGTATGTTTGTCCAGGAGGATGAGAGAACGTGTTTTATTTGACAATTTGTTAGCTGGATTCATAACTTTCACATATTTAGACACGTGGTCTATGGGCCTCCGTTTGTACTGTGGCTCTGGGTCCCACACATGTTAATGGGGAGCCTGGGGACCTTACTTAACTTCTTGGTACTAGGTTTCCCCATCCGTCAAGTAGAAATAATATCAGAACGAACCACATAGAGTTATTGCCTGAGCCAGTGAGCTGGCACATGGAAGCCAATATTCTGCCCAATGCATGTGTGCATTCAGTAAAATGGGGGCTGTTGTTACTTTTCTATCATCCAGGCCTGTGGTTCTACCCCTGCCCCCCAACCCGTGCCCCGCAGACTTCCTGGTCCCCCACTGTCATGCCTTCACCTTGTTGCCCTGTCCATGGTAGCCTGACAACAGCCTGGCATATTGCTCTCTCTCATGGTCACCTTCAGCCTGGGTAGCCCCCAACAGCCTGGAGGAATGTCCCCCATCCTTTCCTGGAAGCTCTCCACCCCGGGAACAAAGGACCCAGCCCCTGCATGACTAAGGCCAGTGCACCAAGCTCTTTGGGGCAAAACTGAAATGGGCAAATAAAGGCTTCTTTAACTATCACCACCCCAGCTAGGGGAAGATGCACAGGGAGCTAAAATGCACAACCCCTCTTCTAGAGAGCAAAGAAATAAATTGGGATACAGGTGCCAGGCCCTGGCCGTGCCATTAACCGTCTTGCTGGGAGACGTGGCTGGTGATAACAAGCCAGTGGGAAGAATTTCTCTTTCCATTGAATGCTGCTGCTCTCATTAAAAAGCCTTCCGTAGTTCCTCCAATACGCTTATTTTATTTTTCTGGCACCATGCCAGTTAAAAGTAGGATATGTGGTAAGTCTGTTAACAAATACCTCAGTTAATTTTATGGCCGAGGGAGCAGAGGAGGGAGCAGGTTGGACCGTCCCCACGCTGTGGGCTTGTAGCCACTTTGAGCATCAAATATTTATTAAGGATCAATAATAAAGGCCCCTGTGATGGTGTAATGGCTCATTCTAAATGCTTCCTGATAATAAAATGAGCACTGATTTGAAAGACAATCTTTAAACTCTCTCCACAGTATGTCAAGGAAAGGACAATGCGGATAAGGCATGAGAAACACTTAGCCAACCTGTTTCATCATCAGATTCTCTGCAAATTGTGTGCTCTTGACAGGTGGGGATGTGTTCGCTAGGAAATGCTTGGTCGGGTGGGGGGCACCCCCAGCCCTGGGTTCAAATCCTGGCTCTCCACGTTTGCACTGAGTGAATTTGGACTTGATACATAACCTCTCTGAGCCTTTGCAGGCTACTCTAGAAAACAGAGACATTCACATCTGTCTCGTATGGTGATTTGAGGAGGGGTGAAAGGATGAGGTACATAAGTGGTGGAGTAGCTTCAATACTCGTGAAGCTCCCTTCCCCCTTCCCTTGAGTCTGAACGTGGCCCTGATCTGGGCAAGCATGCCTCTAACTTCAGGACACGTGTTCGTGTGTCACGAACAAAGTAACAGGCTCAGAAGCTGATGGCTCCTCCCCCTTGGAAAGAACAGCATCACGTTAGAAGGCTGACCGCCATCACCAGCCTGGACACATGTCTCATGTCCCAGGTTCTGACTGCGAATAAAGTGAACCTACTATGACACTCTCATGAGCATGGTCTTTCAGTGGCCCTTCCTTGGTTACCTCCGGAGAAAGTCCACACTCCCCAGCATGGCATCTGAGATCTGTCTTCTACCTCCCTGCCTCACTGTCCCCCACCTCGCTCTTCCACAGGCACTTGCTGTTCCAGCCCCATGCTCCATGCTGACTTCCTGCCTTTTCACATGCTGTTCCCTCTTCCTGGAGTGCCCTCCCATCACCTCTGCCTGAGTGACTTCTTCTACCCTTAGGGGAGCTCTGGGGTTCTCTTCTTTAGAAAGCCTTCCTTGACATCTCCTTCCTATTCGGGGTGAGCCTTCCCTCTAACCCACAAGCTGACCTCTTCTAGTCCTGATCGCATTCCGTTGACGTCGCTTCCTCTTCCCTCTTGGACCTGAAGGCGAGTCTTATCTCTGCATGTCCAGCAGCCATTGTGGTGCTTGGCATAGAGGCAACACTTTGAAAGAGTTTCTTTACTCAGCTCTCAGACCCCAGGGAATCTTGTCCAGACTCAGAAGTTTAAAAACTATATATGCTGATATCCAGAAAAGACAAAAACTCTAATTCAAAACAATACATGCACGCCGATGTTCATAGCAGTACTATTTACAACTGCCAAGACATGGAAGCAACCTAAATGCCGATCAACAGATGCCTGGTTTAAAATGCAGTATGTATATACGATGGACTGTTGCTCAGCTATAAAAAAGAATTAAATAGTGCCATTTGCAGCAACATGGATGGACCTAGAGATTATCATACTAAGTGAAGTAAGTCAGACAGAGAAAGACAAATAAACATATATATATATCACTTATATATGGAATCTAAAAAATAATGCAAATGAATCTATCTACAAAACAGAACTGACTCTCAGACAAAGAAAACAACCTTATGGTTACCAAAGGGGAAGGGCCTGGTGGGGAGGGATAAGTTAGGGGTACAGGATTAATAGACACAAACCACTATACGTAAAATAGATAAGCAACATGGATCTACTGTATAACACAGGGAACTCTATTTAATATCTTGTAATAACCTATAATGGAAAATAGTCTGGGAAAAAAAATATATATAACTGAATCACTCTGCTGTCCACTTGAAACTAACACAATATTGTAAATCAACTATACTTCAATAAAATAAAACCAAGGAAAATCTCTCTATATGGCGAGGACTTACAAATAAATCTGACCCAGTCCACCCTCTCAGTGTCTACATTCATACACCCAGCTATCCACTTACATGCCTCACGTGGATGTTCACCTTGTCTGGGTCTGAGCTCCTGATGGTCCTTCTCAAACTGGCTCCTCTCGTCCTTCCCTTCTTAGCAAATGGAAACTCCATCTTTCCACCGCTCAGACCCACAGCTCTGGGGTTGTCCCGTCTCCTTTCCTTTGTCTTGCACTCTGTATCTGGTCTGGCTTGTGATTCTTGTTCCTCTGACTTCAAGACCGACTTGGGATCTGACTCCTTCTCTCCATTCCACTGTGGTCTAAGCCATTATCTTTCTCACTTAGATTATAGCAAAAGCCACATAAGGGATAGCTCCCTGTTTGCTTCCACCCTTGTCCCCTTCCTTTTATTCCCAGCACAGCAGTCACAGGGATGCTGTAAAATTCTGTCACTCCTCTGCTCAGAACCCTTCAAAAGCTCCCCCATCACATTCAGAGTAAATGCCAAACTCCTTACTGTGATGACAAGGACCTTTACCACCTGGCCTCTGTTACCTGCTAAGCTTATTTCCATTGTTCTATGGATACCCTGGGCAAGCCCCGACCTCAGGGCCTTTGCACTGGCTCTTCCTTCCGCCTGGAGTACTCCTCCTCCAGATCTATATGGCTAGTTTCCTTAATTCCTTCAGGTCTTTCTCAAACATCATTTTCCTTCTCAGGTAGGCCTCCATTAGCCACTTTATCTAACATTTCACCTCCCAACACATATTCCTATTCCTCGATTTATTTTTCCTATTAGCACTATTATTGTCCACACTATACAGTTCACTTATTTCTCTTATATATTTTCTGTCTCCTCCAAGCAGCAAGGGCATGGATTTTTGGTCTGTTTTGTTAATTATTGTGTTGTCCGTACGTACAGTAGTGCCTGGCCCCTAGTGGGTGTCCATTAAACATTAGTTGGCTGAACAAGTGAATAAGTGACCCATCTCTTCAGGGGAGAAGCCCACCCCAGCAGCACCCCAGCGCCGCGGAGACACCCAGACTTCCACGGTGAGGCGCGAGGAGTCTTGGTCACATCTGTAATAATGCAGGGCTGACTCCCCACAGGGACAGCTGTGGATTCCTTCTATGCAGTGAGTTTTGGAGGGAGATAATGGAATGTTTGGGCTGCTAGAAGTAGGGACAGTTTCTCTAGGGAATGTTCTGAAGAGGGTTTCAGAGCAGGAAGGAATGAAGTGTGAGATGGAGGGACTGTGTGCAGGGCCCAGACAGCTCACCTGCCCTGAGAGGTCGTCTTCGCCATCTGGGAGCCCAGCCTGTGGCCAGCAGGTCTGGGCCTCCTCTGGGGACCCCCAGGGGGTGTAGCAGGGCTCCAGCTAGACTTGGAAGCTGGACTAGGCACAAAATGTGAAGCAAACTATGCACAGAGTCAGTTCCACACCTCCATTAACCATTAAAAAAAATTAGATACGTGGGTCTATGGGAAGAAAATGTGACTTGAAGATATAACTGTGGTTACATTGTTACTATCTTCCTGAATAATGCCGCAATGGAAATTTCTCCTTCCTGTTGAACTTAAATTTATCCTTGCCTTTGTGGCTTGCTCCCCGAGGCCTTCCCGGGACAGATGGCACTTCAAAAGTCAGAGAGAGAGAAAGCAAAGTGTAGCCCTGATGCTTCGTGAGAGCGGGTGGCCCGCGGAGCCTGCTCTGATGAGCACAGAACCTTCGCAGACACTCAACGGGCGAACACGTGGGCTTCTTGGGGTCAGAGAGCCAGGCAAGACAATTGTAGGGGAAGCCAAAGCCAGAGAGGGCTTAAAGGAGCCCTTTCCAGCAGCTGGAGCTGCTCCATACAGATGCCACAGGATGGAGGAGGCCTCGCCAGGATGGAAGAGAGGAAACCCTCAGGCAGAGCTCTGGCAAGAAGAGAGAACGTTTAGCGGGAACCTTCTGATTCAGGGGTGTGGCATCAGGCCTCCAGTCCTGGAAATCTCATCTTAGCTCCTTTTTTGCCATCTTCTCTGACTTGCCAATGGAGGCACAGGTCCTCCTGTCCCTGTGAACCCACAGCCCCTGCCTCACCCAGGACTCCCTCTGCACGTATTCCCTGAGCTGGAATAGCTGGTTCCCATGTCTTCTGTTCCAGGCTGGAGGCAGCATGAGAGCTGGGACCACATCCAGCAGATTTCTGTGGCCCCAAAGCTTAGCCCAGTGTCCGGCACATACTTTTTATGTATGTAACCTGACGAATTTTATCTATAAAACATATATATTTATATACGTGAAGCATATTTATATAAAAGCCATACATATGTTTGTCTACATATACTGTACATGTCTGTGTGTCTATCCACATGCCTTTTCAAGTCATACTTTTGGTTGTTTTGGGTAACAACTCTTCTGATCCAGCCAGGTCCCAAGTCCCATCCTATGTCCAGCCCACAAGGCCAGCGGATTAACTGGAGCCACAGGAGAGGAGAGTGGACATATTTTTTGTTTTTTAAATTGACGTATAGTTGATTGACAATATTGTGTTAGTCTCTGGTGTACAGCAGAGTGATTCAGTTATACATATATATATTCTTTTTCATTACAGGTTATTACAAGATATTGAATGTAGTTCCCTGTTCTATACAGTAGGACCTTGTTGATCCCACTCCTGGGCACGTATCTGGAGAAAATTCCAATTCAAAAGCAGATTGTTTCACAGTGTGTACAAATATTGAATCATTATGTTGTACACTTGAAACTAACATAATGTTATATGTCAATTATACCTCAATAAAAAAAGAAGAAAATGGGGGTAAAAAATGGGTCTCTTTGGATGGATGTGGAGAGGGCTTTCCTTCCCTCCCCGCATGCCCACTCTGGTCACAGGGGAGGGACCCACACAGCACTTCTGCCTCTCTGGGAAGGTGAGGGAAGGTGAGGGAGGGTGAGCATCCATGCCCCGCCCCTTCCTAATTCCACCCAATTGGAAAGAGGGGCTCCTCTGATTGGGTGGGGCTTCTTTCCTGTGGAGGGTAGTCATGCATGTTGGGAGTGGGCGACGGGCTTGGCCTTTGTTCTTTCTCCAGGGCCTGCCCTGCACCATAGGACGGACCTGGGCACCCCCTCCTGTGCTCCCTGGTCACGCAGGCTGGTCACCCTGCAGTGGGATCCAGGCTGGGGGTTGCAGGCCAGTGTCTGGCTGTCACGGTCTGCTCGACTGGCCGAGGCAGGTTCCAAGGTCGGAGTTAGGGATGGGAGTGGCTAGACTCCTATTTCAGCCTCACATAAGCCATGTTCTCCCGTCTGGCTCGTGCCAGGGAGCCCTGCAGCTGGGGAGGTATTAAGCACGCCCCTGGCCTTGAATCAAGGTTATATTCAGTTGGCCTTTGGCTGGTGATCTTTGTGTCTATTTCCTGTTGGTCAGAACTGGAGGGGATGCAGGGTGAGGCTTAGGTCCCTTTACCTCTGAGAGTCGGGCTTGACTGGGACCCTGGGCTTGGTCACGTTCGCCTAAGTCTGGTTATGGTCTGGTCTTTCGTCTCATGAAATATCATTTCTTCCAGAAGAACGTAGCCTGTCACTTTTCCAGCCAGTCCCTACCTGTCCCTCCCTTGCCCAGCTCTGTTTCTTGTTACCCACACGCTCGCCCTTGTCCAGTCACTAAAGCAGTGAGAAGACAGCCTGGCAGAGTATGAGGGCACCTTCATGCCATTTGGGCACGATGGGAGGCTCGGCCACTGGCATCCCAGGGGTCAGCCAGAAAGACAGCCCCTCACTGCCCTTCCCCGTGTCTGCTGCCTGACACCATCCACCCTCCTGGTAACTAGTGTCCAATGTGATTCTCTCTTGGGGAGTCACCTCCCCCACCAGCCCATGTGCTTCTGATGAAGTAGACTCTACCCAGACCCCAAGGGTGGCACCCACGGCTGCAGCCAGCCCAACCAGGGCATTTCATCCCCGAGCACAGCTGGCTCAGAGATAAGCATGTGATCCAAGACAGGCTGATTACAGCCAATGATACTCAGTTCTAGCGTGCATGTGTGTGTGAGTGTGTGTGTGTGTGCATGTGCACACGTGCCTGCTATTCGAGGACTTTCATTTCCATTGTACACAAAGCTTGAAGGATGTAGAATTGGGAATTTTCTGCGGCCACTGTGAGCAGTTTGGCCAAGAATGAAGCCGACACAGAGGAAGTACAGCCTGAATGCAGAGAGACCAACCCCATCTAGGTGACAGCATCTGACCCCTGGACCAAGCCATGCCTGAAGGCCTCACAGTGTACCTGGATGGACTGGTCACTTATGGGACCTGAGAAGCTCTCTAGCTGACCAAAGCATGTTTGACTGGGGTTTGCTCACTTGCAACCAAAGCGTCATCACTGATTCAGAGGCTTCTGTCCCCACGGATCACCATTCAGTAGCCTCTCTCTTTTAATCTTTGCTCTGTGGGGTCTGCATTTCTTTCTCTCCACCCTCACTTAGCAGCTTTCACCTGGAGCTGCTGCTGGAAATGGCACCTGCTCAGCCACACCCTGTCCTTGTGACGGGCCCCTCTCAGCCCTCCCTCAGAGTCTGGCCCCAAGTGTCCCTTGCATCATCTGATTCTGAGAAGAGCACAGCCTACAAGCTCCTGCCTCATGCCCCATGGAAATGCTACCAGCTTGGATCAGCAATTCCCAAAATATGTTCTGGAGAAAACTGGTACCATTGGATGCTCTTTTCGGAGTTAAAAAAAAAAAAAGGTTTACAGTTTTAAAAAGTTGACAAAGCTCCGTCCTGTATATATTCCTCCCTTGGGATCCACAAGCACATCTCCTTATTAAGGGCTCTGATGAGCACTGCAGGGAAGAGAAGCGTATGACATTATAATTTTGCATTTTGAAACATATTTGACTACTGAACACATATGTTCTTGGTTGTAGATACAGTACCTATAACAATCCGAACATTTTGTGGGGAATCTTGACTAGGCTTTGCAGATGTCCCTTGGACCTGACAGTTGGCACAAATGGCCTCTTCCCGGAGGGAGCTGGCTGTTCAGTCCAGGTTGAGGCCTGATGCCTCCATCTTGACCTGTGATGTTGACTTCATTTCTTCCCACCAGAGCCCCCAGCATGCTGCAGGGCTAGGGCCCGGCGGGCTGTGCTGTTTCTGGGCATAGCACCCCCATGGCGATGGCAGCAGGAGATGATTAGACTGGGCTGACAACGGTCATCCTTTTCTGGGCCATGTGGACTCTCTGACACCCCGTTTTGAGCCCACTGTTCCGATTTGGCAACAAGAGTGCCTGCAGTTACATGTAAACAGGGAGCTCACCACTGAACGGTGATGGATGTTTCAAATCAAACGCTCTCAGGATCAGGATGGTAGATGAGTTTCCAGGAATCAGGGCCAATAATGAAACTCATCAGGGTCATAAAAATGCCAGATGACCACAGGAGGACTCCAGGAGACTCAAACTTAGATGATAAGGAGAGAGCTAAATTTTAGGAATTTTTTTTTTTTTTTTTTTTTGGCTCTCAAAACAGCAGCATCTTATTTCCCAGGAAACAAATGCCTGCCAGGTATTGCTTTGTAAATCCTCACAAAGTAAGGAGGCTGAAGGAGCCAGCGGGCCTTGGAGGGACTGGTTCTGGGACTGGGAGGGAGGAGGGGGTTCTCAACCGCTTGCTGATACCGACCGTGTGCCAGGAGCCACGCCGGCTGCTCTGCATTCACCATCCTCTTTGATCTGCATAAAATCCAATGAGGTGGGGATACTGTTTCTATTTTGCTGGGGAGGAAACTAAGATCCAGAGATTGAAGCCTTTTGCCCAGCGGAGACACTGGGATTTGCATCCAGGTCTGCTGGCCACCCAAACCTATCCCAGGAAGGGATTTCTCACCGGTATCTCGTGGTACAGAGACATCTCAGACTCAGCTCCGTCCCTTGATTCTCCGTGGCGGGGGGGCAGTTGTTTTCCCCTTTCTACCCCTTGACAACCCCTCAGCTGTGTGTCCCAGTCCAAACAGAATATCTTTCCATGGGTTCTGGTCTCTCTGATGAAGGGAGGTGAGAATCTGAGGGGATGCAAAGAAACCGGATCCAGGGTGAAATTCCAAGGTTATTCAGACACCTCCAGATTGGAGAGGCTACTTGCAAACTGACCCTGGATGAGTATGAGAGGTCAGCATTGCCAGAGAGCCAGCAGGCGAGTTTGCTCCCAGGAAACATCTAATTTTTTTTTTTTTTTGGTGGCATTATCCTAAAACAATTATTCCCATGGGTGGTGGTAAGAGCTCATTGGATTGGAAGCCAAGACATCGGGGATCCTGGTCCTGGCTCTGCCCCTTCCTAGTAGCATGATGCCTCCTCCCTCTTTGGGCCTCAGTTTCCTCATCTGTAAACTGGGTTTAATCATTCCTTCCCTGCCCACTTCACAGTGACAACAGATGTAAATCGGCAAATAAACTAGATCCAGGGTGAAATTCCAAGGTTATTTAGATACCTGCAGATTGAATCAACTCACCTAGGACGTACCCAGCACTAACTCTGTGCCAGACACTCTCCCTGGTCTGAGGAGAGAGGCTTACGAAGGTGGATTGCATAAGATGCCTGTCCCTAGGTGATCCACTGAGTGCAAAGAGATGGACAGAGGTGATGAACAGCGGTTTATATTTCAGTAGTGTTCTAGTGCCTTCTCATTTATGGCTTCATTTAGAGCATATGACAGCTGTCTGAAGTAGGCAGAGCAAATATTCTTGTTCTCCTTTGACAGATGGAGGAAACTAAGGCTGCAGAAAGTAAAGTGACTTGCTTAGCAATGATAATAACACCTATGAAGCCTCTGCCCACAATTCGTTCGCACAGAGTTTTCATATGGGGCTTGTCATCGAATCTTCAAAACATCCCTATGTGGTAGAACTTATCAGTATTAGACCTATAATACAGGTGAGAAAGGAAGTGGGACCAGACTGTCAGCTCCCAGGGGGGAGGAACCCCGCAACCTTCACCTACACACCCTCAGTACCAAGCGTGAGGCCTGGCGATGAAAGCAAACGAATAACCCAATTAATAAATAGGCTGAGGACTTGAATAGACATTTCTCCAAAGACATACAGATGGCCAATAGGCATATGAAAAAAATGCCCAACAGCACTTGGTCATCAGGGAAACGCAATTCAAAACCACAATCAGATATCACCACACACCTGTCAGGATGGCTATTATCAAAAAAACACCCCAAAAGACAGACAGCGTTGAAGAGAATGTGGAGGAATTAGAACCCTGTGCACTGTTGGCGGGAACGTGAAATGGTGAAGCCGCTATGGAAAGCAGTATCCAAAAAACATTCAAAATAGAACTACCAGACAATCCAGCAAATCTCACTTCTGGGTATTTACCCAAAAGGGCTGAAATCAGGATCTCTAAGAGATATCCGCACTCCTGTGTTCACTGCAGCACTATTCACAACAGCCAAGATGTGGAAACAACCTAAGTGTCCACTGACAGATGAATGGATAAAGAAGATGTGCTTTATACATACAGTGGAATATTATTCTGCCCTCAAAAATATGAAAATGGGCAACAACACGGATGAACCTTGAGGACATTATGCTAAGGGGGATAAGTCAGTCACCAAAAGACAAATACTGGTCTAAAATAGTCAACTTCATAGACTCAAAGCATGGAATAGTAGTTACCTGGGGCTGGGGGGAGGGAAAAATGGGGGGGGTCTACTAATCAAGGAGCACACATTTAAAGGGAAGCATGATGAATACGTTCCAGAGTTCTGCTGTGCAACACTGTACCTACAGTCAACAATATTGTATTGTTCACTTAAAAACTGCAAAGAGGATCCCGTGTTTAAGTGTTCTTACCACGATAAAAGAAAATTAAAATAAATAAATAAAACCAAGTGCTTGAAAACGATGCTTTTGGTACCCTGACCATACCCCCCTGGACTTAACGATTTTAATGTGGGATGGACCAATATTCAACTACCAGCACCTGCATTTCCTCACTGAAGGGCTTTCTCTGATGGCAAGAGCCCTCTGCCCAAGCATAGGGCAGCTCAGAAAACTGACGCTCCCTGGGAGCTGCCCTCAACCAGAATATCAGGAATTGGTACATAAATACCCCCACTCCCTCACCCTTCAGGTGGGATGACTCTGAGGTGCATGTTCCACCCAGGATCCCAGAGCTCCCTGTGGGGTTATGGTCCCAATTGCCCATGGTGCTAACCTGCTTAATAATGCACTTTTTTGGTTGCTTTCCTTCCCTGTTTCACTTCCTACTTCCCTATGCAGGTGTTTCCTGGGATCATCTCCCAAATAAACTACGTGTCTTTTTCTCAGGGTTCTGCTTCTGGGCGAACCAGACTAAGCGAGGGCTCACTGACAGTTAATGGAGTGAGTGAGTGAGTGAACAGAGAAATGAGAGGATGTGTCCCACCCCTGACCCCTGACTGGGAAGGTCAAGGGAAGGGGAGAGGTCATAAGGGTCTCAATGTGTTTGTTTCCTGGAGACTGAGGTGGGCTTGGGGGAGGGGCTGCATCTTGTTCTCTGGTGTTGGTCTGAGACAGCAGAGAACACAAGCTGAAAATTTTGTGCTGGAGAAAAGAGGCCTTAATCTTGCCAAGGTTAAGGTCACGAACGTGATTCCAAGCTGGGTAATCAGTGTATGAGGCACTCGGGACACCGTCACTTAGGTCCCCGCCCTTGGCTGCCCAGTTCCTAACCCAAACTCCTTACTCAGGCCTTCCCACCCTCTCCATCTCATCCCAGACCCCTTGGACCTCACTCCGGGGCTCTGGCCTTCCACTTTCTGCTCCTTGAACACGAGGGGCTCCCCTCTCCCTGGGGCACCATTATTCTTTCTGGCACGCTGCCTGCAATGATCACTCCCCCAGAGCTCTGCCTGACTCATGCTTCCCTTTCCCTGTGGGCTTCAGCTTGAACGTGGTCTCCTCAGACAGGCCTTTTCTGACCAACCAACTTAGTTACTTCTTCTTTGGAGAAGGGTGGGCATTTAGGTTTATTTATTTAGTTATTTTTATAATGGAGATACTGAGGATGGAACCCAGGACCTCGTGTATGCTAAGCACCTGCTCTGCCACTTGAGCTACACCCTCCCCCCAACTTAGTTACTTCTCATCATGTCACTCCTTTAGGCTTTCATCATAACATTTGTACCTGTGGAATATTTTATTATTATCATTATTGTTAACTGGCTCTCTCTATAAAATGCAGGCTCTACGAGAGACCTTGTTTTTTCTGTTCACCGGTGCAGCCTCTGCACTTGGAAGAGAGCCTGGTGCATAGTAGGAGCTCAAGAAATATCTGTGAATGAATGAATGAATGAATGAATGAATAAGGGAATGATAAACTTGTGAGAAGACAGCAGGGGGCAGTCCTGGAAGAATTCCGGAGTGTGAGGGTCAGTGCCTTTGGCTGCCTTTCCAGGCCCTGGTGGATGTTTATTTGGACCAGCTCTCTGTCTTTAAGGGACTGTACGCGCTGGAGAGGGGCAATGTGAATGCCTAGGCTCGCTCAGGCAGGTGTAGGAGGGTCAGAACCTGAACCTTGGGTCCCAACCACAAAGCCCAGGCTTTGGGCCAGTGCCGTCCTGTAGGCCTGCTCCAAGGGTCACTCGACACACCTGAAACAAGACCTTCTGGCCGTGCAGCTCAGTCTTTTACCACGTCACATACAGATTCTAGTTGCTGTGATATTTAAAACTTTTATTTAGCAATTGTCCCAGTTTTATCTTTTGCTGGCTCATGAGCAAATATATAGGTCGGCCATACAAATCATTTGCCCTTGTCACATAAAAAGGAAGGCCTCCCCCCTCATCCTGCAAAGCCTCTAGACCACGGTTTTTCAACCTCAGCACTTCTGACATTTAGAGGCGGATCGTCCTCTGTGGTGGGGGTGGTCCTCTGCATTTTAGGATGTTTTGCAGCATCCCTGGCCTCTGTGCACGAGATGCTAACAGCTCCTCCCTGTTAGGACAACCAAAAGTGCTTCCAGACACCACCAATTGTCCTCTGGGGACATTTAAGAACCACTGCCCTGAGCTAGAGGAAGGCAGGTACTATGTCTGTTTTGCTTATGATTGTGCCTCCTGGCACATGGCCCCAGTTAAGCACTCCATAAATATTTGTTGGAAGAAAGCATGACTGAATGACTAAGTGAATGAATGAATGCAAGGACCCAGCCAGTGTCCTTGGGCCGAGCTTGCTAAATCACCCAACCCCAGCAGCTCCTCACTCCCTGTCTCCTCGACATCACGTCCGCCAGCCTCGCTGACCAGTCAGAGCCAGCCTCCGGTAGAGCTGTTCCATCTGGCTCCCCATAAACCATCTCCAAACAGGCAGCAGCTCCCAACTTGTACTGTCTCAGGCTTGCGCACAGAATTCATAAACTAATAACCCTCAAGTGAAACAGGCACAGGAGGCAGAACTCGGGAGTGTATGCAACAGACGCCCCCACCCATCGGCGGGGGGGGGGTCATTCACACCCTTTGGGATCCAACCCAAGATGCTGCAGCAGAGGAAGTTACTGAGACATGTGTCCTCCTCCCACCTGTATTTCTCCATCCCACAGACACCAGTGGAGCAAACATCCATCAGGGAACGTCACACTGTATATAATGAGGCAACAGCACTCAGGTCCCAAATAAGAAAATGGGAGGCTTCTATCAGACTTTAAGCTGCTCAAGTTCACTCAGCCTCTGCTAATGAAAATATGAACGGCATCTGAGGCCAAGCCTACTGCTTCATGTGGGCTGGTAAATATCTTAATATCTCCAGATTCCTTTCTGCCTTATAAATTGTGTGCATTGCTCCTGACATTTACAAGTTATCTCGGATGCCTGCAAGATTAAGGTGCCACGAAAACGCTCCATCTGCACTCTTATTTCCACACCCCCTCCCCAACCCGGGCTGAGCTAGGATCTCTTAGACTGTTAAAGCTTATCCCATATGGGTGAGATCTGAGGCCAGCTGCAGACCTTTTAGGGCGCAAATTCCCTCCTCATCTGTATTTGGATTGCACGTGTTGGGAGATTTCATTTCATTTCAGCACATCCTGGTTGAGTGAGAACCTTCTAAGTACCAGGGGATGTGAGGGTTGATAACAGGGAATGAGAGACTTGGTCCTGTCCTCTGAGGAAAGGGCTCACCTTTCATTGAGCACCTACTGTGTGCTGTGTATGTAACCTCACAGTAATGCCTCAAAAGAAAACGGGGTATCAGTTGCTACCTGCCTTTTGCAATTGAGAAACTCACGTGCTTTGAATCACAGAGCTACTTAGGGGGACTTGACCAAGGCCAGGGTCTTTCTAAGGCCAGATGGCTGGGGAAGACAGACATTTAATGACTTAGTTGTATACAATGCCAATAAAGGTATAAGCGGTGTCCTGTTGGGAAGCAGAGAGAGGATTAATTCACATGAAGGACTTAATGGGTCCAGGCTGGAAGAACCAATCTGGTTTTGATTGGTGGAAAGTGGGAAGGACCCAGGGCTGGGATGTGTGCAAAAGCACAGAAGTGCATGGCCCTTCGGTGGAGCAAGGGATGTGTGAAGAGCTGGCAGCAGAGGGATGACACTGCGGGGGGTGTGGCTGTGAGCTGGAACCAGCCTGCACAAGCTCAGGAGAGCTGACTGCTCAGCCTGCCCAACTAGCTGTTCAGTGGGGTCAGGCTGGCAGCGGGAAGTCAGTCACGGAAACATTTACACCAGGGAAGTGGGCAATGAGGATGTTTTTTCTCCCCCAGAGAGCCACTTGTGAAACATTTACTAGCATGCACTGAGGACTGGGGGACATTTACCTCCAAGGTGACTCCAGGAACTCACATCTCAAAAACAGCAGGTTGGTGATGCTACAGATGAAGACGGGGGCTCCAGGAAGGGGACACGAGTGGCTAGAAATTCAGATCTGTAGTCTAGAAAGCCAGAGTTGTCTGCTTCCCTCCCTACTTTTCTTTCTCCCCAGCAAAGTGAAAATGCTGCATCTAAAGAGAAGTAAACATCCCTTTAAATGGAAAAAAAAAAATCAAAGCGAAGATCTGACCCGCTGGAGTTTTTGCACGTGGAAGCAGGCAGAGCAGGCAGCTCTTTCCGTCTATTGCCGATATTACATTATCCCAAACTCACGTATTCAGAATGCTCTTGCCATAGATCAGTGCTTTGCCTCTTCTGTTACTAGCTAATCCAAATGGACCTGGTGCAAACTTTATTTTGAGGCTAATGGAGACCCAACCTATTTGCACAATTGCCTGGCTCCTGCCTCCTTATTGCATTTGCTGACTCCTTAAAAACCAGCGAGGCTGCACCAGACCCTCCTTCGGAGACCGAGCAAGCAGAGTTCTAGGATCCCCGAGCACCCCTGGCTGCCTGTCTTGAATACTGAGGGTGCACCAGCTACCGTGCTGGGTGCTTGATGTGAATGCATCATGCCTGGTCCTCCACACAGTCCTGAAAAGGGGATAACGTGACTTCCATTTCGGCGAACCAGAGACAGAGGAGTCCTAGGAAGGATAAAAAATGGGCCCTAGATTACGTAGTTAGCAACCGCCAGGCTCAAACGTGAGCCCACGCTTGTCTGTAAGGCCCAGACTCTGAACTACCCACTTGTTACTAACGGTAAGCTGAATGATGGGCACCCCATATGTCTCCGTCCTCATCCCTGGACCTTGTGACTATTACCGTCTATCACAGAAAGAACTTGCAGGTGCGATTAAGTCAAGGTTCTTGAGGTGGGGAGATTATCCTAGATTATCTGCATGGGCCCAGGGTAATCCCCAAGGGCCCTTAGAAGATGAAGGCCGAGGAAGATGTGACCACAGAAGAAAACGTAACGTGATGATGGCAGCAGAGATTAGACTGATGCAGCCACTAGCCAAGGATGCCAGCAGCCACCAGAAGCTGGAAGAGGCACAGAATGAATTCTTCCCTGGAGCCTCCAGAAGGAACTGGCCCTGCTGACACCTGGATTTTTAGCCCCCTAAGACTCATTTTGGACTCCTAGCCTCCAGAACTGTAAGACCAATATGTTTCTGCAGTGTTAAGCCACAGTTTGCCATAATTTGTTATAGCAGCAATAAGAACCTTATACTTCCCAAAGCAGAAGGATGAGAATGGAGGTGAGATGTTAATAGGAGGAAGGAACGGGGTGAGGCTGGACCTCCAGGTGTCTCTGGCTCCCTCTAAGTGTAGGATTTGAGCAGCAGGGCCCTGCTACCTTCCCTTCCCATCATCTCATTCCTCAGCCTGAACCAATGCAATCTGTAATTAAGATAAGCCCTCCTTGACCCCTGGGTCGGGGGGAGGGAAGGAGGCAGCTGAGTGACAGAGGCCAGCACACTGGGCTTGGGTTCTGGGTTCTGCCTTGGCTCTGCCAGCCCCTCGCTGCGTGATCTTGGGTGAAGCACTTTATTTCTCTGAACTTCTGAAATTGCCACCACTTCTGAGACTCAGCGGTAAGATTTGTCTAAGTGCTAAGCAAAGGAATCGTCTAGGCTCAGTTTGGGGAAGAGGTTGAGCCCAGCAAAGGAGCATCCAAACACCCTCCCCTGCACATCATTCTTATTCATGTTGGATGCAAACAGGCTGCTGAGCCTCCTTGTGGAGGCCCCTCCGAGCTGCTGGCTGAGGGGGGCCATCCCTCTGGGAGCAGCTCCAATGCACATGAGTTTGGGAGGATTTCTCTGGCTGCCACGGCCCAGAGGGTGGGCACAGATTGGTCCTGTGAATCGAAGGTGGGGGGAAAAGTCCTTGCTTGGAAAGATGACAGGCAACTCTTGGAAGCCTGCAAATGTCAAAAAGGCTCTGAAAATGAGCTGGCAGGGCTGGGAGGGGTGGCAGTTGGAGGGAGGAGAAGGGAACTGCTGTGGTTCGGGAGTCCATGATCTAAATGGCCCTTAATGGCAGAGTCCTCTGGGGCTACTCTGTTGGCCACTGGAGTCCAGGCCTGGCAACAGTGAGATCGGGCCAGGAAGCTCAGCTCAGCGGGAATCAGCGTGGCTTAACTGAAAACCATGACTTCCGTCTCCCAAGGCCTAGGTCCCAGTTCAAGTCCCACCAACATCCTTTTTTGGGGGCCTTTGAGTGTCTTCAACTTTCAACCTCAGCTTCGTGATGTGTCAAGCGGGTGAGTGGAAAGGGCTCTTTGGAGCTCCTGCTGCATCCCTGGCTGCCCATCTCGTGGAACCTTAGTTTACTCAACTGGAAAACGGGGTTTTTTATCAGAGAGTTGATTGATGGAAGGTTCAGTGAGAGAGGATAAGAAGTGTCCCATGCCCTGGAGTGCTGATTCCCTCCCTGCCCTCACAGGCTCCCGCACAGGTTGAGAGAATAAGGGGGCATCGCAGGAAAACAGATGTCGGTGCGTGCGCCGCTGGTCCTTCTGCGATCTGTGCAGCTGGCTGGATCTGTGCAGCGGAGTGAAACGGGCGTGCATCCCCGTCCCCAGCCAGCTGCTGCTCTGCTATGTTCAGAGCAAGGTCCACGTGCATCTCTCACCCCCACCGAGCAAGTGTGGCATTACCTACTCGGGGCCGAAGTGGACAAAGGTCTGCTCTCCCAGCGATGGAGCATCCCTGGCTTGCATCTGAGGCCTCGGCCAGCAGCTCCGCCCCGCCGGCAACAAATTAGAATGTCAACAGGGTCTGAGGCCAGGTTGCTACATCCCATCCCTCTGAGGCCATAAATTCTTACCTGCAACCCTGGTTGACCCTCCCCTGTGATGTAGCCCTTTCTCTGAGCTTCTGGCTGAGGGCTGCCTTCCCAGAGACTGCCCTGCCAGGCCGACTTCCCAGGGGAGGGGTTCAATCTGCTCGCCCTCTGTTCTCGGGGGCCAGCAGAAGCTGTGTGAGGGTGGGGTGCATGTCGGGGCTCCCAGGCACCAGGCTCATAATCTGCCTCTTCCTGCCTGGGTTGGCGCTGATGATCGTTCCTGGAGAACATACCCACCGGCCTCAAATCTCAAAACCTAAAGAGGGACTCCTCAGACTTCAGTGTGCCTGTGAATCACTTGGGGGATCTTGTCAAAATGCAGATTCTGATGCCATAGGGCTGGGGCGGGGCCCAAGACCCTGCATTTCTAGCAAGTTCCCCAGTGATGCTGGTACTGTTGATCGCCAAGTAGCAGGAGACTAAAGGATCTCCCAGAGGCAATGGGAAAAAAGCTCAGGTCTCAAAAAGAGGGCAAAGGGAACCAAAGTGGCTTGTCTGCTGCGACCCAGGGGCTGTACGAAGTGGTTGAAAGTTGCTTCCCATTTAATCCTCACGTCGAAGTAGCAAAGCAAGGATCAGAATCCTAATTTCACAGACGGGGAAACAGAAGGTCAGGGAGCCACAGACACGCACCCAGAGCCACCCAGCTGGCATAAGCAGGCAGGGATTGAGATCGTGTGTCCGGCTCCTTCTCTTTCTCTGCTCAGGTGCTTCCCTGGAAATGAAGATAAAGCTCTGCTGCAATTCACCAATGAGGAAATACATCTCGTGAGTAAACATATGGAAAACGCCTGGTCTCACTCTTCATTCAACAAACACAAAGCCAAACGGCGTGAAATGATTTCTCGCCGGTCAAAATAAAATAGATATTTTAAAACAATGCTTGCAGGCTAGGCAAGGTATGGTAACATGCAGATTCTCACACACTACAGGAAGAGTGTAAATTGAGGGAGCCGGCTGGAAAACTGGTGGCAGCATTTACCAAGAGCCTCTGAAATGTTCCTAGCCTTTGACTCAGTAATTCTGCTACGGGTAATGTGTTCTAACTAAGTCCTGAAATATGCGCATTCCAGCATCATTCAGGATGCAGAAATGATAGAAATAATTTAAACATGGAACAGCAGAGGAATGAGATGTCATCTGTGGAACATCCATGCAATGGAGTTTTATGGAGTCACTGAATGATGTGTATGTAACACCCCGAAAATGCTAATGTTGTAAGGCGAAAAAGTGGTTTGCAAAATGATACGCAGAGAGTTACCGCAAATTTACATTAAAAAAAAAATCCCTTAAACCTATATGAAGAGAAAAAAACATTGAAAGGAATTAAACCAATGTGTTAGTGGCTAGGTTTGGGTTGCGAAACAAGTGGTGATTTTTAACGCATTTTTCAAAATGTGTTCTAATGTGTTTGTGACTTTTATAGGGATTTTGTAAACATAGGCCCATTGCACTTAATCCAATGGCTTAAAAGTCAAATGTACACCAAGTTTGAGAAATTACTCCTGATTTTCTCATTGACTCACATGACGATTTCAGCGACAAGTGAGCTTTATTTCTGATTGATCACTGGCTGGCAGCAGCTTCAGTTTCTCCGTTCCCAGCTCCTATGGTTAAATCTGTCATAATGTCTAAGCAAACACTCAAAAGTCATCAGGAGGGCGATACCTTAAGGAGACCTTGTGAGTAATCATCCACTCATTCAACAGACTGGTTTACGGATGCGAGGGGACAGTTTGTAAGTGGCCTACAGTCTGGAAGGGGGGAGAAACAGATCAATTCTGACAGTCCAGAGAGAGCAGACTTTCAGGGATTAGCATGGGGTGTAGTGGAGACAATGTAGAAAGGGGGCCCTTCTGCAGAAGATGTCCTACCTGGATAGGTGGCGTTAGGCAAGGAAGGGACAGAAAGGTGCAGAGACTCGAAGGGGAGACATGGAGAGCATGGTGAATTCAAGGAGAAGCCCCCAAATCTGGCCTGGCCTAAGGATGGCATGTTTGGGGGCAGGAATAGATGGCATCATCAAAGACTGTAGATGCCATGCTGTGGAGTTTGGATTTACTGAAAAGGTGATGGAGAACTACAGGCGGGTTTTGAGGAGGGGAAGATCATGCCCGGATTGGAAATGAACAAAGACCACTCTTGGTCCACAGCGGAGGTGAGAGGGCAGATGGTTCCCCCGGGAGTGCGGTTGGGAGCAGCAAGAACTACTCTGGGATATTTCCAGTAATTCAGGTGAAAAACAGCAAGGAGGGTGGCGGTGGGGATGGAGGGAACTGGACAGACGGGAGGGATATTTAGGCGGTCAGTCAGCGGCTACAGGCCTTGCAAGTTAATTGGATGTGGAGAATCAGGGAGGGGGAGGAGGAACTCCCAGCTTTCTGGCTTGGGCAACTGGGTTGACTGTCAGAATATTTATAATCGCTGATTTATGTACTTCTGCAGGCTCCAATTTCAGGGTAAATTGAAAGGTAATTTTGATTGAACAAAATTTAATTTAGACACGACCTTTCAGGAATACATACACCTCTTGAAAATCTAGGTGCCTCCCTACAGAACAAGGGCCCATTCTTATCCAAAAGCCATTGGGAAGACTCGGAGGTCAGATCCCTTCTGGTGGCTCTGGAAGGCCCTCTGCCAGCACTTAGGTGATGCACATTGAGGGGCAAAGTCCAGATGCTGGCTCGGCTGGTTGACAACTCCTGCTGCTACACAGCAAAAGGCGTCTGCACTGAGCGCGTCCCTCTGACTGACGGGCTCCCCCAATCGGGGTGGGGTATGTGGGTGGAAAGTGAGAAGGCTGCAAAAGTACACTGGTTTTAGGGGAGCTCTCAGGTGTGTAAGGCTGGGCTTCTTTCTGCAGGTGACCTCTCCTCCAAAAGCACAAGGGAATCATGAGTTTGTAATCTGCTCTTATGTATTTGTGAACCGCATCTCTCTCTCTCTCTCTACAAACACACACACACACACACACACACACGTTACAGACGAGGCTCAGCAGGACTGAGAGGTCTATTTTCCAACATGATGCTTGTTATGGCCGAGCCAGACCAGAGCCTGAGTCTTTGGCTCCCGCATGCTTGCCCTGTCCTGTGTGCCATGTGGAACATGTTTGAACATTCTGCGTCTACTGGTCCCCCAGAGCACTTTGAAACCTACAGCCTGGTGTCGTGAAAAGAGCCCAGACTCCAGACAGAGCTGTTCTGAAGGCAAGGTCCGTCCCTTCCAGGGCAGGCAACTCCTTCTCTCTGACCCTTAGGTCTCCCTTCTGTAAACCAGGGATGACAGCATCACCTTGTCCCCTCGCCGGGTGGATTAAGTGAGATGATGCAGGTTAAGCGCTTGGCATGTGGCGAGAACTCCATGCCTGTTTCAGAGCTGTGCGGGACACCCTCTGGCCCAAGGGTGTGCTGAGTAACAGCTTCCCCTCTGGATCTTGGGAGGGGGGCCTCGAGACAGGTCTAGTGTGCCAAGCTGTGCACAGAGACCATCATGGGTCATCTAACCCTGTGACATTCCTGTACAACATGGTAATTTCTGCAGCAAAATCTCCCAGGTTGGTAAAGACAAAGTCCTCTTTGCTAGCCAGTACAACATGCTTTTAACTGTTTTTGTTTAAAATAAACTAGCCGAGCTGTTGACTCTGGTGCAGAACCATGGTGGTGCCTCAGTCCTCAAAGGTGGCCATGAGTGCGGTTTGGGAATCAGGGAGCCTGGCTGGGGCTGGGCTGAAAGGCGGTTCCCACCCCTGCTCCCCCACTGCTTGCTCGTAACCTTGGGAAAGTCACCGACCACTGGCTGCTTTCAGTCCAGAGGCTGTATTCTCTGCATCTGCGCATCCTCAGGGGCCAGCCCAGGGGCCGGCACAGTGGGTGCCCAGAGTCCTCTAAGTGAAGGAATCACAGAATAAGCATCTCTGCTTCACCTTCCCTAACATGCGGATAATAATTCCTACCTTGAAGAATCGTATTAGGGCCATGGAATAGAAAATGCCAAGCACTGTGCCTGGGGCATACTAGATGCTTAATAAGTTACATTTTTATTCTTATCCTGATTATTACTGAGCCTTGCCTCTGGGTGTAACCATCACTTCTACCGTATCTGGCAGCGGGCCTCGCTTAGTAGGTGTTCAGTCAACGAGGGTGGATTTTTAAAAACCCATCTTTCTGTTTGCTTCCAATGTGGACTGGGAATCAGATGGGGCCACTCATGGCACCTCTCCTCCCTCCCCTCCCCTCCTCCCCTCTCCAGGGGACATAGTGATGAACAAGGGCCGTTGTATTTGATGCCACTGGACCCGCCACGCATGTTTTCCAACCCCGCCGAGTGAGGAAGAGCCAAACCGGGCCCGGGGAAGTATTTTCGGCATTTTCTCCAGCTATTCTCATCTCTAACATTTCGTGGTGGGTGGTTAGAGCCTGTGATTTTCCTTTCTTTCGTGCCAACGAGACTAGAATAAACAGCACAGGGTGAGTCACTTCAGACTCTCAGTGCTTCAATTACTTAAAAACTCAAGGGCCTGATGAAGCTTAGAATGTCACCTTCTTCAGAGCAGCCTAAGCAGATGGGACACGCGCCAGTCTGAGGAGTCGCTGCCTGCCCGGCCCAGGAAATCTGCTGTGAGCTAGCGGCGAGCGCCCGCGGAGAAGCAGAGGCAAGCGAGCCTTTACGAGGCTCCCCGCCTGGATGCCAAGTCCTTTGCACACATTGTTTCATCTCTTACTTCATTTCGTCTTCACAGTGACTTTATAAGATGATACACGGAATGCCTATGACGTCATAAAAAACAGCCCCCGTATATATATTGTTTGCCTGCATAGGTGTCAGGCCCGCCCTCAATGTGGTACATCCATTACCTCCCTGATCCTTGCAACAATCCTACGACATAGTTAACACTGTCTCCTTTCCATAGACGAGAAAACTGAGGCTCAGAGCCCTGAACTGAACCTGAGTCTCTCGGTTTTTATAAAGCCCATCGTCTTAAAAACCGTGCGTTTCCCAAACTGTGTCCCCAGGAACTCTGGGGCCTCTTGAGGTGCTAATAGGTAACTGTCAGGGGGAAGAAAGGGTTCTGTGGTCCAAAGAGTGTGGGAATTTTTGCTTGCACGCCCCACCCACCCCCATCAGAGTCAGCACACGGGTTACTTCTTAAAGGCCCTGAGAGATCTTGTGTTAAAGAAATTCGTGGACTCTTAGCCTAGCCATTTCTCTAACTTGACTGATTGATCGTGGGGCCATTCATTCGTTCATTCATTTGCTTGTTTGTTCGTTCATTCTCAGAATGTTCATCTCCATCTCAAGGACCCCTGGGCTCGGCGGAGGGGGCCTATGGCCAGGCTACACTAACCCCTGCCAGAGGACTCAAGAACTGTGCAGTTTCACCCCAGCCTCCCCACTGGGGTCAGTTCTTGGGGGGAAAAATGTCCAATCAAGAAAAATCAGGAACTATGTTCAATAACTTGTAATAGCCTACAATGAAAAAGAATATGAAAATGGATATATGTGTATCATTAAATCACTATGCTGAACACCAGAAATGAACACAACATTGTAAATCAACTATGCTCAATAAAAAAAAGAAGAGAAAAATCAGAATTTGAAAAATCGCCGTCATAAAAAGGGAATGCCATTTTCTTCAATATCCAGTGAGTAACAGTCCTGCTGAGGTCTTATCTGGTATTTTAGTTAAAGGCGCACAAAGAGGTCCTCTAGTCTAACCCTATAACAGAGTCCAGAGCTTTCACTCCACCCTGGTCTCTCCAAGTCATCTTCCGGCCTCAGTTTACATACCTCCAGGGACAGGGAGCTCACTACCTCTCAAAGCCACTTGCTCTGCTCAGACAGCAGCTGTTAGAAAGTTGCCTTCTCTTGATATGAAGCCTGCTTCCCAGCACTTCTGATCTAATGATTCCTCTGCCTCTGCGAGCTCTAAAATATGGTGACGGCCACAGTCATGTCCCCTAGAGTCTCCTGTTGCCAGGGGTAAACATGTCCACTTTCCCACTGACATGGTTGCCAGCCCCCCTTGGGAGAAGCAGAAAGGACATGGGCTTTGGGGCTTTGGAGGTCCATGTCCTGGATCTACTCAGCTGTAGCTGTGTGACTTTGGCAATTTATTTAATTTCTCTATGTCTCAGTTTCTTTGTCTATAAAAAGAAAATTCTATTTACCCTGTAGAATCTTTTTTTGAGGATTAAGTAAGATAACATGTCCTAAGCACCCAACACAATTCCTGGCAATTGATCTCACCTCCCTGCTTGCCCCACCTTTCTGGGCTCTCTGCTCTGCCTGTGTGGTGGGTTCCAGCTTGTGACTATCTCTACTCAGGTGCTTAAAGAATTCCAGGTGTAGCCAACCCCCCACCCCCAGAGTACACAGTGGCCTCATTTCTCTCATTCTAGAATCCAGTTCTTGTCTGGGTTCTGCTGCGAACCTAAAGGTGATCTTGGCCAAGTCACTGCCCCTCTCCGAGTCTCAGTTTCCACATCTGAGGTCCAACTCTGGTGTTCTGGAGTGTTCCTAAGAGTTCCAATACTCTTCCGTATTACATAAAAAGCCAGCAAATGATCTGACTTTCAGAAAAAAAAAAAAAAATGGCAAGAAACCCCTTTACCCCGAACAAAAGAAGTAGAATCTTTAAGGACCAGAAGCCAGCATTATTGTTCATTTTTTTCCCCCTTCTGAAAGACTTGAACATTTGAGTTTATTTTCAACTGATCTTGAAATAATGAAAAATCTAGTTGATTAGACTTTGGGTAAAGATTTTAGGCTTCCAGGTTCTGCTCTTACTTGGCACTGAGAAAAACCAAAGTTTTTTAAGATGCTTAATTTAAAGAGGGCCAAATCAAATAAATTCACTTATATTAGATTTGACTTTGTAAAATAGCCATAATGTGCATTATGAAGACTATACCAAGTTGTTCTTTTGTTTGGCCCAGACACAGGATTTATTTTTTGAGCTTCGAAATGCAGATACTCCACAGGAAGGTCATATTTCTTTTTCCTGAAAGCTCATCTTAAAATATAATAATTTAGAATTTAGATTTTATTTCCCCAATGAAAACAAAGTTATAATTGGTGGTCAGGTTCCCTGGCTAGCCCCACCGATGCTTATTACCTAGCCTCAGTTGTTAGTCATTTATCCTTCCCCTCTGAAATGATTTGTATTTCCTTATTGTTGCTGCCTTCTGTGGTCCTCCCAACATATAGGGGGCTCTATTATGAATTGAATGTGTTGGGGAGGGGTTATCCTGGGCATCTAACTGTTCTCTAGGGTAAGTGGGCTCCCTGTAGAGCAACAAGAAGACAATATGGTGACTTGAAGGACACATGGGATGCTCTGTAGCTGAAAAGGAACATGGGAGACTCTTGTGCATGAATCATGGTTTATCATCCAGTCGGCAAGAATTAATCAAAAAAAAAAAAACCCAAACTGATGGATGGATAAATAAAGTAATAAAATACAGCAGAATGTTGTTTGGCAATAAAAAGGAATGAAGTACTGACATGCATTACAAGATGGAAGAAAACATGCTAAGTGAAAGAAGTCAAGCACAAAAGATCACGTGTTGTACGATTCCATTTACAGGGAATATCCAGAACAGGAAAATCTTTGGAGACAGATTAGTGGTTGCTCAGGGCTGGAGAGAACGGGGAGTGACAGGTAACAGGTATAGGTTTATTTTGTGGGGTGGGGGAGGCGAACAATGTTCTAAAATGTGGTTGTAGTAATGACTGCCAATTCCTGTGAACATATTAAAAAACACTGAATGGCTCACTTTAAATGAGTGAATTGTATGGCATGTGAGTTATACCTCAATAAAGCTGTTTTTTTTAAAAAAAAGAACAGAATTAAGCAAAGCAATTAAGGGAACATTTCTCTTTCCTGGGCTCCAAAAAGAGCTCTCTCCACTCCCCTGGCTTGGTGGTGGGCTGCAGTTCACATTGATATATTGGAATGTTGGTAACATGGGGATATGTAATCTAGACAATACTTCTATATGTCTCTTAAGAGACAGCATCTTGGCAAATATTATCCAATAAAGCTACAGCCTGGCGACATTCATTCACTCACTCCCTCACTCATTCATTCGTACAACAAACTGTTTCTGACCACCAATTCTGCACCAGATAACCAGGTTCACATTAGGGAGTCATGTTCATAGGAGAGGCCAGATTCTAGCCAGGAATCCAGGTTCACACCAGAAAATGAGATTCTCACCAGGGAGCCAGGTTGACAGTAGGAAGCCAAGTTCTCACAGGGGTCTGTGTTCAGAAAAATACTTTGATATGCTAAAAGCCCTAATTCGCTCTATTTTACACCCCCAAACTGCCTCTCACAGAGCTGAGTCAAAAGATGCTGAATTACCCCTTCCACCCCTTCCCCCTGTTCAAATGCTTGCTCTTTACCAACAGATTTTACTTTAAGGGGAAAGAAAACACACGTCCAAAAGTCTGAGGTTATCAATTAAATCAATTAGTGTACTTCAGCCAAAGATTTCCAGCCTGGCTCCAAAGAGGGGATCTACCTGGTACATTTAAATGTTTCTTTACAGAATATTTGGTACCGGACAGGAAAACTCTAAGACAGAAAAACCTAGAACTGAATGGTTCAAGGCAGCCACCCACCAGAGCTTTCTCAGAGTTGGGGAGACAGTGTCTCTAAAAAGATGATGCAAGCGAGGTGCAGTGCCCCAAGTCTTACCGCGGGCTTCCTCTGTGCTGGACGCTGTGCTAGGACCAAGCTAGGTGGGGCTGGGGTCACAGATGATGGAGACCTAGGCTCTGCCTTGGAGGTTCAGAGTTTGTTGGGAGAGAAGATATGTCAAGAGGCAAAGAAGATTCTGGGCACAGAACATCTGATTTTTGCACATGACAATCTAAGGGAGGGGCCTGGGTATTTCTGCAGGCAACTCTGTTTCATTTCTTTGCAAGGATTTTACCCATCAACTGGCCTCTGGGATAGCGTCCCTGTTTGGATTATATGAGACTTGGACACAGGGTCTCAGTACGGAAAACAACACTGAAGGCCAGCCAAGAATGCAGGGTCAGGTGCTGTGCACTGAAACTTGGCAAAACCCTGCCATAAAACCAATGGGGCTGTGTTGGAACTGGAGTTCCCCCTCCGCTTAATGTTCATTATTATTATGCTCTTGCTTTCAGGGCCCTGAATTATTCATGAGGCCAGATATGAAATATGATGCTGATTGGCAACCTCCAGCTGCGGCACCTGAATGCGCAGATGCTGCATCTGTTTCCGGGAAACTCAGACTGGGGTACAGTACTCCCAGGTCTAAGGGCTTTGGGGAGCAGGTGGCAGAGAAGGGAAGGGGCGGGCTGGAGAAGTGAGGTCAATGGTAGAAAGGTAGCTGAACAATGAATGGGCTGAAATACGGTGAGTAAAGGAATTGACCCAACTAGAAAGAAGTGCTGGGATAAACGTCAAATGAATGAACTTATGAGTGAATGAATGAATGAATGAATAAATAAATGAATGAATAAATGAAGAAACGCATGCATACTTGTTAAAATGTCCATGCTTGAAGGGAGGAGGGGAGGAAACTGGCTTTTCCTGGATGCTTCCTTTGAGGCATTTAATTTCCTTTTCTTTTCTCTTTTTTGCTGGGAGAGGTAATTAGATTTATTTTTAGAGGAGGTACTGGGGATTGAACCCAGGACCTTCTGCATGCTAGGCATATACGCTACCACTTGAGCTATACCCTCCCCTCCCAAGACATTTAATTTGATTCTCACTGCCATGCAGTGAGGCTGGGAGGACGTGGACATGTCTGTTCATTCAGTCCCCATGATTCTCTGATCTGGGTGTGAGCATCGCTGCTTTGCAGTGCTGGAAGCTGGGGCAGGTGCAGTTTCTTGACTAGTCGCAGGGACTTAAGGTCATGCTGTCTCACACCCGCTGGCCAGATGCTGATTCAGGGGATGGGGGGCACCCCTATGAGCACCAGGTGCTGTTGGGAGGGGCTGCCAAAGCCTTCCCCACGTGGGAGGAGAGGAGCTCTGCCGGGAACCCTTAGCCCGAGTCTGATGGGAAACTGATCGCCTCTTCTGGTCGTCTCCATCTAATGCAAACTCTGCTGCTCTTTGCCAGACCTGGCATAGAAAAGGTACCTCGTGAGTGTAAGCGGTCAGCCTTTTGTAGAGGGCAACTTGTCATTCTCTATAAAAATGAAAAACGCCTAACATCTTTGACTCAGCACCCCTCAGGGAATACTTACACATGTACAAAATGACATGCATGTTGTGGCAAAGTTTGCTACCGCAAGAAATCAAAGGCAACCCAAGTGCTCATCAATTAAGTGATTCAGTACGCTACTCTGTACAGAGAGGCAGCGGTTAGAAGTCAGGATGTGGATCCCTGCTCTGACGCTTATTGTCTGTGAAGTTTCAGCAAGTTACTGACCTTTCTGTGCCTCAGTTTTCTCATCTGTAAAGTGGGAAAAATAATAGTACTCAGAGTTCTTACAAGGATTACAAGAACTAATACATGTAAAGTGCTTAGAACGGTGCTCGGCATACAGGCAGGAGTTAAGACATTTCAGTAATTAACGGTTCTACATGCTTGTTTGTTTGCTTGTTTTCAGTAAAGACTCCTATGTACCCTGCCCCCCCCCTTACCTCTTTGGAATAGTCTCTGAAAACTATCTAAGTGGCTGTATTCTGGGCTATAGTCCTCAGTAATGCCCCGAATAAAACATAATTCTTCACTTCTAGGCTGCACATTTTTTTTTTGATCGACGGCTACAGTGATCATTTCCGATGTCATAGGAAAATAGTACAGCACACGTGCTTCTCATATCAGTGACAGGCAGAGGAGAGCAGGGCAAAGAGGTTACGAATGGCCTTCCTCCCTTAATCCCCAGTCCCTTGACCGTTCCCTTCCCTGCCTTCATCACCGTTGTCACAATGTCATTACATGTCATTACACATGATCTACTTGTTTTTGTGTGTTGTCTGGGCTCCTGCAACTCTGGCTCCTAGAACAGCGTCTGGCTTCTGGTTAGTGTTCAATAAATGTTCATTGAGTAAATTAATCAAAGAGGGATAGGGAAGAAGAAGAAAGGGCAGGCTCTGAGCACCCCCAGCTGAGGACTTCCTCCCTGTTTTGGCAGGCCTGGGGCAGCGCTGTCCAGCCGAAATCTAAATGGAGCCTCTGTAATTCCAAATTTTCTGAATGCCACGCTTTACAAAAGTAAGAAAAAAAAAAAGATGAAAATAACTATTTAACCCATTACATCCCAAAACAGTATCACTTTGAGGTCTAGTCAATATAAAAAATTACTGATATTCTTTTTTTCCAAACAAAGCCTTTGATGACATGGAGAGCACATCTCATGTTGGACCAGCTGCATTTCATGTGCTCAGTTGCCACGTGTGGCCAGTGGCTGTCACCCTGGACAGTGAGCCTGAGGTCTCCAGGCTGCTGCCCGCCATAGGCACTGGTCACCCTGGCCGGAGGGACTCTGGGGAGATGTCTGATGAAATGGGAATAAAAGCTTCTAAAATCATGGAACTCACACTCTGGCTCCTTCTCAATGCCAACACCCTGGCATGTGAGCCCTGCATCCACTGCATATGGAAGCCGCACCCCCATGCACCTCCCTCGGGCACCTCCCACTCCCCCAACCTGCAGCTCTAGCCCCTCCCTTTCTCTGCTGCCTTCCCCTCCCACTCGGCAGAGTCCAGCACTTCCCACAGGGAATTTGCACTGATCAAGTGTGACAGCAAGACCCAGTTCTCCAGGCCGTTTTAAGTGAGTGAAGATCTGGGGTGTGACTGTGTGGCCAGGGACACTGGGACACTCTTGGGCCCTTCCAAAGCTCCCTTGCACTGCAGGTCCTGCAGTCCAGGAGCAGCAAAGCCCTCCTGTAGCAGGTGGGGAGGACGGTGGGCCACAGTACTTCTGACAACCCAGACACTATTCTGAGAGCTTTGCCTGGATTCACTCGTGTAAGCCACATGGCAACCCTATTGGATAGGTGCTCCTCATTTTTACAGATAAAGAAATGGAAGCACCAGGATTGGACAGTTTGCCCAGGGATGCACACCTAGTGAGAGGCCAGCCCAGGATTTGAGGACTGGTTGTCTTGCTCAGGATCTGTGGCTTGACCGCTGCGCTCTAGGAAAGGGGCAAAGAAGATACTCAGGGGATGGGGGGAAGACGGAGATGTCTTCCCGCTGGTGGGAGGAGAGACGAGAGAGGATGGGTCCCAGTCGCCCGGTGGGGACTTTGAACAGGGACTTGGTGGAGTGACAGTGCCTGAGAGATGACAGACCGTATTCGCCACATGGAGTCCTTGCTTTTCTCCCTCTGAGGGCTCTCTTGGGGTCCTCACCACTTAGAGCCAGGAAGCCCCTCGTGCTACCCCCATTACCTGGTTATCATTTAAACGGCCAGGGAGAGTAGTGCTTAATGGCGACAGGGTTTCCTTTTAGATGATGAAAATGTTCTGGAACGAGAGTGGAGACGGTTGCCCCAGACTGGGAGTGTACCAGGTGTCCCTGGACAGAGACTTTAAAAAGGTTCATATGATGAATTTTATGCTTTGTTATTGTTGCCACCACTGAAAAAAAAAAAGGAATTGCAAATTTAAAACAGGGGAACTGCCAGGAAGGATGTAACTTTCTTGAGAATGGAGGAAGAAAGAAGCCTGTGAGAGATGGCGCTGCAGAGTGTTCGGCCTCCCTGGTCCCCTGGACCCAAAGGAGGCAGGTGCATGAGCATGAGTGTCACATCCATGGGAGTGTGTGATGTCAGGTGTGTGACATCCAGAGAGCCTGTGAAGCCAAGAGATATTTGCCCCGTTCGTGTGAGTGTGTACCACTCACCATCCCAGCGGCGGGTCAGACCTGCCTGGAAACCTCTAGCAGGTGTCAGCGCATGTGCCTCACACGGGAGAAGCACGGTGATCGCCCGGCGGGGGAGGTTGCGCATGTGCGGATGAGCGGCAGCCGGTAAGTGTTTAGATCTGCCCCTGCCAGTGACAAGTCTCCATCCAATCTCCTTCCCTGTGCTTGAGCGGAGTTCTCTCTGACCCCCCAGCTCTTCCCATCACGCAAAGGTGACACGCCTGCATCCCACGTTCTCCTTTTGCCCTCCAGGAGCTGGAGTTCAGCTATCCTGATGCAGAATCCAAGAGGCTGCCGTGGAGAGCCTGAGCTGAGGCTTGGGAAGAGAGAGGTCCTCAGGGTGGGCTCTGTAACTTGAGCAGGGGGTGGGAAGTTTCATCCAGAGGAGAAGCCCCTTGGGAGGGGAGGGGGTGCCACTAACCATGACATTTCCCTTGAACTTGGAAATACGAGGACTATGAGAGGCCACTTACTGCTAGGTGACGTGGGTAAATCACCTGGCTTCTCTGAGATGGGATGAGTCCTACCCAGCAAGGGCTCTGATGGGGAAGGGGATTCAAAATGAGGGAGGAAAGGGGAATAAAAATGAAACAGGGTTGATAAGGACCAGAGGAAAATTGCTAACCGCGTTCATGGCTTCTCCAGTGTTCATCCATTCAGTCACTCCTGTGTGTGTTTATTCAACGAGCACTTCTGCACCAAGAGCAGTGCAAGAGGAGGACCAGACGTGGGGAACGTGGTCCCTGCTCTCAGGGGGCTCATGAGGGAGCTGAGGATAGGATGATTACAGTGATCAGTGGAATCTAGGGTGACAAGTGCTCCGGCCGATGTCTGGGGCATGGGAGACGTGGAGCATTTCTAACTGTGGAAGGACGGTCTCAGGCAGGACTTCATGGAAGAGAAATTGCCTGTGTTGGGCCTTGAAAGGCAGGCGTATTTTCTCACGCAGGTGGGAGATACGGTGCGAAGGGCAGTGCAGGAGGGGGCCTGGGGTGAGCAAAGACACAGAGCTATGAAACTGGCATGGTTCATTCTGGGAGCTGAAATATGTTTGGAGCATAGGACGTGCAGGACATGGTAAACAGACATCTCCTTGGTGCTGGCTAGCTGGGTGACCTTGGAGCAAGCTGTTTTTCTAGTTTTGAAAATGTCTCCATCTGTACAATGAAGGGATCCGATTAGATGATTCTCAGGGGCTTTTTCAGCTCTGCCTGCTCCTGGGGGCACTGAGTTCCTCGTCACCCAAGGCATTCAAACAGAGAGTGGCAATGCCACCCAGGTGGGATTACAGCCTTTGATAGGCATTTGCACCAGATGACCTTGAAGGTCCTTTCCAGCCCTGAGCTGCCCTGATTCCGGGACCCAGATGGGACCTGTGGGGCTGTGCCAGGCAGCCAAGGATGGTCATTCAGGGCATTTGTCCCCTTTTCCGTGTCCCAGGTGGGATCCATGCTACTTCCTCAAAGTCTGATGTGCACACACATAGGCTGGCCGCTGAATGACTCATCTTCCGGGGTGAGACACAGGAGAACCTTTCACTTCTGCCTAATAAATGGTCAGGAGGCCCCTCAGGGCTGAAAGCTGTCAGCTGTGTGCTTGACAATGACAGCAGACAACTGTGGACTCTGGCTTCTGCTGCGTTAACTCAATACGTATCAGAGCTTCTGCTTTCCTGGGCTCAGAAGTCACTCCGATGAGACAGTCCATCTTTGGTGGAAGAGGATGCCCAGTGACAGGCTATAAAGGATACAGGTGAAACGGACAGTGATACAGAGCCCTGCCCATCAGTCCAGAAGCCACGAGCAAGGGAAACGCCCACCGCCCCTTCCATCCTGCTGTGGCCGTGCTGAGGGCACGGAGCAGGCGGGTGGCCTCGGGCGGGGGGCCCTCTTGCTTCTAGCTCAGCTCTGCCATTTTTTTTCAGCTGGGTGATCCGGGGGGCAGCTCTGCCCTCTCCAGAAGCTTCTGTTTTCCCTCCTGTACAATGGAGATGATCATGTTCACATGTACCAAACAGAATAACAGGGGGGTATTCTGTAAACTGTAAGTGTGGATGTCAGGGTTAACGCTGAGACCCCACTGCCAGGTGGTTCTCACTTCTAGGCGATGTGCCAATGAAAATGTGTTCAAAAGAGATGGAGGCTGCTTTATTATATGAGTACATGTGTATTATGTAGCATTATGAGTACTACTGACATATAATTTTTTTCTTTCAATGTTTTGATCCCTTCCCCCATTTCTCCCCACCCTCCACCTCTGGCAACCACCAATCTGTTCACCTGTCCTCTGTATCTATGAGCTTGGTTTTTTTTGTTGTTCATTTGGCTGGCCTTTTTGGATTCCACATATAAGAGAGATTATATGGTATTTGTCTTTC
Source organism: Camelus ferus (assembly GCF_009834535.1). NCBI lineage: Eukaryota > Metazoa > Chordata > Mammalia > Artiodactyla > Camelidae > Camelus > Camelus ferus. The sequence goes on from NC_045711.1 coordinate 43,607,380, forward strand.
TCTGACTTATTACACTTGGCATAATGCTGTCTAGGTCTATGTTGTTGCAAATGGCAAGAGTCCCTTCTTTTTCACTGCTTAATAATATTCCATTGTGTATATACACCACACCTTCTTTATCCATTCACTGGACTCCTAGGTTGTTTCCATATCTTGGCTACTATAAACAGTGCTGCACTGAACACAAGGGTGCACACATCTTTTCAAGTCAGTGTTTTTATCTTCTTCAGACAAATATCCAGAAGTGGAATTGCTGGAGCATATGGTAGTTGTATTTTTAATTTTTTGAAGACCTCCAGGTTGTTTTGCATAGCGGCTGCACCAATTTACATTTCTGTCAACAGTGCATAAGGGTTCCCTTTTCTCCACATCCTCATCAACACTTACTTCTTGTCTTTTTGACGATAACCATTCTGACAGGTGTGAGGTTTTGATGTGCATTTCCCTGATGATTAGTGCTGTTGAGCATCTTTTCATGTACCTGTTGGCCACCTGGATGTCTTCTTCGGGAAAATGTCTATTCAGATCTTCTGCTCATTTTTTAATCGTTGTTTGATTTCTTTCCTGTCACTGAGTTGTATGAGTCTTTAAAAAATACATTTCAGATTAAAAAGTTATTGATTTGTGAATGGATTTTCAGGAATCTATTTCTTGCTTAAATCACAGAGATTTAAGCCAGGTTCTGTGCTAATTCATCCGTTTCTTGCATAGCTCAGTTTGTAGGTAGCCATCCTCCCATGCTCGGGGAAATTGAAGGACTCAGTCCTGGCTAGGTGCCTGAGGGGAGAGACAGATGTCCCTTCCCTCTGTTAAAGAAAGAGAGAACCCAGGAGCCACCCAACTTGGAGAGCCTAAGACGGGGGTCTCTGGTCCTTAGGGAGCTGAACGTCCAGGTGGAGGAAAGAGCTGGGCTGTGGAGTCGGCTGAGCGCTGAAGGCCAACCTGTGTGCTAACCGTGCTGTTCAGCACCAGGGGAGAGAAAAGTTCCCGGGTGCCTTCCTGGAATGGGGATCGGGACGCGGTACCAGCTGGCAAGGCACAGGTCTTCCCAGCCTGCCGGAGGAAATGTGCTCCTGTGTCTGCCCAGGCCTAGCCACACATACAGAGGGTGATGATGTTAACTGGTGGGGCTTGGCACCCTTTGGGGAAGGAATTCCAGGTGCTGGGTGCCTGGAGTGAGGTCTGGGGAGGGTGGAGTCTCTGGTGGGCACAGTCGCTTGGACCACAGACTGTTCACCGTCTAGGGAAGTGTATGGCTGGCTGAGGGCCCTCCACAGCATGAGGCCTGGATCTCAGGGTGTTCTGTTGCCTTAGCTTGTGCCAGCCCATCTCCTGGGGCTGGACCCTGTTGCCTCTTCCAGAGGCACTGGCTGGAGTCCCAGCCCAGACCTGATGGGCCATGACTGTGGTCCCAAGCCCCAGACCTAAGCCTCAGACACTGACCCTGGTGCCTGTCGCATCCAGGCCCGGCGGGCCCCTGTGAGCACTGTGGTCAGGATTTTGGAGCTGTTCCCTGGCCCCTCTGTTTCTCAGGCCTAGAAACCCTCCCTCCCAGACTGCTTCTCTGGTTTGGACCCGACTTCAGCATTTCTCAGCCATGGAGTCTCCTGCTTTGTGGGCATCTTTCAGCCCACCTGACAACAAAATTCACACAAAATCAAGATTAGCAACAGGGAGAGAGGTAAGCAGGGGGCACTGCGTGAGAGTCTGGACACCTGGCTGCTACCCAACTCTGCCACTGATTTGACTGTTTTTATCACTGTAAAAATAGTCATAACACAACATTTACCATTTTAACCATTTTTAAGTGTACAATTCAGTGCTACTTATTTTTTTCAATAGAAAAATCAAGCGTCCTCTCCAGCTTCAGCATCCTCATTCATACTCATTCATTACTTTTTTTTCAACCCACAAATACTTCGTATCTAGGACATTTCCAACGCCTTGCTAGGTACTTGATCCGTTTCCCTAACCTACTCCAAAAGTCAATTTGAACAACTCTTAACCAGCTCAAACACTCTTAAGTAGCATCTAAACATAATTGATTTTGTATTTGTGCTCTAAATATGTGTTCACTGCAACCCTGGGCTGGAAATTTTGCTCATTGATGTCCATCCTTACAACCTGCAGAGGAGGAAAAAGTCTTCCTTCCATTCTCTTCAGGGTCCCTGGCTGGGTCTGGGGATTAAACTGAGAAAGACAAGTTAACAGGAGAAAAGCATACTCCTTTTATTGAATTTTTAGAGGTCCATGGGGGTCTTCACGAGGGAATGGAGACCTGAAGGAATGATCAGAACAGGAAGCTTTAAACCTTTCAAAGAAACAAGAAATGTGCGAAGAATGGACCAGAGAAGGGGTCCGGGCTGGGCTATTAAGTGATGGAGAAATAACCAGGGAGATAAGGGTTAGTTTAACAAGGTTTGTTTATACAGCTTATTTAACGCCCAGATCCCCGCCTCTGGTGGTAAGAATGTCTTCCTGCCTCCTGGTACAGGGAGCGCACCTGTCACGCGGGAGTTTTTTAACCTGTTCTGGGGAAGAAGGGCAAGAGGTGGTGGCGGGCAGTCAGAGTGACCTCCCTGCTTCTGCTGTTTTCTCGAATTCCTTCAACTTAAGATATCGGATAGGCCAGGCTGTCGTGAACCCCATCATACCGAAATGGCAAAGCCGTCCTCACCGTCAAATGACTCAGCCAAATCGGACTTACTTTTTTGAAGGAGAATTAATAAAATGGCCGCACCTAGGCTAACAGATTGCTTATTTTTATGCTTGCCCTTAAAACGGTCAACAAACCTGGCTGGCTGGTTGCTACTCACAGCCCCAGGCCCACTGTTAAAACTAAAGCTGTTGATCTTTCTGTCGCTACTTTATTCCGGTGATCAAAAGTCATAATCATGCTTGGTCTCTGAGTCGATCTCCAGGGAGGAGGTCACGGGACTGTAACCTTACAAAATAGCCCGAATTACCAAGAAGGCCATGCGGTGGGTGCTTACAAGAAAAAGAGATGGAAAGAGCGGCAACCACTAGCCTCTGCAGACTTGGTCACCTGGAGACGCCATGACGCCACTCTGAGTCTCATGAGAAGACAATGATTCTGTTGATCGTTAACAATGCTTTATTGTTTAAGCTTTGGATATATAATAACCCTGCCCCACCCCCAAGATGGGTTCACAGTTTTCGAGGCACTAGTCTGCTCTGAGTCCCCTTTGCCCAGCAAAGCAATAAAACTGTCTCTTTTCTTCTAAGCTCTAAGACCCCGTCTCTGAGTTATCTGGCTCCTCAGGGACTGGGGCCGATCTTACGGCAAGACTTTCAGCTAACAAAATCTGACGTCCATTTTCAATTCAAATAAACCCATTAATGTGCATCCCTATGGCTACTTCCAAACGCCGAGAAAGATGAAGGCAGGTGATGAGGTAGAGGGATCAAGGCAAGGCAGAGCCTGACACCTGGCTGCCCCTCACTCCTTCTTACTGAACCCCACCCCCTTGCTTGGTCCTCAGGGACTTCCCCCTCTGGAGCCATGTATCCCTGAATTGTCCTTTGATTGCAATAAGGAGACATGTGCCCTGTGGGCCATGCCCCTCCGTGCTGCCCCTTCTACTGAGCTCTGCAAAGTGGGAGAAGGTGGATCACGAGAGGGGAGCAGAGAGCGCCATGGGGCGGACTCCAGGCACAGTCCCACGCACGTGGCCATGCGGCAGTTGAGGACTGGAGACTGATTCTTTCATCCTTTCTGTGCCTGGGCACCACCTAGAAGGTCTTCCCTCAGCGAGCCGGGTCCTCTGGCTTGAAGACAGCTGCACTAGACGGTTCTCAATCCCAGATTCTAGGATCGATGCCTGCAATGAGGGTCCACCGAAATCCCCAGTCCTCCTTTCCTCACCCCCTGCACATCCAGGCTGCTCCCTGGGCAGAGAGAGGCCCTCACCCCGTTTCCCTTAAGGAGCTGAAGGGCAGCAGAATGTGTCACCCCAAAATATGACTGGAGGAGTTCAGGACATGCCATCCCAAAATGCGCTGCTTTGGCAGATTGATAATTTTGAGCCGGAGGCATTTGAAAACCAGCAAACGCGGGGAAAATGCTTTCTCTGAACTCCCTTCTTTGCTTAAAGATAAATCTTCCAGAAGGAACTCAATCATCCTAGGATTCTTCTCCAGGAATTTCATCATCTGGGGAAGACTGATTCTTGTCACAGGAGGGGAGACTTGAAGTCGACCCCACACCCAGACACACTTTGTCACAAACCATCACACCTCCCACATGTTCTTCTAAGGCCACATTCATCCTCCCTCAAGATCTTTACTCTCCCCTAAGAGGTCTACATTCCCCCCTCCCCTTTCCTCATTAAGATGGTATTTAAATCTAAATTCTAAAGCTACCTCTCAGTTACTCACTATCTCCCAGGTCTCCTCCACATATAAGATGAGCAGTACATGTTAATAAACCTGTGTTTGTTTTTCTCTTATTCACCTGTCTTTTATGACAAGGGTCTCAGCTAAGAACTCAGAAGGTAGAGAGAAAATTTCTCTTCCTCCCCTAGAGAGATTTTTCACTCTAGATACAGAAGACTCACATACGAGGCCGCTGCATATGTGATTTTCTCCTGAGTTTGAAATCTACTATCTGACTCAATTCAGGCACATGTGAACTCTTTCTAGAATTTCAAAACTGAAATGACACTTTAGGACATTGAATTGGAAACTTAAACACACACACACACACACACACACGCACGCACACACACACATGCATTTTAGTTTTTGGTAAAGCAGATTGTCAAGAGACACCCGCTGTACAAAAACTCACCAGTTCAGTTTCTGTACTCTGGGTTTCCTTTAAGCGAGGCCAAGCCAAGCCCTGAATACCATATCGTAAAGAGGAAAGTGGGTCATGGCCACAGGCTGGCAGTTCTCAGCATAAATCAGCTGTGGGGAGATAAAACCTGTCTCCCACAAGGAAGCAGGCACATGGGTACCCACACGGCCACCACGTTGCCTCCTTCTGTGAGGCTGAAACAGAACCCACGTTCTCGGGGAAGGCATTTTATCACAACCACCAAAATGCCCAGAGCAATTTTATTTTTTTTCTTTGAAGTTAGCAGCTTTTAAAAAGAGAAGGTGAAGTTCGTAAAAACCCACGGTTGTTCTACAACTACACCATCCATCTTTTACGAGGTTTGGGGCAGGCTGAGCGCCTTCCTGTAATTTACCAGAAATGGGGGCCCGAGAGGCCACCAGCTCTGACTAGGTTCCCCTTGGCCGCAGGAAAGGCTATGATATGCTGTCCTGGCCTGGGGCCCTGCAGCGTCCGGCCTGGCGGAAGGGAGGGCAGGGTGGATTGTGGCTGGCTGGTTGAGCTGGGGCAATGGGTCCTGCGGTGGGAGGCGAGCAGTTTCAGAGGGGGTCTGGTCTGTTGCCTACAGACCCTTGGTTCACGCATTGCAAGGGCACACAGAAGGAGCAAGTCTGGGATGCTACTCATATTCCTGAGGTCCCCCATGAGGTCAAGCTGAGGGCAGACACACAACTGTGACCAGTTGTCCTTCCTTCCTTCACTCCCTTCCTTCACTTCACTCCCTTTTTCCTGAGGGCATGTGGCTCTGGTCCCATGTACTTCCCCCTACACTGCACTTTTCTCCCCATCCTCTGTATTTGGAAAGCAAGGTCACTGCTGGACCCAGCTGGAGCATGAGATGTAAGACAAACATAGCCCTAAATGCAGGTAAATAGCCATTTGGGAATAGCCATTTCCATGGGCAGAAACACACCAGCCCAGTTCCTCCTTCCTGGGGTCCTGCAGTCTGTCTTAACATGCGGAACCCACGTGAGGGCGTGCCTTCATGCCTCCCTGGCTGATGTGGGAGGGAATTCCCTGTTGCTGGCAGTTTTTTAGAGCAGTTAGAGCAGAGCCGGGCAGGGATGACTCAAACATGGGGTGGGAATTGGTCCCTTCCGGTTCTGAGAGTTTCTGCTCTATTTCTAATTCAAATCATCTCAGGGATGAGTCAGGCCATAAGTGCAAATGCTATAAACGTATATGGTGATGGTAGTAGTGGCTTGGGGGTCAGGAAAGCCAGAGGGTGACCCTAGCTCAGCTCCCTTAAGGTGTGGATATCACCACCCGGGCTTCTTCACCAAGGTTAGGAGGGGTCCTCTGTGCTGCACTTGCCCCTGAGCTCTGTGGACCCAACCAGCCCTGCGTGGGTCCAGCCTTGGCCTCCAGGTAGCCAGTCTGATCTCCTGGATGTCCGATCAAGAGGAATTTTGCCCCAGGATGGATCAGACCCGGAGTCTCACCCACACTGATTCAGATGATGAGATATTGGAACTTCTTGAATTGATAAGATTAAGGCAAGATTTTGGACTTAGAGGTGATCCTGGAATGGGTTAATACTTTGGCAGGGGCTTTGGGGATGGGGTGAATGTGTTTTGCCTGTGGGAAGGATGTGAATTTTGGGGGGAGGGGGCCAGAGGGTGGACTATAGTAGGCTGAATAGTGCCCTCTTAAAAGGCATGTCTACCTGGAAGTCGAGGGTCTTTGCAGATGTAATCAGTTAAGGGTCTTGAGATGAAATCATCCTGGATTCAGAGTGGGCCTGAAATCCAATGACTGTTTTCCTTTTTTTTTTAAATGGAGGTGCTGGGGATTGAATCCAGGACCTTGTGTATGCTAAGCACACGCTCTACCACTGAGCTATACCCTCCCCCAATGACTGGAGCCTTTATCAGAGAAAGAGAGGAAGATTTGAACTTGGAGAGAGATGGAGATAAGGAAGCCATGGGACGATGGAGGCAGAGATGGGAGTCAGGTTGCTCTGTACAAGCCAAGGAACACTCAGAACCACAAGCAGTTGGAAGAGGCAAGGAAGAGGCCTTCTTTTCAGCCTTCACCAGGAGTGTGATTCTGTCAACACTTGATTTCGGGCTTCTGGCATCAAACTTTCAAGAATAAATTTCTGTTGCTTTAAACCACACGATTTTTGGTAATTTGTTACCACAGCCCTGGGAAACAAGCACAAAGTAAGGTGCAGGGACACAGACGAGTCACAGCCACACAAGAGATGTTGCCGCGGACAGGTCCGTCATCCGGGCAGGCAGCAGAGAGTCATGAGAACCGGGTGGGGTGATGGGTGGATCCCCCCAGAATGCCAGGTGGTGGCTGGTGAGGCAGGTTAGGGGAAGCCAAACACCAGCCAGCGCTGCGCCTGGGGCCACAGCAGGGTCCGGTGTAGGGAGGCATACTGAGAAAGGGCTGCGCTCCGGAATTAGGTAGATTTGACATTGCTACTTAGTAGATGCTGGACCTTGAGTGTGAGCTTTGACTGCTCTGGGCTTCGGTTTTCATATCTGTAAAATAAATGCCTCTGTATCTCCCTGGCAAGGATTAAATGAGGCAGGCACTTGGTACGCAGTGGGTGTCTTGCTGTCAGTCCCCTGCCACTAAGGCTGATGTATGTGCGCTGGGGTAAGTCTCTCCTCTCCGAGGGCCTCAGCCTCCGTCTCCTCCCTGTGAAGCCATCACTGTGGCTACTATTACTATCCATCAGCGAGTGCTCTCCCTGTGCCGTGGGCTGCACCAGCAACTTCTCATACATTATCTCATTTAATCCTCATCACAGCCCTGGGAGCTATTATTATTTCATTTTACAAATGAGGAAATGAGGGCACAGACAGTGTAAGTAATTAAGATTCCAACCCCGTAGGCCTGGGTAATTCCGAAGCTGAAGCGGCTGAGCCCTGGAATATTTCACCATCCCAGGTTTTGCTGTTTCATTTTTGTTTTTGTTTTTGTTGAAAGCCCTGTTCCTCCACCTGATTCTACTGTTGCCAGGGCCTGAAGTCACGCGCTGGCTGGTTTGGTCGTGAAGAATCCTGCCGCTGAGATCGAAGAGGCCAGGCTAGAGCATCCTTGATGCCACCTCTCCGGGGAGCTGCATCCTGACACTGGCAGGTTTTTGAATTCTGAGGCCACTCCTTCGACTCAGAAGAAGGCCCTGGGGACTATGCCACGAGGCCAGCGGCATGGCCCAAGGCGACAAGGAGGTTTTGGCTGCAGGCAGCTTCCTCCTCTCTGGCCTCCTTCCAAGCTCTTCTTGACACTGGAGTGATCAAATGTCACCACCACTGCTCTGCTCAAACTTGCCGTCTTTTCCTCATTTCACTCCTAACAAAGCTGCATGCAGGCATACCTGCCCCCTCTCTGAGATCTGACCTCACCTCTTTTCCATCACTCATGCCTCCCTGATCTGGCTAAGTACATGAGGCCCACCCCTGCCTCAGGGCCTTTGCACTTGCTGTTTTCTCTGCCAGAAGTATTCTTCCCCTAGATATCCACAAAACACACCCATTCCCCCTTTCAAGTCTTTGTTCAAAAATGGGGCCTTTCTTGAACACCCTGATTAAAACTGTAAGCCCCTCCTCCCCACCCCGCCCCCAGCCCTGGCCCCAGTAACCCCCTCTGCTTTAGTTTTCCCCATAGCACTGATCCCTCCCGATATTCCATATATTTCATGTATGTATTTATTTATCTCTCACTTCCACAATAACCTGAGTGAAAGTTCTGGGGGGTGGGGATTTTCGTCTGTTTTGCTCACTGTTGTTTAATCTAGTACCTGGAACACTGGCTCATAGCAATGGTTCAATAAATATTTGTCAAATGAATGAATGAATAAACCATCTTAAGATGGTACAATGTCACTGTGTCTGCCAGGGCACAGAATAGGTATTCAGTCACCATTACTATCCTCCCTCCAGTCTCCAAACCAAATGATAATAAATTTAAGAAGAGTTTGCTGAGACCTGGGGACACAGCTGGAGAGACTTTGCAAACCATCATAAATCTAAGTATTGGATAGTGTTTGGTATTCACCTACAGTCAGCACTGTGCTTGCTTCCTCCATAAGCTCTATTCTTTCTAGACTCTAGATGTGGACATGTGCTTGTTTGTAAAGTGTCCCTTCCTCCAGGAAGCCCACCCTGACTTCCAGACTAAGTCAGGTCTCCCTCACCAGTGCTTCCCCCAGCACAGTGCTTCCCACTCTGTTCCATACCTGCCTGTTAATTTGCCTATCTATCCTACCAGCCTGTAGGATAAGCACCAGATCTGGACCTGGCATGTAGTAGGCACACAGTGAAGGCTTGTTGGATAAGTTTATGGAGCCAAAAAGCTTTCCAAATGGGCACACCTTTCCTTAGATGGTTGTTCTGGATGCTTCAGGCCTGCAGGTGCTGGTTCCATCCCTGCCCTGTCGTGGGGTATCCAAAAGGTGAGACGCCCCACTGTCTTGGTGGAGCACAGATGTTGCTCTGGAAAACACTCTCCCCCAAATCCTTCCCTAGGTGGAGGTCTCAGGCCCCTGGAACCCCACTCTGGGCCCTAGTTCATTCACAAGGAGTGCTTTCAGGCCTGCCATCACCAGTGTTCCTCTTCCCGATCCAGGTCACTTAAGCAACCGCCTTTTGTTGAGGATGGAGAGAGAAAAGCTTGCAGAAAGCAGCCAGCCAGGGAGACGGGAGATGCTGGGTGCTAGGCAACTGGCCAGGAAGCACATACTGGCCTCGTCTCCTGGGGCCCCGCCAGGCACTGCGCAGCTCAGATCAGGAGCTCTTTGTGTGGATGAGTTTCCATTTTGTTACACTCCCCACCTGATTTGCTTGTGGGGCTACAGGAGGCGACAGTGGCTGTCGGCCCCCAGGCAGCGGGGCAGGAAGCAGCTGTGGCACCAGAGGAGGCTGGATGGGTCTCCCATCTCCCGTTCCTGTGGGGTCCTTGCCCTGCTGGTGCTTCTCATTCCTCCCCCCTCCAGGCATCCTTCTCCCATAAATCCAGATGCTCCAGGGCCATGTTCTTTGTCTTCTTCACGGCCAGCCTTCTCAAGCCAAAAAGTGTTGAAACTGGGATTTTGGCAAACCGGAATCTGGGCTGGTTCAGCACGTCAGCTGACTCCGCCGTTTATGGGCTACCTCCTCTGCACGACTGCCAAGCCACCTGGTTATCTCACTTATCACCCCGACCAACCCTGTGACACAGAGGTCATAGCTCTTCTTTTGTAGACCAGGAGACTGAAGCTCAGGTAGCCTAAGAGACTGGTTCAACGTCTTAAGCGGCCGAGCTGTCTTTAAACCCAGGTCTCCCTCATCCCAGCTGCTCCGCACGGAAGCCACGCTGTTTCTTTCTACCATCACCTGTTTCACCCATGGCCAGGATTAACAGGGCTTTGGACCCTTAATTAATAAGACTTAAAGATGTTGGTTCTTGGATGGAGGTAGAGTCAGGAAATAAAAGCAAACAAACTGCGTTCTCCCTAGTCAAGGGGATGGCTCTCCTCTGCTGTTCCCCTCACGTGGCGGGAACTTCGTTCATGCAACACTCAGCTCTTTGCCTCAACCCCACCCCAGGCTCCTCTCCACACTGCAGAGGGAGGCCATCCAGTCCTTGCTGCCTGGTTGTGGGGTGAGTCTCTATAACTCTAGCACCGTATTTGCTTAGGAGGTCATTTTCCCGCAGTTATAAACCATCCCTCATCTAGACCTCATTGGTCATAAAGGTAACATTTTGGCCTCCAGCTCGTTTCTTCTTCTTCTTTTATTTATTTATTTTTTTTTCCTGGTTTTTCAAACCATTCCAAACCTAGGCAGGAAAGAGGCCTGTATTGATTGGACATTCTGGAAGGCCTTGGCCATCCTGTGATCTTATTTCATGAGATTCCATCCAGGACACCTGCTTTGTGAATCCAACATGTGCAGAGATTGTGCCAGTTCCAGAAAGCACGCTCCCTGTGCTCTGAGGCTTCACAACCAAGCTGGGGAGGCCTGGTGGAGCCACAAGACGCGTCTGGCAAGTCCAAGGCCACAGCCTGGAGCGCCTTCACTACGCCATCTGGTGATCACAGCGTGATCTGTTTAAATCAATACCCTAGTTGATAACTGCCATTCATAAATGAAAAACCTAATCTCAAAACACTGAAATACAATAATAAATATTCTCCACTTTAACTCTGAGCCTGTTGACTCCTTCTTCAATGACTCAGTCCTTCACGACTTTTCAGGAGTTTGGGGAAACCACAGCCATCTGTGTCGTGCAGCCTGGCTCTGCACCCCATTCTTTCTTACTTCGTCTTTGGTGCAACCCTGGACAGGAGGTTTTGTTATTCCCATTTCGCAGATAAAGAAAACGAGGCTCAGAGGACTTCTGTTAATTTCTCAAGGTTTCTTAAATTGGATAAAGTCAGCCTGTGTGGTTGCAAAGCCAAGTCCATCCCAGCACGTCCCGCTGCCTCTCAATAAACACGAGAGCATTAAACCCTTGCCATTGACGGGAGTAATTCTGAGACCTCTGGGAGCTCCCAATTTACAAATTCCACTTTAGCATATAATCGCCTCCATAAAACATCTATTTTGTGCTAAGACCCAGCCCTTCTTCATCCTACTTCATTGCCAGCGGCGGCAGTTAAGGTTGGCTTCGGTGGGGGGGATTGCCCTGCAAGAAGGGTGGGCAGAGAGCAAGGGGGCCATGCTGGGAAGTGAATGCCCGACTGTCTGTGGGGTGCCCCACAAGCCACACGCCAGCCCAGCTCCCTGGACCCGGGGCGGGGAGCTTGAGAACAAGATACGACTGTTGCAGTGGCCAGATGGTCGCATGCCACTGCTGAGAACACACACGTGCCCCCACACGCCGCCCACAGTCACACACTCTGGCATCCTGGTCAGAGATACTAAGCAGGGTGGGTGCCCGGAGACCAGCAGTGAGCCAAGTATTTTCTGAAGCCCAGTCTAAATGGAGATTTTAAGTTGTACCTTATGGACATTTTGTTTTTTCAAATAACTATGCATCTTCTAATGGCTGCTTCAATACGTGTAACTAGTACATCAAACCCTGATTTCATGGATAATTGGGCTGATTTTCCATCCATAGTCATGACATAGCTTTCCCTGAAAATCTACTGAAGTAAACAAAATGAATCAGCTCAAAGGAAAATCTTTAGTAAACAGTCACGCCACGGTACTTGGTGATGGCAAAATCACCTGTAGGTGGTCCGTGGGGAAGTGAAGATGGGGGTTTCTTGGCCATGAGGGTATCACGTGGGCCGGAGGTCAGGAAGATGCAGCTGGTAAAGGAGCCCGAGGCAACCTCCTGAGGGGCCTGGAGCTTCAAAGATGGGAGGGACGGCCGCATTCTGGCTGGTGGACGGAGGGGAGGAAAAACCCCAAACCCCAAGCCTGCTTCTCCATTAGCAATTATGTGTGGAACAGACTGTGTGTAATGTTGAGGAAATTCAAAGTACAGGAAAGATCCCTTTGGGAAGAATTAAACAAATCTTCTTTGAAGAGGTGACTATAAAAACAGGACCCACTCCTGCGATAATCAAACACTCTCTTAGAGCTTTTTTTTTTTTTAACTTTTTTAAAATGGAAAATTTCAATCATAAGCAAAAGTGTAGTGAATAGTATAAAAAAAATTCCATATACCCTTCCCCAGCTTCTTTCTGATCATTTTTAACCCTCTCAAGGAAGGACCACATAACTGGGAGTTGGGAGAACTGGGTTCTAGTTGTAGCTCTGCCACAAATTAGCTGTGTGACCTTGGACAAGTCACTTAACCTCTCTGAGCCTCTGTTTCCTTTTATGTAACATGAGGGCAATGAACTGGATCTCCTCAGAACCTCCCGTTACCGCTACCTACCTCTACAAGTTCATAAAACAGCAATAAAAAACACACAGTGCTAGGCTACACGTGGTGCTAAGCAAGTTAAATGGGTAAGGTCTTCCTATGGTTTTATTCTTTGCATAACTTTTCCCCCGGAAAAAGTCTAAGGAAGTATGGGGACATGCTAAGTGATCCTGTTAAGACAGACACTCGTACCAGGTCCAACACGCTCCCATATGTATGTCCTCATCTGGGATGAAGGAAGAAATAGAACAAAATCATTTTCTTTGAAAAGCAATGGGATAACAGTGACTTTGTATTGGCAGTACTGGGGGACAACTCTGCATTTGTCCACAATTCCCACAGGAATGGCTGGGTAGGTGACCAACCATCTACTTGAGAAAACCATATGGACCACCAGACTGGAAAATGAGGCCCTAGGAAGGCGGTGAAATTCCGATTTACACAATCGGGTGGCCTTTCTTGGCCAAATTAATCAGATCAGTGTTTCCATGAGCGAACGCATACCAGACGCTGAGCACAGTGCCTGGCAAACTAGGTATTAGACATCATTTTTATGATTTCTAGTTTCCGGGCAGATATTTAACTAAAGGGCTTAAGCATTTCCACGTAAAGCTCACACACAGTCAGCTTTGGTAACACAAGAGTAAACAAAGGCATAATCGACTTTGCCGGGATAATCTCATGTTCCTGAACAGCACCGGGGAGGGAGTCAGTAGCTCTTAATCCCAAAGAGTGGCTTGTGGTCCTGAGCACACCTTCCACCCCGTCAGCTCTCAGACTGGCCTCGCACACTGAGTCCTGCGCTCTCAGCACACAGCCTTCGGTGTTGACCGCAACGAGGCCAAGGGGACCCACCACCCACCCGGCCTTACTCACTGGTTCAGCTCAGGTGAGAACGCAGAGGAGAAAAATGCGGCGGTACAGGCTGGCCGCAAGATGGAGCAGAGAAGAACAGGACAGGGGGTGGGAGGCTCTGGACTGGGGTCTTGGTTCTACCACCATGTGAGCTGGGGCGAGACCCTTCCCTTCTCACAGTGCCATTGGTCCCATGCATATAACAAAGGCTTAAACTGGGTTATGGGGGTGTTTTAAGCACTGACAGAGTCTATCCTACGACAATTATCGCATAAGGATAATTATATTGATATAGAACGTAACGATAACAACATGTAATAATAATCACGGGCGAGGTAAAGACTCCCTGATTCCTGGGACTGTCTCGCAATAAATTCTCTTCACCCCTTAAGTGCATTTTCACAGCTAGATGCGGAGGGCACGTGGTTCCCAGCTTTGAGAAGCTCACAGGCTACTGGAAGAGACAAGGAAAAGATCAATTAAAGCGAAGTGAGAGCTATTACAGAGAGAGGAACAGGTGCTCGGGGAGTCCAGAGGAGGCGGCTATGATCCTAAAGGGACTGGGATTTTGGCTCATCTCTGGCTTAAACATCTGCTCTTCCCCACTGAGCCAATGTGGAGATCTTTATTCGCTCGACGACTGTTTGTGGAGCTTCCGTGGAGCCCTGGGCACTGTGCCGGCTGCCCTGTATGTACATGGATGTTACATGGATGTTACTGACTCGAGGGAGGCAGGCGATACGCACGTGAAGGAACAAGAATGAGGGTTAGAAACTGTGTGCCGAGCTATGAAGGAAGCTCAGAGATGATACAAGAGAACACAGGGATAGATGTGCCTTCGAGATCTGGGGACGCCCCCTGGAGGAGGTGGCTGTTGAGCTGGGAGCCAAAGGGTGAGAGGGGGAAGAGCACAGGAGGCCACGTGCGCAAAGGTGCCAAGAGCCTGGTGGGCTCCAGAATCCCGGAGGCTGGGAGGGCACGTGGTGAGGGATGAGGCCAAAGACTGGTACCCCACAAGGAGCCCAGCAGGAGGCACAAGGCGGGGTGGGGGAAGCAGGGGCATGCACTGATCTGATTTACTCTTTTAAGAAACAGTCTGGATTCCAGGAGAGGATGCAGTGGGGAATATTTGGAATATATCAGTGGACAAAAGAGACAAAGACCCCCCTGTGCCCCAGGAAGCTCTTGAAAAGAATCTGTTCCTTGCCCCTTCCAGCTTCTGAGGTCTACGGCATTCCTTGGCTTGTGGTCACATCACTCCAGCCTCCGTCATGGCATCTTCTCTGTGTGTGTGTCAGATCTCCCCCTCTCCCTCTTATAAGGACATGTGGTAGCATCTGGGGCCCACCTGGCTAATCCAGGAAGAGCTCCCCATCCCAAGATCTGTGTTTAAGTTGCCAAGCACATTGGGGGAGCTCAAAGGATTTCTGTTTTCTCACCCCGCTGCCTTGATTTGAAATGATTTGGGTCAGTCTGGCCATAGCACCCACCCAAAGGGAGATGTCTCTTTTTAGCAGAGCTGGGAGCTGCAGGTGGCCAGCCTGTGGACTTGGAAACCAAAGCCAGGAGCCTATTCCTTGTGTAGGGCTGCTGGCCTCCTAGTTCAGTTCCCAAGGCCACCCCAGCATCGCACGGCTGTCCCACAAACATGCATCACACGGGAGATCATGCCGACAGCTCTTGAGACACATTACCTCTAGACTCAAAGAACATTCTCTGAGTAGAAAAGGGAGAGGCCTGGGGTTCTCTGTGTGTCCTCAGTAAGTCACCACTCACTCCCCTGTGAGCTTCATTTTTCCAGCTTATTCAATAAGGGGTTTGAACTACATTAGTCATTTTCACATTTGTGTTTTATGGTAGAACGTTTTTCTTAAAGAAAACAAACAAACAAAAAAACCCTTACAAGGTATCCTGATGTTTAAAACAGATTAAAGATGCCCTGGTTAAAGTGGGGAGGGGACTCAGAACCCTCCTTACCCCCACCCCCAAGGTAAGCCCAGGGCACCTCCAAGAAACCCTCTAGTTCCAAGGGACAGACTTTGAAAAAATCTGACTAAAGGCAAAATTTGCGGGCTCCTCTGAGTTTAAAGCTATCCGTGATTGGAGTTAGATGAACTGGGGCTGATGAATATGTATTTCAAATGGTTATGTGTAAAAATGTATTTGTGTGTAGGCTTTATTTTCATTTTTAACCTGCAGATAACCAGCCAGATCCTTAGTGTTTTATGCCTGCTTGTTAATTTTGTGATGTCAGATTTGCTGCGCGGTGATATTCTGAAGGCGTTGACTTAGTATTTGTAGTCAGTTAAAAATGCTTTGATTCTGAGAGAGTAATAAACAGATCCTGAGCTAAATATTTCTAAGGTCTCTCACAGCTCAAAAAAAAAAATCATCAAAAATGAGAACTTTCTCTTGTGGTCAATCTCTACAACTTCATGAAGCAGGTTCTGGGTTCCCCCATGAAATTAGAGGAAATGTTGTTGTTTAATAGTCAGGGCAAGAAGGAAAGTTAAAAAAAAAAAAAACCCACTTTAGTTGAGCACCTACTACGAGCCAGGTACCATCTTATACCTTAAGCTAGTTAATTCTTTGACAAGTGCTACAATGGTGCAAGCATCCTTCCTCATCTATTTCACTTATGGGGAAACTGAGGTGCAGAGAAGTAAAGTGACTTTCCACAAGGTCATAGGGCTAATAGGTTCAGGATTCAAACTCAGGATCTGTATGCAAAGGCTGTGCTCTTCCCGCCTAACACTGCTTCTAAGGGCAAAAGTCCCTCTGATTTCAGTACAGTCATTAAACGGTATTAAAAGCAATCTTTCTATTGATCTGCAAGTTCTTGGTTCAGCCCCAGCTCTCCCATCTACATCAGTAACAACGCTGCTCTCCCATGAGCCCTGTGAGATAAGCAGGCCAGGTACTATCACGCCCATTTTTCAGATTGGGAAACTGAGGCTCAGAGAGATGGAGTGACTTGCCTAGGTAGGGTCACGCAGAGTGGGAAGAATGGGGGCTCTGCCATTCCCTTCTGAATCTTCTCACAACCAAGAGCTCGAGTCCCAAACCACAGGGCTACCTTGCTTGGGAAGTTCATGCCCCCGTTCTTTAGCAGAACTCATTTTCTTTTCAAATCGCACCACGTTTTTTCATCACGGCAGGCCTTTTCATTTATTAAGCCTTCAATTTGCCTTCCGCTCATCATTTATTTGCTTTTGCTTTTCGTTTTTTAGGAGGTGAAGAAAATGCAAATTAGCAAATGAATGTCACGCATAATATAGCTGACCCTGCTACAAACAGCCTTTGTGACAGTCTGCGCCATTCTAGGACAAGTTGGTCTACAAGGACCCGACACACCTCTCTGGCTGTGTTGACACAGGCCCAGCCTAGAGACGAGACATCCTGCCGATGGCCTCTGGAAGAGAACGGTGGCAGGAGTGTGCTTCTGTTCAGGGGGCCATTCCTAAGATTAACGCCTTGGTTCGAGTCTAGTGCGTTGTTTCCCTGAGCTACGGGGAAACGTGTTTGCAGAGCCCCAGCAATGGTAGCACAGAAGTTCCAAGGCCGCCCGTACAGCGTTCGTTGCCTGGTGCAAAACCCTCATCCTTGGCCTTACCTCCTGAACTCCCTGACCTGGTGTCCCCCCTCCACCTTGCTCTGTTTCCCGGCTCTCCTAGCTGGACTTTCGCTGCTCTTCCTTCTAGACTGTCTTTGCCTAGATTTTTGGCCTGCTATGTGTTCTCTTTCCTTTGTCCAAGAACATGCTCTTTCCTGGAGCTTATGGCTGTTATCTCTCCATCCTAACAACACATGCACGGGCTGCCCTGGCCTCTAGGATTTACGGAGGCCCCTCCTACCCGCTACACTCCGCCTCCACCCTGTCTGACTTGTGCTGGTGGGTGGAACTCAGATACACTTGGATCCCTCTATAGTCACGTGTTGAGCGCCAAGAGAAATAACAGTTGCCGTTGACTGCGTGTCGGAAAGTATGTTAAGTGCCTTTGTTTGCTAATTATTATCTCAGTCAGTACTCAACGCCCCTGTGAGATAGTTATTAAAATATTCCCACTTGGCAGTAAGAGAAATTGAGCCTTAGAGAAGGCATATGGCTTCCTAAGAAGGCACAACTTGCAGGGGATGGAGGGATGGCGCTGGGGTCAAGTTCTCTGTGTGTTTCATCACATGCAGTACTGCCTCCCATCTAGTACTTCTAGCTTCGCTTTAGTCCCAAGGGCAGATGCGAGCTTGCGTGCACACACATGAACATCACCCCACGCTCATGTGGTTGGGAGTCACAGGAACTGGACCAGAGTCGAAAATGAAAAATCACCATCGGGTCAGCATTGCTAATGCCTCACGGAAAGCTTTCCGCTTCCAAACAATTAGGGTGATGGATTTCCTCACATTTCTTTTTTCCGCACTTCATGTTACAGAGGTTGACAAGAAGAAACGAAGGTTTCTGCCTCTGCAGCATTGATTGGCGCTTGCTGGCAGATATGATCCTCTGGATGGGCCAGCCAGGGGCCTTGAGGATGACGTGGGGTTCAGGTTGGGGGAGGATTTGGGGGGAAAAAGTGTGACCATCTGATACCCAAGACTCTGGTTTCCATGAAAGGAAGAGAAAAGTGAGGATCTGATTAAAAAGAGGAATTTTTAAATAAGTGAGACGTCTAGTCTCTTCTTCCAAGAAACTTGGGTCTCCTAACTGTGGCACGTGGAAGGTGGCCTGACCTCTGGGGACGTTCCAGCTCTGTGATGCTGAGACCATCGGGCTGGGGATCATCAGGTGAGGAAGCAGCCTCAGACCCACCCATGGTTTGTACCATTAGACCATCTGTTGGTTTCTATCATTATGGGGGATCCCATGATCTTGTCTCCCCTGAACTTCTGTTTTTTGAACTACAGGTCGCGGAGGGCAGCTATAAAAGAGAGGAACAGACTTCTCAGTGCAGGTTTTCCAGAACTATTTCCATCAAATTGTTAATGGTTCTCCTAACAGGCGCGCTGGGGCTTGGAGGCAACGTTCACCAGCCGAGAACATCACAACTGCCGAAAAGGCTCAGGCAACTATTCCAGAAGTGGCACTGGCTTATGGGGAGAGAGGGAGGGCCAGGTGAGTTCTTAAGACGTCAGCTTAAAAAGGTTGGGGAACACTGGTCCGGGAATACCTATAACTGCCTCCTGCTGTGCCTCCTCTGGTCCTGCTCACTGTCATCAGAGTGCTAATCCTAAAATGCAAATCTCAGACATGGTCGTACCATCTCCTCTTCCCTTCCTAGACAAAATCCTTCAATAGATCTCCTTTGCCTTCAGGACAAAATCCAAGTCCCTTAATCTAGCCCACACCCTTCCAAGAGCTGGCCCTTGTCTCCCTTCCCCACCCCAACCCGTCTTACCTCACGCAGGCTTTAAATGCACCAAGCTTCCTATTACCCCTGGGCTTTTGCCCATGCTGTTCCCTCTGCCTGGCTTACCCTATTCCCCCTTCTTCTCTGGTTGATTTACTTTCATCCTGAGGTTATCACCCCCTTCAGGAAGCCTTCCTGGATTGTTTCTCCCACCTCATACACGTGACAAATCTAACCTAACTTAAAATTAGTTTCAATTCCTTTCAAGCTTCCTGCTTTAAAAGAATATTTAATTCATGGGAATGATGCACACATTACAACAATAAGTCAAAAGAGCAGGGACATAAGAAAGCACACAAAATGGCACCATTTTTGTTAACTACCCCCACACAGACATACACACAGATCTGTGACTGTGTTCACAGCAAACAGACCCAAAGGGAACACACAAGAGTGCTGACAGTGGTCACCACTGGTGGAGGGGTTAGGGGTGATCTTTATTTCCTACTTTGATATTTATATATTAACCACATTTTATACAATGAACTGGATTATTTTTATAATTAGACAAAGTGTTCAGAAAAGAAATAGTTGCACTGAATATTGGGTGTGAATATAAAGAAATCGTTAAAAAAAAGAGTGTAAGATTAAATCTACTGATGGAGCGATGCCAATGATACGTGATGAGGTTTAAAGATTAAACTTCAGGCTGATGTGTACAGTTTCTGGTTAAAAATACACAAAGAGGTGAATATATGCTTCTATATCTATGTGCCAACAAGGAGGAAGCTGGTGATACTGACACCAGGCTGATCATGTTGGTTGTCTCAGGGGATGAGGGGCAGGTGGGGTGGGGCAGGTGGGCACCTCACTTTGCCTTTATTGATCTTTGCACTATTTTATTTAACTTGCTATTGTAAGCATATGTCACTGTTGTAGATATTTAAAAAAAAATCAAATAGTGAATAACAGACTCTAAACAGCAGGAAGGATGAAGGAGCTTCTAATGAACAATATACTATTTCAGGCAAGTCACTATGTTGCTTCATTACGGTAATTTGTTAACGCTCTTAATCTGGAAATTACTTGCAATTTGGAGAAAAGCTACAGAAATACTACAAAGAGTAGTACAAAGAACACCCACAGAGCCTTTACCCAGAGTCACCTAACGTCACCGCTTTGCCCCCATTTGCTGCATCCTTTGCTCTCTGTTAGAGTCCTTTTAATTCATACTAGGAGACGAAGGAGGACCGGTTTCCATACCACTACTTAATGTCAGATGAATTGTCCTGGGTCTAAGTGGTCACTTGAGAAAAATCTCATTATTTCTTAGGTGACAGACATGCTGCATACAGACAAAAATTCACATAGATAAGATTGTTCTTTGCAGCAAAGCCCGTCTTAGAAAAAAAACTGGATATCATCAAAGGCTCTGAGACTGGTAAAATAAACGGTAGTAGAATAATACAATGGCTTGCTGTGGATCAATCAAAAGACAAGATGGATTTGTAGGAGATAATATGAAAATGTGTCTGAGGTACTTCGAGTAGAAAGTGCAGAATGAGCCCAGGGTGTAAAGAAAATGGGATGTGTGCTGGACAGAGACTCGGGAAGCCGCTCCCGGGAAGAGGGTGGGGGTCTTATCACACTTTTATGCACCCTTTTATACTGTTTGCATCTTTTAGCCATATGCCCGTGCTACTCTCACGATGATAAAAAAATAAGCTGACATGAAAAGACTTTTACTATAAGAGAAAAACTATCACGCCGTCCCCCTTAGGACGTCCCTGTGGTTTTAGAACACACAAGGAAGCCACTCTGAGTCCCCCACGGGTTTGCCGAGCAGGCCACCTTCAGCCTCTGCGTGGCCTCCTTTCCAGAAATCTTCCCCGGCAGAGATGGGGACTGTCAGGCCCCTGGGCTGAAGCCAGCCCCCAGACATGCCTCCTGTCCTCACAGACTGCTGTAAAAACAGTGTCAACACTGAAAAAGACTTCACATAAGAAAATTCCGATTCCTGGCCCCTCTGGAAACATTTGGCAAAACGAGGGCTGCATTTGTGAGCCCAGCGCTGGGCAGCAGCCAGGTGCAGGCTGCCTTGAGCAGGTGAGCATGCTGTGTTGGCTGGACCTTCTCATTCACAAAGCCCATTTGGCTCCTAAAGCCAGTTGCAGTGGGTGGGGGGGCGGGGGTTCACGAAGCTCTGTTCTGATGTCTCACAGGTGAGGCTCCGCCCCCTGAGGCAAGTAGGATTTAAGCATCTCTGCATTTCAGCCTCTCAGTCCAACAATTCCACTAGAGTCTGTCCAAGCGGATCTGAAGAAGCTTCACAGCAACATGAGGGTCATTATCTCCCTTATAAACGTGAAACAGATGTAGCTCAGAGAGGTGAGGTGAATTCTCCAAGGTCACATAGCAAGTTATTCTCAGGGGCAGGGACGAGAGCCCAGAGCGCCACGCTCCCGCGCTAGTGCGCATTATGTTGCCTCCCGCAGACCGGATGCTGGCTGAGTGTGAAGGGCTGGATCTCCACGGGCATCATCTCCTGGGTGAGATAAGAGAGCTGGCCTGTGTGTGGGTGGCACCAGGGTCCTTACCCTCCAGAGGAAGCAGGTGTAACAGTGACAGCCACAGCCTTCATTCATAGCTCCCTGACCCTGAGGGGCATTCAGGGCGGAGGATAAGACCCAGCTCTGAACCATGGCTCAGTATTTATTATCTGGGTGACCTTGGGCAAGTTATTTGTCCCTCTGTCCCTCCATTTCCTCACTTGCTAAGTGGAGATTATAATAACAGCGTCGCCCTCAGAGGACTGTTTTGAGGATTAACTAAATTAACAGGTGCAGACTGTCACATGCCCAATTTCCCAAAAGTCAGTTCTTCTGGGAAGAAATTAGGCACAGAGCACTTAAACCACGTCTGGCACATGGTACGTGCTCAGTAAACACAGGTGGCCAGGATGACTGGATGGTAGGAACTGGGCTGAGTGCTTTGCCTGCTTTATGTCGGTCAGTCCTCTCAACTGGGATCAGGTGAGAGCCATTCGTTCATTCATTTAGTCATTCATGCCATTCGTTCATTCCCTAGTTATTTCCTGAATGTCTAGTTATGCTGGGTCCTTGGTGCTGGGGATACAGCATTAAAGACACAGAAAGTTTACATTCTTTCTGCCTTCTGTGCTTGCATTTTAGGAGGGGTAGGGGGACAGAGACCACCAATCCATCAGTCAGTCAATCATCAGAGGGATCCATGCTATGAAGGAAATAAGAGTAAAGGATAGAGAATAAGGCTCGGGGCGGGGGCTGAGCGAGAAGTTAAGGGTAGGATCGTGAGGGCAGGCTGCTTCCGTGCATTTGCGCAGAGACCTGAGCAAAATCAGAGAGGAATCAGCAGATGGACACAGGAGGAGCCTTCTCGGCAGAATGGAAGGCAAGTGCCAGGGCCCCGAGGTAGGAACAAAAGGTCGGATTCGTGGAATGTTCCAGCAGCCGAAAGGAGGTCTTAGCGGCTGGGGCCAGTGGGCTGAGGGGAGAGACGCCGCACACAGGGCAGGGAGGGAGGCAAGGGTCAAGCCTCATACTCTGTTATCTATTTTGCAGAAGAAACTAAAGCACAAAGAAGTTAAATCACTTTCCCAAGGTGATCAAGCTGGTAAGTAGCAGAACCGGGGACTGGAACCCAAGACAGTCTGGCTTCCAGGTAGATCTTCTTAACCATCAGTATATACGGCCTCAGGTATGAACAGCCAGCAACACAGTGGAAGTCTGGACCCATCCAGCTCTGCTTGTCCTGCTCCAAACTGTCTTCTGGGAAATTAGGCACGGGACGGTGGAGAGAGAGACAGAGAGAGAGAGAGAGAGAGAGAGTGTGTGTGTGTGTGCATATGTGTGTGTGTGCACGCAGGGAGGGGCTGCAGAGCAGAAGAGAAGGGACTCCCTTTCTCTCCGGGCACACTCATATTCCCCTCGGCAGCTTCGGTAGGCCACTCTGGGCGATGGTGAGGGCTCAAGGTTTCACATGAAATGTGGCATTTCCCCCAAACCTGTCAGTTCTTGGGGCATCTCGAAGCTGACAGTTTTAAAACACCAAACGCACTTAAATAAAAATAGCACATTTCTAAATGCAATATCTTCCTTGGCAATGATGTATGAGGCCGCCGTGGCTGGTGGCGTTGTCTTCTACGGCGATATATTGCGCTGTTGCCATTCACGCCATCAGTCTGCAAAACCAGGGTTATAAAACCCTGCAATTTATGGCAGAATCTTGCAAATCTATGTGTTATATACGTGTAGATATCATTGCCTGGCATTCCATATGCAGTAACCGCTTGGTGCAGAAGTCAGGCCCAGAGCACCTCTCTCCCAACCCCTTCTGCAAATGCCGGGCTCCCTAGACAAGATGAGTGTGCACACATCACTGCCAGACACTCCCCCCACCCCGCAGACTAAGCAGTAAATTAAGCAATGGGCTGTGTCTTGGTGGAAGAGAAAAACACAGATATGGAAACAGCAAGATTTGGTGGGGGGGGGGCCCGGAAACAGGGATTGACAGTCCAGAGACCCAAATCTGAGTCTGGGCTTGTGCTTTTATTTTAGGGTCCTCCTGGGCCATCTGATCACATGGCCGGTCCTAGATGTCATGCACTGAGAGGGAGACAGGGATGGACGTAAGATGCAATCCTCCAACGGGGGCAGCGTTTCTCAAACCTCAATATGCTTTCAATTCACCTAGGTCCTGCTAGATCACACATGCCTGGCTCCACCCCTGGGGGCCTCTGATTTGGGTGTAAGGCCTGAGAATTTGCATTTTGAACAGGCTCTAACAGGTGATGCTGACTGCCGTGGTCCTGGGACTCTGTCTGGGTCATTCTGTTCCACCTGTTCCAGATGACGGTGGGGGCCTCCGTATAAAAAACGCAGAGAGAGAAGTAATCTGCCATATAATCATCAACTTCTCTCAGCAGAACAGGGCAGGTACGCAGGTAGAACCTGGTTTCCTGGACCCTGAGCTCAGTGCTTTTTCATTGGGCTTCACTGCCTTTCTCTTGGCTTTGTCCTCGAACATGCTCCAACCACTGGGAGCAACAGCAGTTACAGGGAGGCCATGAGGATGGCAACCAGACACATGCAGCTTGCGGCAGAACCTGCAGGGCACATTAACTCTGCGGGAGCAGGTTGGAGCCATTGGCCGAGGCCACTCAGAGCTTCCCAGGGCTCCCCTGAAGGTCAGACGGAACCATATAATGGCTTCTTGAAGGGAAAATGACG
This sequence comes from Camelus ferus, assembly GCF_009834535.1. Taxonomy (NCBI): domain Eukaryota; kingdom Metazoa; phylum Chordata; class Mammalia; order Artiodactyla; family Camelidae; genus Camelus; species Camelus ferus. The sequence continues at coordinate 43,631,520 of NC_045711.1, forward strand.
GTCTGAAAGTTTTTTCCTGCTGAAACTCATCACCTCCAACAGCCACACGATAGATGGTTGCCGTCAGGGGGCCGGGGAATACCGGTCTGTGCTGCCCTCCCTGCAAGGCAGAATGCTTTTTCATGAGAGGCGGTAAATGACTTACGGGATCAAGGTAGCAGGTGCCGAAGCCATGCCAGGCTGAGCCCTGCAGGCAGACACTTAGTTGCCCACCTCTCCCCATCCCAGCGCCGGGCCCCCGCCTGCTTCCTCAGGGAGAGCTCCGTCCCTCCCCAGGGTTGACCTTCTCACCACCATCCCTCACTGGCTCCCTGCACAGTGCAGATCCTGGCCCTTGGGCTTCTTCTGTAAATGCTCTTGGGCCGACCACGCGTTGGCCTCCCACTGCCACGCAGCATGATCGCAAAGATGCTTTGCGGCTACTAGATTGCTCTTCCTTGGGAACCGCCTCTTCAGAACCCTTTTAAAGCCCCTCCGACAAACACTGTGATTTCATTCTTGATTGCCCTGATCTGACTGCAGACCCTCACACTCCTGATTTGACTGCAGACTTAGAAATAAATATCCAAGCATGTCCTAGTCAGAGGACCATTTTTATCCCAGAGAAAATCCATTTGTGACCCCAAGAGTATCCTGGTCCTCCATCACTTGTTTCAGAAACTTGGTTTGCAGCCTTGCGAGTTCTTCCACACTTATTTCCTCGCCTGGTTATCAGGACCACCACCTACCATCTCGAGCAAGACAGGACACTAAAGAATGAATACTGCCTCCCACCTTCCCCTCATCTTCTGCGTCACAGCATCATCCGATCTCACACCCTCGTGTCATTAATTTATTCAGCGACTGCTCTCTGAGCTGCTACTATCTGCCCGGGGCTGAGTCCTTGTCTTAATGGGATTTCCAGGGTAATGTGGGAAACAGCAAGGAAGTGGGGGACTGGGTTTTGTCATGAATCCCCCGGTGACCTGGAAAAAGTCAGTTAGCTTTTGCTGAGTGAGTACTGGTCCCTGCCTGGGAGAGGGTGGGGGGAGCTCGTGCAAAAGTTGGGGAGAGAGTCAGGCAGATCATTGCAATAATATTAATAACAGCCCAGATGCTCCTCGCGCTGACCACGTCCAAGCACTTTATGTTTGTCAGCTCATTTAATCCTCACATAAACACTATTACTAGTTTACCCACATTTCACCCAGAGAAGTGACTGGTAAGCATCAGGGCCAGGGCTGTATATCAGGAAGTCAGCCTCCAGAGTTCAACACTGGAATCACAGTCATGAGTGTGATGATGGCGAATGCGGGGCTGGTGGCGGCTTCCATTTCCAGGAAGTGTCTCCCATCCCAGAGGAAGCCTGGCCCTTCTCTGCATCCGTGCAAGATGGTGATGGCCTCTCCCTGCCACTGAAGTGTGACCGCTGGGGGCCCCTCCCGGAGACAGGAGTAATGAAGGGAAGCTGGTGTGTGACCTGGTTGTCAGGCTGGGGACTGAACAGTCTGTGCTGGAAGCTAGCCTGCGAGTCCATGTGGGCTCTGCCGAGCCGAGGAAACATCTGGTCCTCCCAATGTCTGCTGAGAAAGACCCCGGGACAGAGTGCCCAGCCTGGGAGCAGGATTGCCGAAACCCTCCTGCCTGCTTCAAAATTCACTGACCCCTCTGTATCCCCAAGGGTCTCTTTTCTTTTCTTTCTCTTATATTTTCGAGAATAGAAGGAGGGAGAGAAAGGGGAAGCAAGAAAGGGAGGGAAGATGAAAGAAGGAAAGAGGGAAAGAAGGAAGGGAGGGAGGGAGGAAGGAAGGAGACAGAAAGTCCATCGCTGCTCAAATGCCTCATAGCGGGAATTTCTCAGCCTGTCATTCAAGCCTCCAAGCCCCACCCCCCATATTCAGAACATCAACAACTTTCCAAACCTCCCCATCACAATCTCCCAAAGGATCATTCATTTATTGAAAATTAATCTATGTGCTCAATTCGGGGCCACTCTGCTAGACTCTGGTTAAACACCGTGAGTACAATAGGGGTCCCCGTCTGCTGATAGACATTAAACAAATATTCCATGCTGTGCGGAGTGCTATGGGGAAAAGAATAAGGTACCATGAGAGGGAAACCCAGGGTCAGAAAGGGAGCAGAAAGCCTTTTTGACGTGCAAGGGAGGAGTCTGGAGAGAGAGTTCAAGGCTGCGGTGGGATGAGGGACAGACCAGCCAGGCAGATGGGGCCAGAGGCCAAGGCAAAAAGGGTCCAGAGGCTCTGGACATCCCCCACCCCACTGTCTCGCTGAGCCGGGAAAGTAATGCATGTCTGGAGGGACCACTGTCTCGCTCACACACCCTGTGTGGGTCCAGGGTGTGAGTCCAGAGGCCAGTCTGTAAGCTGCAATTGTCGGCTCTTTGTGCTGTGGTTAGTAAACCTTTCCTCCAAAGAAGATCTCGGGTGTAAATCCACCATGTGAAATGGACAAGAGCAGAGAAGCTCTGGTGGGACCCCGGCCCACACAGGCTGGAGCCAAGCCGGTGCTCCCGCCAGGAACTTCCGGAGAACCCGGTTTGATGCCCTCTGGCCTAGGCGTTCTCTCTGGTCCCGTGAACACCACGTTTAGAAGCGAACACGCCTGTCCCCCAGCCTGGATGCCCCGGGCTGCACAGAGCACAGTGTTTGTGCAAGAGGGGCTGCCTGCAGGAAAACTTGCCCCGTTTTGCCTCCAAGAGGGGTTCATATAGGGCATTGCAGGGTTCCTCCCCACGCTCATCCTCTTCATGGGACAAAAGAAAGGGGCTGCTGTGGACAGAGGGTGAGGGCTGGTGAGTCTCAAGTGACATCAGCTGAGTAGCAACAGGTCCCCTGAGTTGCAAGGCAGGGAGCCTGGGGAAAGGTCGAGAGGTGGTGCATGGGGGAAGGGCAAGTGCCCGGGGCTAGCATCCTGCTCTGCCTCCCGCCGCTGTGTGACCTTGGGCGAGTGACTGAATCACTCTGGGCCTCTCTTTCTGCCTCTCTCAAAGCCACAGTGTTCTTGTGATGATTGAATGAGATCATGCAAGTGGAATAAATCGATAAGAGGCACGAGGCATGAGCCAGGCATTTGTAAAACACTTCATAAGCGATCGTGTCACCACTGCGGAGAGATGGGACGAGTACCCAGAATGGTGCCTGGCACACCATGGGCACATCAATGGGGACCTCTTCCCTAGGCCCAGAGACAAATGCCAGGCCACCGTGGCCCGCACTGTGTGCAAGGCAGGGCTCTAAGTGCTGTGTGGGCATTACCTCCCTTAACACTCACAGTAGCCCTGTGGGGCACGCAGGATTATTCTCCGCACGTTACAGGTGGGGAAACTGAGGCACAGAGAAGGGGAAGTAACCTGCCCAAAGTCACACAGCTAGTCACAAGTGGAGATGGGAATCAGACCCAAGCTGCCTGACTCTGAACCCGAGCTCGGAACTGCTTGACCGCTGTGCCGCCTCCCTTCCTGACCGCCCGCACCTCTCCCTGTGTAGCTGTGCAGGAAAAGCTATTCCTCCCTTCTCACCCAGCTCCTGATGGGGCAGCCATTTTCCGGAATAGTAGCAGATCAGGGGTCAAGAGATCAGCGTTGTGGTCCCCGTGTTTCCACCTGAAAGCTCTGGGGGGTGGGCTAACCCAGCCCCCTTCTCCAGGCTTCAGTTTCCCCAATATGATGCTATCGGCAGGGGTGAGGGCATTCGTGGTGCGGAGCTGGATCATGTTGGCTTTAGGGTTTCAGTCTAGAATCTGAAGAGTTGTGGGAAGAGCAGCAGGTGGGGAAAAATGAGAGCCAAGGCAGGATCCCCTGGGAGCAAAAAGCCTTTGCAGCCTGGCTGGGTATGAACTCCGCCAGGTCCTGGCACCAGCCCAGCCAAGAATGGTTCTGAAACGTTCCGACTCATCCAATGCTCTGAACACCTGGCCGTGGTCACCTTCACTGGGGGAGAGTAAAGGAGGTAAGAGCCGTCTGCTGGGGACCTTCACTGGGTCACGGGATCCAGTCCCACACACAGACACCTGTTACTCCCCAGAGGGGCCATTTTCTTTTGGGGTGCCTTTCTTTCAGAGTCTAGGCTGTTTTCATTGCCTGGTATGTTCTTTTCCAACTGCTTTATCTGCCTGGCCAATCCTTTTCCCTCATCCCTTGAGATTCAGCGTGGGGCCACCTCTTCTAGAAAGTCTTAAGTGCCTTGACTCTAGTTCCCACAGTCCTAGGCTCACTGCTACCTGGAGAGGTACCGTACCAGGCAGTCATGGCCTGTTCATGCCTTTATCTATCTCCTGCCTGGCCGTGAGCCCCTGGGGGAAGGTGCACTCCCTCACCGCTGTCTTTCTCAGCATCTGCATGGAGGGAGGCACGGAGGAGGAGCACAGAAATGCGAGGACAAAGATACGGTTCATGCTTTCTGATACGAGATCTGTGTTCAAAGCCTGTCCTTCCTCTTCTCCACTTCATCATGAGCTTCCCACCGTGCAGAGACTGAAATCCAGCGTCCCCACCTGAGACGCCCGAGAAACTCACCTGGCCCCACTGTCCCCTCCCCTCCTGCCCTGTGGCCACAATGGTCTCTCACCCAGTCCCTCCCACCCAGAGCCTTTCCACTAACTTCTCTGCGGGAAATGCTCTCCCAGGGAACCTCACACGTTTGGTTCCTTTCACTTAGACCTTAGGTACAATGTCGCTCTCCGGAGAGACCTGCCCTGGCCATGTGACAGCATGGTCCCCCGGTCACCCCTGTTTTCATGCCACACGTAGCACATGTATGTTTTTATCTTCCCCGTCTCGAGCACAAACCCCGCAGCAGCAGGAACCTGGTCTGTCCTTTTCTTTCCCGTATCCACAGCACAAACAATGCCTGACTCAGAACAAGCCTTCAATAAATACCCATCTCATAAAAGAATGAAAACCAAGTTCCCCTTCCAGTGCAAACTCCTTCTGATTAATGAAAACCAACAAACTCTCAGGTCTCCATTTTGATTGTAGTCCAAAGAAGCAAAAGAAACTAGTGATACTTTTTCTTTTCCTTTCTTTTTTTGGGTTGGGGGGTGTTTCAGGGGCTGGGAGCTGCCCTTCCATCCCCTGAGCTGCAACACCTGGAACCTGCCAGCCCGTGGTCCCAGTTTGGACCCCGATTTGTCCCCCATCTGCACGCCCATGGCTGCCTCCTGAAACATGCTTCTCCGACATCCGAAACCAAGCACTAAGTGGATGATCGCTATGATTAAACCGCCTTTTAATTATTCAAGTAGATGTCAGTGGCGCGCGCCGTGGTGACATTATAATGGACTCCGACTCCCTCGCAAATGTCGAGAAAGGCAGGGGACCATTACCTTGTCAAAATCTTCGCTCCTTGTGACTTTATTTCCAGTACACTGACTAATTTTTCAAGTAATGAAAAACAGCAGAGTGAGGAGGGACGGTTGACAAGGGCATCTGCTCGGAGTGATTTTGGTGATGCAAGGATTCTGTTGATTCCATCTGGGCACCACACATCATCCACGGTTTGAAATTCATTGACTCTCCAAAGAAAGGAAGTCTTAGGGGTAATCAATCAACGTTTCTCGGCTACTCACTGGGCAAAGGGCCTCAAGGTGGGCAGGAGCTTGGGAGAGGATGGGCAGGAACAAGAAAAAGAACACCTTGGTGCAGTCCTGCCAGGGCTTCGTTTAGTTAATTAAACAACCAGAGACTGAAGAGTTACTATGCCAATTATGGCTCCAGGCTAGAACCTTGTTAACGAGGGGTGGGGGACACGCGCACGCGCGCGCGCGCACACACACACGCACACACACACACACACACACAACCCCCAAGGCGATAAGGACTGCTGGTTTGGGCTGGAAATAGTAACAGCTGCTTCCAGATGTAGACTCTTCTCCAACTAGTCGTGCAACTTCGGATAAGTCAGCTCTTGGGACCCGATTTGATTCAACTCTCAAAGGACATCTGGCTTGACTCACTTCTAAGCTATGGCTGATAACACAGTGGACCATTCTATGCCAAACACCCTCACTGAAAATCGGTCAGCATGCATTCATTAGCGACTGGCTCTGAGCCCAACACTGTGCTAGGACCGTGGGGAATATAAGGCAAGTCTGATGAGGCTACTGCTTTCAGGAGACTTAGAGTGGGGCCCAGACCCCAAAGGTGAAGCAGCAAACAGGCTACAGTTAAGGATAATTCTGGTGCTTGCTGATGCCAAGGGCAATCAGAGCTCAGGGAGAGGAGCAATCAGTGTGGGCTTGGGGAGCTGCAAAGGCTTCTTGAAGTGGGTAGGAAGTGATGTACTTTGCAGAGGGCAGGATGCCCCAGAGTGGAGGGGAGGCAGAGGGCAGGGCCGGGGTGGGGAGAGGGGAGGTGAGTAGAGGCAGGAAGGGGATGAGTGGCAGGGGCCAGTGAAGACACGTGTCACTGGTGCTGCCTCCAGGGACCAAGGACTCATCCGTGGTGGGACACGGAGCACTCAGCAGCCACTCTCTCTTCTCTGGGCCACAGCACCTGACTTTCCTTTTGGGAAGTTACCCATGCCTCCCTGTGCATGCTCTGAGAACTTATCCATCAAGGGACATGTGACGCAAGCTACTTCAGCTGGATTCTTGCTCCTGGACTTTGACTTGAATGCAGTTAGACCTGGGCATGAAAAATGCCTGGTGTTCATTCATTGTAGAGATGGGCCCCTGATCTGAAGGACCAGAAGGAACTTTGCCATTCCTTCCTGCTTTCTGCCTGGGTGTGTGCATGCGTGTGTGCATGCGTGTGTGCATGCATGGTGTTCATGTGTGTTCCACCCCTCTAACTAGGTTCTGGTCATGTTTGGTATAGGAAAAGCTCATTCAGTGGTTGTTTAATTAAACAAAGCCCTTCCAGGCCTACTGATTCTGCGAGCTCTCTGATGTTCTTCAAATATAATCCCTTTTGTTCATTTTGGCCAAGGGTAGCTTCTACTACTGACCAATAAACCCTACCTAATATCCATCCACCCACCCACCCATCCATCCATCCACCTATCTACTCATCCATCCATCCATCCACCTATCTACTCATCCATCCATTTATCCATCTACCCACTCATCCATCCATCCATCCACCTATCTACTCATCCATCCAACCATTCATCCATCTACTCATTCCCCAGCTTTTTATTGGAGTGTTGAGAACCAGTGGGAAATGAGTAAGGACAGACAAGTACAAAGTTAAAGAGAACTGAAAAAGCCAGGAGTTTAAAAATTAATCATACAACAATAAGTAATTTAGTGCAAAGTAATAAGCCATAGATGGTCCACTAGATAAAGACGCATCAGAACCAGCTGGGTCTTAATGAGGTTGGAGGGGGGTGTTCTTTGGAGGGGTTTTTTTTAAGAGCGAAGTTTAAAGAAACCCAATTCCTATAGAGCATCTAGCACCATTCCAAGCATTTTTACACAAGTGATCTCCGTTTCCCCAGCCACCCTATGAAGTAGGTGTCAGCAGCCCCACTGCGTGGAAACTGAGGCTCAGAAAGTTTGGGCAGCTTGACCGAAGTCGTAGTTATTAAATGGCAGAACCAAGATTCAATCTCAGGTCTTACTACCTCCAAAACCCCTGCTCTTTCCATGATGCCACACTGCCTAATGCTAATGCTCTGTGACCTGGGGCGGGTCCATGGACCTCCCTGGGACTTCATTCCACCTCCCTTCCTTCCTACCTTCCTTCCTTGTTTAAGTATTTAAAAACCCTGGGGATAGTAGTAGAAATATTTCCTATGTTTGGAGGCGGAGGCTGGGGGCGTCCTGGTCAGCCTAGACTGCTTTATTGTCCAAAGTTCTTACCCCTTGTTGAGTCTCTACAGACAGCAGAAGAGAGAGTTTCAGACCAGTCACTCCCCCGTCCCAGCAGGCTCTGCTGTCCAGACCAGACCCTCCTTCCTCTCCATCCACATGAAACCTTCTCTCCAGCCTGCTAAGTGGAAGTCTGTTGACCCCTGCCCTTAGATTTCACACTAACCAGACACTGATCTCATTTACAACTTTTCCTGTCCACAGTATTTTTTCTTTTTCTTAAATCAGTAAACGAATTCATTGCAAAATCAATTGGTTACAAAATATCTTACCTTTTTCTCCTACCCAAACCCCTAGGTTGGCAAGTTGCTTCCATTAAAAGGAACAAACCCTCTAGTATTTACATTTTGAGAAGATAAGCCTGCATACTGATCATGGAGCTAATTATGTGATAATGAGCCCATTTCCTCATCTCGGTCCCCTCTCACCTGAGCGGAGACTTCCCTGGCTCCTCTCCCTGTGGGGAACTAGCCCTGCACCCCGCTCCCGCCCTCTCCCTGCATTGCTTCCAGAATTGCCTTTCTGAAATGCAAATCTGAGCCTATCAATCTCATATATTCTGTTTAAAATTCTTCTCTGGTGCACCATTATCTCACAGGGGTCTCAAACCCACAGGAGCAGCACTGAGCCTGCGTGAATGGGTATCGTTTGGCCCACGTAGGGCTTTAAACATTTTCATTAGCATGCTGCTGGGCTCTGGTTGGCCAGTGGCCTTACTGTCCCTACCTGCTCCTACCTGGCTACTCCTTACACTGCCTGTCTAAGCCCTAAAGCCAACTTCATTTGCAATCCTGAGCTAAGGCTGAATTGCCCCAATGAAACCTCCTTTTCACTACCTGAGCATCTCTGTAGCACCTCTGAGCAACTCTACCCACCTGAGCGGTTTCAGGAAGACCGTGACCAGCTTCTGTTTATGAGCACCAGGCCCCTGCGAAGCACTTTACAGGCATCATTCAATAATGCCATTCGAGGGAGGATGCTCAGATCAAGGAGATTAGGGCTTGCCCAAGGTCTGAAAGCCAAGAAATGGCCGTGTCAGAACCTGGGTTCAAGTGCTGGGTCCAGACCCCACACCCCTTCTTTTCCAGGCTGGGAAGGGGCCTGCCCTCTGTTGGAAGCTCATCACACAGAGATGACAACCCTCTTCTCTTGTCCCCTTCTCCCCTAGACTTCTACATCAGCCCGCTCCTGGTTTTCCTGACTGTCCGCACGCATCCTCCTTCACCGGCTCCTCTCCTTCCTGATTCCTGAATGTTGGGATGCCCAGTCCCCAGGATTCAGTTCACCGTTCACCTCTGTCTACACCTCCTCTTGACGTGACCCCACCCAGTCCCAGGCCACTTCCTCCCACCATTCCACTGATGACTCCCCAGATCCCTCTTTCTTGTCCTGACCTTCCCCTGAGCACCAGGCTCATGTGTGCACTGCCTACTAGCATGCCCAGTCCTTATTTCAGCCTTAACGTGTCTGCGACGTTGAGTTCTGCCTGCCCCCTATACACCTACCTCTCTCAACTCCCAAAGCCACTCTCCCCCAGCTCTTCCCTTCTCGGTGCATCACGCCAGCATCGGTCCAGTTGCTCAGGCTCCCACAGCCCAGGAGTTAATCTTAAGTCTTCCTTTTATCACACTCTCACCCAATCCAACATCAAGTCTCCTTGGATCCACCTTCAGCATATCCCAGATTGGACCACGCTCATCACCTGCACCATCAACACCCTAGTCCAGACCCCAGCATCTCTCATCCCCAGAATTACATCTGTATCCTAATTTGTCTTCCTGCCTCCACTCTTATCCAGAATGATCTTCTCAGAGAGTATACTAATTCATGGCCCTCCCATGCCTTTTAAACACTCTAATGGCTTCTCGTGGTCCTGGGAGTAATCTCCATATTCAGCCCAGCCTGCAAGGCTTGCAATCGTTTAGCCCACGTCTACCTCTCCAACAGCAGCTCACACCACTCGCTCCCTCTTCTCTCTGCTCAAGACACACGGGCCTTCTTTTTATCTCTCAAACAGCCAAGTTCATTCTCATCTCAGAGCCCTTGTGTGGTGTCCCTTCCACTGGAACACTCTCTCCTAGATAGTCCCCTGGTTACATCCCTTGATCATCTAAATGTCACCTCTTCAGACAGGCCTTCCTGACTACAGAAGCTGAAATCATCTTGCCAACAGCCCTCTCCATCACTCTGTAACCTAGTTCAGAATCTTTATTACTATCTAAAATTACTATTTGTTTATGTTGCGCCATCTGTATCCACCACCCACTCCGCCACCTCCTGGACTATAAGCCCCAGGAGAGCAGGGATTGTGCCTGTTTCGTTTGTTCACTGTGGGCCAGTGCGAACAGGGCCCGGCACACAGGAGGCCCTCAATGAATACCTGCTGAATGAATGACTGAAGCCTTTAAGACGTGGACTGAATTCTGAAATCTGAAGTTGATTTCAGGCAAACAATTCTTTACTGAGCACCTATTTTGTATACATAGAGAAGTATGAGGCTCTGGGGAAAATGCTTCTCATGTCACATAAGCCCATGGGCTCTACCCTGCACAGGGCAGTATCACCACCCTCCTCGTTACCAGCAGCAGTATCTTCATCACCACCATCATCAGCATTACCACCACCACCACCATCACCATCATCACCAACATCAGTCAAAATGATCATCACCACCATCATCAATCATCATCATCACCACCATAAGTACCATCACCATCACCACCACCATCATCATCACCACCAGTCAAAATGATCATCACTGTTATCACCATCATCACCATCATCAGTCCTAATGATCATCATCATCACCAACACCACCACCATCATCATCACCACCAGCAAAATGATCATCACTATTACCACCATCATCACCATTGCTGTCATCACCATCATCAGCCCTAATGATTATCATCATCACCATCACCTCCATCATCATCACCACCATCGCCATCAATAATCATCAGAATCACCATCATCACCACCATCATCATCCATCACAATGATCGTCATCAATAATCATCAGAATCACCATCATCACCACCACCACCATCATCCGTCACTATGATCGTCATCGTCACTATCATCACGAGAACCACCATCATCACCATCATCAGTCATCACCATTACTACCGCCACCACCACCATCATCAGTAACATACTCTCCAACATGTTTATAGTACTTTACATTGAACAAAACAAATTTTTTATACATTATCTTTTTGGATTCTCAGAACATCCCAGTGGGGGAGGTCAGTCCCTAATTTTTGTCCACGTTTTACAAATGAGGAAATTGAGCCCTGATAGGGAAGCGACTTGCCCAAGATCACTCAGCTCCAAGGTGAAAGAGAAGTGACTCAAGTCCAGCACTTGGACTGCATACACAGCTCTGGCTGAAATGCCCCCCTTCATGCCAGCCTCCTTTGCCACCTGGATACCGGTGAGGCAAATCACATCCAGGACTCACACCTATTTTAACAATTAAGAAATTGCTCCCCCCTCCCCCCGAGTCTGCACATGTTCATTCTGGCAATACTGGAGAGGGGACATAGCTTTTAAATTATAATCCGTGGTCTCATTTTATGATTGCTGAAGGGGAAACACAAATAAAAGCTTAAGGTGAGTTTGGAAGGACCTTTTTGGTTGGTTAAAGAAAAAAAAATTACAAAATTCATAGAGTGGAAAAAAATAAATTACTAGTGACTGTTTTTACTGCATGAGTTTACAAGCTGGAGTGGAGAATTAAAAAGTTATATAGCTGGGGTGGCTAACCATGACGTATCACAGACAAATCCTCCATATTTATAGCTTTCCCCTCTTTTTCCATCTCAAGACAGTAAGCAATCTCCTGATATAGGGTTGCCTCTCTCTGCCTGGGAACCCTGGGGGCTGTGTGCTGCTTAGCAGAGCTGTCAAGGCTGAGAACACAGCTAGGACTTGGATGTTTACCATCCCTCGGCCTGAGGGGATCACTCCCTTAATCACTCAACACCCACTGTGGGGGTGGGGTGGGGATAAAGCACCGCCCTGTGTCAGAGCCCAGTGAGGAGAAGGACGAAGGCTCTAAAGAAACAGAACAGGAGTGACCAAGGTGCTATGCCAGAAGCTGTCCTCTCCACACATTAAGTCCTCACAACTGAACAAAACCACCAACAGCCCCATTTCACAGATGGAGAAACTGAGGCCCAGAGAGATAAAGCAACTTGTCCAAGGTCATGCACAGTGAATTGCCTCTCAAGATCCTGGTTTTTGAAGAGTTGAAAATTAAGCAGGGGGAAAGGAAGGCATAAAAGAATAATGATGGGAGAAATGACCGAAGGAGGAAGGGAGGGGAGAAGAAAATATTAATTGAGCATCTGCTCTGTGCCAGGCTCCATCTGGCTGTCTTTCTGCCTCCTCACAGCCACGCTGTGGAAATGGGAGGTATTTGTGTCCATTTTTACAGGTAAGGAAACCAAGGTGCCAAAAAACTAAGAAAAGTAGTCAGAGTGAGTTTGGAAGCTGCATTGCTGGGATGTGAACTGACGTCTGTCTGGTTGCATTCTTCCTAGCTGGATGGCCTTGGGCAAGTTCCTCGCCCTTGCTGAGCCTGTCTCCTCGTGGGGGAAAGAAGAAGAATATTCTCCACTCCCAGGCTGACTTCTCAAGCAGTGGACAGGAAAGCCCTTGGAAGACCAGATGGCGTTGCAAAACAAAGTCTCACCCAACACCCTGCTCACAGGCCGGCAGAGCAGGGCTGCTCTCTCACCGTCTAGGGATGAGGGCCCTGAGGCCCAGGGAGCCTAGGAGCTGATACAGGAGGCTGAAGCCTAGCCTCATGCCTCCTGCACTGGTTCCCGGACATTCCCCGATAGGAGGAAACCTCACTGGGGAGAAGGTCAGACATAACCAGGCACATATTACTCACCGAAAAATCTAAACAGGGAAACAAATGACCCTGGATCTCAAGATCATGTGAGAAGGCGTGGTCTCCTAGAAGCTCACACCAAAGAAGACAGCATACATCAGTGATTCCAGAGAATCTCAACTCCTGCTAAAAAATACCCATGTCTGAGCTCTACCTCAAGCCAATGAAATCATAATCTCCAGGAATGGAGCTTGGGGCTTGAGTAATTTTTTTAAATTAAAAAGTTCCCCCAGGTGATTCTAATGTGCAGCCAGGGTTGAGAAATACTGATTTATGATCTCCTTTATTTTCCAGATGGGGACCAGAGGCTCAGAGAGGGACAGCTAAGGGCCCAGGGTTGCTCAGCAATCCCTGGTCGAGTGTAGACTCTAGTCTCATGGTTCCCAGCTTGGGACCTTTCACTCTGGTCCTACGGGCCAGATCATCCTGGTGTCCCCTGGTGCCTGAGAGACAGACACCCCCAAACCCCCACCGTCCCAGTTCCCTTTCCCACTTTAGCACTGCACATCCCTAGAGAGAGGCCTGGCCATCTAGGCGGCCTGAACTGAATTCATAACCCAGAAGTCTGCACCTGGGCTGGTCTACACACTGCAAAATGAAGTGGGGAACTGAGGCAATTATCTAATGTATTAGCTAGCCTGTCCCTGCGGCACTCTGGCAAGCCAAAGCAATAAATACAAAACAGTAATTTCCCTCTAGAAGCCTGGCTCCAGCCTCCCACTCAATTCCCCTCCCACCCAGAAGTCGTATACCATCGCCTGGTTGTGCTCTCCTGCCTGGGGAGGCAGTAACTCGGAGTTATTTAAATATCTTGGGCCAAACTTGCTTTTCAAAACCTTAATCATCATACAATAACCTCAGTTCTCCTCTGTGGCTTTCTAGTCTGGCTAGGGCAGGTTCTTCTAGCCTTAGCGGAAAGTAGTAAAATTGCCCTACAGGTATAATTAATGTCTACCAGCGGCTAACATCTTCTCTGTGTGTGTTGTGGACTAGAATCGGCCTTGGGAAGGGAAGATTTAAGTTGTAGCTGAGACTCAGCCCCTTACTAGCTTTGTGACCTTGAGCAAGTCCCTCTTATGTGCCTAGGATTTGGAACTTTTCTACCTTAGACAACTCCTTAAGAGTTGTCGTCCGCATCCCAACAGAGAATGCGTGTGAAACTCTTGCATAGACTCCGGTATTATCTTTCACGGTCCTACAGCTGGCACACGGGGAAAAGCCAAGGCTTGAACCCAGAGCCCTTACTCTTAGCCACTGCGTGTTCGAGAGTCTCCAGGCATCACCGGCTGAATGCAGCCCAGGCGAGGAAGGACCTAATTTTTCCTAGCTTGTTGACCTGGGGAAGGGGAGATGATGAGGAAGCTGAGTCTGGAAGGATGAGGAGGAACTTCCCAGGGAGACAAGAGGGTTTCAGGGCCTTTCGGACCAAGGACACAGTGTAAGCAAAAGCTTGGGAGGACACGGCAGACGCAAGGAACACATGGTGTGCGGGGTGAGAGTCTGGAGCTCACCTGGGTGCTCCAGGTTTTTGTCCTGCCATGGGGAGTCATGTGGTAACTCTGAGCAGGACAGAGTCTCAGAACAAAGATAACAAATGGCTAGCCCAGGTTTTTAGCGCTAAACTGGAGAGGCCATTGAGAGGTATTGCCTGCTGTCTGGCTACAGGATATACAAGGGCGAGGAGACTGAATTGATGACTTAGAATGGATTCTGAGGTCCTTAGAGCCCCGCATAGTATCTGGTGCACAGAAAGCATGCAATAAGGTCGTGAATGAGTAGACAAATCCGAGAGTCACTGGATGAAGAAAAGAAGGAGCAAGGGAAAGAACGACTGAAATAACAAACCAGGGTATGAATGAGTGAATCCAATGAATAGGCCCAGGCGTGGCCTGGAAGCGGCCTTAGCAATTCTCACTGATGGCCTTGCGGCAACAAAAGCGCAGGCTTCTGGCTGTGTTACCTAGAAGTGCCGTGTTACCTAGAAGTGCCCTGTTACCGGCACGACTCCCTCACATTGAAGGCTGCTTCCCCTCAGGAGCAACACGCTGCACAAAGACAAAGACTGATTACTGTGATCAAGGGAGAGGCCATCCTTCCTGGATTCACACTCTCAAGACACGTCCACTGACATCCACAAAATCAGGAAAGGGTGCAGAAAGACCTCGCACCGGCTCCTGCTGGCGGGGAGCTCACCTGGGAGGCCTGTGACTCCACTGCCATCTCTCCATTGACACAGTCGCCCTAAATGACCAGTCATTTCAGTAGCATATACAGAGAAAAGAGCCACCCTTAGGAGGCACTTCCCCATCTCGGTGCCGTCTGCCTCTCTAAGCAGAAGCCGCAGCCTGAATGTCCGGCCTGGGAGGAGCAGCTTTGCTCCTCGTGGTGGGATGCTGGACAAGGTGGCCCCTCCCGGAACTCTGTTCAAAAGGGATGATTGTTGTAACACAGACTGAAGGGTCAGGGATGACAGGCACCCAGGTGTGTCGGGGACCAGAGGCCCTTCCTTCTCTCTTACTCCACGCTGCCTTTCCCTCCTGCCTTGTATGCCCCTGCTATTCCGAATGTGGGCTGTGTACCAGTAGCAGCAGCGTTCCTTGGGAGGTCGTCAGAAATGCACAATCTCAGGTCCCACCTACTGAACCAGAACCTGCATCGTAGCAATGTCCCCAGGGGATTCTCACGCACGTGAAACTTACTGACATTTAGAAACTCTGCCTGGAGGTGACCCAGACAACTGTAAGCTGAGGATTCTACTCCCTGATCAGGTTTCACCAAACCCTCCTGGGAAGACATCCCCCAGGAGGTGACAGTGACATTGAGACCCGCAGAAGGGCACAGATGTGGGCTTCGAGTTTTGAGTCACCACCATGGGCAGGGGGAAGTATCAGAGTAGGAATCAGGACTGACCTGGCTCTGGCACTAGTTGGATGACCTTAGGCAAGTGAGTTCTCCTCTGTGAGCCTTAGTTGTCCCATCTGTAAAATGGGAACAGCACTGTTTGCTTTTCTGTCACATGGTTATCATGAAGACGAACAGAGGTAAAAGATGGGCAGCCCCTCTCCGAAACACAAAGTGAGCTGAAGGAGCCCACGCTCAGTGTGGACAACCAGCCACCCTGACCTAACACTTTAGAGGCTGAAGAAGGAAAAGCCACGTGAACGCCAAAGGTGGAAGACCTTGCCTTCAGGAAGATGAATCAGGAAGGAACGTGGTGCCGATGAACCAGGATGTGGCACTCCAACGGAAGGACCTGGCCCCATCGGTCTCATGGAGCTGCCCTCCGATGGGGACTTGCTATTGGATTCCTAGAACTGTGGGTTTTTTCCACTCACTTGGAGTTATTCTTTAAAGGAGACTTCAGCCTAAGGACCCAAGGCTACATTGCATTAGCATTCCAGAGGTCAGTATTTCCACAGCTGCTAGAATCACGTTGTTCTCTAACATTGTGTGGGTGAGCGAGGCAGCTACATTTTGGAAGGAGCCAGATGTACCTGCAGCACAAAGAACAGGAGAATGGGGCTCCTGGAGCTGAATTTCTAGGGATGGAGGAAGGAGGCAGAGCCCCCTCCCCTGGGCTTCAGCTTGCTGTTCCCTCTGTGGGGAATGCTGTTCCCAGATCCTTGCCTGGCTTCCCCTTCTCATCTCCCAGTCTCAGCAAAGATGTCATCTCCTCAGAGAAGCAATCTTTCCCCGCCACTCTCAGCACGTGCCCTTCACTGATTGCCTTCACAGCATTTATTAATATCGGAAATAGTCTTGCTCATTAATCTGTTGATTTGGATGTTATCTGTGCCTCCTCCCCCTGCAACCCAGAATGTTTTCCTAAAATTCTCAATCACCTGGGGTTGTGTGTTCAAAGACAGATTGCTGGACCTCTTCTGCATAAATTCTGATTCAGCAGTTCTGGGTTGGGGCTGGGGATTTTGAGACCCGCCCTCCTAGTGATTCTGATCTTCGTGGAGATCATTTGGGGCGCTCCAGAGGGTGAGCGCCATTGTGGAAGGGCCGCACCTGTGTCCCTCGGTGCCCCACGTCTAGTGTCATTCCCCACCCAAGTGGGCTCTCGCTAACTCTCCCTGGAATGAATTAATAACCGAATGAGCCGCATACAATTTGATGGCACCAACTCTCGGCCCCATTTCGGCCATTCGGTATTCAGACGGGGAACTTATTACCCAGGAAAAATGATCATCGGAGCTGAGGCCGCCAAAGGCGGAGCCAGGGACAGCCCCGCCCTCAGGGAGGTGCTAGTCACCCGCTGATGAGGGAAACTGAGTTTCTGCGGAGGATTACAATAAAATACCGAGAAGGGAGAGGACCACAAGCCGGGCATGAACAAAGCGAGCGTCGGGGAGTCAAAGGCTGAGCCCCTTGCTTTCCAGGTGGTTTTCATGGAGGAGTGGCCGGAGATAACTTCAGAAGAGATGGTTTTTTTTTTTTCAGACGGTACTTTCGTTGTGTTGTCCGTATTTGTTTGTGATCAATTATACATACGTGTGGTTAAAAATACGTGGTTTGTAGTCCAAACCGCAGTAAAAGGCGCAGACCGAGAAACCAGGCTCCCCCCGACCCCACCCGCCCCATCCTCCCAGCCCCCAGCTCAGGGTCAGCCGCTTATCAGAGCTCGTGCGCCCTTCTAGGCACATTCCGTGCACATCTAAGCACACAGCCGGATAGAAGGGAGACGGCTTAAGAGACAGAGAAGGCAGATCAAGGGTCTTGGGGAAGGGAACAGCCTGAGCGAGGGCGTGGACGCTGGAAGCTTCCTTAATGAAGATCAGCAGCTCTTCAGTGACTTGGCTTTATGACTCAGGGCCATGAACCCCTGACTCCGTCAGTCAAGGGGTTAGATAGTTTCCTGCGTCATTGGCTCGTTAAGATTCCTGGAGCACGGGGTGGGAGAGGGGAGGAATGGGGACAGGGCAGGGCACTGGTGAGGGTGGGAGTGAGGCAGCCAGGGGTTGATATAAATTAAATATTGAGAGCGCTGTTCTTTAAAAGCATGATATGCATGTCCTCATCACCGCCCCCCGATTTAACCTTGTAAGCCTCGGTTTTCTCACCTGTAAAATGGGCATAACTGCCCTGTACTGAGAGTATTGTCATAAGGGTTGAAGAAACAAACGTGAGGCACAGAGCCTGGTGCATAGTAGGTCTTCCTCTGTTTTCATTCCATTCTCCCTTGTTCTATCTACCTCCTGGCATCAACCATTATACGCAACTTGCTAGAAATGCCTTTCCAGAGACCTCAGCCGACCCCGGCGCCATCATTTATTTATAAATGTCACTTTGGGCAAGCTTCTGTTTGTTCTCCGAGTTCTTCCTTGTCACCGCACTGGTGGTGCCACAGTGCGGAGAGCTGTGATGACATTCCAGACCCTCCAAGTCACCCCCAGCACACCGCGGCGCCTACTCAGTGCCTTCCCGTTCCCTTCTCTGCTGAGCATTACAGCCCACCTAACCCAGCTCCTCGGCCACAGCCAGAGGGATGCCGCTCTCGCCTCTCCAGACACCTGGCAAAGGAAAACCGGAGCCCGAGACACCCAGCCCCAGCCGGCATTTTAAAAACACAACTTCCTTAGATGTGAAAAATGCAGTTGCGTTTCCTTGGCTGGTTTAAAATATTTGATGCTCATGGAATATTCAACAACAACAACAAAAGGTTCTCCCTCCATGTACTGTCAAAATGTAATGTAATTATAGCGATGTTAAATATCCCCAGCTGTTCTGAGATATTTGAATCTGAAATCAAGCTTGTCTCTGCATATCCTGGGGTTGCAGCTGGAGACCCACACCAAGCACCATCCCAAAGCTGGGGAAGTTCAAGCAGGAACTCTGGGCTCAAGGCTCTGAGCTTGTCTGTTACATCTGGGCTTCAGCCCAGCACTGGTATAGGGACCCCCAACCCGGCAGTATCGCCAAAGAGAGCCATGTTCCTCAACAGGGCTGTGCAAACTGGCAGGTCATAAGCATCTATCCAAATAGTCTCTCAAATCCATGTGCAAGGAGCATAAAGAGATAGTGTAAAATAAACGGTAATAAAGTGAATAAACACACGTCTCACTCCAGAGCCTTTGAGGTGCTTCTATAAATCAAATTCTTGCCATAATTTGCTCTGCGAGACTGTGCTGAGAAGCAGAATCAAACCTCATCTGCTTTCCTGAGCAGTAGGCTTAAGATTTATGGATGTGAGTTCACAGTGGATGCCCATGCCATTTCAAAGTGGGAAAATAATTTTCGTTAGGAGGGGTTCCAAGAGAAGATTAAACCCTTCACTTTCAGAGATCAGAGTATCAACAACTTTCAGATCAGATGCACCGTCGGAATCAGAAGGGGATGTCCAGCATACATATTCCGGAAAAAGAGTAAGTTCACAGAGGAAGCAACAGATACTGCTGGGATATTGAAGCTTCAGCATGGATATCCTCCGAGTCTGTTTCCAGCTTCCCACTGATTTTCAGTGTGACCTTGAGCCACTCAGCCTCCCTCTCTGGTTTTTAATTTGGGTCAGGGGACTAAAGAAACTAAAGAACCTTTTCGGTTCTGACCTACCCATAAGACGACATAAGTGCTCCTGGCTAGAACAGTGATGATGTGAAGCAGGCCACACCGTTTCTCCGGGACGTGGAAGTCTTTCTGGAAAGAAGTGAGAGGTGTTATCGTCTTGATGAGGATGAAGACGATAGGGGCAACTCCCGTTTACCTAACACCTGCACATCTGCACTTTGACTTTCCAGAGCGGAGGGGTGCTTGCTGTATTTGTTTCAACTTTTATCCCCCAGGGACTAGACCATGGCTGGCTTTCAGCACATCATTTTTGAACGGATTATTATATTATCTTTAGGTTTCATAACAATACTGCAAGGAAGGTGTGATCTCTGTTTTACCAATAAGGAAAGAGAGTCTCGATGAAGGTAAACAACTTTCCCCAACGGCCACCCTGTGGCTACCAGGCAGACCTGGGATTTGAACTAGAGTCTGTCCGACTCCTGAAGCCACATACTTCCTTTTCCCCCCAGCCACAACTTTCTAGTTTCAGGGGCCCCAATTCTCAATCCAGCATGAATGTTAAGCATGGAGAACATAATTCTGCGTGGACTATTTTTGAACTGAGCTGCATGTTTGTTTTGGATTCTTTGATTTTCATGGTTTGGGGATAGGCCCTGATCCAAACCTACCCAGCCTGGTTTACTCTGCGGGGTCAGGTGTGTAACAGAGAGTGTTTTGTACAAATAACAAGGCTTGCATTAGTTTTCTGTTGCTGCTGTAACAAATTCCCACGACCTGAGTAGCTTCAAACAACACAGATGTATTAGCGTATAGTTCTAGAAGTCAGGAAGCTAAAATCAAGGTGTCAGCAAGGCTGCGTTCCATCTGGAAGCTCTTGGGGAGAATCAGTTTTCTTGCCTCTCCCAGGCTCTAGAGGCTATCTGCTTTCTTTGGCTCATGGCCCCTCCCTCCATCTCAAAGCCATCAACGTAGTGTCTTCAAATGTCTCTCTGACTCTCTGGCCTCTGCTTTCATGGTGATATCTTTTATGATTCTGACCCTCCTGCCTCTCTCTTATAAGGACCCTTGTGATGACATCAGGTCCACTCGATGATCCAGGATGATCTCCCCGTCTCAAAACCCCCTAACTTAATCACATCAGCAGTGTGCCTTTTGCCATGCAAAGTAATGGAATCACGCATTCTGGGGATGAGGACGTGGACATCTTTGAGGGACCATTACTCAGCCTACCACATGGCCTTTGCAGTTTGGTTTGATTGACTCCCTGGCTGGGCCCATGGCTCCTCTGTGTGGCAGGAGGACTCCTCCCCCAGGTGCCCTTCCAGGACAGGATGCTCCACTCCACATGCATTATTAGGGACACGAGGAGTCAGACATGACTGAGAGAGTCTGTGCACGCATCCCTCCTTCTCCGCATTCATGGGACTTCAAGGAGCCTACAGCCTTGCCTCTCAAAGTGTGGTCTAGGGGCCAGCAGCATCTGCATCTCCTGAGAACTTATTAGAAATGCAAATCTCAGGCCCCATCCTAGACCTACCAAATCAGGACCTCTGTGTCAGGCCCAGGAACCTAGGTGAGTCAGGACCTCTGCAGTGGGTCCAGGAATCCACAAATGCCAAAGTTTAGGGTGCATGGGCCTAGGGTCTTCTCCATTCATCCATGGCCAATTGGAATATGCCAGAACAGACCTGCCTGGGAAGGAGGGCTGGTCTCTGGACAGAGGTAAAGAAGGAAACTGAGATCTTATCTCAGCAGCCAGTTTTAGCACGGATTTTTTCTGCAAAGCACTTAGAAGCCCACTGCTTTCCTCCTAAGAAAATCAGGGCAGGCGAAATCCCTTCAAATCCACCCTGACCAGGAACAGAGGCGCTGGGGGAAGAAGAGGTCTATGGGAGCCATCGGAGACCTGCATCCAGATTCCGGCTGTTTTCTGTTCCTGGGCCCTGAGACCCTGGGCAAGTCACTGCCCTCTCTGGAGTTCGGCAGGCAACAGAGCACAAGAATCACTCTCTGTTGTTGCAAGGATCAAATGAGATGGTGATGTATAGCACCCAGTCCTATCCAGGTGCAGTTACTAAGACTCTACTAATTAGCAATGCAGTTTTGTCTGGCCAAAATCGCACTGCGATGTCTCTGTTGGAGCGATGGCAGTGATGTAGCACAAAGTGTGTTGAGATTGGAACTTGAAGATCAAGGTTTCTGTCTACGACCTTGGGCAAGTTCCTGAACCACCTCATTTTCCTCGTCTGCACCAGGGAGAGAAGGACACTCTCCTGTCTGGTCTGCTGTCAGGCTGAAATAAAATAATGAATGTGAAAGGACCTGGCAGAGAGTAGGAGCTCCATAAATGTGTGTGGAATCAGAGGAAACAATTTACTGAGCAAATTAATCGTATAAACTAGTGGTGTCAGGGGAGATATTTGACATGCCCAGGAGAACAAACTTCCCCTGTAGGGTAGCGGCCTCTACTTGTTTTACCAACAATTCATGTTCCAATTATGCGTGAGTCATCTGTTTGTTAGCACAGGTCTGAGCTGGATCTCAGTTTGGCAACATTTTCCTTAGCCAGGACTTCAAGTTACCCGTGTCCTTGGAAGACTGAAAATGGTAATTTAGTTCAGATTATGGCTTGAGTTAAAACTTTTGCACAACCCATAAGGAAATTCCCCATCATAGTTGTACGTTCATCACGTGCAGGTCCATCACGATCCTAAAACTCCCAGGAATGGTCTTTCCTTCTCTGGGTGGCAGGCCTTGGAACCCAGGAAGACTCCCAGGGGCTACATCAATTTGCAGTAAAAGAAACTTCCAGTTAAGGCTTGAAAGATGGTGTGGGTACCCTCTGTGGAAAGGATTGTTCTTACCAGTATCTCTGAACGTCGGCAGAATGGTGTCACAGAAGAGAACGTTGGGTTTGGAGCTGGACTGCTCTTTGGCTGAATCTTGACTCTGCTGCCCCTAAGTGGTGACTTTGTGGTTCCCTGATCCTCAATTTCCTCTTCTGTAAAATGGGTTCCATAACACTCATTCGATGCTGGTGAAATTGATGTGACTGTTTACATAACAGGTGCCCTATACAAATCCTAGGCTGTCATATGTCTGTCATCCCCACGCACGATGGGCAACTTCTTTTAAACCTTGTCACCCTCATGAGGCACAATGACCTTTGCAGCCTTATTTCACAGAAACAGAGTGGATCTGTGGTCATCTCTGTGGCCCAGGGCCTGGCAAGCTAGGGGCGTTCCGTGTGCATTGGTTGATTGAATGAGTAGCTGATCTGAGCAAATCACTTAGGAAACCAAAGCGACAGATACACAAACCGAATGGCCTGGTTATTCATCCAGCCCTTCTCAACTGGGCAGACATCTGATTGATGCCTTCGTGACGGGCCACAGTGGCCCCCGCATAGCCACTATCAGCATCAGCCTGACGTCAGTCAATTTGGATATCTGCAGACCTGAGTGGAGTTTACATTTGATTCCCTAAACTAATTTCCCCAAAGTCAGATAACGGGTGGAGGTCTTTTCATGTTCCTTGTATAAATGTCTATTTAATCACCGTCCTGTCTCCAGCACTCCAATAATTTGTACATTTCCCCCTTAATTGCTGTTTCAGCTCTGCAAAGAAAAGAAATGATTGGCCGAAGCGCTCAGGCCATCTGCAGTAGTTAAGCTCTATTTTCCCCTGACCGCTCACTTGGATGGAGAACTTTTCAGCAAAGTCCCATTGGTCATTTGGCTCATGCCCTCATTTCGCAGAAGAAGATTCTGAGGCCAAAGTCACACAGCTGGTCAGGGCAGAACTGAGGCTGGGTCGGTCTCCCCAGCACAGCGCCTGCCCGCACCAGCGCTGCTCGCTGCTCCTGCCTCGTCCAGCTGTGCATTTGTGCCTTTGTGGTCGTGAGGATTTGGGTTCAAGTCCCAGCTTGGCTACCTGCTGGCTCTGTGACTTTCAGCTGACTACAGGGCCGCCCCAAGTTGAAGGTCTCCCGTCTGCAAAATGGGGATGATCGCACAACCTTTTAGGTTTATCGTGAGAACTGAGATGGTGTGAAACGTGCCCAGACTGGGTCTGGTACTTCACAGCCGCCCAGTGCTACTTGCCTCCGTCCTTCAAGCGAAACACTCGCTGCAAGTAATATGAACGGAAATAGCTCCCATTTACGGAGTCCATACTTGGTGCCAGAAACTGTTCTAAGCACTTTATACGCATTAGCTCGTTTATTCCTCTTTCTCTAAAGGCAAAGGTATCTTTCTTGCCTCCCTAAAGCCATCCATCCTCACAACGACTGGACTGCCTGGCCTAGCACCACTTCAGTGGAACCTGCTGATTTTCAACAATAGGTTACCCAAATGATTTCTTATTTTCTGTCGCTGGCTCGGAGCAGGCAGCCAGCCTCCTGTGACAAAATGTGATGCAACCAAACACTGTTTCTTTGGCTGGTTATACATATTGACTTGTTCAAAATCTGGACTCAGGGTTGACCCCCACAGATGGGGGTAGACAGGGAGGGCAGGGTGCAGGGAAGGGTGGAATTTCCCCTGATGGCGTTAGGAATTGGGGTGGCGGTGGTGGGGGCTGGGTCACAGATGAGGTCTCCCTCTATGGCGTGACAGCCAGTAGTGAAAGAAGTCAGAACTTTTGCCGCAAAGTTTAAAAACTGAGTTTGGCCTCCAGGTGTCCATCACACTACTGCATCATCATCCCTCAGACTCGACCCCAACTCAGCACATTCAGCCCCCACCTCCAGCTGCCTTGGACCACTCTCAGACCTAGAAAGGATGTGTTCAATCTCACCCTTCCTGCCTCTGTACTCCTCATTTGCACAGGCTGCCTCCTCTCCCTGAACTCTCCTTTCTCTCCCTGTCTACCGTGGAACTCCTATTGAGCCCTCCAGACTCCACTCAGATGTCACCTCCTCCAAGAAGCCATGAGAGGTCCCCAGTCTGGTCTGGGTACTCCTCTGTGTCCACTCAGCACCTCTGCACCCTGGTATCTGTTCACCTCTCTCTCACTCTCTTTTTAATTGAAGTACAGATGATTTACCATGTTGTGTTAGTTTCTGGTGTACAGCATAGCGATTCAGTTATACATGTATGTATATATTTATTTACAAAACAGAAAGAGACTCACAGACATAGAAAACAAAAGTATGGTTACCGAAGGGGTAAGTGGGGGGAGGGATAAATTAGGAGTTTGAGATTAGCAGATACAAACTACTATATATAAAATAAATAAACAGCATGCTCACGTATGTCTTTCCTCAACAACACTGCAAGTTCATGGAGGATACACAACACGCCTTATTTAATTTTATATCCCCAGCAGCTAGATTAGAGCTTGACATAGAGTTGACGCTCAGTATTCACTGGCTGATTGAATGAATGAGCCAGGAAATGAGCCTATCCCCACTCAGGTAAGTAGTCATGATATGATAATTATATTGATCATAATTAATAACTGCTACCACAAGGTAACAAAGACTGTGCTGAGCTCTTTATCAAATTATAACACTAGCTCTTGACTATTGGGCACCTAGGCAGTCCGGGCAGGGGCCAGACGCCGCATACATGTTACCTTCTTCCCAGCTCTCAGAGGCTCAGCGAGCGAAGCACCTGCCTGGGGTCCACAGCTAGAAAGGGGCAGAGCCAAAGCCCTAAGCTGAGGTCTGCCTGACACTTCCTCTGACCTGTGCCTCCTCCCAGAGAGGGTCACTGCTCCTTGTTTTGGCCACGGACCCTGATTAGCCTCTTGGTCCTTCTTCCAAGGCCCCATGCCCAGAAAGACTGGCCTCACAGTTCTACATCCGCTCAATTCCTGGGAACGCTGCTCTCCTCTGCCCCCAGGAAAACCCAGAGTAGCCCAAAGCCCATGGCGGGTGCCAGAGAAACCACATGGGCATCCAGGAGTGGAGCTGCTTTGTCTGGCCACTGAGCGATTAATCCTTACACAGCTGCAACACACATGCAGAGGGGCTGCAAATACACACATCCTGAATGGCCTGCGGACAGAAACCCGACAGAAGCCCCTCCACAATCCTCTGCTCTCCCTGCCAAGTTTGTTACCGACCATGAGACCAACCAGATAGAATGAGACTTTGGGGACAGCTGGTACATCTCCCCAAAGGTCCCCCTGGGAGGCCATTCCTCACCTGTGGCACTTAGAGCTTGGGGACCACAGGTATCAGGGGGACATCTTGGCATCCTGCTCCTCACTCTCCTCCTCTGTCCCCCAAAGGGATAAATGCCCCCACATTGCCTGGGCATTTCCTCCTTAGAGATGCATTCCGCTGGTGTTCCCTGGGGAAATGAAGCCAGGGGTCTTGGAGGACAGTGAGACAGACTTGGGGGTACCTGATAAAGGTAGGCACCTACTCTGCTTCAGGTTCTGTGTTGGGTGCTGGAGACAGTAGGGAAATCAGCTCTGATTCCAGCTCAAGTCAGGAGGGGGAGACAGACACAGCCCCGGAGGCGTGGTGACACGCACGCGGGTGAGGACTGACACCTAAACAGGAGGTAGAGGGCAAAAGAGGAAGACGGCAGTTGTGTGGTGATGGGGGAGGTGGAAGGGTGGTCAGGACAGGCTCCAAAGCAGAAGAAAGCCCAAGGCTGGATGCTGAAGGATGAGTAGGCATCCCCAGGCAGACAAAGCAGCAGGGTGTGGTGGGGGCACACTTAGGGCAGCAGAGGAAGGCAGAGAGGAGCGGGGGTCCAGCTGTTGTCAGCTGTTCTGTAGAGCTTGAGTATGTGGTACCAGAGAGGGCGTGGCCAGAGATAAGGCCACGCCCAGGTGCAGAGCTTGAGCAACCTGGACCTCATCCTGAGGACGGGTGAGCCACTGAAGGGTCTTAAGAAGTGGGATGATAGGCTTTGAGTGGAACTTTAAAAAGACTGCTCTGTCTACAGTGCAGAGGATGGATGCAGAGAGGAGGGAGCACCAGGCTGGAGGCCAGAGACCACTTAGGAGGCTGATGTCATTTAAAGGCCACATTTTTATGGGGGGTCAGAACAGTTAGAAGAGCTCCCCTCTCTTTATATATATATGCACACACCCCTCTATATACACACACACACAGCTCATGTGGTTATATACCATTGTTACCTCCACTAGATGGAGTAGGAAACTAGAGAACAGAGAGGTGAAGTCACTTGTCCAAGGGCGCACAGTAAGTGGCAGTCTCAGTGCCATTTGAGCATTCATGCCCTTAACCGCTGTACTATAGCATCACTCCATCCAAGATGACAAAGGCTTGGGACAGGGTATCATGGTTAAAGGGAAGTATTCCTGATGGGCCCACTCTGTATTTGAGGCTCCCCTAAAATAGCTTCCAGCTTCCATGGATAGAGGGGTGCAGCCTTTAATTCTGAGGCCCTTGGGGGAAAAGAAAAACTACAGCATGAAATGTTAAGAAGCTGGAAATTCTCAGCACAGGGCCATGAAACGAAGCCACTAGGGGTCACTTGAGTCCCCAGGAACACATACCTTTGGGGCATGGAGGTAATACTTCTGCGTGGGTGGGCGTGGGCTTGCAAACTTCTCAGACACGGGAAGGCAGGGTCCAGGGACGTAAGAGAAGGGTGCACCTCAGTGAGAGAACTTACTTTCCTCAACTCAGGACCACTCCTGCCAGGGAGGCTGAGGTCAGGTGGCTCCTGTAGATGCTGTGTGCTCTGCAGATCCCGTAACCTGTGGCCAAGGCTATGACCCCCCCGGGCCCCAGGGGCAACCCCACTTTCCACTCTCCTAGCCGTGCTCCTAGGAGGGATGGATTTGGAGGTGGCAGAGGGCAAGAGTCCTACCCAGCGTTCCTCTGATAGAAGAGAGGCCCAGGGTCAGAGAGGAAGGTTACACGTGGCTTCTGTGTGATGCATTTGGTGGTACGCAAAGTGGACTTTGAACTTGCTGGTTCTGGGCTCTGGACAGCAACTTAGAGCCGCATCTCCCTCAGCTTTTAAATGGGAACAAAACTCTGCTAACTCAGAGTTGTGGTGAATGTCAAAAGTGAACCCTGGCTGTTAGCCTGCGATTCCACACAGTCTGAGAGGCCATCGTCAGATGTGCAGGATTTTCCAAGTGTACAACTTGGAGCTGGAGCTGCGGATACTTGAATGTAACATTGAACTTCAGTCTAACTCTAGGGGCTGCTGGTTAGTGGTCAGTCAAAGAACAATAAACAATAAGGGAGCACGACCTTCATTCCTTCATCTTGGTGGGTGGAACTCAGAACTGTGTTTGAAGTCTGAGGGAAGTCACTTAGAAGCATATGTTAACAGCACCTCCTGCTTGCTAAGGCGGGGGAACCACAAGGTAGGCATTCTTTAAAAGCAAGCTGAAAAATCCCAGGAAGCAAGGGATGTTTGGGGAGTGGACAATTCACAGCTAACGTATACACAGGCTTAAAGCAAAGCAAAGAGGGCAAGATTGAAGCCAGAGTCACCATTCTAGATCAAGACTAGACCAATCAGCCAATCAGAGGCCTCGCCTGGTGGGCATCTGTGCCAACACCTGTTGGAACCAGAACATCTATTTACCATCCCAGAAAAAGCATTGTCAGAGACGAGACTGTCTGGAGTGATGCATAAGCACTGGTAAAGTCATCATCAGAGCACTACAAATAAACGCACACACCAGCATTCCCTGCACTAGTGGAAGAGTCCAACCCCCTCCAGGGGCATTTACACACAAATGGCTGGACAGGCTCGTGCCACGCTGAGGCTTGGCACCAGAACTCCTCCCAGGCAGACCGCACAAGGCAGATACCTTCTGTCTGACAGCTGCGTTATCCAGACCCCAGCGTGGGGGACCCAGCACAGCAAATGGTTTCCAAACCCTGAGCACAGCTTCTCCTGGCCCCGGCTGTTCCCATCAATATCTGCCATGCTGCTCTCCCCACTGCAGGGTGTTCTTTCCCCTAGACCGGAAGACCCCTGCTCACACCTTGTGGGGTCAAGGGCCCCCGTGGCACTCACCATGGCTCAGCTCCCCCGGAAGCTTAAGACACAGGTGCTTTTAAAAAGTGGCAGAAGGGGGCTGCTGCCTCCCTCACCAAACTAGCTACAGCTTCAGTGTTGGTTGATATTCTGGGAGTTTACCCCAAAGTCCACCTAGAATGGAAGTGTTCCAGAACTCTCAAGCCAGAAACTGCTTAGAGGGTCCCAACTTTGCTTAGGGCCTCTACCTAATTCTCCCGCTGGCCCATTTTTGAAGAGTTTCCTACTGGTTTTTGCAAAGACAACAAGCCCACAGTTAAGAGATGCTTCTCTCTGCACATCCCTTCACCCCCGACACCGAGTAGCTACCTGGAGTCCTGTGGACCTGGGGGGTGAGGTCGGGGAGAAGGAGGGCTAGCATTCCCAGAGGGGACCGCAAACAGCAAAGATGAGGGGCTAGGGAGCTGACAGAGGAAGGAGAGAGGCCGGGACAGGGAAGCCAGGCCACTCCTCCTGCAGTTGTGTCCAAGTTCCCACAACCTGGAGAAGACTCAGGGGATCTGCCTCTGCCTCCTGAGTCACCGCAAGGGGCCACCGCGGGGGAGGGGAGAGCCGGTCGGTCTCCCGACTCTGGAGTGGGGGAGCGGCGGGAGCGGGTTCGCGCGGAGGGCAACTCACGGAGGAGAAGTTGTGCGGGCCGCAGAGCTCGCCACGGTACTTGCAGGAGAGCAGCATGTCCTCGAGCTGGTGGCCCAGGCGGTCCATGAAGGCGGCGCTGATGCCCTCGAAGTGGCGCGGCGGCAGGAAGAGGCGGAAGTCGGCCAGCTTGCGGAACCACTGGCGGCGCGGCTCGTCGCCCCGCAGCAGCTCGCTGACCAGCGGGCGCGCCGTGCGGTTGGGCAGCAGCAGCCCGAGCCAGTGGCCGGCGTAGTAGAGGTCCCCCTTGGAGAGGCGCGGGAAGCGCAGCGGGTTGTTGTTGCACACGGTGACGGCGGGGAAGGGCAGTTGGCGGCTCCACTCGCGGTGCACCCGCGTGTGCGACGGGAAGCTGAGCCAGTAGAGCAGGCGGTTCGAGGACCAGGACAGCAGCAAGCCCAGGGACGTGCAGAACGCCAACACCCACAGCGCCCGCCGCTGGAAGGAGCCCCCCGCCGCCGCACGCCCGGCGCACATGTGCCGCAGCCCGTGCAGTTTAGCGCGGCTCAGCGACGGCCGCCCCCTGCGGGCGACCCCTGTCCCCTGTAGCGCCCGCTCGCGCTCGCCGCCCCGGCCGCCCCCGGGCTGCCCAGCCGCCGCCACCGCCGCCGGCGCCGGCTCCTCGCGGGCCATGCGGAAGCGTCCCGGGCCGGTGAGCGCGGCAGCGGGCCGCCCAGCTCCGCCGCTCCGGCTCATTCATTCAGCCCGCGGCTGGCGGCAGCGGCGGCGGCCCCGGCCGGGCGGAGCCGCCATGGGAGTCCGCAGCAGCAGTGGAAGCAGCAGCGGCAGCCGCCGCGCGCAGCCAGCGCCAGGGAAGCGTGCGCCCGAAAGGAGCTCCGGTGGCGCGGCATGCCCGCCCGGCGCCGCCACCGCCGCCTCCGCGGGCGCCCGCCCGGGACGGAGCCCGCCTCGGCCCGCCGCCCCTGGCACGGGCCTCCCGGAGCGCCGCCCAGGCTCTCCTGGTCCCGAGTCCTCCTGGAAGATGCCCGACGCCGGCCACTACCTCTCCAGTCCCTGGGCGCTGTGCCCGCCTCCCCTCGTCCTGGACCTCGGGGGACCCTGAGCTGAGTCCCCCCTGCTCCGCCTAACCCCAGCTTTTACGCTGGTCCTGGGAGAGCAACCACTCGGCCACCATGCCTGATTCGGACATCCCCAAGGACCCCACCGGCCCGGCCGGTGGCCCGCGGTGCTGGGACACTGGGGAGAAGGCGCCGGGGAACGAGCGCCCCCAGAGGCTCACAGCGGCTCCTGGCTTGGCGGGTGGGGTGGGTGTGTACTGGGGTGAGCGGTCGCCCAGCTGGCTGCTGTCCTCCTTCCCTTTCCTCTGGGACCCTTCTCACTGCTTCTCGTGCTGCGCTCCGCCGAGACCTGCTAAGGTTCCCCCAAGTCCCGCGCCCGCGCCCGCGCCCTGCGTTCCGGTGAGCCCGCCCTCGCCTGGGGCTGAGGGCGTCTCAGGGTCCTGCCTGAGGCTGCTGCCGCTGGGCTCCTTCAAGGCTGCTGGCCAGAGGGAAGTGTCGCTTCTCCGAAGTGCCCGGAGTCTCCAGAAAAGCCCGGCCTCGCCGTCCGTGCCTCTTCTTCTTCCTGTCCCAGTGGCGCCAGGAGCCGGGGACTGCGGAGCCCCGGCTACACCTCTCAGGGGTGACCCGGACTCGCTGCTCCGCGCTCCCGGTTCCTCTCGAGACTCCCAGCCCGCGGTGGCGGCGGCGCGGGCCGCGTTCCTCTCCCGGCTGCCCGGCCCTCCTCGGGCCCAGGGCGAACTTGGGCAGCAGCCGCGCGACGCTGGCGCGGCTGGGCTTCGAGCACCTGCTCCTCAGCTCGCTGGCCCCGCGGCTCCGGGCGGGCGGGGCGGCGGCGGCGAGCGCCGTGCGCTCTTGGAGACGCGGTGCTGACGCGCGCGGCTCCTCCTCGCTGCATTTTAATTCTTGGCCACTGTGGCCGCTGCACACCGAGCGGGAAGCCTCTTGCTGGAGCCAGCCGGGTGGGGGATGCTCTGCTCAGATGTGACGGGTTGTGCGGGCCAGCGAGAGAGATGTGGAGTAGAAACATTGCGTTTATGGGGGCCTTGTGTAGACAAGTGTGAGATCACTTCTGTGTGAGGTGGGCTGTCTAGTGTGGGCATTTGAGCAAGTGTGTGAGAGGGGCGTTAGGCACTGAGAGTGGGTGGGATGTACTGCGTCCGTGTGAACGGGCATGTCTGTGTATCTCGTGAATGCGAGCTTGTTTTGCAGATGATGTACTGTGTCTATTTGAGTGTGTGTAGGATAGCGTGATGGTGTGTACGCTCTGTGTGTGTGTATCTGTGCATCTAGGGGGTGGTGGGAGTGAACGGGTGTGTTGATGTGTGGGTGGATGTGGTGTGTTTTGCACGTGAGTGTGTGTAGTGTGTAGATGAGGATCTGTGTTGAGGTGCCCGGAGCAGTCACTGCGTCTGTGGCAGTTTGAGTTCAACAGGACAGCCCTGCCCCTTGCCGGAACCCCCTTAGGAGCTTCCGGTGTCCCTCAGCCACTTCCCTGGGAGGCTCTGCTGCTCAGGCCTGGGGCAGGTGGCCAAGTGCAGCTCTCCTGGGACATGGACAGGAGACTGCATCATTGCCATTCTCATAGATGGGCTCCTAGAGCTAGCTGGCTGGTAATGCCACCCTTCCCTCCTGGACAGGCCCAGGGTCTTGCACTAAGACCTGGGCACTGTTGGACACTTCCATTAAGCTTTTTTTTTTTTTTTTTAAATATTCTGCCTTGGTGTGTTTGGAAGGATGGGTAGAGCGTGTAGTGTACTGCTAAGTTCATTTCACGCATGAGACCAGGGAGGCCAAGTACTTGCCCAAGGTCAAACAGCCCCAAAGTGGTGGATTAGGATTCCATACCCAGGTCACCAAAGCCCTGGTTCTTTCTGCTGCACCATGGGGCCTTACGGTTTGCACTCGCGGGGCCAGGCGCCTTGAGGCCAAGGCTGGAGTCTTGCTCCTATGGCTGCCTGGCAGTGTGGGTAGGTCTCTACCCATACTTCCCAAATGATTGACTCACTGAGGACTCACCAGGACAGTGAGCACTTCCAGCCTTATTATTCCATGAGATAAAGGAGCTTTTCAGGCATTTTCCAGAGAGTAGAGTTTGATGGTGGGGGGCGGGGGTGGTAGAGACAATATGACAGGATGCTGAAGGTAGGAAGGCACCCCAGGGAGCCTGGGGGACCTGGGGCCTGTAGGATTTGGATTTGGGCCTGAGATGTATTACTTTGTGATGATCCATTAGAGGTGGTCCAGGCAAATGTGCTGGTGAGCATCAGCTGTCTGAGTGGTGCTGGGGGGGGCTTTCCCTCCCCCATGGACCCGGAGGGCACACCGTCAGCATGGCGGCCCCTGGAGAAGAGGACATCTGAGCACCCCCCCACACACACACCCCCGGAGGCCCTTCTCATTCACCTGGAGAAGAAACTATTGAAGTTGGTCTTTGCCAAAATTCTGCTTTGGATTCAGTTCCTTGATAATACCTGTTGCTGGCTTTGGGGGAAAGTCCTGAATCTGCCAGTTTTATGAGGCGTCTAACAAAGGCTCACACACTAGTGCTCCCAGACTGGTCCTACCTGTCTGGGGTAGGGGGTGCCACAGTGACACATATCCCGGCCAAGGTGAGACAACCTTGTGATCTCAGTGAAGTTAGTGACGAAGCAGCCAGGGCAAGCACGTGACATCTTCCAGCACCGTAGCCCTGGAGTGGCATGGAGCTCTGTCCTGTAGAAACCTTTAGGACCTCTCATGTTTCGGATTTGTTCAGCTGTCACAGGTTTTTTCTTTCCTTGGCAGTTTCCCCCTTGAAATGTACACATGCTGCTTCGGGTTGCCTGAGTGTCTTCTCTGCCAGGGATTGTCCTGTTAATTCTCCAGACGGGTCACTTCTTCAGAGAGAGGAGGGATGTCCTGTATGGGCTCCATGGGTCTTGGCACAGAAATCCAGAGGCGGACACAGGGATGGCTTTCTTTTTGGTGCGTGTATGCAGTGCGTTTCCTACACTGCCTGAAATCCCCCATCTGCTTCCTGACAAATACACTGACCAGCGCTGCGCAGTTCTCCTCTTTCTTCAAATCCCAGCTGAAGCGTTGCCTCCCAGGTAACCGGACTCACACCTCCATTGTAGTCCCTGCCATAGCACCTTGCCATGGCTTATGTCCAGGCTTTTCTTCTGGACGTGAGCCCTGTGAGGACAGGGATCACCTCTCACTCCCATTTGTGTCCTGACCTCTTAGCGCAGTGTCCTGGGACATTGCCAAAACACCCTGAGACAGGGAAGAGGAAAAAGGAGCTAAGATTTCTTGAATATTTCTGTATGCCAGGCACTGAACCAGGCACAGAAACAGACTGCCTTTAATTTCTCACCCCAGTTTTGCAGGGAGGTACTTTTTGCCCTCTTCACATAATTTTTGAACCAAGGGCATGGAAAGCAGGAATTGAACTCAGCTCTGACTCATTCCAAAGTCCAAGATTTTTCTTCTCCATCACACTTCTTTCAAAAGTATTATGATTAAAATAGTAATAATAATAATAATAATAATAATAATAATAGTGTAGGGCTTTCTAAGCACTAGGACCTGTTGTAAGTGACTTACACTAAAAACAAGTGTCATAAATGTTCTACGTGTTTAATCCTCAAAATAATCCCAGGAGGTAAATATTATTATTTTTCTCTATTTCAAAGAGGAGGAATCCTTACCACAGAGAGGTTGAGTTACTCACCCTAAGCCACACAGCTTAAGCAGGAGTGCAGCCTCTGAATGTGGGCAGTCTGGCTCCATCTCCTGTGCTCTCAAATGCTTCCCAGACCATCTCTGCCCTCAGAGCCACACTGGTGTGACAATTCACGTGAATTAGCTTTCCCATCCTTGCAAACCCACTTGGCCGGAAAAACAAATTCACGAGGCAGAGCATGAGTGGACCCATGTGACCTAGCCACCCAGAAGGTAGAATTTAGCATTGTGATTTCCCATTAATAAACTTTTAAGAAAAATTTCCCTTTGCTTGTTTATCTCTAAAACATCTGTCACTCCGCACCTGGCCTCCTGGCCTTATGTGTGCCAGCCAGCCCACATTCTGGTGTGTGACCACCGCCACCAATTATAAGCTCTTCCTTCCATGAAGTGAGTTTGTCGGGGGGTCCAATTTAGGTCCATGTGATTTTCTGGTTTTATGATCCAGTTTTTGGAGCTGACACTTGTTGGCTTGATCTCGCTTCACTGGACCTCCCGATATTCCTGCTGACCCAAAATCCCTACGACTCAGAGGCTTGGTTTTAGAAAAATATCAGAGCTACCACCTAACCCTGGTCTTAGGAATCCCTGCTACACACCCAATCAGTGACAGTCTGCTGGTAACCGATTCTATTCTGAAACATCTGGCAGTGTTTAAAGTGAAGAAGCTTCCAACAAATCAGAATTGGTCTGTTTGCCAGTTTCCCCTAATTTCTCCTTTGGGGAGCCACGCAAAATAAGCTTGATCTTTCTTTCACGTG
Source organism: Camelus ferus (assembly GCF_009834535.1). Taxonomy (NCBI): domain Eukaryota; kingdom Metazoa; phylum Chordata; class Mammalia; order Artiodactyla; family Camelidae; genus Camelus; species Camelus ferus. The sequence goes on from NC_045711.1 coordinate 43,665,874, forward strand.
GGAACCGTTGGAAATGCTTTTATAGAATCAAAGTACATCAGTGCTGAATGGTGCTCTAGCAGTCAAGCTACCTAGCAAAGCCTTCAAGATAGTCTTTTCTCGTCCAGGTCAATGCCACCTGTTTCTTCACCTGTTTCTCCTGTTCTCTCTGCTCTTGGGATGCGATCTTGGATGTTGGTATCTTTAAAAATGGGAGCCTTCAGTTCAACACAGGGTGAGCTCACCAAGCTCTTTACTCTAGACCTGGTCCTTCTGGGCCCTGACCTTCCTTCTGATGGTCATGGATTCCCTTTGTCCTCTCACCCCTGGGAGTTAGTGGAGGTGATGGGTGGGGAGAGGGAGAGAGGTGACAGTAACAATGGGTTCTAAGTGTCTCTGCTTAGGATGCCATGTGCTTTCTTGTAGGACTCATGGAATAAGAGTCAACATGACTTCTAGTCTTAGACTTCGTTGATATGATGGGGCTGGTGGGCTTTTGTGGGTTTGCCTGTGAAACTAAATATCTCTCTTTCTCTCCTTCTTTGTCTTTCTTTTCCATCTCTGTCCTGCTCTTGGCTCTCTATTGCTCCGCCTCCCTCTCTCCCCTTCTTCTCTTTTCTCCTTCTCTTCCCCTCCCCATCCGTTCTCCTCCCTGCAACCTCTGCCTGAATCCTAGTGGTCCTCTCTGTTGCCTTCTTAGCCTCTGCTACTGGTGGTCCCTGGGCTCATCGAGGTGGCTGCAGTGTCCCAGGACCTCAGCCCGTGTCCAGTAGTCTTGATGGATGGGGCTCTGATGCCGGGGGGAAGAGCGAGGAGGACTTCACCAGGGTTTTAGTTACGCATTGCACACTCATTTCCTCCACCCCTCCCAGCCTCCCTCCGGGAGGGCTGGCACCGGAGTTGCCATTTTCACGCACTTCAGCATCTCCTCTGCTTCTCCTGCTGACTCTGGGCTTTCTTCTATTGTACTTGGAGAATGCTACTTCTCTCTTCTTTTTGGCTCTTTCTTAGATTCTCCAGATTTTTTTTTTTTTTTTGCATTTTTGGTCATCTTCATTTTACTGGAGTTCAAGCTCTCAACTACTTATCCTTCACTGGCACTAAATCCTAGGGGTAAGAGGGCAAACAGGGGCCCACAACCGCCAGACGAAACATCGGGACTGGAAGGACCAGGTCCACAGTAGAGGACTGGTAGGCTCCCGCTCTGCTGAAGCCCTGTCTGTGCTCCACCGAAAATGGCAAACCCTGAAGGGTGGGAGGAGTGAAAGTAACCTGGAAGCTAACTGAACCCCTTCACTTTTGGGGGAGAAAGTGGAAGTCCAGAGAGGGGAGTGGCTTTTGCTAGAAATTGCACAGACTGATATTGATAACCACAGAACCAGAATCCAGATACCAACTTCTGGTTCATTTTCTGCTCACCCTATGGAATAACTTTTTTACAGCCCATTTTGAAATCAGCAATGTATTCACACAGTTCAAAAAGGACAAAGGAGTCTAGTAAAAAGACTCTCTACCCCTCCCCTCCTCCAGCACCCATTTTTCCTGCCTGGAGGCAACTAATGCTATGTCGTATAATCTATTAATGATACTTATGAATATACATATGTGTGTAAGAGTCTCCGTATGTCTCCCTTTTCTCACGCAAATGGTTGCATTCCGTGAGTACCGTTTCCTAGAGTAATTGTATTCCGTGTTCTTCACACATTTTTTCTCTGTATTTGCAGTTATTTTATGGTTGCCTTCCTCTGGCACCTCATTCCAACTTCTGTTATTTTCCTCAACTTCTCATTTCCCATTGTCCTGCTCTCCCATCCAAAAAGGACAGTGGGTCCTGTGACAAGCTAGTACACAGAGCTTGCCTTTTTGTTAACTCTTTGCTAGATACACTGAGGGATGAAAGCTCTTGTGTGGATAATCTCAAATAGCAGGTAACGCAGAGATGTTTTCGTTTGCCTCTGAAGTGTATTACACAAGGCATTTTGCATAGGATTTAATTTTCAGGTCGTATTTTCTTTAGACTAATTGTAGCACACACACACACATAATTGAATGCCCTGAGCATACAGCTCTTGTTGGTTTGGGAATGTGGTCCAAATATGCATTGGTTGGCAGAGAAAGCCAGTTTGGGATTCAGAAGTTTCTGTGACTAATATATAGAGTGGCTAAGAAACACCATGGAGAGAAACAGAGAGCATCCATGCCAAAAGTGATCTTAATGAGCATGCAGTTAAACAGAAGAGAAAATTGATGTACACAGTTTAATGACTTGCCCTGGTCACTGGGAATTTGATCTTATGATGGTGATGATGATGGTGATGATGATGATGATGATCATGACGATGATGGTGATGGTGATGATGATTGTGATGGTGAAGTGATGGTGATGATGATGATGATAATGATAATGATGGTGATGGTGATGGTGATGGTGATGTCGTTGGTGATAATGATGATGATGATGATGGTGATGATGACTGTGATGGTGATGTGACGATGCTGCTGCTGATATTTGAAAGCTAATGTTAATTGAGCACTAACTATGTGTCAACACTGTGCTCAGTGAACATGCCATAACTCACTTAATCCTCACGGCAACCATATGAGCTCTGTATCACTATTATAGCTCTTCTACACAGGAGGGAACTGAAACAGAGACTGGATAAGCTACTTGTTTAGTCAGTGGGTGGGTTCAAACCCAGGCATTCTGGCTCGAGAGTGCAGGATTTTAATTAGGTTGGGGGAAATTAGCTGAAATGATGACTGTAGTGGATATCAATTGATCACCTAGTCCGTGCCGGGCCACTCTCCTGGGCACCAGGAATGCGACGTCTACTCAGACATAACCCCTGTCTTCGCCTGTGGTCTAGTTGGGGACATGGGTAAGAAAATAGATACTTTTAAATAAAATACGATAAATGCTGTGTCAGAGATGAGTACGGTATATTGGGAGGGTCCAGAGGAGAGGGCTCCCTTCCATTGGTCTGACAGCTATCACCATACACATTTCCCACTGAATCTCTACATTCATTTTCATTTTTTCACCCCAAATCATGGAGAACTGTGGGACTCTGTCTATGGGGACCAACCTTGGAGTGAGGATCTGCAACCAGAGGCAGTACCAGCACCGGCCCACATTGAGGAGCCCTGATCCATGACGTCCACGTGTCCGCAGCCATGTCCTCCTGACATGGGTTTTTGTGTCCCCGGTGGTGTCCAGGTGACTCGTGATGGTTACTTCCTAAGTGCAGGCCACATCAATAATTAATCTCTCTCCTTCCCTCAGTGTCGCCTTACCTATTCGAGGTTTAGGCTTGAATGACTAGGGTCTTGGTTGTAATTTTGGCCATAAAGTTAGCAGGGCACTGGAGCTTTGCACACTTTTCTACCCAATTTCCTCTCCCATACACGTAACAAAACTCTCATTAAAACAGTTTAGCATAATAACCTTCACCAGTAGTTACCATCCACTCAGATTACAAAAAGGCAGGCAGTTAAAATAGGATTTAATGACATATAAAACCCCAGGTACAATTAGGCATTTAATTCACAATTCCTTGACTGGCCCCTTCACTGTGTTCAGTCATGACTTAGTCTCACCCCGGCTCTCACCTCCCTTCCGGGAGCGCTAAGTAACCCTCCGCGGTGACTCAGAGATCTAAGGCCGGGTTGATTTGTCAAAAGCCTCCTTCCAGGCTGTTTTCCCTCCAGCCACAGCTTTTCCCTGTCTCAGCCTCTGTCTAGCAGTTTGTTTACTTTTTTTCCCCTTATAAATAACCTGGCCAAACCGCTACCTCGGGTTTCTCTCCTCCTGGTTTTATCTTGCCTGTCCACCCAGAGCAGGAACAGAATGGGGTGGGAGGTGGGATGTCGTACATTCTCTTGCAGTGGTGTGGACCTGCGTGATCATCCAAACAGAAGACAAGGGAGAGGGGGACAGGACAGGGTAGGTAGGAGGGAGGTGGGGGTGGTGAGAGAGGAGAGGAGAAGAGAGGAAAAGAACACAAGGGCACCAGCCGGGTACCTACCATACTATTATGGGCACCATGTACTATTCTTTCCAACAACTGTCCTAGGTCGGGAATATCATCTCATTTTACAGATGGGGACATAGAAGCTGTACCTTGCCAATCTTCTTCTCTCTGTTGCTAGTTTAAGCATGGCTTAAACCATAATCGCCCAATGCAACCATTCACTGAGCTACATGTCAGGCACTGAGTTAAGCCTCATTTTCTGGATAAAGAAAATGAGGCTCAGAGAGGTGAAGTTACTTTCCTGGGGTCACACAGAGTAAGTCATACGGTAGCAGAGTCAGGATTCCAACCCAGGTCTGACTCCAAAGTGTCAGTCGTTATTAGAAAGGCAAGACATTGGGAGTTTGGAAAGAGGAAAGATAAGGTGCGTGGCAGCATAATTCGGAGTTTTGCAAAAGCCCTTGGGGAGGTGAAGGAAGTGAAAACAGAAGCCAGGCTCTCAGTATCCGCTGTGCACCTGAGCTAGATTCTTCCCAGCTTCGGTGTGATGCCATCGCGGGCAGAGCTAAAACTATACAAGCCTAGTGGTGGGAAAGAGGCTTAGGGAAGGACCTATGGGTACAAGTGCCAGGCTTACTTGTATTTAAATAAGTTAGGGAAAGCCTCTCTCAGCATGGAAATGATCTTATACACTGAGAGCCACCATATGGTTCGAAGTAGGAACTCATTGTTACAAACCACCAGCTTTCAGCCAATCCTCCTTTGTGCCTCTCCCTCCCTCCCTCTTCCTTTTCCTTCCTTCCAGATCTCAGACTTGCTTTCTCATTTTAATCGATACTTCTCTAACCCAACTGTGCTTACATTTACTCATTCAATATTTCTCAGCAGCCTACAGCCCTAACACACAACATTAGCTTCAAAATGGCTCTCTGAAAGTGCTGGGAGTCAGGAAGGCAAGTTCATAAGCTCGGTGTGCAATAAGAGCACGGAACAGTTCATACCCTTTGACCTGGTAATCCTACACCCTGGTGGGTTCCCCAAGGAAATAACTCAAAGCACAGAGGTACTCGAAGTGAGGCTTGCCATGCGGGAGAAAAACAAACAAACAAATTAAAATCAGTTCACATGCCCAAAGCTAGAGGAATGGCTGAGCAAATGATGGTGACACTATGTCCTTGGAAAATGATGTCATTTTAAAAGAACAGGACAAGGATGCTCATGCGTTTTGTTAGAGATGAAACAGCACTGAGTAAAGAGATCTGAGCACAGGGGGCTCACCCAGCACTCCAGAGAAACAGCTCTTTGTGCATGAACAACAGTCGGAGGAGAACTAGGAGAGACAAGGTTTACTAGCAACTAGGTTCTTTTGGTAAAATTACTTAGATTTTAGACAAACAGACAAAATGCAAGCTGAGCAGAGCCAAGCTTGGGAAGCAGGCCTGTTGGAAGAGGAAGATTTTCTGTCTCTATACAGTGGTATCCCTGGGGTAGGGGCCACCGTAGCCCTGCACCTCTTGGCCAGCCTCACCATCCCCAGGCACCACCCACCTGTCAAGGGACGTGAGCCACAGGTGCTGCCCTGATGGGCTGCCTACCATCACCATGAACCATGCCCACTCTTGTACGTTCCTCCTGGTTTCTGCCTCCCGGAAACCTGCATCATCAGGTTCCACAGGATCCCCGCCTTAGTCTCAATCCCTTTTGAACAAAACCCCAGCAATGACTCATACGATAGATGCTTCGCGACCACACTGTGACCCATAATAAAAACTGACTCAGAGGCTAACTGTCCCCAGTGAGGGAGAGGTGTTTGGATGAGGATGGCTCTGAGATGCTGCTTTCCTTGTGTCCTTTCTGGGGGCTCTGCCTCTGTGCGACCTCCCTCTGACTTGCGGTTAAACCCACGGCGGGCTGATTTGATCTGGTGCACTTGACCCGGGCTGGACCTCAGCGGCGCGAAGGGTGAGCACTTTCTCCAGCTACACCATGCTTCCGCCTTTAATTCTGGTTGGAATTCTCCTTGGTCTTGGCACCCATAATATTCTTCTTACCAGTTTAGAGGCAATTCAAGAAGATAAGGAAAAATACCGCTGGAGCAGTCACAATGCATGTTCCCAAACTAAAAAAAAAAAAAAAAAAAAAAGAAAAATAGTAGTCTTAATTGATTAAGGAGAGTAACATGGCAGGCGTAGTGCTAGGAATTTTGTGCCAAGGAGGAATCTGAGGCTGAGAGACATCAAGTGGGTTATTTAAGGTCAAACTCGGGTTTTGCTGATGTTAAAATCCACCCCGCCCACCCCCGTTAAACGATACAGGCTTCCAGGCACCAAAGATACCATCACATAGTTTAAGCATGAGTGAGCCTTTGCTTTATGTACAATCTTGATAACATGCTTGGTTATTTGTTTTTCAGGCTCTCGGGCGAATAGAAATACTATACATTGTGAAAAGAAATAAGTACGATTAAGATTCAAGAGCACTAATGGCCAGAATGTATAGACAAAGCCTGACCACAAAGGAGAAGACAAAACAACTATAAAAACAGATAAAAGGACCCAAAAAAGATGCCACTTAATGTTGGGCAAACGCCACATGTTTCCAATCGTCCTGAATCTTTTAGCCCCAAATAATAGTTGGAATTTACAATGATGGCCTTGAGTTGCCAAGATTACATTTTGTTCTGTATCATTTGCATAAGAATATGTGAAAGGATGGGATATTTTTCAGGAGTTTTGGCCAAATGGTTCCATTAAAAAAAAAAAAAAGTTGTGGTGCTCAAAGGAATAAATAAATCTATAACTCAGAAACGTTGGCTGTCAGAAAAATGTCTTATTTCCGTGGGAAATGAAAGTCTGAATGACAAAGGTTCAGTTTTTTCACTGGTCCACCGTTTCAGCCGTCACTTTGAACAAAGTTTCCCTGTTGTCATTTTGTTTGATGGCCAAACCGTGGATCGGCACATGGCTTTAACATCCCCAATTGGTTATGTTGCTGCTGGTTGGGTTATGCTGCGGGTCTTTAGTTGTTCTATAAAAGGGAGTTTCATGGTATTTAAATGTTTCTATTTCTTTTCTGTTTCTTCAACTAAAAATAATGACAGACCAATTTTTACCTCGTTTTTTTTTTTTTCTTGCTGCAGAAAGAAACAATAAAAGAGAAATGGAATTCTATTTGAGAAACAGGGCTATCATTTACGTCTCATGAGAAACATTTCAGGGGAGGATATAGCTCAAGTGGTAGAGTGCATGCTTAGCGTGCAGGAGGTCCTGGGTTCAATCCCCACTGCCTCCATTTAAAAAAAGTAGTAAGTAGACCTAGTTACCTCTCCCCTGCAAAAAAAAAAAAAAAAAAAAAATTTAGGGTTTTGTTCTGTAGGACTTGGAAGTCTTGTGCAATCGGGGATAGAATTTTGACGTCTAGACGGGTGTCAGAAATCAGAATATTTCAACTAATGGAGGTTGTGTATTTGTTTTTGGAATGCAAACTTCCTCTGGAGGGTTTTGTGTGTGTGTGTGTGTGTGTGTTTCCTTTTTCATACTCATACTGATTGATACGGAGAAATGTGAAATGTCCTGCTTTGCAAATTATTGACAATATAGCCTATTAAATTTGGAATTGGAATTTTACCCATGGGAAGGGAGATTTCATTCATAAATTCTAAGTCCTTTTTGTACCTAGAAATCTTAGAATCATCCTCAACTAAGCCCTTACCTCTGCACATCTACCACCTTCTATCCATCACTAAAGGCCGTCGATTCTGTCTGTAAATGGTCCTCAAGCCCACGGGCTGTGCTCCGTGATCTGTGATCTGTTTTCATGGTCGCTAACGTGGTTCAGGCCCCTCTGGTCTAGAGCTTACAGCCTCCCCTGTTATTCTAGCTCTTAACTTGGCCCCTTGCCTTTGATTTCCTCCCTCTCCAATCTATTCCAGACCTGACCATTCTAATTATGTCATTCTTCTGCTTAAAATTCTTCTGTGGCTCCCCACTGCCTGTGGCAGAGCTTTGCAGCCCATGTGTCATGTCACACGATGGGTTACAGGGAGGGTGGGTGCTGATCCTCATAGCCTCGGGGACACCCGAGCAGGCTCGGAGAAGCAGGAGCCCCAGGGGCTGCTCAGGGCCGCAGCATTGTCCCTTTGCCCCAGTGTGCTGTTTAGAGATGACCTATTTGGATCTTGAAAACAATTCCAGAAAGTTCTGGGAAACCCTCGCTTATAAAACCCTTCTCACTGTGGGCCCATTTACTCCACCAGCCCCTCCTGCTACTTCACTTCCTACCCCATCAACGGCCGTCTGAGTCTCTTGCTTTTCCATCTTAAATCCATGCCACATTTTTGCAACTTTATGACTTTGAAATTGAGGCCCCGAAGGTATCTTCCCCTTTTCTCTGCTTGGTGAACTTGTCACTTTTGAGAGCCTGCTCACCCATTCCCCTCTCGGAAGCTCTCCCTGGCTTCTGTGAACAGGATGAACCAGTTCCTCCGCTCCCCTCCAACACAAGCTGGACAGGGGAAATTGGGAAAGTTACTTAAAGTCTCTGAGTCTTAATTTTCTCTTTTGAAAAATGGAGATAATAATATCTGCCTGGCAAGGTTAGCGTAAAGATTAAATAAAATAACATATGTAAAGCATTTAGCACCGAGCTTGGTGTATAGTAAGCACTCAGTGAATATTTGCTGAATAATAAATGGTGTCATTAACTAGCCGACTTTGCTGGTGCCCTTCTGCCATAATTACACAAGGGTGGTTCACTCCTCTTTTAAGATCGTCCTGTGCATCTTGGTGCAATAGATTCGACTCTGCTAGGGTGTCAGCTCCATGAAAGGCAGGATCTTGCGTCTGTCCACTGGTGTATCCTATAGCCACACTCAACAGGGTCTGGCCCGTAATAGACCTTGAAAATCTTTGTTGATTGTTTGCCGTCCTGTTTCGGTTCCTGTGTAGGTCAAATGGGATGACGTACATGAAAGACTTCGGAAGTACACACATCTTACCAATATAAGTCTAGGAACTGCCCTCTCACTGACACTTGCAGTCTCAAGACGGACGCTTGGGCTGAGCCGCCAGTGTGTGAACGTACTTGCAGACTTCTGTTCCATGGTGTGGCATGTCAGTTCTAGACGCAAAGTGCTAGCATTTTTCTTGGTTGGACAGAGATAACCAAGGCAGACATTCTATTTGTATTGTTACCTTTTGAAATAGATGCCTGAAGAGAAAAGTTATTTATGAATCTGTCAGCTCTTAAGAGTCTTAGCAGAGATGTGGTTCTAGATATTATGTAGCTAGCTAGGGTTCTCGTACCCCTGCTCTCCAGACTGGGGTGCGATCATTATCAAGGAAGAGGAAGTCTCCTTGGGAAGGGCAGGTGAGGGGACTCTGGGTGGGCTTCCCTTCAGGTGAGAGCAGGCAGCTCCTTGGCCATCAGCTGGTCCAATCTCCTTAGTCCAATTTTTAGATAAGGACATTGAGGCTCAGAGAGAGTCAGTGACTTGTCCCAGGTCACACAGCCAGCTCTGGGATCCCCCTTCAACATTCCTTCCTTTCTCTTTGCCACAGTGGCTATAACAGAGAGAGGAGGAGGGGTTCTAGGCACAGGAAACAACACCACTTGAAAAATATCAGATGCATGGAGTCTATGTAAGGGCTCCATTCATATATATTTGATAGCTCAGGTCTGAACAGAGGCTGAGAAATGACAGCTCTCTGTATGATTGTGAGTGAACACAGATAAGGTACAAAGACCAGACTGTGTGTGTGCGTGTGTGTGTGTGTTCACACGTGCATGTGCGTGTGCACTTTATGATTTAGCTTATAAAGAGGACTTTATTTCATTTTTTGTTTCATTTGCAGGAAATTTGGGTAGAAGAAGAAATATAGTAAGAAGCTTCTAGAGATTTTGTTTCTCAATGGGGAGTGGAATGGATTTGGGGTGGGAAGGAGAGAAGGCAGGGACACCACTGCACTTTTCGCTGCTTGAGTTGATGGGGAGGTGGTCTGGGCACAGTGGTGATGGTGAAATGGAAAGAAATATTCCCACAGAAAGAATGATTAAGGGCCACGTGCGAGAGACACAGGGAAGGAAGAATCATCGTGAGATTCCTTAACGAAGAAATGGTAGCAATTAATCAGGTGCTGAGGCCACAAAGTGAGAATCAGACAGGGAACAAGGCTGATTGCAAACATCCCTGAAAATGCCAAAAAGGCCAAAAAGACAGAGAATTTTATTTCAACGAACCAACTTCAGCTTTAATAACAGGGGTTTCTGGACTGGAATTGAGAACCAAACTAATTAGGGAAAGAATGACTCTGGCTTTCATCTTATTACTTAAGAAATCTCTAAGCTGATGTGTTTTTTTTTTCCCTGATCAGATGGTGTTTACTCTTAACAACCGTGCGCAGGTCCTTTAAGCCACCACATTGACCTCCTCCCCTTCCGGCAATGGGAGGCAGGCCTTTCCAGACACGCCAGGCCCAGGTTCCAGACAGTGGGCTTGTTTTGTCCTGCCCTATGATCCGTGCTTTTTCTCTGGAACCTTCTCTCACCTTATCCAAGTCATTCGGACGTGACATTGGAAGTTCTTTCCATCATGATTTCCAAGCCCCTGCTGGGTGGCCTTATTTAAACACCTTTCCTGGTGTTGTCTAGAGCTAGTCTCGCCAGCCTCACGATCATAAATCAAACTCTGGTTGTGGCGCCGGGCCCAGGAGCTGGCCTACTGCAGGTGTTTAATAATTGTGTGTTGTTGAGTGAATAAACGAATGAATGAATGATGAGTGACAAAAGGGAGGAAGGTAGGAGGGCAGGAGAAATAAATGGAATAATTTTATTCTACTGATAGATTTAAGCTATAGGATACCAAAGCACGTGGGTGAGCTGGTTGATTTCTGGCAAAAGGCAGTCCCACCAACATATTTTTAGGGAAGGAAAAAAAATTGAATAAATAGTTTCAGTGAACTGGTCAATCCATTCAGTGACAACTATCCACGTTCTTTCTCAAAGAGACATGGTCTGAGTTGCTTTGACATAGAGGAGTTTGGCACTGAAGTGGCCACCAAGAGCACATGTTGAAAGGACCCCCACTGATTAGGGGCTGATGAATTCCTGTCACATTGCAACTGGGGGTAATGAAGTGGCCACTGACCACTTGATTGAAACACTCTCTTCCACGGCCACTGTCTCCTGATGCTGCCGCTACATCTCAGATCTTTGATCAGTTCTCTTCTCTGCCACTGCTCCCTTCTTTCCTTCTTCCTCCCCTTCCTCCCCTTCTCTGCTTACTGCTCAAATACTGACTTTTGAAACTCCTGGCTAAATATGGGATTATCTGTAGACATCTATCCTTTACCTCCATCAAGTCCATCAAAATGATGGTGAAAGAAAAAAAAAAAAAAGAAAACGCTTTCAAAGACAAAGAGAAGACATCAGTGGATTCAATATTTCAATCCATTCTTGAAAGGCAGGGTGTAAATGGCAGGACAGAGGAGCTGTGAGCTAAAGTGCTGGCAGAGAGAGAGTCCCATGAGTGAGCCGAGCTGGTCCACTCGACAGAATTCCTGTACTTACGTGCCTCTTAGGCAGCTTGAAATTAGTCCCAAACTGAATTCATCATCTTTCTCCTTCTCCTCCTCTACCTTTTCCACCATCTCCATCATCACCCTTCCTCCCCTCCTCTCAGTGCATCCTCTCCTCCTGTGGTCCTTATCCCAAACGATGGCACCACTGACCACACAAACCAAAGCACAACCTCTAATGTCCATCCCTCGAAACCCATCACATAGACATCTATATGTGACACAAATCCTTCCACAGTGCCAATACCTGTTCTTGTAACTGTTACTCCATTGGATCACGAGCTTTTAGAGACCATTTCATTCTTGACAGTAATCTCAAAGTGGAGCACATGCTTGGCACATACTAGGCACTACATTAAAAGCTGGTAAGGAATCCCTATCTCTGGAGGATGTTTTGTACCTAGAATAGCATCGCTCGCTCTTTCTACCCCATGGAGTCAAGCAAGATGATGCCTTTACAATGGAATACTACTAAGCCATTAAAAGAATAAAAATAATGCCATTTGCAGCAACATGGTTGGACCTAGAGACGTCCAGTGAAGTAAGCCAGAAAGAAAGAAAAATACCATATGATATCACTTATATGTGGAATCTAAAAAAAAAAGACACAAATGAACTTATTTGCAAAACAGAAATAAACTCACAGACATAGAAAACAAACTTACCGTGGAGGGAAGGGGGGGAGGGATAAATTGGGAGTTTGAGATTTGCAGATACTAACTACTATATATAAAATAGATAAACAAGTTCATACTGTACAGCACAGGGAACCATGTCAATATCTTGTAGTAACCTATGATGAAAAAGAATATGAAAAGGAATATATGTATGTACACGTATGAATGAAACATTATGCCGTACACCAGAAATTGACACAGCATTGTAAACCGACTAGATGTCAATTAAAAAAAAGAAAAAAAAGTCTCAAAATTGAGTGGCAGAACAACATTGCTGCAGTATTAAACGATCCTGTGGGAGTATGTTGCATTACTCCAGTATTAATACTCTATATTATTATAATACCACTGTCTGATGCTTGTCCACTGAAGCCTGGGTGTTTTGATCCCTGTGGCATGTCTTAACCTCTTTGATGCCCATCTGCATGCCCAATCCGTAGTGGTACGCAATGACATTTATGCTCAGGGAGGCAGGTGGTATGGGGAATGATGGTGGTACTTGGGAGTCCGGGTTTGCATTCCATTATCTGCCACTGGCTCACAGGGACTCGTCTCTGGGACCAGGTCTTTTATCTTTAAGATGACACAGTTGGGCTAGATAACCTCTAGGACTGGGTTTCTGTAAGACCCCCACACACCTGAGCTGATCATGAAGCTCAGACTCAACCCCATCTTCCGAGCGATCCTGCACACCAACATTGCCTCCTTCATTCAGGGAGCAAATGCGCATCGGCAAGGACAGAGGTTAGGGACCGCGGGGCTGATCTGAGGGAGCAGCCGGTGCTTTCATCCTCAGGCTCAGAACCTGGGGGGAACGTGCCTCTGAAGCAGCTGGACCCTGGCTGCGCGTCGGTTTGATACTTACCTTGTAGCTTCTGCTGTTCTCTCTTTGTGTGTGTGTGTGTGTGTGTGTGTGTGTGTGTGTGTGTGTTTTTCTAGAAGGGGAAAATTACTCAAACCAGTCCAAGAGACACAGTCTTCTCTCGGAACACACACCTGCTGATTTCAATGGTGTTTGCTGTACACGAGATTGCTTGGGGGCTGGGAGGCAAACTTTTCTTATTTCTTTATATAGAAAAAAGAAAAATTGCACTTTTGTCTTAGCATTACTTATCTGGTTCAAGGGCTAGAGCTTTCTGGAAAATCACGAAGCCTGATTTTCCAGCCTCTGGTTAGACAGGCAGACGGGTAAAAGCAGGTCTACCGGAGCCCCGCTTGGGTTCAAAAGACTTAGGGAGGAACACCGTGCTGCTCAGACTCTCTGCATGGCTCTGGCTCCATTGTGGACTGGGGGAGCAAGAAGAGACAGGGGAAATGTCCCTAGTTAGGTACCTGTGGTGGACAAGGTTCCACCCTGGTTGCTTCACATCTCATTTGATCTTTTCAGCTATGCTTCTGGGTCTCTAAGGAGGAGGAACCTATGTCACAGATACAAGGACTGACACTTGGAGAATTAAAGTAACTTGCTCAAGTTTCCACATTAAACCTGGGATTTGAATCCAGGTCTGTTTGACTCCAAAGTTGATGCTCCTTCTGCTAGATCATCTGCTTCCCCATTCACAGTCTGGTTGCTGCTAGCAATTGTTTGGAGGCAAGTAGGGAGGTGTGTTTGCAGCGAGGAGGGGGTAAGTCAGGATAGGGGCACGCGGGGCAGCCAGTCTCTCTGAGCATACATTTTTCTCATAGGCAGGAAAGTGCTGATTGATTCATCATGTATCTGTTTGCCCCGCTAGCATTAGAGAATCCGAGAGTCCAGGAGATGAAGAGAGAGCTGCTTCTTATCATACTTAGGGAGCTCAACTCATGAGAACCCCGAGATGCAAGTAGAAGCAGGGTCATAGGCAGCCCAGAGACCTGAAGGAGAGCTGGAGGTTTGCCTTTGAACACAGAGACGAGATGCTCCTGCCATAAGCTGCATCTCTAGGTTTCCCCCTTCATCCACTTCTTATCTGCATGCTTTCTTTGGAGAATTTGTGATAACAACTCGTGAGTGAAGTGATGACTTCTAAACTGCAACTTCTACCAAACCTTGCTTCTGAGTTCTAGGTCTGTACGTGGGACGCCTTTTGTCCACTCCATTGGCTGTTCCCCAGCCAGCTGAAATTTGGCGTGACCAGCACCGACCTCCTCATCTTTTTTCTCCCAAACACTTTCCTCTTAAGTTTCTCACCCCAGCAAATGGCTTCACCATCCACATAGCTGCTCCCGCCAGAAACTTAGGTGAAATACACCACTTCTTCCTCCTCTTATCCTCAGGTCTTGTTGATCCAAACTCTAACATCGCTCAGATCGAACCATTTCTCTCCCCCATCTCCACCCTCACTAACGTTTTGAAGTCTCCCATCATCTGGAATCCTGTGTCACTCTCCTTTCTGGTCTCTATTCTGCCAAATCCCATATGTTTCCCATGCTGCTGCCAAGTCAGACCATTTCACTAGTCTTCTCTAGACCCTTTGGGGATCCCCTTGGCCTTCAGGATAAAGCTCAAACCCTGCAGTGGTCTTTGGGACAGCTGTCAAGCACAGCGCAGGTACCAGAGGGTGATGCATAAGAACCTAGGTTTGACTATCAACTCTGTAACGTGCTGCACATGTGACGTTGGGTGAGACACACGATCTCTCCTACTGTTTCCTTCTCTTTAACGTGGAGCTAATGTCACTGACATTGTCGATTTTCATGAGAATGGAATCCAGTGAGGGTCCTATAGGTAACCTGCTAAACCAGTGCCTAGTAAGTAATGGCCTTGAATGGCAGCTGTCCTTAAAGGGTAACATTCCAAACCATGTTGCCAATGGGAACTTTAATCGTGTTACATAGGAAGTGTCCCCATGTCCTGGTTTTCACCTAATGGGGGAATTCCATTTCATCATGGGTTCCAAGGGAGGAAGTGGCTTTTCTGCCAAATGTAGTATATCGTGTCTTTCCCAATGTACAGCAGAGAAAAAAATCATGGAACCCACTCATGAAACAACATGCAAAGGACCAAAGGCAAAAAAAAAAAAAAAAAAAAAGGCAGTTAGCAGTAAACAACCCAGATACAAAGAAAACCCCACAAAAAAGAAACAAAAAAACCCCAGACAAAACAGACAAAAAATGGCAGACATCAGTTTAAAAAAAACAAACCCAGATACAAAAAAACCTTAGATCAGCAAAATTAAGGGTAGCAGGACCACCTAGCCACCCTGTGAACCAGCAGAGCAGCGAGCAGCAAGGAGGGAAGTAAAGATATCCTTAAAGATCATTGAGAAGGAACCAGTGAAGAATGGGAGGCAAAATTCTCAGGATTTTCCATTATTGGTAGGAAAGGACCCACGTCCGCCGGGGCAGTGTGTCATGAGAGCAGCCCTGCATGCTCGTGGAAGAGTCCCAGAAGAACTCAATATGTTTCCTTAACCACAGGGGTTAAGAGTTATCCATACTCCTTAGAGTTACCGCTGGTTCTCTCATCTGGTACCCTAATCCACCAGGTGGCTTATTGTATCTAATTATGCCCAATAAATGTGTATCTTTTTCATCACACCAGTGTAGACTTCACCATTCTCAACAAATCCCTGGGTTGTTCTTTACAAAGCCCAGAGCTAAAAACCCTGCTGGTTATTGTGACAGGTGGACACTCGGATGGGGTGGAGGGGTTCCCTATGTGACATGTGTTAAGAAATCCCTTCTCTGTGAAGCTGATGGAATCTCTGCTCTCACATTTTCCCTCTTGCCCTTGCCCATCCCACATGCTCTTTGAAGGGTTCCAATTGTGTCCTGAATGGAGACAGAGAGATTTGTCTCTATCTGGGTCAGAGTAGCTAAGAGGGAGAGCGGCATCCTGAGAAGCCACGTGGGATGGTAGCGGAGACTGCTCTGGTCCAGGAGACTCCATGGAGGGACGGCTGGTGGGACCCGGACAAACAGAAGGTAAGGACAGCTGTCATGGGTGACCCCTCCCTGCGGGGAGTGCTCTACAGAGGATGTGTTAGTCTTTGTGGGATATTCAGGGTTTACGTCATCTGTGGTTATTTGTGATTGTCAACGTCATGTACAGGAAAAGCAATGGGGTATGAAACTAGAGAGATGCTGCCTTGGCTCTGCAGCTCCTCTCTCTTCTAAGCCTTCATGACCTTGGGCCATGTGGCCACTCAGACCCTCGGTTTCTTCCTTGAAACCTTGTTGAAAGGCTGCCGTGAGGATTCAGGGAGCTGGCGCAGGAAGCCTTCAGCAGCGTCTTGGACACAATGGTGTTAAATTCCTTCTTCTTCCTTTCCCTTTCCTTCTGTGCCAGACCATGTAGGGGGGACGCTCTGCATGGTGTTATCATAGTCTGCGGAGCTTTCCCAAGGGCACAATTCCTTCTTGGCTGAGCAGGCATTTTTCTAGGAACTTGGACTTTCTGAAACATGGATGCCAACATGGGAACCCACAGGTCTGCCCTCAGGTAGACAGGGAGGCGGTAAGATGCCCATCACTGGATACGGACGAATTTCTAGTATTCAGTTCTGAAATATTCTTGCTGAAATCTGCCCTTCTGGAGAGGGCTGGGAAGGCGGGGGTTTATTACGTAACGTGGGTTTGATGTTCAGATTTGCACATTGAGTTTTCATTACCGGGCCTCATAAAAAAGCAGAGGAGCTCAGTGGAAAAGATTAAAAAAAATTTTTTTTTTTAAAAAAAGATAGACAAGTCAGGGGGTCTGACACATTCTCCACTCTGTGGTTCTTAAGGACAAAGATAAATGGGAAAAAAAGATTCTATTTTTATGCTTTGAAAGCACTTACTTTAGGTCAGGAAAATAGCCAGTCCAGGTGTTTAGTCTCGTCAACAAAGCTTGGACCAGATCTTTTTTTTTTTTTTTAACTGGGGTCGCTGACAGGGTAGGAAGATGGGGAGGTCATGTGAGACATACAAGCTTGCCTGGTCACAAAGGGATTAAGAAAACTGGACCTCTTTCAGCTGAGGGAAAAGTAAACAGGCTTCGATATCAAAGGGACTTTGATTCAAATCTCATTTCTACTCCTTACTGTGTGTGTGACCCTGGGAAAGTCATTTAAGTGCTCTGGACCTCGGTTTTCCCATCTGTATAATGGGGGCAATAGTAACTACCTTACATGTTAGATTGATTAAATGTGAGACGGTAGGTAACCACGCAGGGTCTGATACCTAGTGGGCACTAAATGCAAGATTAAATAAATGCACAGAGCACACACCAAACACATCGCGGTGTCATAAGGAAGAGCAACATCACTACCTGGGAGAACCCTGCCAATGGCACCTGAGGAGGGAGGAACCGCGGGGCTCCCCACCACAGCTGTGATTCTGAGATTCATTCAGAGTAAAGGCCAAAAGAAAAACCAGGTAAGTAGAAAGAACATTTTGTGCTGTTCCTCTTAAATATTTTCCATGTGTATACCAAAACGCTTTGAGGGATCTTAAAACAAAGCATATGGATACAAAAAAATAGAAACCTTTTTAAAAGCATATAAATGATTGGGAAAGCAAATACGGTAATTCCTTTGGCTGATATAGTTAACTGAGTTTAAGGATGGAGTCTGGAGCTTCTGGGTAAACAAGCCAAGAGGAGAAAGGGATGGATTCAGTGGTCCTCTGGGAGAGCACATGATCTTGCTGTTGAAAGGAGGAAATGTTTCCTTAGCAATCCCTTCCCCTTCCAATCCATCACAAATCCCTAAGACGTTTATGACACTGAACTTCAGACTTGCTGCATGCCATCTCCACCACGACCTTCCTACAGCCATTTGGCCTTCATCATCCTGACCCCTTGATGAAGGAAGCCAATCAGGGAAACAAATCATGGTGGGGCTACTGGCTTTGACATTGAGTAGACTTGGGTTCAAACCCCAGGTCAATCACTTTCTAATTGTGTGACCCTGTGAATTGACTGACCTTCACAGAGTCTCACTTCCCTCCCCTCCCGTAGCATCGTGTCCCCCGAGCGAGCAGACAGGTGTACCACACCCAGCTTGGTGTCTGGCGCAGAGCAGGTGCTGCATAAGTCAGATCAGTTTTCTTCCCCTTCCTTTTCCCAGATTATAACCCAGCGTGGGTTTTCCTGGGAACATCCAGGCTAATGAGGTACTTTGCTCTCAGGCCTTCCTGTGCCATTCTTTCCAGTCCTCCATTGGCAACGGAGAGATGGTTCTAAACTGCAGACCTAAACATGTCCCTCCCTGCTTAGTGGGTCCCGGAGTCCTTCCACTGTCTGCCCATCAGTAGATTCCTTGGCCACCTTCAGAGCTCCTCACCCCACAGCCTCTGCTGTCTCCAGCTGCCGTCTCCAATAAGCCCTCTTAAGTTCCAGGCATCTTAAACTCTTGTCCCGTCCCGGAATCCATAACGCCTTTGCACCAGCTCCCCCTCTGCCTGGAGCATCCTTTTCCCCACCCTCCTGGTCAGCTTGGCACACAAACATTCTTCACGATTGTTCCAACAGTGCCTTTTCTATAAGGACATCTGTCGCTACTGAGTTAGTCTCTCTCTGTCTCTGGATGCCCCTGGTGACTCTTTCAAACACTCTTGCAATATTCTTTCTCTCTTTATTTTGCTAGAGTGTGGACTCTGTGAGGCCAGAGATGGTGCCTTTCCTTTAGTCATGTGAGCATTTCCTTTTGTGCCTAACATGGAGCTGGTTTGTATTGACCACTGGTTGAGCCCCACTGTCCCTTACCCACCCGGCTGACTTCACCTCTGCAACTCTAACCGCCACTTTGGTTCATGTGGGACCCTTTCGTGATGGACTCTGAGCTCTTGGAAAGCAAGAATCTCTTCTCCTTCACCTCGGTATCTTTCGTGCTTATTACCTGCCCTTTGTGGGGAAATAAATGCTGTACATTCTGAGTTAATGAATAAGTGAAAAACCTCTGGACCTGACATCACCATCTCTTCAAATGAGGGGTGGAGATTGGGATTCACCTTGACATGGTAACATATTTTCATTTCAGGTGCATCTCATTAAACACAGGTCTCTGAAATTACAACTTAGGCAGGGATTAGGTGTTAATATCAGGTATAAGGTGAAAATCAAGCAAATAAAAGTCATCCTTGAGAATGTCTCAAGAAGGTACCCCATTGGAAGCACTATTTCTCAAGTCTAGCTTAATCAATTTTGCTTCTAAACTCGAAAGGGTAATTTTCTTTAATGGAACCCTAGAAATAAGTAATTAGCTTGTGTTTAGGGGTCATGTTGAATCAAAAATAGGTATCATTATGCTCAACATGCACCAGAGAAATGCAAATCAAAACTACAATGAGGTATCCTCACGCTGGTCAGAATGGCCGTCATCAGGAAGTCTACAAATAATAAACGCTAGAGAGGGTGGGGAGAAAAGAGAACCCTCCTACACTGTTGGTTGGAATGTAAATCAGTACAACCGCCATGGAAAACAGTACAGAGATTCCTTAAAAAACTAAAAATAGAGTTCCCATATGTTCCAGCAATCCTACTCCTGGGCATATATCCAGAGAAAACTATAATTTGAAATGACACATGCACCCCAATGTTCATAGCAGCACTATTTACAATAGCCAAGACATGGAAACAACCTCAATGTCCATTGACAGATGACTGGATGAAGAAGATGTGGTATATTTATACAATGGAATACTCCTCAGCCATAAAAAAGAAGAACATAATGCCATTTGCAGTAACCTGGATGGACCTGGAGATTATCATATTAAGTGAAGTAAGTCAGACAAAGGAAGACAGATATCATACGATATCACTTACATGTGGCATCTTAAAAAAATGATACAAATTAACTTATTTACAAAACAGAAACAGACTCACAGACATAGAAAACAAACTTACGGTTACCAAAGGGAAAAAGAGGGGTGTAGGGATAAAATAGGAGTTTGGGATTACCAGATACAAGCTACTATACATATAAAATAGATAAACAACAAGGTCCTACTATATATAGCACAGGGAACTATATTCAGTATCTTGTAATAAACTATAATGGAAAAGAATCTGAAGAAGAATATACATAATATGAATCAGTTGCTATACACCAGAAACTAAAAGCCAATATAAAAAGAAAAATATATGTCATTAGACAATAGACTAGATGGATTGGGAGCCCAGAGGGAGGGCTCCTGAGAGGACAGGTGGTGAGGGCACGGCCCGGTGGACAATGAATGGATGGAGGTGGGGTCTTTGGGGCCCAGGTGGCCAGAAAAGCCTCACACTGCAAGAGTCAAGGTATAGACGCCATGGTGGAGTCTGAGGATGAAGACAGAAATGGGTTGGGGATCTGGGAGCCAATGCAGGGAGACGGCCTGGGTCCAAAGAAAAAGAATGGAGGCCCTTAGAAGGGATGACTAGATGTCAGAACAGATTCCAAAGGCAGAAGGCAGGGAGGCAGGAAGAGGGGACTGGGCTCCACAAGGTGCCGTGTGACAACCAAAGAGGATGCTCTGAGAGGGAGGGCTGGTGTGGCTGCAGCCACCTTGCGTTCGTGGGCTCCCCACGGTGGGGGTGGGGTGCAGGGGTAGGGGGGCTCTTGGTGCTGCCATGCTCTTGATTTTCAGATTTTCATCAAGAATGAACACTTCCGTTATAAAATTCAAATTTCAACGTCGAAGTATGTAAAATAAAAATGAAGTATAGACAATAAAAATAAAATAACAAACTAGCATTCATTGACAGTTTTATATCCTCCTACAAACATTTTAAACACACGGACTCAAACACACACAAACATTCACACAGTGTGGTTTCCTATGATTAAAAACGTTACTGTTACCCACAGCCTGTAATGGGTTACTTTTTTTCTCACTTAGTAATAGATCATGGCAACTTTTTGCATCCCTAGCTTTTGCATCTGCTATTTCTCCAAGTGAAGAAGGCTCATAAAATACCAGACAACGGGAGACTCTAAAGACCAAATCTTGATATTCTAAGAAAGCTTTTCTTCCATCCTACTCAGTCTGTTAGCCCCAGTGAACTTGAAATTAAAGATTTATGTTACTAATTATTAGTTTTTAAATAAAATCTTAAGGGCAAAGCTTTGCTGGAAATAGACATGGTAATTGTGTTTACTGATCGTCGCTCCTCTGGAACAGCGACTCAACGGTATAAAACGTCAGTAATTAGAACAATAAGCCCAGGTTAATTAAAACACTGGGTAACATTTGGGCAGGAATAAAATCCACGTTGGAGATTTTCCAGGCGCACACTCACTTTGTAGGCACTTAATTCACCCCGGGAGCTGGTGCTGACAAGGTAAGACGCTCGGTGCTAATCAGTGCTGGCCCGCCTTTGATCATGCCCCGCACATTTCTCTTCTCAGGCTCCAGGACCAGCTTCAGAGAGCTGAGTCCAGCCGCTGGGAGAACAGCGCTGTGGTTGCTCGGGCCTAATCTTACCCATTCTTGTGTTATTACCGTCCATGCCACTTGCCTTAATGGTTACAGGCTGGCTAATTAAAGCCATTAATCAAGTCCCCAAGAAGTCTGGATGCTGTCTGGAGCTTCTTCTGCCTCGGTCCTCTATCTAGTGATGGAGGCCTGCTTCCTTTGGGATGCTGTGGTCCCCACGCCTGATCAGAGGATTGGCTGTGCTGCGAATCGTTCCTCCTGGCTGCAACCAGGGAGCCACGCGAGCTCTGATGGAGGGACTTAAAGGTCAACCCTCTAACGTGCTCTCCGGGGCAACCTCTGCCCCAGGCTGGGTGAGTGGGAGGTCCTCTGTCACCTTTCACTGACCACAGGGCATTGCCAATATCCCCGTATCTGCCTTTGAGCTCCATGAGCCCAGACGTGTTTTTTTCTGTTTTGTACTTTCAGAGCTTTGTCCAAGGCCTGCAGATAGGGGGCACCCAATAAAAGTACCCCTCACCCCCTCTGCCCCGTGACTTTGGCTTAGAAGAAGAGGTAATTCAACAGTTATTTCTGGAGGGCTTCCTTTGGGCCAGGGACGGCTCTGGGTGCTTTGAGGAATCAGAGATGAATAAGACACGGCTCTCGGATGTAAGGAGTTTAGAAGTTAGTGGGGCGATAAAACACATTTGCAAGTGGCTGCAAGAAATGAATACTGTAAGAGAAGGTCAAAGAAGGTGCCACGGGCTGTCAGAGCCAGAGAAGAACACTGCCAGCTAGGGAGATCTGAAAGGGCTTCATGGAGGAGGTGGCATTTTGGCTAGGCTTTTGATAAAACAGATTTGGATGTGCAGAGTTGTGCGTGCGCTCTGTGTGTATCTATATACGAGCTGGTGGGTGGGGCTACGAGAAGATACTGAGATGCTTCCAGGGAATGAAATCTCCAGCATAAACAAAGGCACAGGTCGCTTTCATGCAGCCACACATTCATCACAGAGATAATGCACTTGGGGCCGCAGCTGGCAGCCCCTGGGCGTGCCCTGAGTTAGGACAGACTTTTGCAACGTTGTGGGTTGGGTGAATTGGGAATTTAGCATTCCCTTGCTGCCCTCCTCCTTCCCTTCCAGGGCACGCTCCCTCCTTCCCTTCCCATTTCCAGACATGCTTTCTGGGTACCTGGCCCTTCCTGCCTTCCCATGTCCTTTCTTCACAACACCCATTCTCAGGAAAAGATCCAACACCCTCTGCTCATATGTAAGTTCGGGTTCCAGGCTGTCCGTTATCACTTAGTCTGCCTTAGCTGGAGACTGACTTCACCTACTGCAGCGCTGTGAGGATTTGGTACCCAAATAAGGTCCTGATGTGCACTCAGCTTTCTTCCGCTCCGGGAGCTGAACTGCTGCCCTACCTCATTCGGCCGACACATCACAATTGCAAAGCCAAACAGTTTTCTAGAGGAGAAGCTCCCTCAGCTTCTGCCCATTGGGCAAATGGGTTTTATTTCTCATTCCTTTAATTAGTGGAGTAAATAAACAGAGTGGGATGCCTTGCTAAGATCAAACTTGTTTTATTTTCCTTCGCTGCTGTGGTGAGCGTCCCTTTGGTCATCATCCGCAAGGCAAGTCACCACGGAGGCCCTGGAGGGGCTCCTCGGGGGGCCGCCGTGTGTAAGGCACCCTGGTGAGCAATAAGGTGGCCTCCCACCCCTCAGGAGGATGGAAGGACAGCTGCAGGGGGCTGGACAGGGGACTGAGTCAGCCCACTCCCTGCCTTTTGAAGTTGGAAAGGGAAAGAGCTATTTACTTTCCGGGGCAGAGGAGCTGATTCTCAGGGAAGGAAAGTGATACCAGGTCTGCAAAGAACAGTCTCTAAGAAACAAATCTGGGGAAACCAGAATTTTGGAGAAAGTCAGTGCGAAGGACTGAACCAGCTGACTATGAAGACCCATAATTCTGTGCATCCCTTGGGGGTGGTTTTGGACACACTCAGCACTGATGGATGGGCTTTTCCCTTTCTCAAGGGCCCATGTGTCCAACATTAGGGTGGGGACAAGCAGCCACCCAGAATTATCTTTTGGGCTGCAAAAGACCAGCTGATCACAACCACAGAACAGGGCATCCAGAAGCGGCCGGGGGAGAGCCTAGGATTTCCTTCTGTTCATGTGGGAGTCAGACCATCCCCTTTCTTGGTCTACATAAACGCTAGACTTTGGAAAACTTCTATGAGGGAAGAATCGAAAACAAACCCCCCTCAAAAAAAAAAAAAAAAAAAACCCATAAAACAAGCAAACAAAAAACTCAGCTTAGGATCCCTGAGCAGAGTAACTCCTTTGCAGCCTGGGATGTGGCCCCAGAACTTTCATCAGCATGTCATGCACAGCAAACAGCAGGAGTTAACAGGCACGGAGGTGGCCTCCGCAGTGTCACAACACCCACCCCAGCCCTGCGTCTCTGAAAGCACTGTGATAAGATCAGAAGTTGAACCTCTTCCAAGCAGACACTCCCTTCGAGGACAGGCTCTCTGTAAAATTCTCTCATAAATTTTGTCTATTTTTTTTTTTTAAAGGAGGAGCTCTGTGGCTGTATTCTTTTTTTGGAAATGTGATTTTGGGGCGGATTCATTATTTCTGTTGGTAGGTTTGACGCAGCCTGAGTCTTCAAGCTTTAAAAGGTCTCATTTTTTGTTGGGACAGCTCTTAGCACATAATCATCGCAGTCTAGAAACGATGCAGGGGAGGAAGGGGCTTCGCGGACCGTCTTGGCCCCTCTCTCAGACTCCAAATGAGAAGCTGAAATCTAGGGAGCAAATGCAATTGCCCCAAGTCAGAGAGCACACTGGAGACGGAGCTGGAGCCAGCATATATGGACCTGAGATGGACATTTTTGAGAATTTTGTTGTTGCAGACACATTCCCTTGTTGACTCAGTCTGAGTTTAGAATTGGCTGAATTCCATAAGTCCTTTGCTTTTGCAGGTAGAACCCTTAAGTCATGACGTATCTGTTCTCTGACCTACAAACCCCCATCTTCTTTCTCTTTTTCTTTCCTGGCAACGCGTCCTTTATGACCACTCCAGGTTCCCTCCTTTGAAAATCCTTTCCTGTCGTCCCAGGGGCATTCAAGTCTCGCTCTCGGTGCCCACTGCACTCTTGTACCTGTTTTGTTCACAGATGTCACAAAGTATCTTGTCATTCTTACTCTGCCTTGAACCCCTTGTTGGCAGGGTCATGCTTGTATTTTTATGCCCCAGCATCTAGCAGGTACGAGGCGTCAAGTTGACTGAATGAATACACATGCTGTTTTTCCTTTGTGCCCGAATGTAGTACCTTACATTTAATAGATGCATGATTCATTTCCATTACAGAGCCAAACAAACTTAGCCTTGCACGTTCTCAGCATATCAGAGATGGAGGGGGCCAATTTATAAGTGTGGAATCTGAGGCCCAGAAAGGGAATTGGCTTACCCAAGGATGCACAGCATTTCCGTGTCACAATTAAACTGGAAACCAGGCCTCTGTGAAAATGCAAAGCCCTGCTTGATGATCTCACGTCACCGTTTAAAATATTTATCGCTTAGTTTCATTAAAGTACATCTTCCTATAGAAATCTTTTGGGTATCAAGAAAGATTCAGAATTACGTTTCAGCATTTCTTCTTCTTACTTTGTTTCTTCCTAACAGGAACCATTTTGCTTTTTCTTAGAGGTGAGGGTCAGAAATGGCCATGTCTTAGTCTTTGGGAAAGAAAGTCACAATTACTCTCAATCAGAGTTTTGATAGAAGTGATTCCTTCTTACACAGGGAAGAGAGATCGACTGAACTTGCATTACACATTCCCTTTTCACTGAGTTTACAGCCCCCTGATGAGAAGCGTGATGCCCGCTTAACCAAAGCATTGAAAATGTTCTGTTCTCCTCCAAGCCAGCGGCAGATCATGGACGCCATGGTGTGAGCCAGACATCCTACAGCGCTGGAAGGTCAAGCACTAGTAAGAGTAGCAGTGACAACATCGGGTCTCAGTGTGCCCAAGACGCCAAGGCTTCCGGGTCAGCTGTCTGGAGCCCAAGAGGGACCACCATGCACACCCTAGAGAGTGGCAGGCAACCGATGAGGAACAGACCCAGAAGCAGCCAATGGCAAGAGCCCTGTCTTGTGACTCTGCCCCCAAGGGCTTGGCGGTAGAGGAGGTGGGTTGGTCTTTATTTCCATCACTGCAGTCTGGGCTCCTGAACCTCAGATCTTGGGAGATGAGAGCCCGAGCCAGGCTGAAAGCAGGGCAAAGCCAGCTCTGCGCAGGGGTGGGACTTGGGTCTGAATCACCCCACTCTGCCTCCTGAGTGACAGGAGAAAAGCTAGCAGGAAGTAAGAGCCAAATGTTGCCAAAATCCAGCCTGGGTGAATCCTGTCTGCCCAGCCCAGCTCTTGTTTGTGGTTTCCAAGAAGAGTCTTCCCTTCCTTTAGTAACTGGAGGTGTTGGGTTGCAATTCACTGCCAACTTGTTGCAACAAGTCTCCGTCAAGTGTCTGCTGTGCGCCCCGTTCACCCAGTGGGGGGATATAAGAGAAGTAGAAGTCTTGACTTCTTGACTTAACAAACAGTAGGAAGATACATTCATTCGTTCGTTCACTACTTTCTGAAAGCGTACCCTGTGCTCTATACAGTATGAGGTCCTGATGGCAGAGACAGCTAAGACACAGTACCTCCCTTCAGGAAGGCTACTGTCTGATGGGCTGACGGAGGAGGTAGGTGCCTACAAAATGAGTAAGGGACAGGGAGCGCAGGGAGGACAGAGCATCGTGGAAGCAAAAAGGAAGGCTAGTTCACGCAGCCCAGGTGCACATTAGAGGAGGTGATGCTTGAAGAGCAGCATCATCACAAAGGATGAACAAGAGTTAGTGGAGAAATAAAAATATGTGTGTACAGTGCACCTGTAGGAGTCAGAACCATCCCACCAGAATTTAGAATTTTAGAATTAGGAAGCGGGAATAAAGGACTAGAAACTGAAACTATCTCCTTCTGGATATACCTACACATAACCAGAGGGTAATTAAAAAAACAAACAAGAAATAACTGAACTCTCACATGCTGCTGATAGGAGTCTAAACTGGCATCACTCTTTCTGAAAAACTGGCAGTATTTGCTAAAGGTAAACATATGAATAGCCTGTGACACAGCCATTCTGCTTCCAGGTATATACCCCACAGAAATGCATGCCTGTGTTCACCAAAAGTCACGTGCAAGAACATTTACAGCAGTGACGTTCCTCATGGCTGCAGACGGGAATCTGCTGTGACCATCATCAGTGCAGAATGGACGGATGCGCTGTGGGGTGTTCATACAGCCGCCCTCTGTGCCGCAGTGAGAACCAGTGTTCCCCCACCATTCACAGCTGCACGGATGAGTCTCAAAAGTCTAATGTTATAAATGACCGAACTAATGAATAGAACAAAAAAGAAACAAGGGGGGAGGGTATAGCTCAAGTGGTAGATCTCATGCTTAGCATGCACGAAGTCCTGGGTTCAAGCCGCAGTACCTCCTCTAAAAATAAATAAACCTGATTACCTTCCCCCTAAAAACAAAACAAAACAAACAAAACAAACAAACAAACAAACAAAAAAAACAGGAAAGAAAGAAACAGACTCACAGATACAGAGAACAAACTAGTGGTTACCAGTGGGGAGAGGGAAGTGGGGAGGGGCAATAGCTGGGTAGGGGGTTAAGAGGTACCAACTGTTACGTATAAAATAAGCTACAAATATACATTGTATGACACAGAGAATATAGCCAACATTTTATAAAAACTATACAATGGAGTAACCTTTAAAAATCGTGAATCTCTATTTTGTAAACTGTCACATATAATATTGTACGTCAAGTATAACTCAGAAAAAAGTCCAATGTTTGAAAGTACAGAAACAGGCAGACTGATCTATGCGGTTAGAAGTCAGGATGGCGGTTATGCTTGGTGGGGGTAGCAATGGACCCGGGGGTGGGGGGCGCTTCGCCGGTGCCGCTGATGCCCTACCTAACTCTTGATTTGGGCATTGGAAGCACGTTCACTTTGTGAGGATTCAGTGAGCTGCACACTTACGGTAGTGGGCTGCCTTGTACGTATATAATCCGTCCGTGAAAAGTTCAGAGCCACCTGTGACCCAGGGAGAGAGTGAAGCTGGGAGGTAGGGTGTAAGGGATGTAGGAATTTGGAACACAGAAACGGTCCCTGGTGAATCGGCTCCTCCTGGGGCACTCTTCTAAGAGTGGGTGCTCGTGGGAGGCTTGGCGTCCTTGGGGCATTAAATGAAGCACTTCATTTTCCCCTCAAAGAACATCTCATTCCACCCATTTAGCTTTTGCAGCAGATGCTACTATGACCAGTGGGCAGCCTGACTCTCTGCCCCTCAGTTTCCACATCAGGTGAATGGGGGCACAGTCAGGGCTGCTGTTCTGGCAGAGCTGTTGCTATGATTCACTGTTGACCCCATTAATTGCCTGCCTGATTGGCTCTAGCAGGATAAAGAATGGGACAGGACCATGCAAATTCGAGGGGTTATTGCGTTGTGAGCCAGAGGTCTGGGAGGAGAGGTGTTGCTGATCCACCTGGAGATGGGTGCACAGAACCAGGATGCTAAGCCTGTGTGTCTGGCGCAGCTTTAGGAAGCCTCCCATGGAGGTTGTTACTGCTCTAATGCCATGCATGTCTCCCTGATATTTGGCCAAGACAGTGAACCCATCTTTGCGTTCTCTTCCTCTCATTAAGACAGGAGCCACAGGAGCCCCAGGAGCCGTGGTTCTAGCAGCATTCTCAACAGCACAAAGGCTGCCTCTCTCTATCCTAGAGAAGAAAGCCAGAGGGGAGAGGCGATGTGAAGCTGACCCTAGACTCTCCATCTGCCCACTGCCCACTGTCACTGCAGTCACCAGGAATGTCACAAGAAAACCACCCTGGAAAGAGATGTGACACAACCTACGATTGTCCCTGACATCCCGGGATCCCAGCTTGGCCCAGAGCCACAGGTGGAGAGAGAGGAGGAGAGAGGACTTAGGGCTGAGTGCAGACCTCATTTCAGGCTCTGTGCTTGACTGCCTTTCTCCATCATTTGGTAACTGTCTACTGAGTACTGACGAGTGCCTGGGCACTCAGAGATGTCACACAAACACACACACAAACAAAACTAGACCCTGACTCCACGGATTTCACAGTCCAGTGGAGAAAACAGACGTCAAATAGATGTTCACATGAATGATTACATAAGTGAGTCTGTGATAAATGCAGGGAGGAACAGAATAAGGATATCTGAGAGTGCATCTCAAGGGGACTTAGGCTGGTTCGGAATAGTGAAGAAAGCTTTGCCGAGCAGGTGACTTTGAAGTTGGAATGTGAAGGCTGAACAAGGGTTACTGGGTAAGGAACATGGGGATAACATTCTAGGCAAAGAGAATAGCTGTACAGGTATTAAGGCAAGAAGGAGCGTGGGGTTTGGAGGAATTAAGGAAAGGCCAAGGTGGCTGGAGAATGGTGAATGGCCCGAGAGGCAGCTGGGGAGGCAGCCAGCATCCAGCTCACAGAGGGCCTTGCGGAAAGAATTTAGAAATTGATTTTAGAGTAATGGGTGGCTATTGAAGTGTTTTAAGTAGAATAATGACATGCTTATATTTGGTTTTTTTTTTTTTTTCAGCGTTACTCTGGCTTCTGGATGGAGGGTGGGCGGGCAGAGGGTTATAGGGTATGACAAAGACCAGGAAGCTCCCAGTGGGCGGTCATAGCCATAATCCAGCAAAGAATATGGTGGGGTGGACTGGAGGGGTGGTAGTCCCGGTGGCAAAGAGTGGAGAGATTTGAGCCATGTTTTGGTGATGGAATGGCTAAGATCTGATGATGGAAGGGATGGGTGAGGGAAAGGGAGGCGACAGTTATGACTGCTAGGTTTTTAGCCTCTGCAGCTGGGGGGATGGTAATACTATTGCTGAGATGGGGGAAATGAGCAACAGCAGATATGCAGAGAAAATTACAATCTGGTTTTTATCTTCATCCTCAGAAGGGCCTTCCCTCAGTGGATGTGGTCAAAGTCACAGAGCAAGATCTCTAAATCAAGGTACTTTGTGGCCAACCTCAGAGATTTGTGTCTGGGACACATCTACATTCCTGTAGCAGGTCACTACTTACAAAGCAACGTCAAATACGTCAGCCCATTCTTTAAATTTTTATCACGACAACCCTACGTGGTAGACAGAGAAAGTATCGTTATAGCCATTCCATGGGAAAGAGAATTGTGGTCATTAACTTGCCCAATACATCACAGAGCTCTAACTAGTGTGGCTAGGGTGGATCTCTGGTCATTATGCCTCCCAGTTCTTGTTTTTCCTACTATTCCTCACTGCTAAGCTCACCAGCACTGGAGTGAGAAAAATTGCTCAGCTGGACGAATATTGGTTAAGTTATTCATCCTCTCTGCACCTCAACTTCTTCACCTGTAAACAGGAGGAAGTATTGTCTGGCTCAAAGGCTTGTCATGAGCGTTCCATGAGCTGATGCAGGGAGAGCAGTTAGCATAGCACCTAAAACAAAGCAAGTGCTCAGTTCTCCTGGGGATAAGAAGCTGCCGTTAAGAATGCATTTTGCAACCCAAACACCCCTTTTCCCTTGAGAAGAAGCAGCAGCTCCCAAAGCTGGGAAGGGTCTGAGAATTGCTGACCAACTTTTCCCCAAGGGCGTCTGATGATCTCTGTCAGTGTCCCACAAGGACTTTGAGCACAGTTTCCTCTTTCTCACTACCCTGTTCCCGCCACCACACTCAGACACTGAGTCTGGACAGTTCTTCTTCCACCACCTCCTTCACTTGCCCCTCTCTCCCCCATCCCCAACCCTGGTCCAGTTCAGATCCCATTTCTTCTTGCCTGACCTATCACAATAAGCTTTCAACTGATTGCCCAAGTGCTCGCTCAATCTAGTGTATACTTCCCCGTGTTTTCTCATTGTCTACACAGTAAAACCTAGACCTCTTCATCAATAAGTCAAGCATCTTTACAGTTTCCTGTCAGTCTCTTTTAAAGTCACCTCCCAGTGCTATTCAATGGAGACCCTTCTTTCCAACCAAAAAAGCCAACCCATTATCTCCCAATGTGTCATCATTACCAATCCCCCCATCACACTTCTGACCATACTGTTCCTCACCCCCAGAGCATCCTTCTCTCTCCTTTCCATCTGTCTTCCTATTTCTTTAAGGTGCCACTCGAGTCTCACCTCCTTTGTGATGCCTCCTCTGATTCTCTAGGCTAGAAATCTCTTCCAATAACTCTCAAAATAGTTACTACATTTTCCAAGACTTGAGGGCTGGAATGGCTTCTTATTCACTGTTGCAGCCATAATGCCCAGCTCAATGTCCTTCACACAGCATGGTTTGGACCTGTGAGTAGTCATACACATACGGCAGTTATTTGCTATATGCTTTAAGTCAATGAAAACACAGGAAATGCATTCATTTATCACTCATTTGTTTAGTTAGCCACAACAAAGTGGGTCATCCACCTATTATGCACCCTTGCTATGCTGGGAATGCCAAAATGAATGAGACCAATTCTCTGCTCTTGAGGAGCTCAAGGCATGGAAAATATGGCAAGTAAATGAACACTTACATTCAGTGTAATACACAATGTCCTACAAATACAGGATGCTAAGGTAGTTCATTGGAACAGACCTACTCCAAACTGAGGCATGACGGGAGTACAGTGGATCGAACTGCATCCCCTGGAAAGATATGTTGAATTATTCCCCCTTAGTGTTTGTGAATGTGAGCTATTTGGAAATAGTCTTTTCAGATGCAATCAAGTTAAGATGAAATCATATCCTATTAGGGTGGACCCTAAATCCAATGACTGCTGTCATGAGAAGAGAGATTTGGAGACACACAGACTCTGCAGGGAAGAAGGCCTGCATGTGACAATGGAGGCAGAGGTTGGAGTTTGCACATACAGCTGCAAGAGGAGGAGCACTAAGGATGGCCAGCAACCACAGGAGCAAGGAAAGAGGCAATTCTTTCTTTCCCAGGACCTTCAGAGGAAGTGTGGCTCCAAGGATGCCTTAACTTTAGATTTCTAGCCTCCAGAACTGTGAGCCACCCAATTTATGATACTTTATTATGGCAGCCCGAGAACACTAACATAAAGGTAGCTGGAGGAGTTGAGGCTTGAGTTGAGGAAAAAGCCCTTGAAATGACATTTGTCATTTTACAGAAAAGTACCTGGGTGTTCTGGGTTTGGAAAGTGGGAGGTCCGCTGAGAAATGGACGGGCCCTGGCCGAGGTGCTGATGGGGATGCTGGGCTGGTGAAGTAGGTAGGTTGAGTTCAGGACCCGGAACTGGAGTGAAGCCATCCCAGATTCTGAGGGATCTGGGTGGCCTTCATGCTTCCTCTTCCTCTCTCTACTTCCTCTTCCCTCTCCCCTTTCTTCTCCTTTTCCTTCTCCTAAGGTAACTAGGATGTGGTAGGTCTTGGTACCCATCTACCACCATCTGTAAGAGCTCTGCTTCTGGGGACCAATTTTTATGATTGAGACACAACGTCTTCAGGTGGCACGTATGACGCTCATTTTCACTCTCTCCCACCCTTTAAAGAACTCTTAAATTTCTCTCCTTCAGGATTTCCTCTCATCCATTCTCTTTTGCTCCCTACTACGCCCTCTCTCGTGTAACAGAAAGAATCAGGCCAAAGAGCTTAAAAAAAAAAAAAAAGAAAGAAAGAAAGAAAAACCCTTGCTTCCATTTTAGCCTATCTTCAGCACAGCTGTTGTTTCTGGGTTTTTTAAAATAGAGACTCAGCAACCCCTGTGATACTTACTGACTGCAATATATACATAGATTTATACATTAAATTAGTCTCCAGGGGATACCCTGCTAAATATAGTAATTATGTGAATGTTTTCAAACACCTATCTCTTCTTGCTATTTTTCTCCCATTCCTGGAGCTGGGTTGATGCTGCTGGGAAAACTGGGTGGAACCTTGGCTGACTGGCCAAGTACTTTTCTCATTTAAGAATAAACTTCCTTAAGAAGCAGGAAAAAAAAAAAGCTCAGAATCCAGGGGAAAATAATGGTGGGAAAGTTGTGGTGATGAGGTTGGAGGGTGTATGGAGAAGTTGATAGAGTAGCTGCAGGTTTGAACCAGAGCACCATCCATTACAAAAGGTGTAACTGTGGAAAAGCCCCTTACCCCCTTCAGGCTCTGTCTTCGTCACCTATGAAATGCAGGTCTGAGGGCTCACTTTGCAGGATATTTTAGGGTCTGGGATAGTTATATGCATAATAGATAGCAGGTGCTTATAAAGTGGGGGCCAGTTAGTGTGATGACACTGTTAGTTCCTCCTTGGCTGAGAAGTTCATTAGCTGTAAGGGTATTGGGTTAATAGGATTATCAATCTTTTAGGGAGTGAGGAGACCCAAGCCAATGGGAGTAGGACCCAGACTCAGAGTCACAACTGGTCCGACCTGGAAGGGATTTTAGGGGTCATCTGGAAAAACCTTCCCATTTTACAAATTAGAAAATTAAGGCCCAAGTTTTTGGCCAAAGTTAAGAAGCTTATCCCACAGCCTGATATCCTGACTGCCAGTATAAGCCCCCAAACATGGTAGCCAATTATATCTTAGTTGCCAGGGAGTGTTTTATTTTTATATACAAACTTGGAACAAGAGGACTTGCGTTCAGACCTTGGCTCTGTCCTTATAGTTGCCCTTTGACCTTGGAAAAGCCACTTAGCCTCATTCAGTCCAAGTTTTTTCACCTACCCAGTGGGACTCCCCTTCCTGGCCTTGGAGGTTTGTGAGGATCAGAGGAGGTAAGCCTGTGGGACTATCCAGAGCCACGTATGCAGGTGATTGTACCTGTCTTCTCATCTTCTCATCCCAGAAAGGAGTTGTCTCCAGCAGGGAAGAGAAGGAGGAATGTATCTGGGGCCTATCCTCGCATCCTCTAAAATTTAGGTGGGTGGATGTGTTCTTAGAGATCCTACCTGTCCCAGTGAGAAAGGCGCTGGATTCTCATCATGGCTCTGCACCTGGGTTGCTTTGTGACCTAAGGTCAGTTTCTTTCCCTCTCTTGTTGTTGCTATTGTTTGCTTTTTAATCTGTAAAAAGGGTGGTGGATCAGAGGACCTCTAAGTCTCCTCTTGCTATGAGCCATGCTCCCCTGCTACTGACATCATCACTGCCCATTCTGGGGGAAGAGGCTTCATTTTCTGGGCTGAGGCACCTAGGTTTACCCCAGGGTCCTTGCCCCCATCCCTCAGGGCATCTTCTGGAAGGGGTGTCTCAAACCGGATGCTACTCCCCGCTAATGTTCCCAACTCACTCTGCACTCCTCAAGTGACTGGGCATCCAGCCTTTGGCAGGGCTGAGGAAAGGGCCTTGGGGACTTGCATCCCCAAGTGATGAGCCAGGATGAGCCAGGATCATAAAGACAAAGGCTGCATTTATTGAGTTAGGCCCTCGACATGGACACCACCACGGTGAGTCTTCATGACATCCGAGGGGCTCAGCCATACCGGATCTATTTTACAGATGAGAAACTGTGCCCATTCAATCACATTATCTGACCAAACCCCAGGGCTCCCACAAAGGGCTAAGCTGGCACGCAAGCCTGCCTCCCTGACTCTTAGGTCACGTTCTTTCTATGCCCCTGATGCCCATTTTTACTGCTATCTTTTCTTGCACCATATGCTCTTTTTGTTTCCAAATGTGTTTCTCTCCGCATTACCATTTCTCTCAGGTTGGGTGCTTATATTCTGTTTTATAAAGATTGACACTAAGGACAGACCTGAAAGGGATCTGGGGGGGTCAACATCTTCATTTTTTTTTTCAACTAAGATCTTGCAGTCAAGAGGCTGTCTATGAATGTTCACAGTCAGTTTAGGACAGAAACCAGGGAGAAACAAACATTAACTGAGCCCCTGTTAAGTTCCAGGCGTTGTTCTGGGTGTATCTGGTGGATTATTTCATTTAAGCCTCTTGACAATGCTATTAAAGTAGATGCAAGTATTGCCTTCATTGTCTGGATAAGGAAACTAAGGCTCAGAGAGGTTAAGATGCTCATTCAAGGCTGCCTGGCAGGTAAGTGGTGGAGTCACAATGTTTAGTCTGTTTGCTTTGAAAACCTCAGAGATCCCATGTTTACTCTATAGGGTACTGCCTCAGTTTCTTTTGAATAATTAATTTCTGAGACACCAAAGGCACTGAACCGAAATACACAGATGAAAGCAGGCACACACTTTATTTTGCCATCTTTTTGATCTGCGCTCCTGCAAAGGTCTGTACTGACTCATAGTCAAAGACAGCTCTTTGTTATGCTAAGTAGCCTTAATTCATAACCTGTATGTTTAAAAGAGCAGCTAATATTTATCATGCATTTTCTGCATACCAGAGTGTGTGTTATATTATCTATGTGGACAATGTTGTCATTCTGACCCCCATCTTACTGTTACCCTTATTCTACAGATGAGCACATGCAGGTTTAGGAAGGGTAGGTAACTGCCCAACGTCATTTGCTGGCAGGTGACAGAGCCAGGATCCAGACCAGGCAATTGCTACGAGGTCAGTGGTTCTTAACTTTGGCCCCACGTGGAGATCAGCTGCTGTAAGGGTGTGGAGAAAAGGGAACCCTCCTACATTGTTGGTGGGAATGTAGTTTGGTGCTGCCATTATAGAAAACAATTTGGAGAATCCTCAAAAAACTAAAAATAGACTTACCAGAAGATCCAGCAATCCCACTCCTGGGCATATATCCGGAGGAAACTCTAATTCGAAAAGATACATGCACCCCAATGCTCATAGCAGCACTATTTACAATAGCCAAGACATGCAAGCAATCTAAATGTCCGTCGACAGGTGACTGGATAAAGAAGCTGTGGTATATTTATACAATGGAATTCTACTAAGTTATAAAAAGTAGTGAAATAATGCCATTTGCAGCAACATGGATGGACATGGAGGTCGTCCTTCTAAGTGAAGTAAGCCAGAAAAAGAAAGAAAAATATCATATAATATCACTCATATGTGGAATCTAAAAAATGAAAAAAAAGAAGACACTAATGAACTTATCTACAAAACAGAAACAGACTCACAGACATAGTAAACAATCTTATGGTTTACCAGGGGAAAGGGGGTGGGAAGGGATAAGTTGGGAGTTGGAGATTTGCAAATACGAACTAGTATATACAAAATAGCTAAAAACCAAGCTGCTTCTGTATAGCACAGAGAACTATATTCAATATCTTGTAGTAGCCTATAATGAAAAAGAATATGAAAATGAAAATACACAGGTATGTATATGGATGAGTGAAATACGCTGCACACCAGAAATTGACACACTGTAACTGAGTATACTTCAATTAAAAAAACATCAGATGCTAGAAAAATGGGATCTTGTGCCCTTCCCCAGACCAACCGAGTCAGGGTCTCTGGTACCTAAAGCAGAGAGTGTCTGTATTCCTTAAAGTTCATCAGATGATTCTGATGCTCAGTGAGGGTTAAAAATGACTGCTTCACCCGCAGAAGATTCTTTACCACTGAACGATGGTGCCTAGGTGATTAAGGGGTGTCCACCTTCCTTAGGTGATTAAGGGGTGTCCACCTTCCTTAACCCCCTTGATGTTACGAGGGTTGCAGGGAGGCTAAACCAGGGCTACTTGCTACTATGCTTGGTCGATAGAAATATATGTGAGACACACATAACTTTACTTTTTCCAATAAGTCTGTTTTTTTTTTAAAGTAGAAAGAAGTGAAATTAACTTTCAAAATATTTTTTCTCTAAATCAGTTAGATAAAATGTTATGATTTCAACATATAATTGATATAGAAATAGTGAGATACTTTACATTCTTTTTTTTTTTTTTGTCTCAAGTGTTTGAAATCTGCTATGTATTTTGTCCTTACAGCATATCTCAAATTGGGACTAGCCACTTTTCAAATGCTTGATAACTACATGTGGCAATAATGGTTAGTGCCTTGGTAGGTACCACTTTTGACAATTTCCTCTGGCCCTTATTTCCTCCCCCCAGGTCTCAGATTCATTCAGGAATTAGAGCTGTGTGCCCAGGAGAGACCTTTCCTCTTTCAATTTTTGTGGTTTTCTAAGTACCAATCTATTCCGTTACCTATCTATAGTCTGTTCAATCTATAAAAATCAGTCTCTGATTTCCCAGATGCCCAGTGATGACCATCATAGCATTAGCTAACGCTTCCACCCTGTCACATAATTACCTGTTTCTTTTTTGTAGTAGTGGGAACATTTAAGATCCACTCTTTCAGCAACTTTCCCTTACTTGGCTCTTTAAGAAGGGTCTAGCCTTGGGGACGGTTCCAGGAACTTCACTTTGGCAGGATGCCAGAAGGTCAGGCATCCTTTCCTCACACTTCTTCCTTTGTTTATTTTTAAAAGGCGAAACGTCTTGAGAGGTAATTTGATGATACGGATCAGGAGACATGAAAAATATCCATTCTCTTTGACCAAGTAATTTCCTAGGAAACAATCTGAAAAGGTGGAGGAAGTTTCAGGCGTAGAGATGCTTATCAGGGCCTTGTTTATATTGTGGAATAACTGAACACAGCCCAAACCTTCGGTGCTAAGAGAGTGATGACAAGAGCTGAGTTAAGTCTAAAGAATGGGAAATCACGCAGCCATTTAAAGGAATATCACACCGTTATCAGAGAGGGAAACTTTTTTGTTTTTACACGGGACTTCTTATAGTAAAATACGGAGAGAAAGAGCAAGAATCAAAATTGTTCGTGCTGAATTATAAGTATGTAAAAATATCTCAACACAACAATATGACAGAAAGAGAATACACCAAGGAGTTGAAGGTAGTTATCTTCTGGTGGTGTGATCGTGGGCAATTTTTTCTCCCTCCTTTTTTCCACTTATATGTATTTTCTGAAATATAGTGAGTACCTATTCCTTTGGTAATAACATAGGCTTTATTATAATAAGTAAACAATGTTAAGGGGGAAAAAAAAACTTTAAAAAGCAATTGAAAAGTTTCTGCTGTCACATTTAGAAAATTGTTTGCCTGTGCCCAAGGGGGTCCTGGGGGATGGGAAGGTGCAGAAAGAGGGGGATTGTGGGTGTGAGGGGCGCCTCTCCTCCCAGGCAGATTTGCATTTTGCACACTGATGCATCGTTTCTGACAATCTGCAAAGTCTTTTCCGAGAGCCTTGGACGGGGAGGGGGCTGCCCTTCTAACAAAAAGCCAGTTTGTGAGGAAGACCCCTCTTCAGCGGTGTTGACACAACAAACTCTTTCTTCAGCCTGGAGCCACAAAATGGACGTATTCAGAGCCCTCAGGAAGGGGCTGGACAAGGAAGAGGCTCAGTTGCTCCAAGGCTAAAATTAAGTGTCTGAGAAGCCCGGCTATTTTCGAATCCCCTGGGCAGCAGGCTCCTTGTTGCAGGGCGCTGAGCTTGAAACCCTGAGGCCCTCCAGAGTCTACGCCTTCCAAAGGAGAGCCGCGTGCCCCGGTTTTCTTTTCCTTGTTTTTAAATTGAAATATAGTCAGTTTACAATATGGTGTGAATTTCTGGTGCACAGCATAATGTTTCAGTCATGCAAGTACATACATATATTCCTTTTCATACTCCTTTCCCTTATAGGTTACTACAAGATGTTGAACTTAGTTCCCTGTGCTTGGACCTTGTTGTTTATTTTATATATAGCAGTCTGTAAATGCTAATCTCAAACTCCTGATTTATCCCTCTCCACCTCCTTTCCCCTTTGGTAACCGTAAGTTTGTCTTCTATGTCTGTGAGTCTGTTTCTGTTTTGAAAATAAGCTCATTTGTAATTTTTTTTTTCAAGATTCCACATATGAGTGATATCATATGATATTTT
Source organism: Camelus ferus (assembly GCF_009834535.1). Classification (NCBI taxonomy): domain Eukaryota; kingdom Metazoa; phylum Chordata; class Mammalia; order Artiodactyla; family Camelidae; genus Camelus; species Camelus ferus. The sequence continues at coordinate 43,704,260 of NC_045711.1, forward strand.
TCTTTCTCTTTGTGGCTGACTTCACTTAGGATTACGATCCCCAGGTCCATCCATGTTGCTGCAAATGCTCATGCCCTTTGTTTATTGCAAAATAAGCTCGGAGGAAGGAGCATTAGCTGAGGCATCTTATGAGAGGCATTAATGTACCCATTTCATAGATGAAGAAACTGAGGTGCAGAGAGGGAGAAGTCACTAAAGGGGTGAGGGATACCCCTGGGGTTCAGTTTCAGGTATGCCTGGCTCCAAAGCTCATGCACTTCCCACTGGGTGACACTGTCTGCCTTCTTTTCTCCTGCTCCACACTGCAGGGGCTGTAGATGGGGTGGGTGGTGGAAATGTAGCTGTTTAACTGGCTCCTGGTTCTGACCAATTATATTTTTCCATTGCTGGCTTCTCACAGTTCAGTGTAAAAAGGGATACTAGACCTGTCCTCCAGTGACCATAGCTATATTGCTTGTCCCAGATCCCATCAATAGTCAACCCAGCTAGTGTGTAATCCTAAAAAGTCAAGAAGAAGTTTGACCCAAGAGGACATTCTTACCCAAAGGGAATATCTGTAGCCCTCACAAAATGAGAGGAGACAGGCTGTGTAATTTGTAGAGGTTATTTAGAATGCAAGCGATGGCTCCTTCTCCCCAAAGGACGAACCCAACCCAAGACCAGAGTGGCTCGTGTGTCATCCTCTCCTGACAAGGATCGACAAAGGGGCCTCTGTATTCGGCAGGTGACCGGGGGGATGTCTTCCTGCAGGCAAGCACAAGACCAACGATGCTTTCAGCGGAAGATGGAAGAATAACTCAGGCAAGCTGTAAGCATGCAAGCTGACAGCGTGATTGGTGTAAACTATTAGGAGATGATGACAATATGTCAGGATGGACTCTTTGCTTTGGAAACTTGGGGGCTGACAAACCTGCCCGTTATTCGCTAGTCCTCAGAGTCTGTAAAACAGTGTAATGGGAGCCAAGTCTGGCAGCTGGATTCAAAGCAGACAGATCTAGTAGCCCTTTTTACATTAAGCCATGAGAATCTAGAAATGGAAAACTATAAATGCAGGCGGCTAGGCTAATATCAGAACCAGCGTCCGGGTGAAATGATAATGGTCAAGTGTGTCTCAACGCCCTGGAAATGAGAGGCACTCAGTTCACCGAGAGCCAAAAATAAAGCCAGGACCTAAGGGTGGACATGACTTGTTCTAATTAAAAGGAAAACAAAAGTAACAGTGATAATGAAGGCTAGAATTGCTGGAACACCTATGTACCTGGTATTTTTATACACTCTCAATTCACTCGAATTCTCACAAATTAGTAGGTGGGAAAGCTTAGTCTCATTATTGTGTTGAAGTAACAGTGGTTTAGCCAAGTCAGTGTGATGGAGATCAGACGTGGGGGAGGCGGATTTCAAACTCAAATATGACGGGTCTCAAAAGTCCAGACCTTTTCCATCACACCAGGACGGGTCCCAAGAGCTGTAAAGGGTGGGGTGGGGGGAAGTGAATCCATAAGCCTGGCTGGGAGCTTACACACAGGGAGCCTATATTCCTTAAGGGCTGCAAAGGAAACATGGCACGCTTGTGACTGCCCGTGGGATCAGCCAAGGGCTTCGCAGAAGCAGGTCCAAGCACAAGGGGGGACCCAGCTGAGAGGCTGGTGCCCATGTGTGTGAATGTGAGGGCATCCAAAGTCAGAATTAATGATCAAACGCTCAAGAAGCACCTAGGTCGTGTTAGGACTTGGAGCCAGAAAGATGAATCAGACTCCAGACCACACGGTTCAGCCTTCCAGCTCCCTTCCTAGACACACAGCAAGAGCTACAGAGAACCAGCAGATTCCCAGAAGGGAGAGGAAGGAAGTCATAGAGTCTCCTTTGAACAGAGGTGACGTTTGAGTGAAGCATCGAGGGGTGATAAGGAATCTGCCAGGAAGAGAAACAGAAGAGCGTAGACAGAGGAGCCTGGGGGGAATGCGCGCGGGGAGTTCTGGGAGGGGCGCATCCCCGCGGGGTGGAGCGCGTGTGGATGGAGGGAGTGACACCCAGGTGGAACCGTTCGTGTGGTTGTGAAAAGCTATTCATGCAGATATGCAGTCTGGACTTGATCTAGTAGCAGTGGGGAGATGGTCAGGGTGGACCGGTTATGATTCTCAGAGAATCACTCAAAGTCTGACAAGACGGCCGAGCAGGCAGCAGGATCCCGCCACGGGGCCGGGAGTCCCAGCCTGCGAACCAGCAGACCTGCAGATACAGGAGGGAAGGAGGATCAGGGACAAAGAGGGAAGCTGCCTGGAAAGCCAGAGGCAGAGATCCAGGCTGAGCCCAGCAGCGGAAGAACAGAGAAGTAGCAATAAAGGAGCTTCCCGCTGGATCAGAGCTGTCCGAGCCTGGGACTTCCGTGGGCAGCTCTCAGGATGCGGCAAAAGTCCAGCCAGCGGTTTCTTCTCCAGCTGCAGCCCTGGAGCCGTCCTGGTGTTCCACTATGTGCCTGCCACCCTGGGACTAGTGTTAATGCTGGCCTTTCTGAGTCTCCCCTCTCCCTCTGTCCCCCCCTTTCAGCATCCGTACCTCATACAGCCATTCTCTATAAATGAGTGCGGGGCAGGGGCGGGACCACCCTCCGGGGGCCACACACTTGCAGCTGCTGCCGGTTCTGCCCGGGGCACCTCCCTCACCCTAGGCTCTGTCCTTTAGGACAATTTCTTGTTTATTTCAAAACTTAAAAAAAAAAAATCCCAAAACCTGGTTCTATAACCCCAGTGTCTCCAGGTCTGTCATTTATTCTGTTGAGTATCTTCCTTCACAGGTCGGGGCAACAGGTGACACCACGCCAAGCCATCTTGGGGCCGAAAGCCAAAGGAAAAATCACTAATGCCCATCGGTCTTTATTAATAATGGGCATCTTTGGTTCATCTTGAGTTTTTGACATTAATTTTGATTCTTAAAAAGTATGGCATTACAGGATTCTTTCTCTTAGTTATTGAGCCGTTTTGGCACATCTTCAGTTTCGCACCTGAGGCCAGTGCCTCCCTCCCCGCGTTCTTTTCCCGAGGCTGGGAAGGGGGCTGAAATAGATGAGTGCTTGTTGTGTGCGGGGTGCTTCACAGAGACCCCCCAGTTGGAGCCTCACAGGGCTGCGTGGGGAGGGTGGCACTGGTCCCATTCCACAGGTGGGGAGGGTGGAGCCCAGAGAGGTTAAGAGAGTTGCCCAAGGCTGCCTGTGTCTGGCGAGCCATCAGCGGCTTTTCAAGGTTCTATCAGGGAACCCTCCTCTCCCTCCCTCTCTCCCTCCCTCTCTCCCTCCCTCTCTCCCTCCCTCTCTCTCCCTCTCTCTCTCTCTGTCTCTCTGTCTCTCTCTCTCTCTCTCTCTCTCTCTCTCTGTCTCTCACGCACGCTCTCTAAAGAGCTGGCTGGAGTCTGGCTGATTCTACAAAGCCAGCCCCACTTGATCGTGGTGTAACCTGTCACACGGGAGGTAATGAGGCTTCAGTTGACTGATACAAAAAAGGCACCGAGCGGCCAGATTTGTCAGTGTGCTCGCGGCGCAGAAGAGCCGGGAAGACTGAATCTAGACAAATGGCCATTCTCCTTGAGACAGAGGTATTCCTAGAGCAGAGAAGGTGATTCATCAGCGGCCCAGGCTGGGGGGAAACAGCTCCTGAGAACATCCAGCTCCCTTTTCCCTTGAGGGTCCCTGCACAGAGTCCAGAGCTGGCTTTGAGCTCCTGAGGGGTCCTGTCCCTTCACTGAGGACCGTGCGAGATGAGGGATCCCAGGGCACCTGTCGGCCCAGGCTCAGTTTCCACTGGATGAGAGCACATTGACACTCCAGTGAGGCGGCTGCCACAGGAGCCAAAGGGCTTGAAATCTGCAGCCTAACAGACCTGGGTTCAAACCCCGGCCCCATCACTTAGAGTAAGAACAGCCACCACTTGTCACGTCCTTCCCAGGGCCACGTGGTCTACATCAGCTCAGTCAGCCTCATCATGAGCCTACGTTTTACAGATGCAGAGACTGAGGCTCTGAGGAGTCTAATTACTCAGAATCCAGATTTTAATGTAGGGTGCTCTGACACCAGAGTCCTTACTACTGCACGTCCTCCAAGTCATGTGACCTGGGGCAGGTGACTGTACTTCCCCAAGCCTCAGTTTCCTCCACTGCTCAAATGGGCCAGTTGTGCTGTCAGAAAGGATTTAATTCCCACTAATTCCTTTGTTGAATGTTTATTAGGTGTCTGCCCTGCTCCCTGCACTGCACCAGCTATGGAAGTGCAAAGAGGATGGAGACGTTTCTCACCACAGGGATCACACCAACGATTGGGCGGGAGGAGGGAGTAAGCAAAGATGGCAGCCCTCTGTGAGAAGCGCATGGCAGAGGAGAGTGCTGGCCTGACAAGGAGGAAGTGGGAGAATCAGGGGCGGCTTCCTGGAGGAGGTGACGTCCAGCTTGGATTTTGAAGTAATGGGGGGGAGGCAATTCCAAGCACTCTGGAACAGCATGTGCCAATCACAGAGGTGAGAAGGAGCAAGGCGGGTGGCATGGCCACAGCAGGCATTCTTCATGGGAGGAATGACCAAAATGGGTCCTTGGGGAGGAGGGCAAGAGATCTTAGATATTTCCATGGTTTCTGGACTTCCAAAGGGTCACAGTGCACAAAGAGATATCCAGTATATCTGTAATATTAAATTTCTTGGGCAGGTAAGGGGGAAAATGTCTAAAAAGGCCCTGTAGGCTATAACATGGATGGGCCTTGAGGACATTATGCTAAGTGAAACTTACCAGACACAAAAAGACAAACACTATATGAGTCCACTTACGTGAGGTTCCTAGAGCTGTCAAATTTCATAGAGACAGAAAGTAGAATGGTGGCAGCCAGGGGTTGGGGGAAGAGGGGAATTCTTATTTAACGCATGCAGAGTTTCAGCTCTGCACACTGAGAAATTCTGGAGATTGGGTGTACAACAATGTGAATATATTTAATATTACTAAACTGTACACTTAGAAATGGTTCAGATGGTAACTTTTATGTAATCTGGTTTTTTTTAACCACAAGAAAAATTTTTAAAAAATTAAATGAAAATAAAAAAGCCTCCATCAAGGAAAATAATGAAAAAAAGGCTGAGAAGCCCTGGGCTAAAGCACAGGATTTTGAGGGGATGAGGGGCCACCCTAAGATGCGGCTGGGGAGGGGAGCAGGGCCGGACCAGCAAGATCTTGGATCTCACATTCAGTAGACCGGAGTTTCAGTCCTATAGGTTTGGGGTCAGCAAACTTTTTCTGAAAGCATTTTTGGTTTTGTGGTTCATATGGTCTCTTTAACTCTGAGTTGGTACAACAAAGGCAGCCACTGACAATATGCAGATGAATGGGTGTGGCTGTGTGCCAATAAAACTTTGTTTACAAAGACAGGTGCATCTAGATTTGGCCCATGGGCCATACTTTGCTGACCGCTGCCTTTGGAAGTGTTCGCTCAGGGGACCCAGTGTGCATTTTAAGAAGCTATTTTGGCATCTCTGCAAGGACCGGATTGGGGAGAGTGGTTCCTGTAAAGGGCCCAGCCCAGCACAGTGCTTTGCCTGCAGAAAGATGGGGGCCCTTTCCTCCTTTCATGCCAAGCACTATCTTTTGAGCTGGGGGGTGGGTTAGGATAAAGTCATCTCTCTGGGGCAGCCTCCTCTTTTTGACCTTGCACACACCCATAGCTGTGATGGCTCCCCAGCTCGTGACATCCCAGGAAGGTAGGAGATGCCCCTCTTTGATATCTTTTTAGCTGCAGGAAGAAGAGATAGAGCCTAAGGAAATCATCAACAAAATGAAAAGGCTACCTACTGAATGGGAGAAAAAATTTTCAAATCACGTATCTGATAAGGGACTAATATCCAAAATATATAAAGAAACCATACAACCTAATAGCAAACAAACAAACCAGTACTCTGATATAACAATGGGTAGAAGATCAGAACGGACATTTTTCCAAGGAAGACATACAGATGTCCAACTGTAAAAGATGCTCAACATCATTCATCATCAGGGGAACGCCCATCAAGACTACAGTGAAATATCACCTCAAAGCTATTAGAATGGCTGCTATCAGAAAGACAAGCAATAACAAAGGTTGGTGAGGAAGTGGAGGAAAGCAAACCCTTGTGCACTGTTGGTGGGAATGTAAATTTTGCAGCCTCTACGGAGGCTCTTCAAGAAATTGAAAATAGATCTGGCAGTTCCACCTCTGGGTATTTAGCCAAAGAAAACGAGAACACTGACTCAAAAAACCATCTGCATTTCCATGTTCACTGCAGCATTATTTACAATAGCCAAGATCGGGACGCAACCTAAGTGTCCATCAGTGGATGAATGGATAAACAAATTGTGGTATATATGTATATATAATATTTATATATATCACACACATATATTTATATATGTATTATATTTATACAATATATTTTAATGTAATATTTATATTATATATTTTATATATAAATATATATAGTGGAATATTATTCAGCCATAAAAAAGAATAAAATCTTGCTATTTGCAACGACATGGATGGACCTCAAAGGCATTGTGCTACGTGAAACGAGTCAGACAAAGAGAGACAAATACCATCTGATCTCTCTTCTATGTGAATCGAAAAAACCAAAACCCCAAATAACAAGTTCATACACACAGAGAGCAGACTGGTGGGTTGCCAGAGGCAAGGGGTGAGGGGTGGGAGAAATGAGTGAAGGGAGTCAAAAGGTAAAAAGAAAAAATAAAGTTAAATTAAAAAACAACAGCAACAAGAAAAAATTTTAAAGCTTCAAGCAACCAAAACAGATGTCCCCCAGCACATGCACAAAATATCCTTCATTTTATTTTACATACCTTTCTAACAAGTTTGGTTAGCTGGTTTCCTAACTCAGAATAAGTGAAAGATAGGGAAAAAAAGAAAAGACGGAGCTAAATCTGGCACTGGTGACATGCCAACGGGTATCTGATATTTCACTGTAGGTCATTTCCTGGAGAAATCCCCCTTTACACCCCTGCCCTGAATTTCGTAGCTTTGATTCATTAACTCCAACTGATGGAATTGCAGGTAATACTCAGAGTTGCATTTTAAGCAGGTAAGGATGACTGCTTTAAAAGTGGCCCTTCTAAAAAGGTTAATATTATAAATGCATCTTAAATGCCTAATACATAACCAAAATCCACAAATATGGAAATGTCAGCAGCGTTAAAACTCGGAGATCAAGAGAAAAAAAAACAGCTCACCTTTGCACTCTGCTGTATTTTATGAAGGTCTATGCGTCTAAGTTAGGCTGCCAACTGAGCTGGAGAAATGCCTTCAGCTCCTCTTGTGCCCAGTGGGTCATGCCTGCGAGCTGGAGTGTGCCAGAAGGGAGAAGACTGCCCCCTCCCAGGGGATGGGAAAGACCACTGTCAGGGGCCAGCCTCGATCTCCCAGAGCATTGGTTTCCTCAGATGCAAACCAGGGATGATGATAACTACTCTTGCTCTATTCACCTTACTGAGAGAGTTCAGAAAGTTCTCAACTATGAAGCCCACCATAATGCTGGATATTGATTTTTTTTCTAACACCTAGGTCTGTGTTTGACACACAGCCAGTGCTCAATAATAGCTCATTGAATTAATATTTCTTTTCCTTTCTTCTACTTTAGTTTTCTTCCCGAGGTCTACAGGGCTTTGAAGTTGCCTTACACTGGTTTAGACAGAAGCTAAAATTTCAAGTATGACCCCCATCAACCCCGGCCCTGGGTATTCCTGTGTTTTCTGGGAGACTGTGTTAGAGAGAAACTTTTCTAAAATTTAAAAGAATAAATGTCTAATAGTGGAATTTCAAGTCTATCAATAGTCCAGGGAAAGAGTCATTCAGGATCCTCAAATTAGACTGCAGAGGGGGCTCCTGCCTCACCAAACTAGCTCTGTGTAATGAGTCTGTGTGTGTGTGTGTGTGTGTGTGTGTGTGTGTGTGTTTGTCATGTGTGCAGGCGCATGTGTGAATGAAAATGTGTACGTGTGTGTGCATGGGTAAGTCACGACCAGAACTCTGGTAAAGCTTGTGAGATGCCCGGGGAGCATCATTTAAGGAGACACTCACTCTCAGGTGCTGACCCTGCATCTGCATGACCCCAGGAGTGAGTGCCTCCTTAAATATTTTGTCCTGGGCTCCTCACAAGGCTCATCCTAGTCCCAGCCTTGGGATATTCATAGGTGTGTAGGGAAGGAAAATGGTTTAAGATGAAGTGCATAAGGAAAAGTGGATAACCTTGTCCTAAAGAGCCTTCCAAACCAAGGCTAGATTTCCTTAAATTTTGGATTTTGGGGGACTCTTTAAGGTCATCCAAGGCAGTAGTAATCAAATACAATGTCCATCAGAATCACCCGGGGAGAGCTGTTTAAACCTCCAGATTCCCAGGACTTACCCCCAAGATTCAGGGCTGAGGATCTGGGATCTGCCTGTGTAATATGCACAGCCACTCCCCAGGTTGGGTAACTCTGACCTGGGTTGTCCAGGACCACCCATGGAGAAACTCATCATTAGGGTGGCCGTGTAATTCTTCATCCAAACCAGGTCACTTTTGAGACTGGAAGGAGTTTCGTGATAGCCTAAATCAGAGAGTGGCAAACTATGCTTGTTTTTGTAAATAAAGTTTTATTGGAACACAGCCATGGCCGTTTGTTTTCTCTGTTATCTGTGGCTGCCTTTAAATGGTAGTGGCAGAGTTGAGTTTGTTGCATGAGGCCATGTGGCCTGCAAAGCATAACATCTTTGCTATCTGGTTCTTTACAGAAACAGTTTGCTAACACCTTATTTGGATGATTGTTCAGCAAAAATGTACCCCCACCTCTTCCTCCTGCGGGCAGAGTGTGCTCCTCCACATCATTGTTCTTGGGTGTGGCCATGTCTCTTACCTTGGGTGATGGGTTGTTAGGGGACATGCCATGGGCTTGCACTGGGGGGCTGGCTCACTTATTATTCTCTCATTTCAATGAGAAGAGCACGTCCTGGCTAGCCTGCTGGCCCAAGGAGAGGCACAGATGCAGACCCAACTCAACACATGGAGCCAAGCCTAGCAGAGCCCACCCAAGACCAACCAAGCCCAGCCTATCCACAGACTTAGGAACAAGCATAACTGACTGTTGTGTTAAGCCGTTGGATTTTAGTTTGTCAGGCAGCATTATTATGGTGATAGCTGACTGATACAGAGACCTATTAATTACTCCAGGATTACAGGCATCATCTGGGTAGACCCTTAACCATTAGAGTGTTATCCTCCTCCTTTCACTTATAAGGAAGCTGAGGCCCAGGGGGGTTAAATTTTGGGCAATGCCTTGATAGCTCATTGCTCTACATCATTCAAAATCAGATTGTAGACACACAGCCCAGCATCCTTGAAAGAGAGATACTTAATGGTCCTTGGGATAAACTGGAGTAGATTTAGCAGGAGTTGGGGTTAAGTTGGGGGGTTTGCCTGGCTGTGCTGATGCCCCCTTTGCTAGGGGGCTGGGGAAAGGCCTGCCTCAGACTGACATCTCTTGAGATGAATGCCCACCCCCACCCCTGAACAAATCAATAGCAAGAAAAATCAACCACAGGGAAGTCGTGGCAGGAATAATTTCATAGTAATTACATATTTTGATTCAAATGTAACGTTGCTTAGCAGAAGAAAGTGTGCTATGAATAAAGAAAGATCAATTCATGCCACCATCAAGTAGCAGGTGACACTAGCAGAAGATGGCTTAAATCCTTCTGAGAGCCTCACCAATTTCAGTCCCGTACACAGCAGGACAAGTCACCTCCCCTGGAGGTTCCCTGTGAGGCAGTTAGCAAGTGGAAGGGGCCATGGATGAAATCCTTACTCTGGTGCTACAAATCTAAACCACAAACTGGCTTTTTGTGGATAGGCACGTGTGCCTCTGTGTGTGTGTGTGTGTGTGTGTGTGTGTGTGTTTATGGACACCTTTGTGCAAGTCTGTGTATGTGCTTGTGTTTCTTGAGTGTGTAGTTCTTGTGTTTGCTTATGTGTGGCTGTATGTGTTCATCATGTACACATGTGTTTGTACATGTACACATGTGTTTGTGCATGTGTGTGCGCGTTCATCTGACACGGTTCGGGTCTCTCTGTCTGCCTGCTGCCCTTCCTATAACCTGACCACTCCTGGGGGAATCAGATGACCGTCCCGCTCTCCATTGACTGATTCATCCCACATTAGGACTGTAAGTAATCATTAATTTCCAAGTCAGCCTTTCTACCCAGGAAAGTCACAGCTCTGAATTGAGGGCTTGCAGGACAGGGAGATGATTATCCTTGATGCAGCTCCATCCAATCATTTCTACGAGGGTGGCAGAGCTTCTGGGCCAAGCTCCCTCTCTTGCACCTCCTAACTAATTCCAGACTGAGTCTGCCTTGATGGCTTATAGCCATGATGCGGTTCCATCAACCCCTTCTTGGGGACCAGCACAGAGCTGGGTGGGCTGGGGAGGATGGGGTTCTGGAGGGAGGTTGGATGGGCCTGAGATGCTACTCAGAGGGAACAGAAATTCATATATCCAGGGGCATATGCAAATTATAGCCAAATAGGTGAGCCGAGGTCAGCATCCAGAAGTAGCTCCAAGCAGAAGCTGTGACTGGCCAGGGACAAGGAGTGAGTGATTCGAATCTGGACAGGAAGGAGAGCAAGGCAGGTAAGATAAAAGGCTGTGAACACCTCAGAGGGGCAAGGGCTCTGATGAGTCCAGTCCAAATGACCCCGGGCCAGGTGGGCCTGCTAACATGTTCAGGGCTGGACCAGGCTGACCAACAAGGGCCTGTCTTCCAGGAGGCTTTCCCTAACAAAGCCCACTTATTCTTCAGCCACTCATAGAACCCCTACTCCCCCACTCCTAATCCTCTCCAATACACTTCTGTGATTCCTAATAGATTCCACTCCAAGAATTTGTTCAACTTCCCCAGACATTTAATCAAATCCAAATATTAGCTACCTGTGGTCCAAGCCATTCCCTTAACTTGCCATTAACTGCCTCACCACATTCCTGAGGTTTGCATGTCTCTGAATGTCATCTCTCCAGCCAGACTGGAAGCTCCCCTGGCAGGGGACAACGTCTGCTGAGTCTCTGCCTTCTTACTGCCCTGTACGATTATATGTACGCAAGCCATCTCTTCTGACTGGTGGGTTGATGTGGTTGGCAGTCTCTTAAAGTCCTCATTGTACCTGACAGACATTGAGCCTTAGTGGTACTTTCTTCCTCTGCATTCTCCAGCGTCAACAGTCTGTGCCCACCTCCACTCATGGCCCATCATAAGCTCAGACCAGCTTAGTTCTTGATCCAACTCAGACCTGTCCCCTCATCACCACTAGCTCCACTGTCCCCCGAGGTGCTCATACAGATGCTATCAGATCTCTTCTCCATGAAAAATCATGGATGGGTCCCTCTAGAGTCCCCCGAAAAGCCATTGTGCCCTTGCCTTCACTTTCCCGTCTGTATCTGGACTGCCCTTTCCTCTGTTTTGCAAAAGTTCATCATTCTCAGGACTTAGATTAGCTATCACCTCCTCTGGGAAGCCTTCCCTGATTCCTCCAGGCTGAGTCTTGTGCCCCAGCCTCTGTCCTCCCATGGGAACTTATTCATGCCTGATGATAGTACTTAGCACAATGTGGGCCCAAAATTGGCTTAGATGTCCAGCTCCCTTACCAAACAATTAGTTCTTCTAGGGCAAGGACCGTGTCTCAGTCATCTCTGGAGCTTCCTTATCCCCTAAACCCTAGAACTATTACATAGTGGATTCTCAGTAAAACTATTTAATGACTCTCTCCAGGACCAGTTGCTGGAGAAGGAGGGAGGCCCCTGAGGCAGGTGGAGAAGGGTGGATAGAGGAGCAGGTGCTGCTTAGCAGGTGGTCAGTGGAAGGGATGACCCGCCTTGGGTGATGCGGACTCTTCTTGCAGCAGCGCCAGGCACATATAGGCCAGCAGCTGGTAGCCACTGTGATCTGGCATGTAGGTGGCACCAGGGAAGTCTGGAGCAGGTAATAGGTTCATGGGGTATAACTGTTGGAGGCACCAGAATCCTGATCTGGCTACTTATCACTGCACGGCTCTGAGCCAAGGATTTAATATCCCAGGGCCTCAGTTTATTTGTCTGTAAATTGGGGATAGAATTCCCTATCTCAAAGCATTGGAATGAGGGTTAAATGACAAAATATATCCAAGCAGTGGTCACAGGGCTTCCTTGACTATATCAGCTCTCTCTGAGGTCTCTCCTCTCACCTAATCCTGTTCACACATTTCTTGTGTCATTAATCTACTACCTCCGGGAATTTATTTACTTATGTCTGTTTGGTGAGTACACTAGACATTCTTTGAGGACAGAGACCAGGTCTCAGCTCTGTATTCTTGGCAACTGTACCTATGAGTGTCAATGTACACTTTGAATAAATGAATGAATATAAATTGTTAATTGGGGAAGTCATGCCACTCTATATGTAGCAAAACTTTATTTTTCTCAGACTGAGGCTACAGCCGCTCAAATGAGCCAATCACAAGGAGATTTTAAAGCAAAACAAAACAAAAAAAGTTTTCTAAAAAGAACTTTCCAATTTATTAACTACCAGAACTCCTGGCTACCAAAGTGTTTCTAGATAGACGGTCCTTCCAGGGAGGCTGTCGTGTATAGATAAGGCTCATTTGTAATTAGTAAGCGTTCATTTGCATTCAAATGATGTAAGGTGTTCAGGTTCTTAAAAACAATCCAGTCCCTGGAGAAGGCTAAACGTTACCCTTGTATTCTTGGAGATTAGCAAGCTTTTTTTTTTTTTTCTTGGTAACATTTTTTTTTTTGTGATTCCTTCAACAAATATTTATTGAACTCTCATCTTGGGCCATGTATAATTCCAGGCACTGAGAACACAGCAGCTGAGTAAGGCAAGTACCCTGTTCTCACATATATTATGATAGTGAGGGGGAAAGGCTCACTAAATTAACAAATAAGAGAACCAGGAATGGTAAATGTGGAGAAGAGACTGAAATCAGGGTGGTGTGCTCATGAGCTATGGGGTACTTCTGATTGGGTGGTCAAGCTGGGCGGAGAGGCAATTTCAAACAGAAAGAAGAGCTGGTACAAAGGTCCTGAGGTAGAAAAGGGATTGGCATATTCAAGAAGTGGACAAGGGGGAAAAGTGGCACAAATGGAAGTGGAGAGGAAAGTGAGACCTGAATTATGTGGGATGTTAGAATCCTTGGGGGGAAAGTGGAGATTCTGTTGTAAGTACAATAGATGCATGTAAGCAGCGGAGTGATGTGATCTGCTACATGTCTTTAAATAATCCTCTCTGGCTCCTACATGGAGAAAGGATTTTAGAGGCCATGAATGGAAGCTAGAGGCTGGTTAAGGGGTTATTTTCACAGTGTCATGAGAAACGGTGATGGCTTGGAGGAAGGTGTTGACAGTAGAGGTGGAATCCTGGAAAACTCTATGTACATTCCCAACGTATTTTGAAAGTAGAATCCACAGCCTTTGATGACTGATTGTCAGGGGTTGAGGAGAGAAGTGAGGCAAAGAGAGAGATAAAGGAGAACTCCAAGATTTTTGGCTTGTGATAGGGTGAAAAGTGGTGATATTTTCTGAGATGGGAAGAATGGAGGGAAATAATTTGGGATTTTCTCTGTGGGTACATGCATGCGTATGTATACATGAACATGTTATGTATACGTGAACATGTGTGTATGTAGGTGTCAGCGATCAGGCCAGGAGTATTTGGGGTTCAAGGGCTTTTTGCTCTGGCCATGCAAAGTCTGAGGTGTCTGTTAGACATACATGCGGAGATGTCGGCCGGCCATTGGATATTTACACCTTGAGCTCTGAGCAGTGGTTAAAGGTGGAAATATAGATCGGGGAGTTATTTGCATAGAGATTACCAAGGGAAAGGAGTGTAGAGAGAAAGGGGCCCCAGACAGAGCCCCGAGACACTCCACTACGTAGAGTTTCAGCAAAGAAGGAGGAACTTGCAAAGAAGAGCAAGAGAGACGGACAGCGTGGACTTCAGCAGAGTGAGGACAGATCAGTGACTGTGAGTGGGGCAGCCAGTGCCCTGGGCAGGAGGCCTGGGTCATGTCTGTGCGGCAGTGGGGCTGCAGGTGTGACTATGGTGGGTTGAGAAGACGGCATCACATGAAAGTTAAGGACGGTTATAGACACTCTCCCCTTTTTTAAAGGAAGTTTTGCTGTGAAGAGGGACAGAGAAGTGAAGTCATGGCTGAAGGGTTAAATGGGATGTGTGGGCTACAGGTAGAAGATTTGGGAACAGGTTTGTCTCTCAAGGGGAACGATGCTAGAGGAAGGCGGAAATGGCTGGTGCAAGGCAGGTGGAGGTGAATTGCAGAAGCAAGCTGTTGGCTGGGAGAGATGAATTGGATCCGGAGCACCAAAGGAGGGGTGGCCTTGGAAAGGGACAGGGACACTTCATCCATAGAAAGAAGAGGAAAGCTAGAGAAGACGGGTTCAGAGGAACATCTTTTCAGTATGGAAATTGGAGAGAGTGTCTATCAAGCTGATTCTAATTGCATTCAAGCACGAGATAAGGACCGTGGCTGTTGTGTATGAGTATGTGCATGTATATTTTTGGGGGAAAGGATGGAGGAGTTTTGAGTAGAAAGTAGAAGGCGTGAAACAGTCACTTAGAAGAATAGGCAAGTGAACTTACTCAGGGAGTGTGGTAGGACTGCCAGGCAACACTGAGTGCCAATGTGGGATTTCTGACCATGAATTTAAATTTGGACCAGTCATCCCATGAAGTTGTGTTTTGTGCTTGCAACTTGGAGCAGGTGGAGAGTCAGATCTCATCATGCCCAGGGCTTGCCCGGTGAGGTAAGAAGAGACAGAGGTGGCAAAGGAATGAAAGGTGTTTGGTAGAGAGTGATTGTAATGACAAAGCACGAGGTCAAAGAAAGACCTGAAATGACTGGGGGAGAGAAGTGGGAGGTGGGGACCCATTTAGAAGCCTCAATGAGGTCATGGAGTTACTGAGCCAGGATCCTGATGTGGCTGAGTTGGAAGATCAGTAGTTGTCATCAGAGGGACCACTTAACGTCAAGATTTCTCAAAGGCGATATAGTCATCGGCGATGAGAAAGTCAAGATTAGGACCATGGAGCTGGGTGGCTGAGGCAGCTGGGGTGCAAAAGGGTAATTGGAAGAAGTGAGGTCAGGGAACTTAAGAGGCCAAAATGTTGGATGACCCAACTTGTGGAATCTGAAGTCACCATATGGCGGTAGAAGGGTTAGGGAGGACACAGAGACACAGGTGAGTGGGGTTTGACTGAGGTCAAGGCAACGCGGAGGTCTAGATGGTGGCAATGGCTGCACTGACCTCCAGGGAGCTGTGCGTGTGTGTGCGTGCATGTGTGTATAAGTGGGGGACATATATGGATAGGAGGCAGCATTTGGGAGCAAGAAAGAGGAGAGCTACCCCACTTTCAGACCTTAAATGTAGGTAGAGGTACAGGGAACATGTTGAAATGGGCAAGAGTGAGGACAAGAAGGTGAAGAGAATATTCAGAGAAGGGTTGTAGTTGTCAGAATATCTCCTGCACATAGATCGTGAGCTTCAGAGGACACAACGTGAGGGTGGGGAGGGCTGGGAGCTGGGTGAGATTAGGGGATGTGCCGAGCAGGGATGGGATGAGGTCCGGTGATGATGGATGCTGAGGTCCTGTAGGGGCTTGGTAGCTCTAAGCATGAACAAGTGCCAGAGCGGAGATGTCACATGTTTCTGGGCCCGGCAGTTGAGGTAAACAAGAGAAGCAGGCTGCGCCAGAACTGGGGGAACCAGATGGGTGCTTCTCAGTCTCCGGTATGCGAACAAAGCACCTGGCGATGCTGTTAAAATGCAGATTCCGATTGAGGAGGTCTGGGGTGGGGCCTGAGGTTCTGCATTTCTAACAAGCTCCCAGGTGATGCTGATGCTGCTGGGCCACAGACCACACTTTGAGGAATGAAGACTGGAGAGTCCCTGGTCCCCTAAGCGGAGCAGCTGTTTATCATCTGTGCTTATGGTTGTTACCTAAGAATGAAGGCTAGCTATTGTCTTCCAGTTTTTAAAGAGAAGCCAGAAATAGGGATTTTTATGTAAAAATCATTCCAGTTAAAAATACTGATAATCAAAAATGTTGTAAAACACTGGGTGGGGAGCAAATTCCATTGAATTCCACTTAAGGCCCATCAGTGTGTGCTTTCTGATGGAGAGGAGCTGGGGCAGAATGGGGAGTCGGGGAGCACTGGACTGGAAGTCAGCTTTTCTGAGTCACAGAATTGCCTCTAGAGGCTACAATTTACACAACATCTTAAAGGTAAAAAGCAGTTTTCCAGGCACCTGGGCTGACACTTGGCCCTGCCAGGCTGCATTCATTCTCACCTCTACAAAAAGGTTCTCCCTTCTGCTTCCCTGATCTAGGATGCCCTCCATCTGTCCCGGCCCCCACCTCCCAATCTATCCCACTGGCTTTCAAAGTGGTTTCGGTGATGGAACACCTGGAAGTCTCAGTTTGTGTGTGTGTGTGTGTGAAATGCCATGAAATATTGACATATTTAATTCTATCATTCAGACCAAGAACGATTTTTCTAGCAGGAAATATGGCCATATTGTATGCACGCAGGTCTCTGCAACTCAAAAGAAGAATAATCACACATAAAATATTTTGAAGAAAATACATTCCTGGTTTCCCATTAGCATTTATTTCCACTCGTTCATTCTCTGTGTTGCCTACAGCCCTCACTAGCAGGCAGGAGGTAACAGGCACCCAAAGTTTAAGAACAGCTTATTTAAAAAAAAAAAAAAAAGAAACTTAATATAGAGAAAGTTCTATCCATTAAGCTAATGTGTTCTGGGAATTGGAACTTTCATTATTCTGTTTTAGGAGTGAAAACCTAACCAGTATTGAGCTTATGGAATATGAGTGTTCCAAGTGAGAGTGGGCTGAACATTAGCCCAAATCCCATCCATTCATCAAAGTCTTTGTGAAGACCCACCTTCTCTACTGAGTGAGTCTTCTTGGGTTCTGCCTGCTCCTCGTTTTTACTGTCATCGCTGAGGTGCTGTGTCCAAGACATGCGTTTAATTCCTAGTCACCTACCATCTTATACGAGGGTTGTGTGTGTCTGTCTTGCTACCTGGCCGTAAGCTCGCGCGGGCTGGGACTTGCTCCTTTGCTGAGCCGGCAAAGAGCAGCCTCATGAAATACTTAATTGCTAACTTCTCTCTGCATCTCAGGACCTCAGCAACTCCTAACCTCCCATGAGTCACAGAAACTCTAAGAATCTGACAATGTTACATAGTGTCTCTCTGCAAAAATACGCCCTTCCACGTGAGATTTCACCACCAAGTCAGGCGACTCCTCAAACCCCCCTGACTCTCCCCTCGTTGATCGTAGTGCAAGGACTCTCTACTTCCCTTGCAGTGTTGAAAACGGCACATAGCTTTGAAACCAGATAGGTCTAGATTCACATCTTGGTCCCATTGCTTAGTAACTCTGTGAGTTGATGAGGTGCTTGAATTCTTTAAGCCTCAGTATCTCTATCAGGCAAATGAGACCAACGCTAAGACCCTCATCATACAGCTAGCCTGTGCGGTTCAGTTATTTTTGGTCCCCTCCTCCCCTCTCCTCCCTGCCTACATGCCTCTCCACATTTCCAAGGGCGCACTAGCTTTTGGAGAATGGTTTGGTATTTGGACAATATGACCTGGCCACTTGCAAATGTAAGGACAGGGAGGTCAAAGCTGGTCTTAAGCTCTCCTTTCCAATCCCCATCTTTTCTTAGGTTGCCAAACAAAGCCATTCAGTAAACATTAGCCCCCAGGTTGAGATGTTTCCGCCTAGATCTAATGATTTCCCATCCTCCCCTCATCGGTCTTGTCCCTGTTTACACAGCACCTCCCCCAAGATATAGAGCCCACTTTTCTCCTTGGCTTCCTCCCTCCGAGGAAGCCCCTACCACTTCGTAGCGTTCTCACACATGCTTAAGTCTCATTTCCTCCACCTCTAAGCTGTTTCCGTGACTACAAAATGTTTGATTGTGAAGCTCACCAAAATGCATTCCTAAAGCCGCTTTACTTCTTGGAGGAACTTTCCATGGGAAATCAATGTCCTGGGAGTGCTGGAACCTTGGGTTTATGATCGTTGGGCATTTCAGGGCTTTTCTGGAGGGCTCTTCATTCTTGCACTCAGAGCAGGTGGGAGAGGACTAGGGATAGCATGGGACGTGGGGAGGATGATGAGTGAAGAGATGGAGCACCTGGGGTCTGGACCCGCAATTCACAAAGGCGACTGTGTGACCAGGAGCAAGTCTGCTGACTCTCAGTCCTTAAAACTATCTTCCTTCAGCAGTGCCTTTCTGATGCCTTCTCCTGAGCCTCCTGAATGGTCTTCTTCTCCAGGTTTTTTCTTATGCTCTCATCTCTTGTCTTTCTACTCCCTGGGTTGGCTCTTCCACCCCCACAGCTCCCATTGCTCGCGCTGCTGTCCCTCCAAGAATGGCCCCTTAGTCTCTACCTGTAGCTGAAATATTCAGCCTTATCCACCTGAATCTCTGACTTTACCTCTAAGTGGACATCTTGCAGATACCTGATAATAGGGATGCCAAGAATCGAACACATAATCTCGCCTGCAACCCACTCTTTCTCCTAGGTTGCCCATCGTATGATTAGTCCCCATCCTCTTCTCAGGACCAAGAGGCCAGAAATCCTGGAGATGTCAAATCAGCCCTCTCTATCACTGTCTATCCAATACGTGCTGGACCAGAGCCTGAGATGCCTTGGTATCTGTCCCGCCGTGCTCCGTGCGCATCACCTTTCTTACCGTTTGCCTGGACTCTTCCACACGCTCTCTAATCTCCTCTACCCACTGCCGCCAGCTTCCCCCATCTTCCACTCACAAATAGCAAAGCCTTGGATGATGAACGGTACCCTCCCTGCTTCTATAAAACTCAGAAGATTTAGAGGAGATGATCCCATAAGACAAATCTGGCCCTGTCTGTCCTAGTTCAAATGCTGTCCTCCATTGCTCGAAACCCTGCAATAGAGCCTTGCCTCTGGGTTCTCTTGTCTTCTCCAAATCATCCTTCCAACGGTTTCCAGGGGGAACTTTCCAAGACTGGAGGAAACCCTGTGATGCCCCCATGACCGATTCATGCCTGCTGCCCTCTCTGGCCCCAACACCTCCCCATGGGCTTCTAATTCAAGCTACACCTCAATGCTCAGTGCTTCCCCACGCTCACCAGGTGTGCACATGCCTCCATGCTGTGCTCTTTCTCTTCCAGCTGTTGGAATTTCTCTCTCTCTCTCTCACCTACTCTTTTCCTCACCTGCACCTTCTCTTCTCTTTCCTGGGCTCTGACTGATGAACTCATTCTTATTCCTCAAGGTCCACGTCAAGCCTCACTCTTCACTCTAGAGTTGCACTAACAGCATTTACACATCTGTCTCCCACTCGCACGTCTGCCTCCCCACTGGATTCTGAGCTCCTTAAAAGTCCTCACGTTGCATTCCCGGAGCCTGGCATGATACTGGCAAACAGATACAGTTTCAATAATTGTATTGTGGTTAAATGGCTCCTTAAATCTGTGAAATAACACCCAGTCTTCTAATTTTTGCATTTAAGGCTCTTTCCATTCCAGACTCATCCACTGTTAGCTGTTTTCCTTAAAGCACTTAAGTCAACTGTCCTATTCATCCTTTCATTGTCATGCTCTGAACATGTCCATCACCACAGTGGGACCTTCCGCTTCCCAACCTCCACCCCCTCTCCTGTCTATACATTAGCTGTTATTTGAGGTCCAGTGAGACAAGAGTGACCTCCTCTTCCTAGGAGTCCCATGGTCTCTGAATCACTTTGACGGTTCTCAGCATTTTGAGCCTTGTAATAAAGTGACCTGGTCAATTTAACTCATCTGTTAATTACTTACTCTGACCATGTTTAGAGTCTCTCTATGGGACACTGAGCTGAGGTTATATATCACGGTTATACTTATTGTGTGTATCATGGGTCTGTTCAAGACTCTTCCAATGATTGTCCATGAGCACCTTTACATTCATTCATCTCCATATCTCCATCCCCACATCAGTTTCCTAGTAGAGACCACCCCATCTCTTACCTGGACCATGGCAATATCCTCCTAACTGCTATGCTTGTTGCCATGGCAGCCTGCATGAACTTGCAATTGTGCAGACCTGACCAAGTCACCTTCTGCTTAGAATTCTTTAGTGACTGCCATTGCTCTTGGGATGAAGATCCAAACCCTCAACAGGATCTGCCCCATCCACCTGCCCTCCACCCCCATCCCCATCAGTCTCCCCTCACTCTCTGCCCTCTAGCAGTGCTGCCCTTCTTCGTGGTCTGGATTCCTTCCTACTCAAGTGCTGGGCCCAGGCTGTTCCTTTGCAGGGAGCAGTCTTCATCTTTTCCTGGTGAGCTGGTTGGACCCCTACCCATCCTTCGGATCTCCATTCAACCATCACTCCTTCTCCCCCTAACTCGCACCACTACATCAGCTTCCCTGATTATACACTCAGCATTTCCCACAGTTTGTCAGCCTCCTGGAATAATTATCTGGGGAAGGACCATGTCTTTTGATTCATCATTGTCCTCTCCCTCCTCCCTGATCCCCGCACATGGGCACTCAGCTCAGTGTCCCTTAGAGCAGGTGTTTGGGATGCATCCATTGCATGGATTCCAGCATGTATGTGTTGCCCACAATAGACTAGGGGAGGGACTACCTCTTCTTCATCTCGGTGGGGAGCAGGAAGGATGCTGTGTGCATGCCCACATGTGTGTATGTGCGAGTATGCATAGATCCAGTTTCAACTGGTGGCAGATAAAACAAAAAGCATCAGAGCCCATGTACACATCTTTGAGAAGCAGAACTGGGGGAACACTCTGGGCTCAGAGCGCATCTGAGCAGAAAACAGCAAGCTAGTGCCTAGGGCTCCACTGCATGTTGTCCAAAGCAATTCCCTGGGGCAGGATTTGTTTGGGGCCTGAGTTGGAGGAAGAGCTTCTTCCTCCCAGGACATGCCTTGCACTTCTCAGGTGCACAGCATTTAATATTGTAAGTTATTTGGCTTTTTGGGACCGTATGTTATCTTCCTTGGATTCCTCTGCTCCCATAAGACCTCTTGATAAATAGAAGCTTCCTAAGTGTTTGCTGAATTGGATTGAATTTATCCTGATCACTGCCTGAGCCTTGGTAAGATTAATTTATTCATTCATTCAACATTTAGTGCACTCCTACTGGTCACTTATTCATTCAGCACTTCTCATACACCTACTGATTACCAGGTGTGGGGCTCCAATTGTGAATAAGGCAGGCTCGTTTCCTGAGCGCTAAGACCTGACAGCGCAGAGGGACATGGGATGGTGCAATTGGAACGGTGCTGGGCTAGGAGAAACCAAGGGCAATGGCATTGCAAGAGAAAGGGAAACTAATCTAGGCTGGGGTCAGGAGTGGTGGTCAGGGAAGTCTTCCTGGAGGAAGTGGCTTCTAATAAGTGACCTGACAGACAAGCACGAGTTAACAGGAGTGGGGAATACGTGTAAAGAGTATTTCCAATAGAGAAACAACAGGCGTAAAGGTTAAGAGAATTCCAGGTCATTCTCTGATTTATCACAACAGGAGTGAAGGGTGGGGGCGGAGGTGAGTGGTGAGGCTGGAACCTGTGTAAGCACCAGTCTGCTCACAGGAGGTGCTGAGCCAAGCACTTTAATAAATTCATTTCTATTGCATCTTCAGGACAGCCCTGTGAGGCATCATTTCATCCTTTCAGAAAAGGCTCGAGAAAGTTCAGCAGCACAAGAAAGCTTGCCTGGCTGGTCAGCGGCCAGCCTAGACTTCAGAATTTTGGTCCAGGCTTCTCCCTTCCCTGTACTACCTCTGGCTTCCGAGGCTGTGGAGGAGGAAAGACACACATGCTGGGCAGACATGGGGACCACAAGTGCCGGCGCATCCCCAGTGCATCCTGGATAATGTGGCCGCAGCGTGCATTCCTAGGCTCCTGGCTGGTCTCCAACATAATTATCATCTGCTGCGTGCTGCTCAGTTGGGGCAGGAGGGGAGCTCCAAAAGCCACCTCTGCAGACAGTGCTTTTGGCCACAGAGCGTGCTAACCTCTTGTCTTAACGGTATTCAAATGAGGCCCCTAACCCATTGCGCTTGGAGACAGCACCTGGCTGCACAATTTGGAAGAAGCTCGACAGGCATGAAGGCCTCATTATGTAATTAGGTCTCTGGAAAATGAGCTATTCTTCAGCCACTGCAATCAGAGGGCTTGATGCAGCCCGGGGCTCCGGGAGGGTGCTGGGTGTGCGTGTCTCTGTGGCTCATTGCTGCTGCTGCTGCAGGAAGCCTGTCACAGAGCGAGGATTCTCCAGGGATCCCAGCCTCTGCGAGAAGGAAAGAGGGCTTTTCTTCCCTTCGTCTTCTGGTAGGGAGCAGCGTAGGGGTCAGGGAGAGGCCGGAGCAGTGGTTCTCCAACCCAAGCAGGCCTCAGGACCACCAGGAGGGCTTGTTAAAACACAGGTTGCTGGGTCCACCCCCCAGAGTTTCTATTGAGTCGGGTTTGGGTGGGGCCTGATAATCTGCATTTCTAACAAGTTCCCAGGTGATGCTGTTGCTGCAAATCTGGGGACCGCACTCGGAGGACCATTCTCTAGAGTGAACAGAGGCACCCAATCCCCAGCTTCCCTAGGAAGACCCTCTACCAGTCCCCACAATCAGAGCTGAACACCTCATTCCTCACATGTGTTTCACACTTTAGTGAAAGACAGAGGGGAGGGGATGGTTATTCCCATTTTTCAGATTAGGAGGCTGAGACCCAAGTTCCCATGACTTGGAAATAGTAGAGCTGGGTCTAAAATCTTGTTGCCCAGGCTTACGTTAGCACGATTAGACCTGTAGTCATTAGTTATTCCCTTTAGCTCAGGGGCAGGGGGTGGGTGAGTCAGAGCGGGGAACCACTACCTAGGCATCAAAACTGCTTCTTCCCAGGCCTCCAGCTAGAACATCTCTCTTAGCCTCCTTCTCGTTGGGGAAGGCCATTCACCACCAGCTTTCCAGTGAAAAGGAGCAGGGGTGATGTGCGCCCCTTCCAGGCCTGCCCCCCGTAAACCTCCCATGTGCTCTGCTCCCAACATTCATTCTGTCCCC
Source organism: Camelus ferus (assembly GCF_009834535.1). Lineage (NCBI taxonomy): Eukaryota > Metazoa > Chordata > Mammalia > Artiodactyla > Camelidae > Camelus > Camelus ferus. The sequence continues at coordinate 43,727,444 of NC_045711.1, forward strand.
TGCTCGTGGATGTCAATCTCCAAGATGACTTTGGAACTCATGAGAACCTGGGCCCTGAATATGGATATGTTGGTGGGTCACCCACGAGTTGAATAACAACCCAGGAACTCTGTATAATGAGCTTTGGTTGTATCAAGCCACTTGCCATTGAGGGTCGGAGGGGTCCATTGGTTTTGGCTGCTTCACTTGCCCTAATGAACGTGGCTGGTTTTCTCATAGTCTGCTCTTAGGACTGCTGGCACCAGCATCACCAGCTTTCTAAAAACGTCAGTTTCTAAGCCTCACCCCTTCCCTGATGAAATGAATTCTTGGCTGAGGAGTTTGGCAATCGGTATTCTAAAAAGGATCCCAGGTAGGTCTTATGCACAATAGGGTTTGATAACTGCAGTCTGGATTTGGGGTTGGCAAACTATGACCTGTGGCCAAGTGTGGGCTGCCACCTGCTGTTACACAGCCTGTGGGCTAAGAATGGGGTTTACGAAAGAAGAAGAATAGAATATTTTGCAACATGTGAAGTTTTATTGGAGCGCAGCCACGTCCATTTGTTTACACGGTGTTTTGGCTGTTTTTCTGCTCCAACGGCAGCTTGAGTGGTTGCAACAGACACCATATGGCCGGCAGAGTCTAAAATATTTACTATCCGGACTTTTACAGAAGTGTGCTGACCCCTTGTTCTGGATCCTAAAACTCTGCTTTAGAAGGCGTCTCCCAGTGAACGGGAGTGTGTACCTATGTCAGTCATGACCTACAGACTCCGAGTCCCGTGGGGCATGAACCGATGAGATCAACTATCATCATTCGCTCATTCATTTTTATTTATTCATTCTTTCAGTAAACACTTACTGGATGCTTCTAAAGTGCTGGCTATTGGGATCCAAAAGAGAACATGATAGGTGAATAATGTGTAAGCTCAGCAATTATGTTTTTTTCCCCAGTTACAATGAAGCTCATTACTAAATGAAGGCTAAATATTAACTAATCTCTAATTACTGTACAACAATGTTACCTATTATTGCTCAGGGATTTGCGGTTAACAAAAAAGGTTCGTACTTGGAGACAAGTGTACCTGTTGAAGATTCTTCATCATATAGGCATAGAAAACAACAGAGATGGAGCTGGAAGCACGTGCAGAGTCAGAGAACTCTGCATTTTCTTTTCCAGCATGGAACAACATGAACCAGGAGCAGAGGCAAAAGTGTCTCCCAGGAAAACATCTCACAGCAACAGTGGAAGAGGAAGGAAGCCTGGGCCACCTGGAGGCCACACTGGGAAGAGATGTGATCAGGATATATTGGACCAGCCTCGTCCTGTATTTGAGCACCGGGCAAACTCAGTGGCAAGAGGGGAACAGGTGGGCCAGCCAGAGCAGAGTGAATAGAGTTCACTCGATGCCGAGGGCAGGGAAGGGGGCAAAGCTAACTCTAACACGATCTGAGTGGAAATGAACGTCTGAGGGGTCGAGTCTGGGACTGGAGTGTAGGTAAGAGGTTGGAAGGGGTTTCTAGGTAGCACCGATTCTCAGTATCAGATAGGGTCCAGATTTTAGGTCAGAGAGGTGCATCCAAGTCAAGGAAAAGGGTTCCTGAATCAGGATCCCATTTTAGAAGAAAGTCAGATGAGAGCACGGCAGCGGGGTCATGCTACCACCACTTACCTGGTCTAGGGCTCGGGACCAAGCCCTAGTTCCTGTGGAGGTCGCTAAAAAGTCAAGGCCAGAACCAGGGCAGATGTTCAGACAAGCGGTAGTGACCAAGTAAGGAGGCTCAGGGCTCAGGAGGTACCCAGAACTTCACTCTCACCTATGCACCAAATACTGTGTCCCTGAAGCTTGAGGTACAGCCAGCCATCTGACAAAGTTCTAGCCAAAAAGATATAGGAGAAATCATTGGGGCTATTTGTAGAAAAGCTGCTCAAAGAGAACCTGACTTAAGGGCGTGGGGCATCTTTTTGCTGTCCTTTCCCTTCCTGCCACCTCCCAGAATACAGATGTGATGCATGATGCTGCAGCAGCCATCTTGGGCCATGGAGTGACTTTGACAATGGAAGCACATTCTTTGATAGCGTTGCTAAAAAACAAGAATCTGGGACTTTAATAACCCTGGAGGAATCACAATAGTCTTTGGATGGTCTATCTTCAGACTTCTTTTATGTTAGGTAAAAATAACTTCCTGTCTAGCTTAAGCCAGTTATTTGGGATTTTCCCTTATAAGATGCCAAACTCATTCCTAACGGACACTTCCCCCTATCCAGCGACATTTCCCGATGTGCGGTATGTTTGTCATGGATAGTACACAAGACACTTTTAGAAAGTGTTAATTCAGACAAGCAGGGGTCTGTGATTATGTATTTATTTTAATATATACTAGAGAAAACACAGCCCACACTTCAAATGTGTGATTTCAGAAATAAGACTCAGGTTGGTATTTGCACTTAAAAAGTAAGTCAATTTAAATTAAATAGCTGAACAAAGAATAGAACAAGCAGCCTGCAGGAATGGCAGCAATCAGGAAGGTAGAATTTGAGTGACTGAATGTTTGCAAGCAACGCCGTGGGGAACGGTGCTGAAACGGGACCTGTCTCGTTTGGGCAAGCCAGTGCTTTGCCCACAGCAGATGCTCAATAAATGTCTATGGAATGAATGACAATACACAAGTGTCTCCCCTGAAAGAGCTCCAGCTTTTCCCAGCACACCCTTTGCCTGTCTTGTAGCCCACCCTCCCACCCCCGAGACAAAAGACCCTACTCTCTTTCCTTGTATGCTTTCCACCCCCAATCTTCTAACAGGCAATTTCTCTTTGCAAAGCACAAGGAGGTACTCCACACTTAGGGCTTTTTTTATTTTTCAGGTGTTTTTAAACGGAGCTTTTAGCCTCGGTCATTTTACAATTCCGTCTTGATCTCTTTCTTGAACCGGCTCATTGGTTGGGCCCCATTTCGTGTGGTTGAAATAAAAGGAAACTGCCTCTCATCTAGAAGATCTATGGCTGCTTCTTGTTCTTGAGCATAAATAGATTTATCACCTGTGGCTAGACAGAACCCTAAGCAGAACCTGTGTCCTGCGGATGGAAGGAAAGAGGAATTCCCTCGCTTTCAATCAGCTCAGCTCGGCTCACTCCTCTCAACTACAGACATTGTCCTTAGTCTCCACACGGCCCCGAGCCCAGCAGAACAACAGCCCTGGGGTGTGCAGACTCCCCTAATGGTTTCAGAGTGCTTTCCCATCTCTCACCTTGAGTCTCTGCCTGCACAAGGACACCAGGGACACTTGTTTGTCTTCAGCCCCACAGGCTCAGGTGGGGTGGCTATGATCTCATGCCCACCAACCATTGCACAAATCTGGAAAGGGCTGGGAGGCACGTGTAGGGAAGGGGGCTCCAGCCCAGAATGGAGGATAAATGGAATACGCAAGTAGAGGTGGGGATGTGCTGTATCCACACTGAGATGAAGCACAGTGTGATGGGAACTGGGCTGAGAGAGCAAATGGGAAGCCCTTGTGGGAGGTGGTGAGGGTGGTGGAGAGAGACAGAGAGAGGGAGAAACGGAGAAGCGCACAGCCCAAAGGTCTTGGGGGGAAAGCCGAGAATGCTGAGAACCATCAGGGGCAGGGTGAGGGCAGTGACCCATATCAAGTGGCCCTGAGGCTGACAGGTCGGAGAGTCGTAAGCAACTAGCTTTCTGCATCTGTAACCTCAGGTCAGCTCCGCTGGCACACAGAGGTGGGAGACGTTAACAACAGCTTCAGAAGTCTGGTTCTTAGATGCTGGAATCTGTCAGTAAGACCTCTGCTGGTGGTAACTGCCCTGTCTGTGATCATACCCAGCATCACCTCTGAGCCTCACGGCAACAGTTGTAGAAGCAGGTCCAGGATGAGGCTCCCATTTTCCAGGTAAAATAACTGAGGTTCAAAGAGTCTCAGCCAAGGGCACACTGACGTTGAGTAGCAGAACCTAGTCCAGATGCCAAGTCTCCAGTCTCCAAGTCCAGGGCCCTTTCCATCACCCCAGTGTCTCTGCAATCTGTGACTCACAAAATAAGATGTTTGAAACAGCTTCTGGACCATAGAAGGGGCTTGAAGACATATGCTGTATCTCTCTCTTCTCAAAACACACAGTTCCCATTCAACAAAGTTTTGCATGAAATTACAGGGATTCTCAAGCTCCCCCATAGCCTATCTGCAAATGCTGTAGTGGTCTAGGACCTGTGGTTAAACATAATGCAGATGGGGACTAGGGATGGGCAAACAGGCTGTGACATGGTCATGAGGGCAGGTAGAGAGGAAATTGGGGCAGGAGCTAGAAGGGTGTCTAGATGATCAGACATCAGGGGGCAGGGCTGAGGGGCTAGCATGGGGCGATGCGGGGGAACATGGCCTGGAGAGATAAGACCAGGAAGTCTTATCAGATCCAGGACAGACCTGGCAGGTAAGAAAGCACTTCATCTTGGAGTGTCAGTTCTTCCCTCTGAAATGGCAGTGATAACACTTTGCTCACTGGGTTGTTGGAGGCTGTAAAGATGGCAGATGGGTGAGTCCTGTTCCCGTGTCTGTCTTCACTGGGTCTTGTGCTCCTCCAGGACAGGGACCTTGCCTGTTCTCACTGCATCCCTAGCAACCAGCAAGGTGCCTGACACAGAGCATTTGAATAACAGCCACCAGAGTTGGCTTTGTCTGAGCATCTACTGAATAAACTAAGGAAGGGAGGGAGGGACTCAGGGAGGGAGGACGCGGCTTGATGCTCTCCCAAGGGAGTGACGTATCAGTGTTGGAACTGCCTACCTTACCCAAATAGATGTCTTCCTAAAACTGTACCTGTGTGCAAATTGAAGTCTGACAAGAAAAATCCTATTCCCCTAATGACTTCGATAATTTCAGAGATGCTTTGCTTCCATTTCCTCTTGATTTAAAATGGGCAGTTGCCTAACAGATTGGTCCCTAAAGCATTTTTCCCTATAAAGGAAGAAGTGCCCAGAAAATCAGCTCTTAAATGCACCAATAATGATGGAGGGAGAAAAAAAAAAAGATCACTGGTAAACCTTTACATTTCAAGAGACTTTGTCATTTCCCAAGCAGAGACCTTTCAGATATCTTAAGGGGCTCACCCACAGAGCCTCGGGCGAGGGAAGGAATAGGAAAGAGCCTGCCTCCAGGCTCCTGAGTTGTAACACTCATCTTACAGTTTAGGAAAGCACTGCCTAAGAGATTAAGTGACCTGCTCAGAGTCACCCAGGACTTTATTGTGGAGTCAAAGGTAGTGACCTTTCCACTGGCTGCTGCAAATGAGGGCTAGAAGGAAAACCAGGATGACTTACAATGTAAAATACCCTCCTCTCTGCTCCCCGCCCCTTTCCAAGCTGTGCCATGGGAGGGAATGTTTGTAGAGGAAGGATGGCAGTGGCAGGGCACACCCAGGTCCAAATCCCAGCCCTGTGTCCCAAGATGTGAGGCCTTTGCAACAAACCAGCCGTACCCATGGCTCCCCGCCCGCCTCTGCCCCAGGTCTGTCTGGTCTCCACTTGTAGGTCAGTTGGGCCCTGCTCCTGGAGCTGAGTGTTGGGAAATGAGAAGAATCCAAAGAAAAGTTGCCACGGCAACAGGGGAGCAGGGGCTGCCACTATGGAAGGTGGTCTATGGCTTTGCACATGTCAGAGAGTTTGCTCCTTTGCTTCCCATCTGGGCCCTCCAAGCTTCTGGATGCACACTGGGGAGATGCTAATGCCTCTCCCTCCCTCCTCTCCCTCTTTTGGGGTGGCCACCCAGGCTTTGGGGACCACCTGCCATCAGCCTCCCGTAGCAAGTGGCCAGAGACAGTCTGGGAAGCTGCTTTGGGTTTCAGGCACTTTCCTCACTGGCTAGTAGTCACATCACATCTCAGAATTGGAAGTAGTTGCAGAGGTCTTTTTGGTGCAGAACTCTCATTTGACAAATAGGGAAACTGAGGCCTGGAGAAGCACAGTGACTTGTTGAAAAACACACTGTAAACATGGGTGTCTCAGTCTCCATGGGCTGCCATGACAAACTACCATAGACTTGGTGACTTAAACAATTAAAATTTATTCTCACGGTTCTGGAGTCTGGCAAGTCCAAGACCAGGGTCCCAGCAGATTCGTTTCCTGGTGGGGCTGTCTTCCTGCTTGCAGGTGCTGGCCACCTTCTTTCTGTGTCCTCATGTGGCCTCTCATCAGTGCATGCACGTGGAGGGGGAGTGGGCTCTCCCGTGTCTCTTCACAGAAGGACACGAATCCCCTCATGAGAACCCCACCCTCATGACCTCATCTAACCTGCATTACCTGGCAAAGGCCCCATCTCCAAATACCATCAAATTGGTATTAATTAGGTTGGTATTGTTATTGGTTATTTGTGTGGTTATTGGTATTGTTAGGGCTTTAATATACAAACTTTGGGGTTAGGCGGGGGCATAAATATTCAGTCCATAAGAATGGGGAAGAGTTTGAACTGGAACTCACAGTCCAGTGCTTTTTCTGTGGCACCATATTGAGTCTCTGATGTAAGTCAGAAGGGCTATTTAGAGACCAGTTACCATAATTGGGTGATCTCGGCCAAGTCACTTCTCTCTGGGCCTCAGTTTCCCATTCTGATAAATGAGGGATTGGGCTTAATGATTGATGATTCTCTGCTTTGTTTACAGAAATGACAAAACCTTTTTGATAATTCAAAAAATGGGTCAAAATGAGACTCCCAGACCAAATCCTACGATCTCACTAATTTTTCTTGGTGTCTATATAGAAGTAATGTTGTCAGTTTTCAGAAAACAGTCCGTGGCTTAGCCATAAAGATGCTTTCATTATAGTGTCTGAATACTGCAACAGCCCTTCTACATGTTATTCTGACTCCAGCCCAACTCCCCAGTCAAACATCTAGTCTTATCTTCCTAGAACCCATATCCTTCCCTCTTAGCATGGATAGAAGGCCCTTCCTCACTGCAGCATCACACCAGTCTCTTTGATCATCATTCCTCTGCTTCCAAGTGACATGATGTTTCTTGAACATCCTTGGGTATCTCCAACTTTGTACATATTGATCGCTCCACTTCTGTTCACACCACTTGTCCTAATTCCCACTCATTCTTCAAGATACAGTGTGGGTATCTCCCTGACACTCAGGGGTCACCTCTGGGCTCTCTTAGAACTTAGTGCTTCTCCCTATGGAAACTCTTTTCACACTGCATAATTATTGTTTCTTATCTGCCTCTTTCACTAGGATACAGGCTCCTAGGGTGGGAATGGGGTCTTGTTTTCTGTTGGCTCCCTCGTGTCTCCTGTGAAGCCTGACACCGAGCAGGTACTCAGGTAGTGTTTGTTGAATGAATGAATGAATGAATGAATGAATCTCACTTTACAAGATTGACTCCATTACAGAGTCCTGGGGAGTTGTATAAAAAAAATTTTGCAAGCTCAAGTCGTGGGTGTCTGTGTTTCCGCTGTGTTAACCAGTCTGTAAGTTCCTTCTATCATGAGGACAGCCATGAGATGCCTCAAATGAATCTTTATTCCTGGGGAAGTCATTTTTCCTCCTTGGCATTAGCCACAATGAGATGTTTGAGTATGGTGATCCTTAAAGAGCTTTTTTATCTTTAATTGCCCATAATTCCAAGATATCCAATCAGCAGTCAACAGATAGTGAGTATAGTAGCTGAGGTTAGAATGGGAAGGAAAAACAATAGTATTGATTTAAAGTTTAATTACACCTGAATCTTGGAAACATGGTAGTGACATGGTTCGTATCACCTAGAGGGACCTCAAACAACTGTGCAGCTGAGCAGGAAAGAGTAAGTAGAGAGACCACAGGTCAAGTTCAGGTTGGTGATCTAAGGCAGGTTGAAACAGGCAGCTGGGGCCAGAGGTCAGGGTCAACCACTAGCTTGGCAAGGATGATCCAAGAGCAGATACTCTCAGCTTCCTGCTCACCGACCCTCCTATGATAGTATGGGAGATGTCAAAGGCCAGCAGCCGAGCCCTGCTCTTGACTTGAAGAACAACTTTCTCATCACTTACTCATCAAGATTATTTTAGTGACTGTCAACTCGCTGACTTTATCTGAATGAAATCCCAAGTGTTAAGCTAATTTCATGACTATAATTCTGGAGAAAGACTAGACTCTTCAGTACAGCATTTAAGGCTCATAGCCCTTTCTTTCCAAGTCTCATCTCCTTCCCATTGCATTCCCTCCCTCACATCCTCTCCCGCTACTCTAAGCTCTTCTCAGTTTCTTGAAGGCACCATACTCTTCCACGCCTTGGTATCTACACATGTGCTACCCTCTCTTCTCATTTTGTATTCTCCTGGTCAACTCTTATTCACGACTCAAAACTCAGCATAACCTCCAGGAAGCTGTCTTTGATTCCTCCTCCCTAAAATCTAGGTCAGGGATCCTATCATATGCTTCCATGATGCCCAGTATTCCATCTGATAACAGCCACTAAATGTCTGTTGTTTCATTGCCTTTCCACTGAGAACATGAGTTCCTTGAGGGCAAGGACCGTTATCTGTTTATCTTCAGGGCCAAGCACAGGGCAATAATCAATGAATATCTTTCTGAGTGAATAAATGGACGACAAAAAATAGAATATGACTTTCAAGTTCCAACAACAGTATTTCTATGAGCACAGGATAAGAATGGAATTGGGATGTAAGTCCTTGAGAACCTCGTATACCCCGTTAATGAATAATAATGAGAAATATTTGCAATTAGTATAGACTTTGTTGCGTGGGAAATGCTGTGGGTGGCAAATACGTTCATTTCCAATGTTTTATGGACTGAGCATTCCCTGTGCTTATGCAATTTAGCAAACACTGTGCATATCCTGTGTGCTGGGGGCTACGGGAAATGTTAGAACTCAGATGGCCATAGGGTTTCCACCAGGCCTTTTCTGATTTAGCATCTTTGCATGGTAATGGGGTGTGAAGAGAGATCTTTTATTGTTTCGTAGTGAGTTGGTATGTTCCCTCATGCTGGGGTTTCCTTCAGGGAACTCTGTGTATTTGGAGCTACATTTCTCGGAAGGTCTGTTGAGCAGCAAGGATGCCAGAGGCTCAAAGGTGGGTGTGAAGGGCAGGGTGGAGAAGATATGCAGAGAGTGGAAGTATATAATAAACAGGATAAGCTCTACCAAGTCCCTTGAGAAATATGCTGGTATGAAGAAGACATTCACTCAAGTGCCTATGGCACTACCCCTCCGGCATTTCACTTCTCCCTTGAGGTGCTCCCACTCTGATCCTTCCACTGCCTCTCTCAGTAAAAGAATCTCCCTGAAACAAAATACAGCCTGCTCCAGGGATGAACTGAGAAAAGCTCTCCAGAGAGAGTTAGGGCGGGAGGAGCAACTGCACCTTTGCTGCCCTGAGGTTGCCTCCTTGTCAGGGGGCTTATGCTGAGACCTGCTCTCCTTCATGTCTGTCATCAGGGGGACCTGCTCCCCCTTCTCTCTGACTCAGCTGTGAGCACAATCAGAACCTTCCTTTGGTTTCCCTCAGCATCACTGACATGGGCTCAGTTTTCAGAAAGATCTTTACCAAAAACAAAGGGAAGCTGACAAAGATGTGCATTGCTGGCATTGCTAACAGTCACCACAAAACAAAACAATAACATAGCTGAGATAGAAGAGTGCAGAACTCCGGTCCACTGCAGGAAGGCCCCTGGAAATTGCTTCATTCTTCTCTAAAGGAATAGGCCAAGCACCCCCTTTCTCTAAACATTGGGTATTCTCTTCTCTAGCCCCACCCCTTCAAAGGGAGACTCAGTGCCTGCGATTTTATGTTTCCACCCAAATTGACCACTGCAGCATAAGAAGGTACCAAAGAGAAGGAACCTCAAACCGAGTGGCTGAATTGATCCTCTGAGATGGCCTCATGGATATGTATCCTATTCCAGATGCTCTTCTTACAGTGTGCAGTTGGGTCTCCTCCGTGAAGGAGTGACCTCTATGTTCCCTCCTCTCGAACCTGGTGGACCTTTGTAACTGCCTTGATTAGTAGAACATGGTGGTAGAGCATTGAGCCGAGGTTACAAAAAGTGATATGGTTTCCACCTGAGGTCAACATGCACTCTGGGGGCCCTGAGCTGACATGTAAGAAGTCTGGCTACCTGAAAGCTGCCACGTTGGAGAGACAGCACTGAGAGGTCACACAGACACAGAAGGAGGTGACCACAGAGCCCCAGATGCCAGCTGTTTCAGTCTTCTTGGCATCAACCACAGTGAATGAACCTTCAGATGATTCTAAAGTCCTGTAGGCTTCCAACTGATGGCCCAGATACCAAGGACCAGAGACATGCTGTGCCCTGTTTGAATTCCCAACCTTCCAAATCCAAAAGCATAATAAAAGATTGTTCTATGCCCACTAGGTTTGGGGGCAATTTGTTATGCAGCATTAGATAATCAGAGCAAATAAGGAGAGTGCTTCTCACAGCCGTGGGTCTGAGCTGCTTGTCTTAACCCCCATCACTGCCTACATTCCATCCTGCTTTTAACCCTTTGCCCCTTTCACCTTCATATTCCTCCCTCATTTAAGGTTTCATCTTGCACCTTTATTTGGATATTGCTTTTTTGGCCACCATCTTTACTTTTCCTCACTAGTGATAGAACTTCTGCTTGCACTTCTCCTGGTTTCTTCCTCTGCCCTCTCTTTCCTCCATCTTAGCTTAGACAGGATCCTCTGTCATGGCACAAACTCTCCACAGGAGGTCTTGGGTAGGGGCCTGGCTGCCAGGCACTGGACAGTCTGGGAAGGCAAATATCATAGACGGGTGGTCTATGTAAATGAACAAAACTTGTCTCTCATAGTTCTGGAGGCTGGAAAGTCTCAGATCAATATCCTGGCTGATTTGGTTCCTGATGAGAGCTCTCCTCCTGGCCTGCAGACAGCTTCCTTCTTGCTGTGTCCTCACATGACAGAGAGTAATTTCTGGTCTCCGCCTCCTTCTTCAAGGACACTAATCCCATCATGGAGGCTCCACATTCATGATTTTGTCTAAGCTGCATACCCCTCCCAAAGGCCTTGTCTCCAAACACATTAGGGGGTTGGGTAGTGCATGAATTTTGGGGGAACACATTCAGCCCATAACATTCTGCCTCTGACTCCCCAGTATTCATGTCCTTCTCACGTGCAAAAATGCATTCATTCCATCTCAACAGCCTTAAAAGTCTTAACTCATTCCAGCATCAACTCTAAAGTCTAATCTACCTATCACCTAAATGTTCCTTTCATCCCGAGGTAAAATTCCTCCCCAGCTATGAATGTGTGAAATCTGATAAGCCATGTGCTTCCAAAATACAATGGTGGGCAGGCATAGGATAGACATTCTCATTCCAAAAGTGCTAAATCAGGGAGGAGAAAGGAGGTGATGGGTCCAAGCAAGTTCAAAACATAGCAAGGCAAATACCATTAGATCTTAAGTTCAATGTTCTGCCTTCCAGTTCCATTAGGGCAGTGGGTCCTGCTTTCTAGACCCACTGGGATGGTGGGCTAACCCTCTGTGGCTCTGCCAGGCTGGGATTACACACCAAGATCTGAGGATGGGGTTCCTGCTCTCAAGACCCTGGGCAGCCAGTTTGGTCTACTGGAAGCAAGGCAAGACCCTCCCCTCACTAACCAATCCCCATTTGAAACTGAGGAGGCAGCCCTGATCATCTCTGAATGAACTTGAAGGATCATTCTTTCCTTGTCGTGAAGAATAATACACATTTGCAGCCGAATAGCTCTATGGACCAGTCCTGTAAGATCTGAGAAGTCAGACAGCCTTCCTTCATTTCATCTCATCTCCATCCCCTTCAGTTAGACCTAGCAGTGCTTCTACTGAGGTGGCTGATTAAATTCTTGGTTTACACCCATACTAATCTTCTTATCAAATAGTTGTTTGAACACAACCTTAATTTCTCTCTCTCTCTTTTTTTTGCAATATGGATAGGCTGAGAATTTTCCAAATCTTTAAGTTCTGGTTCCTTTTTGTTTAAAAATTCATGCTTCAATTCGTTTCTCGCTTCTCACATTTTACTATAAACAGTAAGGAGGAACCAAGCCACTCCTTCAATACTCTGCTTAGAAATATCCTCAGCTAAGTATCCAATTTCATAGCCTGTGAGGAAGTTCTACCTTCCACAAACACCAGAATATGAACATAGCTCAGCCAAGAGATTTGCCACTCTGTAACAAAGATCACCTTCTCTCCGTTGTCCAATAGCCTGTTCCTCACATGTAAGACCTTGCCAGAATGGCCTTTACTATCCACATTTCTACCAACATTCTGCTTATGATTATTGGTGTATTCTCTAAGAAGGTGGAAGCTCTCTCTACAGTGCTTCTTTTTCCTTTCTGAACCCTCACCAGAATCACCTTTAAAAGCCCCTTCACCGCAGTCTTGGCTTTTTCTTTCGAGAGTGCACCTCAAAACTCTTCCCACCTCTACCTGTTACCCAGTCCCAAAGCCACTTCAATATTTTGAGCTGTTTGTTACAACAGCACCCCACTCCTTGGCACCACTTTCTATCTTAGTCAGCTTGGGTTGCTATAAAAAAAAAAAAAAAGGCCACAGACAATAGACATTTATTTCTCACAGTTCTGAGGGCTAGAAGTCTTATGCAGGGTGCCAGCATGGTCAGGTTCTGGTGAGAATCGTCTTCTTGGCTTGCAGACTGCCACCTTCTCACTGTGTCCTCACCTGACAGAGAGAGCACGTTCTGGTCTCTTTCTCTAACAAGAACACGAAACCCTCCTTAATGACCTCATCTAAACCTCATTTCCTCCAAGGACCTCCCTTTCAAATACCATCAAAGTAGGACTTCAACATACGAATCTGGGTAGGGGGACACAAACATCCTGTCTGTAACACCGGTGATCCTCATCTTCTCAAGTAACCCTCACCTAGATTTACACTATTGAAACACAACCTTAGGTTTTCAGGATGAAGAAAAAGAGACTGGACACGAGGATGATAAAGACCCTCTGCCTCCCCAAGAAGACCACCATCTTTCTAGTAAAACATTGGCGTAAATACAAAAAGACCCCAGGGAACAAAAACATCAAAGGCCAGTAAGTGTCCCAGACAAAGATCCCAAATGGCTGAGGTTTCCAAGACGGTCGGCAGGACCTTGCTGCAGACCCTACCTTTCTTAGGAGTGGAGGGCCTGATGCATGGAGGGCCGGGAAGTATTCAAAGCAGAGGATGTCTCTGGTACCAGAATCCACTTTGCAAATGAGCTAGATGCTTTAGGAAGATGATGGACGAGCCTGAGTCACCTAACTGGAAAAAATCCAGAGGTAGGAATTAGACAATGTCAAGTCCTCATATTTCTCTACTTGCTCTGTGCGACCGCAGACAAGTCCCTTTGCCTCCTTGAGGCTGCCTTTTCTTTTTTTCTTTTTTCTTTTTTTTTTTTTTTTTGTCAGTGGGAGAAACTCCAGCCTGCCTTGTCTCTTCCCAGGGCTGTCGTGGGGATCAAGTGTCATAATACACAGGATGCCACTTTAATTGAACACTGAGCATGTGCTAGGCATGTGCTGGATGCTCCACATGTTTTGTGACACTCATTCCTCACAACAGCCCTGCACTGTAGGAATCATCACCCCATGTTACAGCTGAGGAAAGAGGGCAGAGGGGCCACACCACGTGCCCAAGATCACACAGCAAGTAAGGGGTAGAGCTGACATTCCAGCCCAGAGGTGCCCGGCGCTGAAGCCAGTGTTCCTTCCATTAGCGCACAATTACTGCTATTGTTGTCTTATTGATTTTACGTCTCTTCCATGATCAATCTTGGAAAGACATTATTAGGTACAAGGCACATGGGCGAACTTGAGCATCGTGAAAATGTACCTGATGGTCCTCAGATTCCCTCGCTTTCGACCCCATGAACTGCATTCCGACTGAATTAATCAGATTTCTGCAGCGCTGTTTCCCAAGAAGGTCTAGATTCCTCATACCAAGGTCTTGGGGGCACACAGGGCCAGAAATGATGCCCCACCAATGCTGATGAGAAGAGGACTTTCCAGCTGCTGCGTATGGCACAAGCAAGGTGAGCCAGCATCACCCAGGACATCCCATCCACCCGGGGGACAGTTGATGGGAGGCTCAGTCCCTGCAACCCACAGGGGGCAAAAAGGAAGCCCACCATGCAGGCAGACCTGGTCTGGACCAAACTCCTAGACTGGAGTGAGCAGAATTTCAGCATGTTCTCCCACCCACGATGCTCCATAATTGCCTTTTCTGCCAAAGAACAAAACCTTCAGAAGGGCAGCCTGGCAGCACCGGCCAAATGAGCAGCTAGGCATGCCCGCCACACTCGGCTTGCCAACAAATTAGCCTGGAACGCGTGGATCCTGACGGCAGAGAGTCAGCATTGGGGGAGGTGGAAATGGCAGCACACGGAGCGCACGGCATCCATGAAGGACAGCTCTCCTGCCGGCTGGAGGCTGGCGGGGGGAGGGAGCTCTCGTTCCTTAGCTATCAAAACCAAGGCCGGGCAATGCCACGCAAAGACCCCAACCATCTCTGAAAGCAGATTGGAGGGAGGGGTGTGAGGGATTCCAGGCTCCCAGTTGGAGTGAAGCTCAGAAAGTACACAGTAGATCCTGTGATGAGGGCTGGGAAATCCATCTCCAGGAACTGGCTGATTCCCAGAATCCCTGCTGGGATCCTCTCTTGAGCACTGCCTGGTGGTCTAGAAAAGCAGGACTTGGGGAAGAAAGCCTTCCAGCTCTGCTGTTTAGGACCCTGCTACTTGGTCAGGTCCCTGGCCGTGTGTGTGTCTGTGGATGTGTGTGTGCAAATGTGCACATGCAAGCAGAAAGCAAGCATTGCTCAACACAGGGGACTCATAGGAAGAGGCCACACCACACAGCACAGCAAACGACTAAAAAAATTCAGCAAAACACTAGTCGGCCTTTTTCAGGCCTGATGGCAATCTTATTAAATCCTTCCCTTCCCCCCTGACACTCGGTTTCCACATCTTGATCCTGCCGTTTACTCATCCATGTGACATACTGTGTTATTTACTTTCCCTGCACTTTGGTACCTGTTAAAATGGGCATCATCCTGAGTTCATCGGGGGCAGTGGAGGGAATCAAATGATGTGATGGGTGTGAAAAGCACTTGCAAACTACAAATACACTTTAGGATTGATTTTTGACGGGGAGAAAGTGAACATAAATGGTAGGGAAAAGCAAATTTCAAACCCGAGCATGTTTCCTCTTCGTGAGAATGAGGTCTGGTGAGGCTCTAATCCTCAGACTGTGCTGTAGGGCCCTGCGAAGATTGGCTTCAGAGCCTCTGAAATGAATCGGAAATTGAAAAGTGACTGTGTGTTTTTATTTGAGTGGGGGTGTGGGAGCGGATGCTGGGGAGGAGGGCGGACCTGGGAGGAGATCTCGGTGTTCTCCCGGGTGGAGGTGCATGAGGGAGGCGGAGAGGGTGGTCGTACTGCTGGAGCATGGAGGTCCCAGACAGTAGGCGGAGCCCCAGGGGAAATGAGATCTGGCAAAACACCCATGGGAAGAATTCTCCCACAGCTCCAAGCTGAGCCTCTCTGCCTTCTCTTGAAGCTGAAGCTAAACCAGGGTAGGGGCTGAGCCAGTTCAAATACTCCCTGCCTGGAGTATCCATGTTCCAGAAAACTGTAGCAAGGCTGAGTGTGCGACGTGGCCATAGCAAGTCATACTGGTGTTATGGGGGAGAGCAGGCGGCTGGTGCTATGGGATAAGCGCAGTGGGGCTTCCGGGTCTGTATTCCGTTGAAGGACGGTTTCCCTCTACTCTCTCCGAACTTCTCTCTGAACCTCATTTCTTACTCAGTTGAGGGTCTGGGGGCCGTCTCCATCAGTGGTGCTCCGGGAGCACTGGTGCCCCAGGCAGGGGTGGGGTGGGAGTGGGCTCAGGAGCAGCAGGCAGGAAGTGGTTCTGACGCTTCAAGGGCGCAGCTAAGGAGCACTGACTGTGAACAAGTCTAGTCCATGGCAAGAAGGGAACTTGGGGAAAGGGAACATCTGTCCCTAGGTCCCGGGGCACTGATTTGAAATGGGGTCCACAGGGCACGCGGTAGAATTGGCCCACAATGCAGAGGAATAACATTTCAGATGCTAGGGGGAAAGGAGGGTGGGTGGTGACAAGGTGCTTCTGCAGCACCCCGGCAGAAGCAGTGTGCCATCGCGTGGGCCCATGAGCAGAGCCGCAGACCGAGAGTCCAGGGAACAGGGTCCCGGTCCCGGTCCCTGTCCTGGTCCCAGTGCTCCTGCTCCTGCAGGCGACCCTGAGCCAATCTTCTACTGATAGAGGAAGAGTCTCCGGATGGTTAAGCACCTTCTGTGTGCTTGACAGGGCACTGAGCACTTTTATACAGACATCATTTTCCTTATTCTGAACCACAGCCCCTAGGAATTACCTCTATTTTACAGCTGAGGACATTGAAGCCCAGAGAGGCTGGGACCCTGGGAGATTCTGCCTCATCCAGGTCTCTGCTGGGTCCAAGAATACGTATTCTAAGAAGTCTGTATTTTTTTTTTAAATTGAAGTATTGAAGTATTTACAATGTTGCATTAATTTCTGGTGTACAGTATACTGATTCAATTATATATATATGTATTCCTTTTCATATTTTTTTCCTTATAGGCTATTATAAGATATTAAAGGAAGAAGTCTATTTTTTAAATGTTCCTTAGGCAATTCTGAGCCTAGACCTTTCATTAATTATTTATTCATTCACATTTATTCAACAGATATTATTAAATGTCTCTCATGTTATAGGTACTACTGAGATTATTGTTACAAAACAGTAAGTCAAACAGTCCATAAGGAGTTTAAGTTCTACAGATGGAAGACACATAATGAAGATATAGATAAGTAAATATATAGAAGGTCAGATGATTACGGTGGGGATGTTTGTTCTTTTATGGAGATTGGTCAGGTAAGTCTCTGCTGATAAGGTGACATTTGAGCAGAGACCCCTGGGGAAACAGGAGGTAAGCCTTGTGGCTGAGGGAAGAATCTGCCAGCAGAGGAAACAGCATGTGCAAAGGCCCTGAGGCAGGACCATGCTTAGCATGTTCCAGGAAGAGAAAGTTGGCCTGTGTGGCTGAAGTAGAGCAAGCCAGAGGGAGAGGAGCTGGAGATGACGTCCAGGAGGTAATGGGGGCAGACCTTGCAGGACCTTGCAGATCTTTGCAAAGCCTTTATCTTTCAATGTAAATGAGATGAGGAACCATTAAAAGGTTGTAGTAGCTAAGTGCCGGGATATGTCCTGTTTTTAAAGACTCATTCTGGCTGCTGCATTAGGAGTGGACTCTAGGGTGAACAAGAAACACAGTGGGAAGATAGACTTACGAGATAATGAGATCCTCTAAGGGGAGATAATGGTGGCTTGGACCCTGGGAGGAGCAGTGGAGGAGGTGAGATGCAATCAAATGCTGGAAATATTTCTGAGGGTGGAGCTATTTGCTGACGGAGTCAATGAGAAGTATGAGAAAAGAGAGGGATGAAAGATGAATCTAAAGTTTTGAGCTGAGTCACCCGGAAGTGTTAAATAGCAATTTCCTGAGATAGAGACTCCTTCATTCTTCTCTGCGTAGTTTGCGGGGCTGGGGATAAGAATTAGAGATGGACGTACTGAGTTTGATATGTCTGTTAGATATCCAAATGGAGACATTGAACAGGCAGTTGGATTTATGAGTCTGGAGGTCAGGTGATGTCTGTCTGAGCTGAAGATATACATTTGGGAACTGTGAGTATATGGGTCATATTTAAAGTCATGAAACTGGATAAGATACCCTGGGGAGGAAGAAAAGATGTCTGGGCTTTATGACACTCCAGGGCTTAGAGTTCAAAAAGATCAACCCAGGAGACTGGCCAGTCAGTACAAGGAGAGTCGAGAGAGGGTAACGTTTCAAAAGCCAATCAAAGAAGGTGCCTCAAAAGCATTGGATGTAAGCAGTTGACTGTGTCAAATGCTTTTGATTGTCAATGTTGAGACCCAAACATGAGCTGTAGGATTTAAAAATATAGAGTTCAAAGAGCCGTTTTCATGGCGTGGGGGTGGCTGGGGAAATGGGTTCAAGAGAAAATGGGGAAAAGAGGGGAAAAAACATAGAGTAAAGTGTGAGGAACTTGGCTATAAATGTGCACTGATAAGTGAGACCATGATCAGAAAAGGAGGCAGAATCAAGAGAGATTGAAAAAAAAAAAAAAACAACCTTTCATTATTATTATTGTTTTTTAACTGGGAGGAATTACAGACTGTTTGCTGTAAGGTCTGACCCAGCAGCCCGGGAGAGACTGATGGTCTGGGAGAGAGAAAGGACCATTTCTGGAGGAAGGCTAAGGACTCAGCCGAGCCAGATGCCATCACTCTGGGCAAGTCACTGGTCCCCTCTGAGCCTCACGCAAGACTATGAAAGAACGCAGGGACATTCCGCATTACTTTCCTCAAAATATCAGATGAGGACACAGTGGGACCCCACAGGGACCCTGAGCAATGCCAGCTCAGCAGCCAAATGGGTGGAACTCTGAGCAGCAGGCCCTTCTCATCCCTACTCCTCAAGGGACACTGATACCCTGCCGGTGGGCTTCTGAGCAGGGTACAAAGGTTTTGGAGCCAGGAGATCTGGGATTCAAGCCCACCTCCAGCCATGTGATCTTCAGACAAGTCACTTTTCCCAAGGCCTCAGTTTCTTCTCCTTTTGTAAATTTTCAACTACGGTGGTTTCATGAGAGATCGTTGCGATCATATCATGGCCGTAACACATGGATGCTCCGTATCTGTTCCCTCCTTTCCCCTCCCTGCTGGCTGGATGTTATGGTTACCAGCGTTGGCTGAAACGTGGCAGTGCTGACGTTAAGGGGGACGTCCTTCTCTCTGTTACTTAGTGAATTCCTAGACAGAGAGTAGCTGGACTCTCAGCTCCAGAGCTGTTTCCATGGGCTCTGAGGGCCAGCCAGCTGCACAGCGCTGCCATGAAACATGGGACTGTCTGCCAGTCCAGGGAAGTGACTGGGACTCACCTCCACCTGGCCCTCTTCCCTCGGGGCTCCAATCTGAGCAGTTCATGCTCTGCTCCTCATCACTCCCGGGCTCTCCAAGCCTGGGGACAGAGGCCTTTTGAGAGGCACGGTGCTTGAACTGATAAGACACACAGCAGATAGGAGCATGGAGCTGACTTTTGGTGGAGGATGATATTTAACTACCAATGATTGGAAGTGAATTGGTGGGAAGACAAAGCCTCAGAAAAATGCTAGATCCTGGGAATTCTTCAGAACAGAGGATGTTTCTATTTCTCTGAGGCTGTGCAACCACTTCTATTTCTGGGGCCTTAATTTTGCCCACCTGAGAAATGGCACTGACTTTCTTCATTAGATCTGGGAGAGGAGCGCAAGGGAGGGAGGAGGTGGGAAGTGAACTCTGCCACAGCAGAAGAGAGGTGGGATTTGCAGGCACAAGTTCTTGCATGTGATGTTGGGCAAATTCCCCCACCTCTCTGGGTCTCATCTGTCTATTTCCAAGGCTAGTATGATGATTAACTGATAGCCCATAACTGGGGAAGGGTGCTTTGAAACTGGAAAAAATCCCCACAGATATTAGCATTTGAAGATCACTGGGAGCATACAATGAGACACTGTGAGCAAAGCCCTCAGCCAGTGACTGGACCAGAGCAAAGGACACACAATCGGGGGTCCGTCAGGATGGTGGTTGGTTGAGGAGAAGGCATGGTAGGGCCTCTGACTTTGGAGTTAGCAGACCTGCCTCCAAATGCTGACTCCATCACTCACTCGCTGTGTCAGAGACTGCTCCAGTTACTGGCTCTTCCTAAGCCTTGGTTTTCTCATCTCTAAAATGGGGTCGATGATCATACGTAACACCCTGGTGGTTGCAAGTGTTTGTAAGCTTAGCAAGCAAAGCACCGAACACAGTCCCTGGGGCACATTCAGTCCATGTTTTCCCTCCTTTGTCAGCGTTCGGAAAGCCATTTGGCTCTAGTACTTCATCCACAGCCAGTCCCCCAGATACCCAGATTCCACAGGACTCTCAGCACCTGGCTCCTGGTCAGGGGGTGACAATTCCAATGGATGCTCAAACACCATCTGGGGCTCCTGTTACATACTTCAAATCTCACACACATGCACCTTTGCCTCCCTCTTGCACCTCGTGCTCCTCTCGGACATCCTATAAAATGCAAGCAATCAGGCTTGCTCTATTTTCTTCCCAGGAGCATCATGAGGACCATCAAGGTGATCTACATCAAACAGCTTTTAGATGATCGACTGTGGTGCACATGTCAGTCACCTATGAATTTTGCTATAGCAAATAGTGGGTGTTGGCGGCGAGGCAGTGACTAGGGAAAGGGAACGCGTGGCTCGTGAGCTGAAGGTGAGGCTTAAAGAGAACAAACTAAGCTCAACTGACCCTGGGTACATCCGTCTCTTCCACTGTCATCAAAACGTGGCTTTGGTGTCCAGCACATAGAAGGAATTGAGCGTCTTGCATAGGGTAGGTCTATAGCAAAATTTTGTTAAGAGTTGCTTGCATTGATTCTCATCACACACATGCTGCTGCTGCTGCTGCTGCCATAAACAATAATTAGGTGCTTACTGTATGCTGGGCACTCTATGTGCATACTGTTTGTGTTCCACCTCTAAGGTAGAAAGTGGTGTCTTTCCATCAGGAGGAAGACAAGCAGGAGAAAATTAGGCTCAGGGAGGTTAAGTGACACACCCACCATCATGCAGCTGACCTCGACAGAGACCGATCTGCATCCAGAATCCACATCCTTCCCTCTAGAGTCTGTGCCCGGCTGTCAGTTGGAAGTTCCTAGAGTGGCAGGGGTCCCAGGCTGGAGAGTGGTCATTGGCTTTTCAAATGCTGGTCCTTCTGTGGCCTTGGACAGCACAGTCACAGGGTGTGGAGTTTTCCCTTTGATTCCTCATCGAGGGCACAGACATCCCCCAAAGAGCCCTGGCACTGCGGGAGGTCTGAATACGGGTTGCATTGAAGAAAGGGTGAAGAGGTCCTTTCTGAGAGCCTCATAACTGCTGCTATTCTGCAGCTTCACAGCCCTGGGCATCTCTTTGGCCTCTGAAAGGTCCAGTCACCCCCTGCCCTGTGCAAATAGATGGCATGCCACGAGGGTGGTAAACCCCACGCCCCTCCCCCTGCCGAAACCATGCCATTTGCGGCACGCTCCTGCTATTGGACACACACACTGCTCGCTCAGAATCGCTCACTGAGGGAAAGCGGAGCTGAGACAGGCCCGTGGAGGCAGATTTGTATTTCAAAGAAGAGCTGGAATCACTGCTTACAATTCGAAATGGCAGAGTTTGGGGCCCAGGAGAGGGAGACCTGTGGTTTTTCCCAGCAGTAGGCTTATAACAACACTTAGTGGGTGGCTGTGTTTTCTTTCCCCATAAAGAATGAAGTGAAGAATTATTGTTCCATCTCTAACCAGCACAAGTGCTGTTCAGAGAGGATTTATCAGCTCTGAGACCTAAGCGTGCCATATATATATATGTATATATATGTGTATTTTTTTAAACTGGAAATGCCATGGCAGGAACTCTGCTTTTTCTAAAACCTAGAAAACCTAACCCATTTGGGGCGGGCTGGGCCCCACCCCCACCCCCATGGCATGACCCTCTTGTCCCAGCTGTTGCTACCTCTGGATCCCACAGCGGGACCCCTTCACCTTTCTTCACGGCAGACCATATTCAGGCCTCCTGCAGTACAAGGGCTCTTTGCGGGATGTCTGTGTCCTTGATGAGAGATCCAGGGGACAGACAGCCCCACAGCCCGTGACCATGCTGTCCGAGGCTGCGGAAGGACCAGCCTTGGCTGCTTTTGCCCCCACCCCTGCAGGTCCAGCCCAGCCACTGGCCTCCACTGGACTCTCTGCTCTTGTGTCCCCTTATCCAGAAGGATGGGGAAACCTCTGGTCCTGGAGTCAAACCGTTCAAACTCAACTCTGTCTCCTCTGGTGTGTGCCCAGGAGCCGGGCGCTGAAACCCTCCGTCCATCCTCCCTTTCTTGGTGGTCTTGGTGATGACACCACCTCGGACTTTCATTCTGAGGAGAAAATGAGATAATTCAACGAAAGAGCTGTGCACAGCACCTGGCGCTTAGCAGGTACTCAAAATCTGGTAGCTCCTTCCACGATCACTCATCATATGAAAGCACAGGTGATGGCAAAGTCGGGGCCCGGGTGCAAATCCTGACTCCTCCAAATACTAGCTGAACGGCCTTTGGCAAGTTTTCTGAGCCTTGAATTCCTCTTGTGGAAGTAAGATTGTGCCCAGTGTGTCCTAGAGTTAGTGTGGGGATGAACTGAGGTGAGGCGTACAAACTATCGGTACTCTTTCTAACACAGAAGAATTTGAGAAATGTTTTGTAACACCCAGTCAGCCCCTCTGTACCCGCGGGCTTTGCACCCAGGGATTCAACCAATTGAGATCTCGGGTTGGTCGAATCTGCAGACATGAAACCACGGATACGGAAGTTGGACTGTGTTCACTGTATTAGCCATTTTATACAAGGGGTTTGAGCATCCTTGGATTTGGGTTATCTGTGCGGGCTCCTGGGACCAACCCTCCACAGACAATGAGGGACAACTGTATAATTTGTCATGTGGTGGGTACTCAGTGCCCCGTGGTTCTTTGCTGTGGGCCCTGTGTTAACCCTTTGTTGGACTCCCAGGGGCTGATTGCTTGTGCTGTTCTCATCTCGCTGGGCTCGCCCGCTCTGTCAGACACTGAGCTCCGTCTCTAGGTGTTAGATGTGCTCCCAGCATGCCAGGTGGGATCAAAGTCCTCAGTGGGTGGGTCCAATTCCCAGCACAGCACCTTTCAGAATACAACTCAAAGTTCAGGCAGGTATCTGGGCCAAGCCCAGCTGGGACTCCAAACAGGATATAAAAAGACACGAATTAAAAACTAGAACCTTCTTTCCAGGTAAGAGTCAACGATGCTACCATTTTATACCAAGTGCGATCTTTCACAGAGACACTAAAGTGTGGCTTGGGTTGGAAGCCTCTCTATCCGGATGTGGAGGCAAGAGGGGTCTCCAGACCCCAAAATGGCCTTTTCCGAAGCAGGACGCTGCACCAAAACCATCATGGGGACCACAGCTCAATGGACAAAGGCAAGGAAACTCAGCCCCACATCGTGTGAACTCACATAAGGCCAACAGGGAGGACCCTCACCATGTGTTTTCCCTGCAGACCTACTGTGAGTCGGCCCCATGCTGGATACTCTACAAACATTATCTTATTCTATCCTTTGTAACATGAGTTTAACTGCCTGTGTTTTACCGAGGAGAACATAGACTCAGAGGAGGTAAGTCACTTAGGCAGGAACACCCAATTGGTAAGCTCTCTGATGCAGGGACTATGTCGTTTTCATTCCCCAGAGGTAAACACAAAGCTCAGTATACATTAGGAGCTCAGGAAGTGTGGAAATGGTGAGGACAAGTTACTTTTGTGCCTTGTTTTCTACTCGCCCCACGCTCCCAGATTTCCTGCTGTTTCCCCGCGGGGCCACGTCTCTTTCCCGCCCATGTCTTTGTGCCCCCCGCCTAGAACACCTCTCTCCTTTCTCCACCAAGCCAACTCCCATTCCGCCTTCAACACCTAGCCCAGAAGGTGAAGGCTTTAATAGTTCCTTCTGGAGAGTTAGTATCTCCCACACAGGGTCCCACAGCAATCTGTCCACCCTTCTGAAGAAAAGCACTTACCACATAGATGACAACCACTGGACTATGTACCTTTTTCTGTCATTGGACAGCTTGAGGGTCAGGCCATGTCGGAATTGCCTTTGGGTCCAGGATGCCCATATCAAAACAGAGAAACCAGGCATGCTAACTTGTCTTCATGCAAATATTCCCGAACCATATTATCCACTTCTTTTTAAATTTTGAAAACAGCATGTTCAGCCCCGGTCTCCTGAGAGTGGAGGGGACTTCTCAGGCTGCTGATGCCAAGAAATGGAAGTACAGGAAATTGTCATGGAGTGACTGACCATCACAGGCTTCAAGGCAGAAACACATCCCAATTTGACCTTTTGACTCAGACTTCGCCCTTTTGTGAACTTGACATCACAGATCCATTCTTCCACGTCTCAGTGTCTAGACATCTGGAGACAGTCAGTTGAGCCAGCATCAGGGCCCCACCCTAGGCCCCTGTTCTTGACCTGACAAATCCCATGTTTCTGTCAATGACTCAGAAAAATACAATGAGCTCTTGCTCATCAGATTTGCAGATGACAAGACAGTGGCAAGGATGGCAATTATGTCAGATGACAGAGTCAGGATCCAAGGGTCAACTCGTTTAGCAGAGATTAACATTGGGTCCAGAAACCAAGTGCACAGGGATTGGAGGCGGGTGGCGTGACTTTGCAGAAGTGCGTGGGGGCAAAGCCTTGTTTACTCAGGAGTGCAGTGCTTTGAGGAATGGAAGCTGAGCATGTGTTATTACAAGCAGGGGTTCTAGATGGTCTCTGGTCTGACAGCACCACCTGAAGTGTGATGCCCACTTCTGGTCCTCACCCTTTAAGTGAGGCATTGACAAAGTCATCCATGTCTCAAGAAAAGCAACCTGATATTGAGGGCACTGAAATCCAAGAAGCTGGAGGAATGCTCCCCTGTCGAATGGGCGCTAAAGAAGGAACGTGATTCTTCTTTGCAAATAGTCAATTGATCACGTTGAAGAATGATTTTGTAAGGCGAATGGACAGAAGCAATGGTTACTATGAAAGTGCCAGCTGGACATATTTCTTTTCTACATGAGAAAGAATATTCTAAGAAGTCAGCTCTACTCACCAGGGAAATGAGCTGCCCTGTGACGCTGCCCCTTTACTTGAACTATTGGTCAGTAGTATTATGGGAGGGATTACAACGTTAGAAGTACCAACTTCCAGGTCCACCCCTGCGAGGCTAAAATTCCAAATTACACTTGTTCTCCACCTATTTTAACATCTAAATTTCCCCAGGCTCTCTCAGCCCAGGGGGCGGGGAGGACCATGGACAAGGGGGTGTTATTAGAGATGCACGCCATGCTGTGTCTGTCCTGCCAAGGGCAGACCCCTGACCTTGAAAGAAGGTCATGTCCCTGGGTCTTCTGTGCGCTCAGGGTAAGTTCTTTCTGTAAGCTTCCTCTTTCCCTCCCATACATCGACTCAGTCCTGAGGCATGCCCAACCAAAATCTAAATCCCCAGGGTGCTAAACCTGAGTTCCCTAGTTGGGACCACTCCCTTGAGAACCGGAGTGCTTGCATTTTAAATTCATAAATCTCACTCCTACTCCCAGTGGTAAATCCGTGCAGGGCAGGGCTATATCTATTACATTAGGCACTTCCCTCCTACCATAATGGTTAGGAGTACGTGCTCTGAAGTCAGACAGACTCGGGTTCAAATTCCAAATCCCACTTTTAGCCCTTCCCAGCTGTGTGAATTGGGCAAGAGATGAAACTCTCTGAGGCTCAGCTTCCTGGTCCATAAATGGCGGTGATAATGTTACCCACTTCTTCAGATGCTGCAAGGATTTCGGAAGATGTACAAGTGCAGGATTTAGCAAAAGGGTAACACATGGTAAACACACAACATATTAGCCACTGCTACACTACTGTGACCGCAAGACTGAATAGCCTGTCTGCTGCTGGGTTTTCCCATCTCCACTCAGCCGCCACGCCCTTCCCTTTAAGTCACACAGGGGCTGTTCTTTTTAGCATCCCCCAATTCCGACTAGGGGAGCCCCACCATTTTAAGCTGTAGCCATTGGCCCTCCATCTGGTTATGCCCCATGACACATAACTCTCATTTTCCTCCCACACAAAATCATTCCAATCGTAACTTTCAGACTTCTCTTATTTCAGGGGGAAAGCTGTTCTCTCATATGCCTTGCATTTTAACGACTTTCATTGCCATGGCTCATTTTGATCTGTTTAATAACATGTTTTAAACTAATCCCTTGTAATAAAAGGATTTCATTACTAATGGGGACAGCTGCGTAATGCAGCGAGTTCATTTAGTTTCACTTTTCTGATGAGGCTGGCTGCAGTCGGAAGTTTTGCAGCGCTGCTAAGTTTGGGTGATGAGTGTCGCCTGGGGAACCTGAGAAGGGGATTTCCTTTGCAGAGGCAGATCCACAGGAGGCAAAGGAGTAGAGCTTGGGTCTGCACAGACTGGGTGGAAAGTGCAGAAGAATCTCCATCTCATGGCTGTTTGATGACTGAGAGGAGGAATACTAAAGCCTTAATGAAGACAAGATGTTGCACAGTGAAAGAGGGGCTCCTAGGATGATGGCAGATCAAGGCTTAGAGAGCCTCCCTTCCTCCCCACTGGCAGGAATCGTATCGCATCACACCATACTTAATGATCTAGCAGACCCCAGGCACTACATCTTATTCACTCTGTATTCCCACTATCTAGCTGGACCTGGCACAAAGAAAGTGTTGGCTAAACTGAAATTAAATCCTTTCCCCCTACATTTCTCCCCTAGATACTGTCTCCTTCATGTACACATCTTTGACAGCCATCTCTTAGCTGATGACAGAAACTTATACCTCTTATCCTTGACTTCTAGACATCCACCTTTATCTCCAAGTTTCCACTTATCTTCACCATGCGTCTGCGTCACATTCAATTTCTACTTAATATGTCTAAAGCTGGATTTACCACCATCCCCTACATGCCCACCTCTCTTACCACATCTGGTCTGTGCCTGGCACCACTGCATGCTTAGCTGAGAACCTGGGATATCTTGATATCTCTCCATCTTACTGCTGATCGAATCAATCACAAATTTTTGCTGACTCTGTCCATGAGTGTAGTTGGAATCCATCCACTTCTCGTCATTGATCCTGCCACCATCTTTATCTAAGCTACAGCCACCTCTCATCTGGACTCCAACTTACATCCACCAACTGGGAATATAATTTGGTGCAGCCACTATGGAAAAAAGTATGGAGAGTCCTTAAAAAAACTAAAAACAGAGTTACCATATGATCCAACAATCCCATTCATGGGCATATAGCCAGAGAAAACTCCAATTTGAAAAGATACATGCACCCTGATGTTCATAGCAGCACTATTTACAATAGCCAAAATGTGGAAGCAACCTAAATGCCCATTGACAGATGATTGGCTAAAGATGTGGCACATATATACAATGGAATACTACTCAGCCATAAAAAAGAATGAAATAATGCCATTTGCAGCAACATGGATGGACCTAGAGATTATCATACTAAGTGAACTAAGTCAGACAAAGAAAGACAAATATCATGTTATCACTTATATGTGGAATCTAAAAAAGTGGCCCAAATGAACTTATTTACAAAACAGAAACAGACTCACAGACACAGAAAACAAACTTATGGTTACCAAAGAGGAGGGGGGAGGGTAAATTAGGGGTTTGGGATTAGTAGATACACAGTACTATATATAAAATAGATAAACAACAAGGTCCTACCAAAAGCACAGGGAACTAAATTCAATGTCCTGTAATAAACCATAATGGAAAAGAATATGAAAAAAAAATGTATATATGAGTCACTATGCAGTACACTAGAAACTAACACAACATTGTAAATCAACTATATTTCAATTAAAATAAAACATACCCATCATCACATCATTCCCCAATCAGAAGCAAGTGTGCTCTCTCTTTGTTTATGTCACCCCTGCCATATGCCCTTTTAAACTATCCCATTCACATCCTTAACATGGTCCATGGGTCCCCAACAAGAGTGGAGCCCTTCTGATCTCTCTGGTCTCATTTAGTACCTTTTTTTTTTTTTTTTTTTTTTTGAGATTCTCTGTCACATCCCTTATTTTAGGCATCCCTTTGTCAGTATAAGCTAGACTATGCTGTGTAACAAATAACCCCTCAAATTTCAGTGATTTAATATGGCCAGTGTTTCTTTCTTGCTCACTTAAAGTCTAGGGTAGGGTGATTGTTCTCCATATAGTGACTCAGTAATCCAGACTACTTACATCTTACACTACTTCCATGTTAATTTGTGGCCTCTGTGGGCATCTCAGCAGGAGAATAGAGATCACAAAGAATCCACTCCCACTCTTAACTGCCCTCAAACAGATAGGACAACACATCCCTTCTGTTTACAGCTTATTGGCCAGAACTAGTCACTTGAATTCCAACTGAACTGCAAAGGAGGCTGAGAAGTCTAGGTATAAATACTGGACAAAGAAGAAAATGGACATAATGAGATTTACTCATCTATACTAGAGGGTGGTCACCTTAGTTCTACACTCAAATGGAAATCCCTTCATATGTGAAAAATTGCAGGGCAAGCTTTCAGCAAATATGTCAGCAGAGCAAAGACAACATGAAGAGACTATGAGGCTAGTTCTTATAAATGAAGCTGGGTAAGAAATTAATGATAGTTCTCCCAGGATCAAGACACCTGGCCCATTAGTTAAATCTGTCTACAGAAGAAAATTAAGGAAGAGATTTCAAAAGAACATATCACAACAGCCCCTAACAAAAAGATTTTTGTATGTCTTCATGCATGCAAATCAGTAGGCCTGGCATACATTCTTGAAAAATCTCGAGAGACTTGGCAAACTATTTTTGAACAGGAATGATAGGACGATTTTGGGGTAATGAGAGTTGAGCACAATAAACATTTTACAAGGATTGTAGGGAGGTGACAATGATGAATTCACCATGATAAAATGCACTAAGCAAGTACAGAGGACCAACTTCATGCTAGGATCCATGTGGGGACTTGAGCATCATGGCCAATGAGGCCCAGGTCTGAGACTGGCACATGCCATTCCTTCTGCCTCAAATGCTTCTCCCACTCTTCTCTTTTCTTCCTAGAGTTACTGCCTCCTTTTCTTCAAAAAAAAAAAAAAATGCAGCCCCATTGTTCTGTTTGCAATAATGGAGTTTGCAATTATGCACTGTTGTGTATAAATCACCCCACCCCTACCACTAAGTGTAATGGCTTAAAAAAAAAAAAAAACAGTCATTATTTTATGGTTTCTGTGGAATCCCAGTAATCCAAAAACAGCCCAGTTGGGTGCCTCTGACTCAGGGCCTCTAGCAAGGTTCCAAAGCCTCCCAGGGCTGTGGTCTCATCTGGAAGCTCAACTTGGGGGACTCCTGTGGTGGTTAGCAGAATTCAGATCCTCATGGACTGTTAGACTTCACTCGCCACTGGCTGGGGGCCTCCCTCAGCTCTTGGCCATGAGGACAGCTCCACAGGGCAACTCACAATGGGGAAGCCAGCTTTCCCCAGAGTGAGTGAGTCAGAACGCACAAGGAAACATGCCAGATGAAAGCCACAGTCTGTAAGTCACAGAGCCTTGGAGGCTCTTTGTCATCGCAGAAGTGACATCTCTCCCCTTCACCATATTTTATTCATTAGAAGCACTCCACTAGGAGCCAGGCCACCCCACTCAAGGGGAGAGAATTGCATAAGGGTAGGGACACAGGAGGTGGAGATCACTGGGTGCCAACTCACAGGCTGCCTACCACATGTTCCTTCCCCCAGGAAGTAGCAGTGGCCAATAGAGAAAAAGGGAAGAAACAGTAAAATCTCTGCAATGTCTCTCATAGCAGGCCTTCCCTAACCTTCTCCCCACAATGTCCCGCAGGCTGGTCTGCTGCTGAGAGCAGGAGAGGAGTTTAGACAGCATCTTGTCTAACATCCTCATGTTACAGGTGAGGGAAAAGGCGTAGAAAGGGTGTGTGACCTTCCCGAAAGGATGGAGTCATTTGCAGAGTGGGGCCTAGAACTCAGGTCACCTGCTTTTCTCAAACAGTCTCCCTCCACCTTCTCTCTCCCACTACTCTCTTCCCAATTCCCCACAACTTTCTCAGTACTATCCATTCCATAGGGATGACTCTGTCAGAGTTCACCTGGAAACTTCCTGGTCAGGTGTTTGCTCCTGATCCGCTTGAGTTCTCCCCTTTGGCTTCCATGAGACCACGCAGACCTGGTCCCACCTTCTCTCTCAGTGGCGGCTCCTAGTCCTCCCCCTACATGAAGCACAGACACTTTACAATATTCCAGACACTCAGTCCTTAGACTCTGGCCTTTTCCTGACATCTAGGCCCCTTGATGGACCTGATGTTCTTGGGGCTACCTTGCCTTGACCTTGGGATGCACATCATTTCCCCTATGTCTAACTGCCTGGTGGGCATTTTCACAGACAAGTCACTGATGCCTAAACTCAACCATGATCATGAGAACAACCCCAACTATCATTTAGTGCATGAATGTACATGCAGCTCCGAGGCTAAGTGCTTTTTTAATCCTCTCAAAACACTCTACTGTAAGTAACACAATTCACACTATACAGATGAAAAAACCAGGCTCCGAGAGGTAGAGTCTCTTGTCTGAGAGTCTGCTCCTGGAAACGGGTCCATGTCCTTTTGATTCCAAATCTGTGCTTTTAACCATTACTCTTATGATTTGTTTCCCTAAAACTGCTCCTGCCAGACTCTCCTATTTCTGTTCTGCCCTTCTCCAATTTATTCAGCATTAAAATCTCAGAGTTTAAAGCACGCCATGCCACGGAAACCTTCTATGCCTTTGTATGTGCTGTTCTCTCTGCCTGGAAGGCCCTTCCCCTAATCATCAGTATGGTCGGTGCATCTTCTCCATGTCACCCCACTGCTGAGGTCATCACTTCCTCCTTGATGTCACATGGCTGGGTCACAGTGAGCTTGAAATTTGTCTTCACTGGCTCGGTCTTTGCCACAGAAACCCATGTGTCCTAATGGTGCCTCAGGATGCTTGTACAAAAGCAGCTATCACCTGAGCTGACCTGTTTGCCCATGGGTATCCCCTTCTGCATGGTACACTTCACAGGGGCAGGGGCCGTAAACCTTTGCAGCTCCTGTCCTGGCAGCAGACACCTGACGGTTAATGAGTCATCTTTGATGCATCTCATTCCTTTAATCCCCACAGCTAGTCAGTAGACCAGCCCTGCAGAATGTTCTCTGTTAGATTTCTCATCTCTCTCCCTCACTTTCCATTTTCCCAGCCACCATCCTGACTTCTCATGTGGCTCCTTGCAATCACCCCCAAACTCACCTTCTCACGTGGCTCCTCCCTTATTCCCCTGTCCAATTCATCCTGATAATTTCTACTCTATTAACCCTGCCTTGTGCACATCACCTGCCTGCTCAATGACTCCCTGATGCCTGCATAATAAAGCCCATGCTCCTTAGCTTGGCTTTTGATAATCCTCCCAGTGTGTCTGCACGCACCTCCAATCCCCTGGTCACAGCAGCACTATGTAAATTACCAGTCCTAGCTAACTGTGCTATTGGCCTCGTCTGTGATGCTCCATTGAGTCCCACTTCCACGCCACTGCTCGCCCTGTTCCTCCCGCTCAGGACTCCCTCCTTCTTCCAACCACATAGCTGAATTCTTCTACCTTGTCTTCCCATCCCAGCTTAATTCTCACTCCCTCCACTAGCTGTCTCTGACCATTGATGCATAGCAACTCTTCTCACCTGGCGTAGAGGGAAAAGCTAGAACTTTCCTATCGGAGGGATTCGGGTCAGAATTCAACTACTGGGACAAGTCGTGTGGCCTTGGTGAGTGATATAACCTCTAACACTAGGCGAAGTAGGAGATGATCATACCTAGGTTCTGGGGCTGTGGGACCAGGAAGGATGAAATGAGAGAAAGGATGCTCTGAAAACAGGTTCCAGTTGGCAACGTAAGCTGTGTTGCTCCTGGAGTGTCCACGGAGTAGACACACGCGACAGTCTTTGCACCAAGAGAAAGAACCCACCCATGGTTTCCAAGACTCCAGGTTGACCAGGCCTGACTGAGACAACACCTTGGTGACAGGGCCCAAGCACCGCAGTGAAGGCGCTGGCCCCAGGGGCCATGCCCCTGCACTGGAATTCTAATTCTTCCACTTCTTAGCTGTATGATTTAGGGCAAGTTCCTTCCCTCTCTGCTCCTCTCTTACCTAATTTCCAAAATGCAAGTTAAATATGGAGTCTACTTCATGGGGTTAACAGAACGATAAGTGAAACACCTATAAAGAGTTCAGCATGCTGCTGGCAGACTGCGAGCCTTTAATAAATGCAAACAATTCTGTTTTATAGTATTAATCTTGACGCTGGCGTCTATGGACGTAGCGTCATCTCAGGGCAAAGCGGGGGCTGTGAGTAAAAAAGGAAAGAGATGTTTCACTAATCACCCCTACAAGAGCCCAGCGGGAGCAGAGGGGAGCCTGCTCCGTAGCGTCTGATACAGAAGATGGCACAGGTGAGAATGATGCCGCAAAAAACGGCCTGACCCTGGGTCACTGATCAGGAGGAGCAGAGCCGTGGCTCTCAGCCCTGGCTGCAAGTTGGAGCTGGGGACTTGCAACAAATGTTGCCGCTTGGGTCCCCCTACCGGAGTTTCTGATTCGACTTGGCAGGCTGAGCTCACATCTGGATATTTTTTAAAAAGCCTCTTGGATGATTCTATTGTGCAGCCCAGGGTTGACAAACACTAGGCTGAAGATGTCAGAATAATGTGAACCAGAAAAGGAGGGGAGAAGTGAGGGAGTCGAACACAGTGAGGCAAGGGAGTTGCCTAGGAAAGCAAAATTCATGGATAAGGAGTGCCTTCTTAAATTTTGTATCCTGGGCATCTCGCTTGCCTTCCTTTAGAATTAGTCCTGCCTGGAGACACTCCCAGGGGCTGACAGCAATATCTTGTGTTTCCCTTGTATAGGTGGGTCATGTCTTTTTGGAAGCTGACATCCAAAAAGGGAAGAGACTAAATCGCTACTCTCATCCATCCATCATCCGGCCATCATCCATCAGTCCATCCCCCATTCACCCATTTAGTCACTCAATAAAAATACAGTGATGACCTTTTATGCACAAATACCTAGCTAAGCCTCTAATCTGCTGTCATCCACCCAAACAGGTCTGAATTTTTTGTGGTCTCTTTGTGTATTTGTTGGCAGCCCTGCCTCTGATCTTAACTTTCGAAGAAGAAGACCAGGGGGAAAATCCTGGATCTTCTCCAGCTCTCAAACCCAGCGTCTGGAGCCAGATGGGCTGGATGAATGTCGATGTGGGTGAAGTAATGGGATGTGGGCCTTTCCCATCAGAGGACTGGTGATTTGGAAGGAAAAAACTGTGCCCTGACTTAGTAGCTGCGGATAAATAGCTCTGCTTAACCTCTCCAGACTGTACTTCAAAAATTTTTGAAATAAGAACATTAGGGAGTAGTAATGAGCAAATAAGCAGATAAGCAGGTGGGGCCTGATTTATGTTAAGTGTTTTTATAACGAAGGCCAGAGAAGTCATGAACGCAATCGGTGGGACATGTGAATGCCTTTGAGGCTTTTGTTTTTCACTTTGTAATCAACTAGGGGAGAGCCTCAGGTTTCCCTACCTAAGCAGATCCCTTCAGAACCAGAGAAACTTAGAACTTGGGATTGGCAGGAATGTAAATGTCATCTAGTCCAATTCTCTCGTTTTACAAATAAAGTAATCAGCCTAGAGAGGGATACGCTTTGACTGAGGCTGCACACTGTCTTGGACTCATGGGTTTGGAAGAAGCTAGGAATATTTAGTCTAAGCTCTCATGCAGCACCCAGGAGCAGAGGCCCCTCTGGATTCTGCTGAGTAGAACATGAACCATTTTTAACAATATGGCTGTTAAACTGGAATTGATGCAACCGAAACAAGGGTCAAACTTTGTTGAGCATCTACTGTGTTCTAGGCACACATATGCATGTTGTCTTGTTCAGTCTATAAAATCCCATGAAGTAGGTATTATGATTATTTCCTCTTTTTTTTTTTTAACAAATGTGAGAAATTGAGGTTCAAAGAGATTAAGTGACTTTCCCTGGGACTCATGGCTGGAAGTGGTGGTGTGGGTGGCTGGAATCCAGGTGTTTGTGACTTCAAAGCTCATACTTTCTGGGCTTTATCTCATTGCCTCACTTACAGAAGCTGCCTGCAAATAATTTATAATCATTTCTGTGTCTGGAGTGGACCCTAGATCACACATCTGGGGCTATGGTGGGGGACTGGAAGCATTTCGGGGACACAATTAGACCACCTGTTTAAAAATATTTCACATACTGCTGAAAACATATCAGAGGGAACTTTAACGATGAGGGAAGGCATTGGGAAGTTCACCTACCCCACTTCTCTGCCTCCTCCAATGCCTGAAATTCCGCTATTAGTGGTTCATTCCTTTGGCTGATTTGTGGCTCTCATCCTAAATAGCTGGCAGTGGGGACGAAGGCACAGCATGAGTGAGTTTACTCTTCCCTCCCCCACCTGTTGAACTCTGACTCATCTTTGAAAGCCCAGCCCAAAAGTCATCGAACACAGGAACTAATAACATATTCTGAGTCATCCTCTGGGCTATGTGCTCGGGATACAAGGACTATTAAGGAAGCTCAGGCCCTGCTAGACAGCTCACTGTCTGGTGGGGAGGCCAGCTGAGGAAATGCACACTTACAGCGCTAAGTGGAAAGGATGACGGTGGATGCAAACACAGGGGCGTTCAGAGGGGCTCCCAGCCTGGAAGAGGTCAGGGGCAAGGACTATGTCTATTGCTCAGTTTCCCTGGAGCAATTTCTCCACCAAGTGTTCACCTAGCCTTTTGCACGATCCCTGTCAAAGCATTCATCCTGGCCACTTGTGAAGGTTTATGGGCTTGTCTGTCCTAGGATGTGGGCTCCTTCAGCAGGGGCCCTATGTCACCCAGCTCTGTGTTCCTTGTGCTAGCAAGGGGCTTGGCACAGAGTAGGTGCTCACTAAATTTTACTTGAAGGAAAGAATGGATAGAAATGAGGGGCAGACTAAAGATAAGATGTAACAGGGGTCCTAGGAGAAGAAGGAGACCAGAAGAAAGACATAGGTATGTGGGTGAGAGAGACTGAGGCTGCCGGCCCTTCTAAACCACACTGGACCTAACTTTCAGTTTTGGCCAGAGCTGGGGGCCTGGGACAGGACAGAGGCCAAGGGAAGGCTTTTGAGGTCCCAGAGAGAGGAAGGGATCATCCTCCCATCACCGTGTCAGCCTCTAGTCGGTGCATCAGGAAAGCTCAGGGCACAGCTCAAGGTCCAGCTGGAGGAGCCCCATTAGGCATTTTCCATCTTCCAGCTCTACAGCACTTTGACTTTGCTCTTCATGTTCATTGAGATCCCAGTTTTATTGTGAATAATTCACTAATTCACGTACCTTGTTTTGAAATCTCTCTTTAATTGGATTTTTTTTTTTTTTGGTTTTGAGTTAGAGTGATTTATATTTGTTGAATAATGACCTTGTCAATGAAGATCACAGTGAAATAAGAAATATTAGACTGTGACGTTTTCCATGATGGTGGGAAGAGTGCAGACTGTGGAGAAGGCACGGGGAGATGGCTACATCTGGTCCTTCTCCTTGGGTTCCCTGACCTTCCTCTATGCTCTTGCTTCTCCTTGGCTTGATGATCTCCTAACATATCATACAATTTACTTGTATATCATGCTTATTATTCATTGTTAATCTCTCCCTCCTGCACTATAATGTAAGTTCCATGATGTTATGAATCTTTGTCAATTTTGGTTGCTGATATATATCCCCGAAATCTAGAAGAGGTCTTGCAATATAGAATGTGTTCAATGAATATTTGTTGAATAAATGAATGAATAAATAAGAGTCAGCACAGGTGAATGCAGTCCAAGACTTGGAAGGTGCACTGAGTGATGGGAGGAGGGAATTATGAAGTTGTAGGTGCACGACTTCTGAAAACCCATCGGAACCAAGATGGCACTGAGCCACTTGGTTGTGGTGGTAGTCGTGGGGATGATGGTGAGGATGATGATGATGATGATGGAGGTGATGATGGTAATGGCGGTGGGGATGGTGGCGATGGTGGGGATGGTGGTGATGGTAGTGATGATGATGACAATGATGGTGGTGGAGCTGCTACTGATGATGAAGATTATAATGAAAAGGGAATAGACTCCTTCACATCCACTGAACTTCAGAATTTACAAAGTGTTTTCATATCCTTTTTGACTTCAATACTCACAACACCCTTGAGAGGCAACAGAGGCCAACATTACTGCCACCTTTTTCAAAAATGACCAGTGCTCAAAGTGATGAAGTGACTTGTCCAAGAAGGCACAGCCATCAGAAGCAGAACCGGGATTGTAACTCAAGTCTTAACATCCATAATAAAACACCGCTTACCGAGCTCCTCTTGTGTTTCAGGCACCCTGCTAGGGCTCTACGTTCCTCTCTCCTGGAAACTTGAGAGTCAGAGACTTGAACACCTCACTGCAGACGCCTCGCTTGCATGTGACACAGGTTCAGATAGTGATGGTGCCACTTCCCACCGTGTACCCAGGGGAGCAGAGACAGGAAGGCTGCAGGGAGAGAGGAGGCTCGTCCTTGCACTCCTGAGCGATTATACCCCTCTTCCCATGTTGCCTCCATTTTCTTCTCCACTCTCTTCTGACCCAGCCTAACCCACTCCCCATCCTTCGATGGTGTTAGGATCAAAAAAATCTACCCCCACCTAGATCCTAGTCTGACATGTTGCCCAGTGCACGCTGGCCATCACGTGGAGGCACAGTGCTTGGGCCCCAAGGAAAGATTGAGAAGCAGCTTCTGCTCTCAGTGTGGCCATGTTTTTGTGACATCCCATGATATGTGCCCTCTCCCCAGTTTCCTGACATTTCTGATGGGGAGGAAGCCATGGGCAGAAGATCTGAGAGTGGGGTCTCCTGGGGCACATGTGCATGTGTGTGTTTGTGTGCATGTGGCAGTGGTGGCCAGTAAACCAACCAGTGACCTGGGTTCGGTGTGGCTCTCACTGTGCTCCACCCAACACTTGAGGCCTTGTCGCTTTGGGGAATTAGAAAAGTGATCCTTTTCATGTAAACCTGGGGCCCCATCTACCTCACTAATTAACTTCCCAAGAAATTTGTCTTAAAACGGGGACAAAATAAGCAGACATAGTTTATCTTAGAGACCTGTGTGCACAGGTCTGGGCCAGAAGTCTGTTTTGAATCATACATTATTAATGTCCCTATTGCCTATGAGGAGGCTGGTCTGGGTTGAAGCTGCAAAACACTGAATTTGGTCTCCCCAACAATCTCTCTCTCTCTTCTCCTCCAACTGCAAAAGCCATTTTGATGGGATTTCCTGGAGTAGGATGTTTGGAGAGGACCTGAGAAGTACCTTCCAGAGGGAAGGTGGGAGCTGACAGACGTCAATCAAGGTCCTCGTGTGCCAAGTGCCGTGTTGTCTGTTCTACCTAAGCGGTCTTGCCAAAGGTCTCAATAGAGGGAAACAGCAGCCCCAGGGGGTTCTCCCAGGACCTAAGAGTGGACAGTCTTGGGACCAGTGTTCTGGTTTTGGGGAGACCAAGCAAGAGGAAGCGATCTTAGAGGACAGTAGGCGAGGTCTTGAGGAGAGAGACATAAAGTAGAAGCACAGGGGTGGATGTTGGCTGGTGTAGATGAGTCTGTGAGTGTTAGGAACCTCTCCAGCTCTACCCCCTCCTAAACACGCCTGGTAATGGAGAGATGTAGGAGTCAGAAGTCTCTCTTTGGGAAGTAACAGGAGCCCAAGGACCACGCCAACAAGCATACGATCAAGACTTAAAAATACAACTCACATTCATTTCCATTTGATTCCATTTCACAGGCCTATTGTGTGCAAACCACTGTCCAGGGTCTGGGAGTTCAAACTGCTCAGATTTTTACCTCCCACCTCTCTGTTCTGGTTCCTACTGGCTTTCCCCTCCGGCGTCTTCCTGTGGCCAGCTGGTGTCTCTGCTTTCAATCCACCTATTATCAGTTCCAATAGGTTGAGTTATGATGAAGTAACAAACACTTCCAGAATCTCAGTGGCCTAAAACAACACAGCTTTATTTCTCATTCACACGACATGCTTACAGCATGTCACTGGAGGGTTCTGATCATCTTGGTCACTCAGGAGCCCAGGCTGACAGAGGGTTAGGTAAGTGAATGACATCATCATCTCCATGCTCTAACAGGAGAGAAGACAAAGGGAATCACATGCCAGCTTTTAAGTACTTCCTCCTGGAGGAGACGTAGATCACTTCTGCCCTTATTTAATTGGCCAAAGGAAGTCACATAGTTACATCTAATCAGGGGTCAGGGACGTATAATCTCCCCTTATGTTTGAAGAAGAGGAAAACCAGAACGACTGGTGATCACTAGAGATGTGGTGCGCCTCATCCCCTGTAATCCACTGTTCTCATTCCTTTCTCTCCTATTTCCCTCCTTGATCCATCTGAACTCCGTTTCTTGACCACTCAGCCATTTGAATGTTCCCTCCTTCCGTTGTCTCCATCGCTTCTTCCCAAACTCTGCCATCTGCTGCCTCCCATCCTGTCCTCTTCCCCACCCAGCCCCGGAAGGTCCCACCTCCGTCGCTTGGCTGCTTTGGGTAGTGACTGAACACAATCTCTAGATCTAACTCCACAAGTTTCCCTTGCCCCTAATTGAGCTTAATGATTTATGTCTTGTAATGGACACAAATGGGCAAGAATTTCTGGATCTCATTAATAATTTTAAGCATGCCAGAAGTAGGATTTTAAATCCTAAGCAAAAATTAAATGACCATGAAATCTCTGTTTTGCTTCCCAGGAGACAATCCCGTTTCAACTTGACAGCTTAATTAAAAGCTGGGTAAATTGGATGCAACACTTTTAATAAACAGGACTTGGCAGGCCTGGGAAAGAGATAGAAGGGAGGTGAGAGTGGGAGAAAATGAAGTAACAAAAGGAAATTAAGTTACAGGAGGGCTCTGTCCTGTAGAGTGACCTTTCTGGGAGCTTCAGATATCTTCAAACGACATGACTGACCCAGGAGATTCTGAGAGAATTGATTCTCTTCTCTGACTCTAATTTTCTCCAGGGCCATATTATTCCACAGGGCAAGGAAGCTAGAGTGCAGGAATGCTCCTGGAGGATCTTGCTTTCTTCCCCTTTTAGATACATGCTTGACTCCTTCTGGACCAACCTTCTTGAAAGCCCCAAGTCCATGGGGGAAGCTGCTGGTAGGCTAGGGCTGGGGAATTTGGTCTGAAGGACCAGCCTGCGTGGTGGGCTTCATGCACAGGGTCATCTTTAGCCTCAGTTTTTGCTTACGTTTTATGGCCTTGCCTTACCCTTAGATCTGCTTTTTGACTGTGAGTTTTTATGGTCAAAGTATTTCCACCTCTGCTAAGATTTAGATTCTCCCCTGGCTCACAGGTCCAGCCTGGGACCCCCAACAATGGGGAAATGACCATGCAGGGCTCACCCAAAGTTCACTAGTGATCTCAGGCAGAACCTAGGAGAAGTTCTCTGGCTACCATTCTCAGCCTTTAGCAGAACACAGGATTGCATCATATCAGTAAACTCAGCGTATAGAAATGAAGATTTGGAATAGAAAGAAGGCAGGCACAGAGCTTCCCACCTCCACTCTCCAGGATGCTTTCCTCCAATCAGAAGGAACCACTTTTCCATTTACATTTAAGAAGGTCACCTCTCTCCCCCATCAGTTGCCTCGTTGGGTTGATCCTAACTTTGCACTTAATAGTAATTTACTTCTGTGTAGCTGCCACATGCTATTTGAGTCAATGTAAGGCTGCCTATCTCTCTTGCCCAGAAAAATACGTTTTAAACAAAGAAAGAAACTAAAATGTGTTTAAAAGTATTGTATCCTTCAGTGAAAAGCCTCATCTGGTGGAACCAGCCACAGGCAACGTGGTGGGTGAAAAATGATTTCTCAGGCAGGTGTTGGATTTGCTGATCTTTGAACAAGGGTTACTAAGAGGAAGAAAAGAACCTTCATTACCATGTATCGAACCCTCTCACTTCCACTAAAGAATTGTGTAAACCTAAAGCTGGTAGAAACCTTGGCAATCACTTGGCTGAAGAAGCTGAGCCCCTGAGAGAGGAAGTGACTTGTCCAAGCCCCACAGTGGGGTTGCAGCTGGGCGATCAGAATGATGTCAGTGAACAACCTTAACTTACAGAGATTTGTGGTCTTATCATATTTGGCTATTGGTATTTCTACCTTAATGCAAAGCTACAGTCTTGCCAAGTCACCTGCTAAGTGAAAACAAATTTCATTCTTTTACACTGACTTCCATAAAAAGCAAAGGGATGTTCTTGCTTAAAAAACCTTAACAGCCTGAGTTGTCAAGTTTGGGTAGAAAAGAGTTTAAGTGATAGAGTGAAAGATGAGGGTGCTTCGTGGTTGCCTGGAACCAGAGGTGAGAACTAGGAGTGACTGCAAGTAAATAGGAATGAGGTTTCTTTCTGGCATGATGGAAATGTTCTAAAATTAGATTGTGGTGATGTTTGCACAACTCTGTAAAAATTTATTTTAAGCTATTGAATTGTACACTTAAAAATGCACAAATTTTGTGGTATATAAATTATCCCTCAGTAAAGTCATCCTTTCAAAAAAAAGTAAAAAGAAAGACATGACTGAGAGTGAGGGCTCAGACAACACTAGCAAGAAAAGAGCAGAAGATGATAAATCCTGGGACTCCAGACTGGTGGGTGTTTAGGCTCTCCAAGGCTCTCTGCCTCCAGGACACAGGGCAGCAGCTGAAGCAGATGGTTCAGTTTCTTATCAGTCGTACTCCAGATCCTTGTCTAAGAGCTCAGTCGTGATCTTGACAGATCTCTTCAGCTTCTGTCAAAGGCGAGTTGAGTTGGGTGACATTTAAGAGAGACAACATATACATTGTGTTAGCGACACACTCCTCTGGGCTGTGGACGTCCTGTTAGATCCCCAGAGATAGAGCAGATGTTTGTCCTTCATTAGCCTAGATACCCATGGGAATGCTTTTGCAGATGTTGTAACCACAGTCTTTCTGTTTTATCCAGGTTCAAGGAACGGAATGACCACATGAAGACTACATAGGTGTTTCTGCCCAAATATTGCCCATTAAATTACGGCTCGATGCTCTGTCCATGAGACCAAATTTAGCAAGTACCCCACAGAATTTAGTACCAAGAAAAAAAGTTTCTATTCCGAAAAGTTGAATGACTTATTTTCTAGGCAATGGGAGTAACTGAACCCAAGTGGCTGCTCCTTCTCTTTCTTCCTCTCCTTCTTCTTCTCCTTCTTCATCCTTTTCTTCTTCTCCTTTGTCTTTATTTTCATCTCCTTCAGTTTCGTCTGGACTGCCAGGACACACTGAGCTAAAGTTAGAGCAGAGCGAGAGGTATGATGTCATCTCTGATACAACTGCTTCCCTGCTCTCTGGTCCGTTTCAGGTTCCTCTCACACATTCATTCAACCATCAAATGCTTCTCAAGCACATAGCATGGTCCAGAGACCATGTAAGACACTGCGGTTGGAATGATGGATAAGACCTGATCTTTGCCCTCATGGAGGCAGACATGGGAATAACTGCAAATAGAATCCCATAACAGGGACCTGTCCTAGATGCTATGGGAATGAAAAAAAAAAGTAGGAAACAGTAGGAATAGAGAAACAGAGGACAGCTTTCCAAGGTCCAAAATGCTAAATATATTTTCTCGTTTTCTGTATTTGTGATGCTGCGGCATTTGTGAGCTCACTGACTAGAGAGAGGCTATCTCTCCTAAGGCTAGTCAATTCTTAGTGATGGCAGAAGTCTGGGAAACACACCTTTCATATGTAAACTAGCCAATCCAGAGGCCAGACTCAGAGCCAGTTTCTCTACCTGGCTTTCACATTCTAGGAGGCAATATTCCTCTGCCTTAAACCAATGTAGGGCACAGGTACAGACCACAAGAGAGCACCTCTATAGACCGGAGCTGCCGACATTATTCAAACGAGCCAGTCCTAAGCTGTTCCCATGCCCTGCCCTGCCCTGCCTTTCCCATGGAGAACAGTATCCAGGCTCTGGGCCATGCTTCCTCCTTGTGTCCTCTACTTCCTGCCCAAACCTGGTGCTTTCCCATGTGACCCTGCATGGCATGGCATGCCCCCTCTTCTTGGAGTGTAATAAATAAAAATTACCTTTTAATCGCATTAGCTTCGCCATGTTGTCACTAGTCACCCTCACAACGTAAGATCCTGCTGGGACAGTAGGTAAAGCTTAATGGGTGACTGGGGCACTTTTCAGGTGGAAGGGTGTTCCAGAGGCAGAACTGGCTTGAGCATTGGCTCACAGGCTTGATGAAACAGGACCATTAGGGCGCTGTGGCTGGTACACATTTGCAGGTCTTTAAAGGTAGCCTGTTAACATTCCTTCTGCAATGTGGGTGGGATGTAAATTATAAATAACAGTGTCTGGACCGGGTCTTATCCGTACAAGATTGAACTTTCCTCAAGGTCAGGTTCTGACAGCTCTTCCTTCTGCTTTATCAAATGCAGAACATAGCACAGCCCAAACTTTGAATCCCGACTCTATCCTGTGAGCTGTATGTCTCTGTTCAAGTTCTTAAGCTTTCTGTACATCCGTTTCCTCATCTCTAAGGGGGAGTAATACCAGTAGCCCTAGAGAGCTGTGAAGATTACACAGGTAAATATTCATAAAACACTCAGAACAGCCGCCAACACAGAGTAAGGGCTATGCCGGTGTCTGGTGCATTATTTTCTGAATCTTGCTGAATCTTGCTGTGTGGCAGGGACACAGGAATCTATAAAGACGTGGAATGTGTGCTCCTACCCCACAGAGTTGCCGAGTGTGAGCGCCTAGAGAATTCTGGAAGACCAAAGGGTTGCATGAGAAAATGCTGAAGGTGATAATAGACTGATAGGTCGGCCCTCAAATACTTTCACATCGAAAAGGGAAAAGAGAAGGTGCAGTGCTGTGGAGAGAGCGCTGGGTTTTGAGGTCCGGGCCAACCGTCTTCCGGCTTTACCATTTCCTGGCTGCGCGATCCAGTTTGGTTGATTTCTCTGCGTCTCCGCAGATAACAATCTTTACCTTAGCGGATGGGAGCAGACCAGAGAGTAATAACAATAGCTGATATTTACTGAGCACTTGCTATGTGCTGGGCACTGGACTAAGAGTTCCACGAGGAAGTCCGCTTAGAGACAGGTCAGTAACTCAGTGCCCAAGGTCAATGAGTAGTAAGTGGCTGAGCCAGAATTTGAACCCAGATATTTTAATTCCAGTGGCTGTTCTAAAAACTAGAATTTGATGCTAAATCTCTCAGAGTGGTGCTGGAGCCAGCAGGCACTCAGATAATGATAGAAGTTGCTATTATTACCTATGTAATATCTTGATCTATTTGGCTAACAGCCCATGGTCATTTAAGCCTCTCTTCAGTGTTATACTTTCTTCTCTTCCCCAGCACCAGCCTGGTGATTTCTCCCATACGATACATCACTCTGGGCAAGCATAGACCCAATTCTCTGAAAATTCTCAACTTTGTATTTTCTTCAAGTGATGAGGAAAAGAGGAAAGGTCCCAGCGGGTCCCAGGCACATTAATCAAAAATTAATCCAATAAAGTTAGTAATAAAACAATCCGATTAGAAAAACAATTTGAAATGCAGGCCTTTGCAGATGGGGAACATTAGATCAGATCAATGATTTACTCTAAATGGATTTAATGCAGAAACATCAGGACCTGCTAGCCAAGGAAGCCCAAGGAATTCTGGGGGC
This sequence comes from Camelus ferus, assembly GCF_009834535.1. NCBI lineage: Eukaryota > Metazoa > Chordata > Mammalia > Artiodactyla > Camelidae > Camelus > Camelus ferus. The sequence goes on from NC_045711.1 coordinate 43,770,991, forward strand.
CAGCTTGGATTGACTTGGCCTGGTAGCAATCCTAGAATCTACTACGGCCAAGTCAACTCAGGTGTTGGATCAAATGCCAGGCCAGGGCAACGAGGGTGCTGGCGGGCCGCTCAGCCCATGAGAATATCTCTAATTGCATATGATGTCAGCATGCTGATAATGTCACTTCTAAACTCTTCCTGGTCAGGTTGGGAAGACAGCTGGGTCCAAAGGCAAATCCTACCAGTTCAAGATCTGTGGCTCCCACCTTTAGCCAGAACAGTGCCACGTGCATCCAGCAGCCTCAAGGAATTGCTTCCCATAAGCTTCCTTTTCGGCTCAGATCCAGGGCAGAGTTTAACATGCAGAGGGTACTGGCTGGACCTATGCACATAAACTAACTTCACCAAATTATGTTTTAAAAAGATAGAGAGAGAAAATAGCTTAACTCAATAACCAACCTCTGTCTCCTGTGTGCCTTTCCTTTACTGTTTTTGACTATTTTTTATTCTCCAACAAAGGTCAAGACAATGTGATGCAGTGACAGGCACACCAGGAAACAGGCAGACCTGGGTCCACCTCTGGGTTACAGTCATAGGTGACAGGTGGTAGGGAGGGCAGGATGCTTCAGTGTAGTGTGAGGAAAAGAAGTCAGATCGGGTCTGAATATGGCTCTGGTGCTTCTTAGCTATGTGAATCTCGGTGTACTCATCTTTAAAATGTGGGATAAACATTCACTTACAATGTTTTGTCACATGTAAGGTAATGTTAGAGTAGATAACTCAAAAAATTATTGAGTGCTTATTAGATCCTTGACAAGACACACATAATAATCACCTCCTTTTTCTCCCTTCTATCCATTAGAGTAACAATGTCTTTATCTTTCATGCCCTGGGTGAAAATTGGCAATAGTTAAATGGTTGGATGGATAGATGGATGGATGGATGGATGGATGGATGGATGGATGGCAGGGGCTAAGAGAAGTCCAGAAACTACAGAGCATCAACCCAATTTTTGCAGAACAATCAGGAAAGCCCTTCTGATGTCCACGGAGGAAGGCAGCAGAGTGGGAAAGCCACATGAGTGGGGAAGGAGGGAACAAAGAGAGTGGGAGATGAAAGAAGACAAGGAAAGTGCCCAAGAATGTTCAGGAAAGAGAGTGTGTATGGAACGTACTGGTCCTGAATTTCTGGAATATTCAGGTCATGGGCTCCCGTAGCAAGGTGAGGGTGGTTTGCCAGGGAGCATCAGCACAGAAACTGGAGTGACCCTCAAGGAGCCAGGTGCCCTGTGTGGACCCCTTAACTCCCTTCACTGGGGAAGAACTAGGGATCAAACTTAACACCTTGTCTAAGCAAACTCCGAAGCTGACCCTAACAATAACGCTGATGCCAACATCAGGAGTTTGGCTAGAACTGGGGGGAGTGGTAGAGATACTCCAAGTTAGCATCAGCCTTCTCTCAGCCACAGTCTTTGCACCCCCATCCTCCTATCCCCCATCCCTCCACCAATTCATTCATCCAGATCAAATGGAATTGTGGCTAGGAGATGAAAGTTTGCAGTGGGCAGCAGTATTTTCTAAAGATAAAAGATCTGATAAAAGATGAATCTTGGGGAGGAGGTGGCAGAGGGAGCTGGACCATTTGGCTTATGTCTGGTGGGGAGGGGTACCAGCCATAGAGTCTTAGGGATGTTTTTGAGTTGGGTTTCATAAACAAGAATCCTCCAGGATCCTAGCCTAGTTTGGTTAATCTCATTCTATTCCAGTACTTTTTGGCTCTGTCCAGCTCAGTCCAATTTCCACTTGCCTGAATCTACCCAGTGCACCCAGGTCACCCCGGACTACATCAGTCCAAACCAGCTCAGGGAAGTTCACTCTAGCATCACTCAACTGACCCCTATCTGTTCAATGTAGTTACAATGACTTGGACTTATAGTTCACAACCATTGGTCATGGACAGACAGACAGACATTGATACATGACCAGCCTCAGGATCAGCTTCAACGATGATGATGTTAAAGCTCTCACAAGGCAGATCTCAGAATCGGTACCCACCTGAGACAGGTAGTAATGAGGGATCTAAACACTAGAATTTGGAACTCCTGCCTGCTCTGCGTATTCCTTAGGAGATTGTCCTTTATAGCAACAATAGGAAAACAAGAGGCAGAGCCAACAGCAGCCAGAAACATGGAGATCTGGACTTTGCAACCCAAAATAATAAATACATAATTCTGTGCTTAATTGGATACCCTCTCATACTAGACCCTGGTCTAGATGAGTAAGAGACATTAACAGTTTAGAAACATACATGGAAGAAGGAAAATGTTAATTGAAAGAAACCTATCCTTCTCCTCATTGTTTTCCTCTCTGAGTTGAGAAAAAAAAAAAAATCATCTATCTGGATTAGTTTGGTAACATTATTCTGCAGGTCAGGGTTTGAGAACTACTGTTTATGAAGGACACACTCACCAGGGACTCAAGACCCGATAAGCACCAGCCCCTCTCTGTGCCTCCAACTCACCTGCAGCCTCTGAGCACATCCCCATCAGACCAGGCTGTGGTTGAAGTGCTCTTTCGTATTTGCTCTTACTCACTCTCTTTTGCTAATCTTGGACCCTCATCTTTGTCAAGACCCTTCCCTGAGTGAGTTGCCCTCTGACATCCCTCCCTTAACCCATGACTATATTGCTACTACTATTAAAAAAAAAAAAAAAGGCTCAAGATGGAGTCACTTATGCTAGGCCACTCTGCAAAACTGGGGCTTAATACCTAACCTAATTGAAGCTTACACCTTCCCCAGAAACGTAGTGTTAACTGGTCAGTCAGGAATTTTTCTGGTCAGCACCGATGAGGTCGTCTGTCATGTGGGCCCTCTCCATCACCCCAAGGAAGATGAGGTAACGCACCTAATGAGACCCTTTTTTTTTTCCCAAAGGGAGATGACCTAATCTGAAATAATCCTTTTTCCTGTTTATGACTTCCTTGTCTTGCCTTTAAAAACCTTACACTCTGTAGCCCCATGGAGCTTCCCTCTATTCCCTAGACAGGAATGCTGCCTGATTCATGATTTGTTCAATAAAGCCAGTTAGAATCCTAAAATTTTGTTGAATTCTGTTTTTTCACACATTTGGTGGCAGCGACAGGATCCAAAGCAAACTTCTTTTATTAATTAATTAATTAATTTATTTATTTATTAACAATTTTTATTGAGTTATAATCATTTTATCATGTTGTGTTAAAGCAAACTTCTGATGGCATTTGGGGGCTAAAAGAAACATGGGCTTGGTTCCCACAAGCCCCTTTTTGAGTTCACTGGCTTTCTTGCCAATTCTGAGGGCCTTGGTTAACTTCCTGTTGGTTCTGAGCTCTGCCCTCTTTGCGTCAAGCTCCTGATCTAACTGGCTTTCCAGCCAGTTGCCCATTTGTTGGGAATCCTTCCCCAGATTCCCCGTTGGGCAACACTGGTGACAGCTGTGGTTCCCCACTAGAGATTCACTGGTTCAATCCTTTCCCCCAGTCCCAGGCTTCATATTGGAGGTGGTTGGTGGTGTGCACAGGGCCTTTTTCTTGGCCAGGCTTCAGTAATTAGTTACTGCTGGAGTGTTAAGGCATACACATTTATTTGTCTTGTTTTTTTTCGACAAAGGCTAACTAGAAGAGATGGAGTCTTTAATCTCTAAAGAGTCAAGAGCCCTACCTTCTAGCAGACCTGCTTATTTTCTGTTGAAGAACTGTAATCCCAGAAGCTGTAAGTATCTACAAAAATGGCAAAATATTACTAAAAACAACCCAAAATTACAATAGCTATTAAAGGAACGTTCCCGTTAGACAAGATGGTTCATTTAAGACGTGCGCTTGAAAGAAAGGGCTCCCGAATTAGACAGAATGGGATACCTATTTCAATTGGTAAGCAGAACTTCCAAAAGACTTCCGGACTCCAAAATATCTTCATTAAAAGACTCGTGACAAAGTTCCAATGAAAGACTAAAGATGCAAGGGGCACCTAAAACAAGGGATGACAGGACTGAGATGCTGCCTGCTGCTCCCCTCCCTCCTTTGCCTGAGTACTCACGTTTTCCTAATTCTTCGTCTGAACTGCCTTTCCGCTCCGAAGAGACTATTAAACATTTCACTTTTTAAAATAAAACCATCCAAGTTTGCAGTCGAACCTCCTTAGGAGTATCTTTACCCTTTGGTGAAAGACTGAACTAAGTAAGGGTCATAGTTATGACATTTCCTACACCTAGGGAGGATCCTCAATTTTTTTTTTTTTAAGAATTTAGAGTCAGGTCTATGATCCTGGGCCACCAGATCTTTGTGCACATGTTGGTAGGACCTGATGAAGCCCCAGAATGGATGTGGGAAGCAGAAGGGCAAAACCCGAGGATGATACTCAAAATCCTCAACCAGAAAAAAGCCCACAAAACAGCTGATGACCTTTTCCCAGCCATTCCTAGAGTCTTCCCTGCACTGATTCGTCTACTATCCAAACATGCAAACAGAAGAGAGATGAGCCTATGACTGACTTTAAGGTCCTCTTGTTCCAGTGCTGCTAAGGCTACCATTACATCCCAGGGGAAGACATAGCATGGGTTCATGCCAGTATCCCCAGCTCTGGCTCTAGCGCCTGCAACTCTAGTCCTACCTGCCACCAAGGAGGTGGCTGCTAGTGCACCCCAGGGGAAGATGCAGCCTCTGCTCACTTGAGATCCAGCTCTCCCACTAAAGCCACTGGGCACACACAGATGCATAGAGACACTCCCACACAAAAGATGAAACTTAAGACTGGGATAGGTAACTGCCCCACCTAATTTCAAAGAGACAGAGAGAGTCAAACAAAATGAGAAGGTTAGAGGAATATATTTCAAACAAAAGAACAAGAAATTTAAAAGACCTTTAAAAACCCTAATGAAATAGAGATAAATAATTTACCTGATAGAGAGTTCAAAGAAACAGTAATAAGAATGCTAATTGAACTTGAGAAAAAAAATAGATGAACACAAGTGAGAACTTCAACAAAGAACTAGAAAATATTTTTAAAAACAGAGCTGAAGAATACAATAACTGAAATGCAAAATACACTAGAAGGAATTAACAGCAAATTAGGTGATACAGAAGAAGACACAAGTGATCTGGAAGATAGAATACTGGGAATCACCCAATAAAAACAGCAAAGAGAAAAACAAGTTTTTAAAAATGAGGACAGCTTAAGGGACCTTTTGGACAACACCAAGTGTAATAACATTTGCGTTATAAAAGGTCCAAGAAGGAGAAGAGAGAAAGAGGTGGAAAATGTATTTGATGAGATTATGGCTGAAAAATTCCTGAACCTGAAAGAGGAAACAGATATGCAGGTAAAGGAAGCACAGAGAATCTAAAACAAGATGAATCTAAAGAGACCCACACCAACACACATCATAATTAAAATGGCAAAAGTTAAAAAATAAAGAGAGAATGTCAAAAGCAGCAAGAGGAAAACAGAGTCACACACAAGGGAACATGGAGCAGAATCTTTGCAGACCAGAAGGGAGTGGCATGGCATATTTAAAGTGCTGAAAGATAAAAACCTACAACCTAGGATACTCTACCCCAGCAAGATATCATTCAGAATTGAGGGAGAGATAAAGAGCTTCTTAGATATGCAAAAACCAACAGTTCATCAACAGTAGACCACCATTACAAGAAGTGATAAAGGGTCTTCTTTAAGCAAAAAAGAAAAGGTTACAATAAGAATAGAAATTAAAAGAAGGGAAAAATCTCAATGGTAAAGGAAAATACATAGTAAAGCCAGTGGATCGACTACTTAAATAAGCTAGTACAAAGGCTAAAAGACAAAAATTGTAAAACCAACTGTATCTATAATAAATGGATAAGGAATAGGCACAAAGACGTAAAACACAACATCAAAAACGCAAAATGTTTGGGGGGAAGTAAAAAAATGTAGATCTTCTAGAATGTGTTTGAACATAAATGACTATCAGTTTAAAACAAGTAGATATAGTTATGGGTTATCATATGTGAACTCCATGGTAACCACAAATCAAAATCCTAAAATAGATACACAAAAACTAGAGAGAAAGGAATGCAAACATAATACTAAAGAAAATGATTGAACCACAAGGGAAGAGACTAAAAATAAGAACAGAGAAGAACTACAAAAACAGCCAGAGAACAGACAACAAAAGGGCAATGAGTACATACCTATCAATAATCACTTTAGATGATAGTGAGCTAAACGCTCCAATCAAAAGGCATAGGTGGTGGACTGGATAAAAGAAACAAGACTCATCTGTATGCTGCCTATGAGAGACTCACTTTAGAGCTATAGACACACACACATAGTGAGGGGATGGAAAAGGTATTTCATAGAAAAGGAAAGAAAAGAAAGCTGGGGTAGCAATACTCATATCAGACAAAGTAGACTTTAAAACAAAGATCATAATTAAAGACAAAGAGAGGCACTATATAATGATAATGGGATCAATATAAGAAGAGGAAATAACATTTTTAAACAAATATTAACAGAAACAAAGGGAGAAGTAGACAGTTATACAATAATAGTAGGGGACTTTCACATCCCACTTATATGAATGGACAGGTCATCCAAAGAGAAAATCAATAAGGAATACAGTGACTTTAAATGACATATTAGGTCAGCTGGACATAATAGATCTCTATAGGGCATTCCACCCCAAAACAGAAGAATATGCATTCTTTTCAAGCGCACATGGAACATTCTTCAGGATAGGTCACACGCTAGGCCACAAAACAATTCCCCACACATGAAAAAGATAGAAATTATATCAATCACCTTCTCCAACCACAACAGTATGAAACTGGAAATCAATTACAGGAAGAAAAATGGAAGAAACACAAACACATGGAGACTAAACAATGTGCTCCTAAAAAAAAAAAAACCACTGGGTCAACAAAGAAATCAAAGAGGACGTCAGAAGATACCCAGAGACAAATGAAAATAAAAATGTGGCCTTTTAAAAGTTATGTGATGGAGCAAAAGTAGTTCTAAGAGGGAAGTTTATATTGACACAGCCTACCTCAAGAAATGAAAAATCTCAGACAACCTAACCTACAATCTATAGGAATTAGAAAAAGAAGAACAAGGCCCAAAGTCAGCAGAAGGGAAGAAATAATAAAGATCAGAGTGGAAATAAACAAAATAGAGACCAAAAGAAAAAGTAGAAAAAGATCAATGAAACCAAGAGCTGGCTGGTTTTTTTAAAAAGATAAACAATTTATAAGCCTTTAGCCAAGATCATTAAGAAAAACAGAGATAGGACACAAGTAAACAAAATAAGAAGTAAAAGAGGAAAAATTATAACTGATATTATCATCAAAGGCATCAAGATGCTGGCCCAAAGACTGATGCTCAAAGGTCATATGGAAGTTCTTCAACTTGAGTACCCCCGTATCTACCCACAAGAGAGCCTCCATATGGGTTCCTCCCAGAGTTGATGGGACCCTGAGGGACCCTCTGGTAAAATAGTTTTCTTAAATAGTAGTTTTCTTAAATAGTCATGGGGAAACTAAAATTAAAATGAATGGAAATCTTGCCAAATTCTACTTGATACTGGAGTTATGCTTTCTACTTTAAACCCACTCTTGCAGGACAACAAATCCCTGGGAGTGAAAAAAAATTTCCATAGTTGGTATATCTAATAAAGTTTAGAGAGAATTTCTATCTCAACCAGTACAAAGGACTCTGGGACCTTTTATTGAAAAGTATTCTTTCTTGCTGTGTGACACAGTCCCAGTCAATGTTTTTGGTAGAGATCTCTTTTCTAAATGAAAAGCGCAGACACATTTTGCTTCCAATGGAGACTTCCCTGACCAAATTGAACCTGATCTTTTATGTTCTTTACAATCTGTCCTTGATTTAGATTTCCAACAGAAGTCCCTTAATTTAATCTATGTGCACAAAAATCTGTGGGTTACTTCTAACATTGACATTGGGAACTTACAAAGTGCAGAGCTTATAAAGATTCAGGTAGATATGAATAAACCTCTTTTAAATTGCCTCCTATTCATTAAAGCCTAAAGCCATATGAGGCCTCATACCTTGTTGCATTCTGAGGACTGAATCACCCAGAGGCTAATTGTTTCCAGACCAGCTCCTGCAACACGCGGATCCTCCCAGTTCAGAAACCTAATGGGTACGATGGTGATTTGTCCAGGACTTGAGAACTGTTAACAAGATAGTTGTTCCCTGTTTCCCAGTTGTTCCAAACCCTGAACACCTTTTTGTTACAAACTCCCCAAGACTCAAAAGGGTTCACAGTTGTGGACCTTTGCTCAGCCTTCATCATCATCCCTGTGGAACCCAACACCCAGTATCTATTCACCTTTACTTGGAACTATCAACAATATACCGGGACAGTCATGCCTCAGGGTTCACTGAGGCCCCTTCTTATTTCTCCCAAGTGCTCCACCAGGATGTCAATGCCCTCTCTCCAGTCCCAGGAAATCAACCTTCTACAGTAAGTAGATGACCTCCTGCTGTGCCCAGTTACCAAAGAGACATCCATAAAGGATTCCATTTACTTGTAAGGAAAAATTGCAATGATCTCCAGACACCATTCATTACCTAGTCACAAAGTAAGCACTGGAGGAATCCAGCTTTCTCCAAAAAGGATTAATCCAAGGATTTCCTAGACCCACAACTAAGTGACAGCTTTGTGGATTTCTAGACCAAACTGGCTATTGCTGACTACAGATATCAAAATTTTCCTTCTTAGCTTCCCTACTCTGTGAACTCACTAATATTTCTGTCTCTGGATCCCCTTCCATGGGAAGATGAACATGAGCAGAACTTTCTAAGACTAAAATAAGAACCTCCTGCCCTAGGGCTACCTACCTATGCAAACCTTTCACCTTATCTGTGCATGAGCGAGAGGACCAGGCCCTGGGAGCATCAAGAGGATGGTAATAAACCCAGGCCTGTTGTCCATTACAGCGTCAGCTTGACTCGCTTGCTTCTGCCACCCCAGCTGTCTTCAGGCTACAGCTGCAGCTGCACAGTTAGTGGAAGCTTCAGCAGATCTAACCCTAGAAATGATGTTTATTTAAAAACTCCTCGTGCTGTCCATTCTTCTTACTTCTGAACTGACCCAACATTCCTCTGCAAGCAGACTCATTACCTATGAGATCTTTCTGCTCTCACCACCTAATCTGCATCTTAAACACCGCAACATTCTTAATCCTGCTCTGTTACTCTCTCTACTGATGAAGGCCAGCCCCATGATTGAGAGGTAATAATGTCCCATTTTGTGACATGACGTCCTGATTTATGAGACACCCTGTTGTCTAATCCTGATCTAATTTTGTTTGTTGATAGTTCATATTGTAAAAAAACGAGAAAGGGAATTTCCATGCTGGTTATGCTGTGACTACCCCAAGTGAACTTCTTGAGAGGGAAAATCTCCCACAAACTAAATCAGCGCAACAGGATGAACTCTTAATATTTACACTGACAGTCGGTGTGCCTTTGGTATCATCCATGATTTGGGGGATGTTATGCAAACAGAGGGATTTTCTTACAACCTCTGGGACCCCAATCAAACATGGACAACAGGTAGATGAGCTTCTTACTACCATTCTCTTACTTTCTGAAATTGTCATCAAAATTGAAGCTCACACTAACGTTATAGCAAAGTGTTACAGCAACCTAGATTCTGGAGGGAGAACAAGTGACGCTTGGAGGGTTGGAGAACTCAGGTTTATTATGCTGGTGGGCCCAGCGGAATTAACACTCCAAGCTCTGGACCCCATTTGTAGGTTTACACAGGCTTTTATAGGCTACCAGTTAAGACTTTGCAACATTTTGCAACATCATATGCAGAGTAGGTGTTAGAAATGGACCAATCAGGAGTGAGCTTTATGCAAATGAGGTGTTATAAATGGACCAATCAGGAGTGAGCTTTGGGAACCAATAGAATCTTAGGGGTAAGTTCCGTTTTCCTAGAAGCAAGCTGTTTTACAGAAGCACAAAAGCGAGACAATACTGCTGGGCTAGGGAACTGGATGGTGCTGGCAGGAGAGTAGTGGCCCTTCCTGGGGGTCCTGCTGGTCTTTTCCTGGGGCTTCCCACCTCACTAAAAGGACTGAACCTGAGAATCAGGGAAATATCCCGGCTGGCTTTCATGAGGAGGCAGCACTAACAGAGTCTATAAATACCGTAGCACAGGTGGGCAAAGTCCATTCTGCTTCTACAAAATATGAGCCCTCGCTGCCAGGCATCTGCCACACTGATGTCCTTGTAACATGGCAACAGCCTGCTCCTGAGTCAGAGAAATTAAGATGGGCAAACAGTGGTTGTAAATTCAATAAACAGTTGGGGTTTTGGGAAAATCAAGACAGCCACTTGGTTCGTCATGTCTCCCTGGCAAATCTCATCTTTTTTGTTCTTGCATTCCTTCACCTACCACAGCGTATCTAAGATGGCACAAATTATGAACAGATTTTGGTGAGGAGACTTTGATCAGCTTGTGAAAACAGTCCAATGTCTGACCTGTCAGGTCTGTAACCCTGGAAACACTATTTTTGCTCCCAGTGGCTTCAGACCTCCTCCTCCCTCTGGACTCTTGGAACACTGGCAGCGGGGTTTCATTCAGCTGCACCTAGAATGGGTTATCAATGTGTTCTTGTGATTGTATCTGTGTTTTCTGGATGAGTTGAAGCATTTCCCTGCCACAAGGCTGATGCCCTCACAATGGCAAAGAAACTGTTAGAAAATATTTCCCACTTTGGGTATACCTTCCACTCTTACCAGTGATCAAGATACCCACTTCTCTGGGCAAATCACATGAGCCTTAATGAAAACCTTGCAAACTTCTTGGAATTATCACTGTCCCTATTACCCTCAATCATCAGGTAAGGTCAAGAGGACAAATGCGATCCTCAAACTTAAAATCTCTAAACTTGCTGAAACTTACTGGACTCCTTTGGCCTAAGGTGTTGCCTCTGACCTTGCTAACTGTTCACAGCACCCCCTTTGGGAAACATAAACTCACTCCATATGAGATGGTCACTGGTAGGCTAATGTCCAATGGTATACAACTTTCTGCTGATCCCTTACTATCGCATATTAATATGACCAGCTGCTAGAAAGCTTTAAATGCCTTATGCTAAAGCTATCACCAACAGGTTAAAGAAGCTTCCTGGATCTCAATTCAAAGGATCTGGATGGTCACAATCTGGAGTCTGGTGACTGGGTATTCTGGAGATGTCAGAAGAAGATAGCCCTTGAGCCTCACCAGAAGGGACCTTACCTAGTGCTCCTGACCACTAACACTGCTGTGAAACTAAACGGTATTTGAGCCTTGGATACACATATCACATCTAAAGTAGGTTCCACCTGACATCTGGTCCCATTCAAATGCTAGAAGCCACCACGTGAAATTGACAAGGAAGAGAAGCCGCTGACTCTTAAGTAGACGCTGAATTAGGAATTTATACTTAAAAAAAAAAAAAAAGAATCCATACTTTAACTAAACATGACTATCCTTCTCCTTTTTTTTTCTTTTCTTTACTCTGGCATTGGCTTGGAAAGATAACACCCTCATCTGGTTTTGTAAACTGCAAGGGCAGGCATTTCCTTTGTATCCAGCCAGTGACGTCAAGGACTGAAGTGGATGCCAGCAGATACTTACAGGAACTGTGTCTGGCACAGAGATGTTTAAAATATTTGTTGGATGAATGAATGTGTGAGTGAATAAATGGAAGAGCATGACAGTGAATCAATGAATGAAGGATAAGCCAATGAATGCGTAAGAAAATGGAAGCAAGATAATTAGAAGTGGTGAAAGAATGTGTGAAAAATGAGTGAATGAATGAATGATGTGTGAATGGTCACAGTCAAGTAGACATCCCAGACCACAAGGAACACAGGCTGCTTCTGCAGGGTGGCCAATGCAGCCTGGGCTAGGGTGTGTGGTCCTGGCTGCAGTCAGCCCCAGAATCTTCATTAGAATAGCAATTTTCCACCCTATTGTTTTGCGTTTGGACTGTATGATTGTTACCATTTGTCCTCGAATGATTAGCAAAACTTTGAGCTGGTTAAAAAAGAGCTTCTCCAATTGTGAGCCCCCAAATGAGTATCAGTGCCGCTCAGCCTAGACTTCCGGAGCTGGTCTGTCATTATGTCAATCTGATGTTAATTAAAATGGTAATTGGGTGAGAGTTTTCAAAGGCCCCCCTCACTGGCCTCATGAGGCTCCCCGCTAGGCTGACTTTGGAGGGAGAGAAGCTGGCAGGGGAGGGAACGGAAGGTATCCTGGGTTCTTCTGGGCCTGGAATGAACCCAGACATCTATCTGCTTGGCCAGGCTTCTGAGAGCATTTTGACATTCTGGTTTTATTCTGAGCCAGTGGTTTAAGAACCAGGGAGGCAGCAGGAATTAAAAAGAAAAAGGAAAAGAAGGAAAGTCTTGGCGTTTACAGCCCCAATTTGTGGACTGGCTTTACCATAGACTCAGTGTGTGATGAGCAAGTCTCTTGACCACAGTGAGCCTCAGTTTCCGCATCTGTGAAGCAGGACAATGACCTCATCTCAGCGGCAGCATCATTACATGGGTCAGAGGAGATACAAGTGAAGACTTGACCAACGCTGGGGTGTGGACCATAAAGGAGACTGTAATCCTGAGGATCTACCCAAAGCAGTTTGGTTAGGGTTGGAACAAAGCTGTGAGAGCCATGATTCAATCTGAAGTTCAGTAAAACACAAACAAAACTCTAAGTGACATGTAGACACTGGCTTCTCTGGCTTGTTGTTTTGGACTCGTTTTGCCCAAGCCTTGGTTGGGCCATTTTTCAGCCTTCCCTGGTCCCACTGTTTTCTACTGGGGTGAAAAAAAAACAAGAGATTAGGAGGCCAATTGTGTGGCTGCCCAGCTCAGCCCAACTGTCGCACAGCACAGGCACCCACAACATTTGCTGATCTTGAAATGCTGTTGATAAGCAGGGTAAGAGGGATTGCCATCCTGATCTGCCTTCCCAAGACGCAGAGTAACTACAGAGAGGAAAGGGGGACACTCACTCGATGAGAACCTTCTATGAACCAGGCACTGTGCTATGTGAGGTGTTTCTTCACCACAACAATCCTTGAGGTCAGCATCAACCTTCCTTTGCAGAGAGGCAGGCCCAGTGAGGGTCAGATCACTTGCCTGAGGTCAGACATCGAGGAAGTGGCAGAGTCAGAATTAAAATCCCGGTCTTGATGAGGCCAAAGCCATGAATTATCCATTAGATGGGGCCAAGGTTCTGTTCTTCCTGTGGTCTCTGGGCTGGGTAGGGGCCAGATCTCTAGGGTTGGGGTGGTTTAGCGTAGACTTAGAGGAGGGCTCTGGGCTCATTTTTGCTGCTTCTGGGAGTGTGAGAGGAGTGATGTGCAGAGGGAGAGAAGTTGGTGCCCTGTGAGACAGGTCCAAGGCCAGAGGGAAGAAAGGAATAATGTATTTGGATGTCAAGAATGGATGCGAAGAATGGTCCCTGCAGCTAAGAGTAGGTCAGAGACTGAAGCCGTGAGCCAGACTGGGGACGGCTGCTAAGGGCTAAAGGAGGTGAGGGGAGTGTGCGAAGGTGCCTCCACCTTGACTGCCTTGTGCACGGCATCAGACGCGGTGCTATGAGCAAGCTGCGGTTTTTTGTTTGTTTGTTTGTTTGTTTGTTTTGTTTTTTAATTCCTTCTTATTCCCAGTGAGATGACTTTGCCCCCATACCTTAAAGGCACTTGACTTCTGAGAGCGGGGTGTGGTTGATGAGCGGTGCTCTTTGGAGGTGGGGACATAGTAGGCATGCAACGGGGGAGCGAGTGCCATGCCATCATCCCCTGGGGTGCATTTCTAAGGTTCTCGAAATCAAGTGACCCGGGCCACAGCCCGAAAAGGAAAGCAGGAGCTCCAACTCGGGGTCCTAAATGTTCTCCCCCAAGATGGAATGTCATGCCGCAGCAGGAAGAGAAATTAGCAAATTCATTCATTAACGGCCCATTGACACTTCTATTATAGAGACTAATCATTTGTTTTTATTGAGATCTTTTCCCTTGATGAAAGCCATTAGCGCCAATGAGTAACCATCGATCAATCAGCAAGCTTTCTTAAACGCCCCCCAACCGTCCTGATTGCAGCTTAACACAGTCGGTTTTACTTCTTAAGTATCTTCTCCAAGCTGTCCACTCATCTCTCCCCCTCTGGAGCTGCCACTCTGGTCTGAGCTCCCTGCCATTTCTCACCAGGATGGCTCAGATGGCTTCCTGGCTGGACTCTGTCACTTCTTGCCTGGAGCCATTTCTCCGCCTCATCGTCTGCTGCCACACCCACTCTTCCAACCACCTTGCTTGGTTCTCCATACGTGTCCATGCCCTTCTCCAGCAGACGTTCGCCTGTTCTTCCCTCCATCACCCCCAGCCTTCGTCTCATCAGGGCCCACGCCCTCTTCAGCTGTCAGCCCAAATGTCATCCCTCAGGGAAGCTTTCCACATCCCCCAAAGTGGTCCAGGCCCCACCTGTTGTGCACTGTTCCTTCCCAGCACTGGCCCAGTTTTTCTGTGTGCTTACTCACCTGATTCTTGCTTTCTCTCCCTAGCAGTTAATCTGCAGAGACAGGAGCCGCTCTGTCTTACTCATACTTTGTTTCGGGGTGGGGGCCAGGGTGAGGCATTCTTTAAGGAGGACTTCAATCTCAGGACCCGACTCTGAGCTGCTGTGAGCCTGAGCGTCAGTGCCTCCTTAAATCTTGCTCCTAAACCACATCACTCTCCTAACCCTAGTCCTGCCCCTGCTTGGTTCTCCGACATCTAGTCTGAGACTCCAGTCTTGAAAGGCACATGTACAGATACTTGTAGAAGGAACACATTGGAGGCAGGAAGACTCAGGGAAGGGAGCTAGTCAGCCCAAGGCAGAGGAGAGGACTGTAGAGGTTCAACCCCACAGGGGACTGGGGACAGCAGTTCTGAGACAATCCAGTGGGCAGAGAAGAGGGGACAGGGTGGCAGTTTGGACGTGCGGGTTGAGGAAGGGCATGCATGTTTCTAGGCTGGGTAACTGGCAATGACCATGAGGAGGGGAGGCGTGGAGCCATGGGTGGAATGAAATTGAGCAGACTGTTCACTGGAATGATTCCTGCCTGCTTCCACCCTGGGAGTTGCAGTCTGGGCTTTACTGGGACCTTGCTGGAGAAGGGTGCCTGCCGCAGGGCAGGGGATGGGGTTCTCTCCTCTTTCTCAGCCACCCTCTGGGGCCCACGCACCCCAGGAGGCCATTGTGAATCTGAGGCCAGGCCTTCCAAGGTCTTCCCAGGACTCTTAGGGAGCATTCTGTCCTTAACAAGGTCCATTTTACACTGAGGATGCCAAACACGTTTCTCTTTTAAATTTTAATTTGGTTCTGTCTCTGATATCACACTATGCCCCATGTTACCCCTCAAAATGACATCTTTTAATGTCCCTGGATATGCAGATGTACCATGAGAGCAAACAGATACCAAAGAGTTTCTTTCTCTCCTCTGGCCCCTCTTTCTCCCTCTCCTTTCCCCTAACCAGGAAATAATGCAGTTTGGGTTTCTCACCCAAGCTTTGTCTAGACCAGATGCCCTTCTTGTTGGTTGATGGGACCATCTGATGCTAATAGTCTGATCTGTGCTCCCAGGCACCACCCCTTACAGGTAGTGGAGGGTGGTCAGACCACCCTCTGGAAACTTTCTCCTTAACTGCACTGATTTACTTTGTGACTTTGGGCAAGTTCTTACCCTCTCTGGGGCCCAGTTAAAACAAGATGGCCTTGAATTAGAAACCGTGATAGCTTTTCAATACTTTCATTTGAAGGTCCTTGGATTCTTCTGAGAGAGAGTCAGAGAGACAAAGACAGGAGGGCAAAGACACACATAGATAGACAGATGGGAAGATTGGACGGATAGCTAGTTAGCTAGGGGGATGGACAGACAACTCATTCAGTTCAGGATGGTCCAAAGCCCCTCCACTGCCCGCTGCTCTCACCCCTGCAGCGGTCAGTCAGTGTGGTGGGACGTACAGAGCCAGGGGTCAGGAGGAACAGAGAAAGGGGGAGAGGCAGACAGAGGCACTGAGTTAAGGAATGATACAGCAGAGAGAAGAGGGGGATAGAGAAAGAAGGATTCTGATCACATATTGTCCCCATCACCCTGAGGTTAAACATCACTTGGGGAAGTGATTGAAAGCCCAGGACATCAGTGGAGAAGCCTGTGCTCCTGGCTGTGTGGGCCCTCTGAGGGTGAGCTGCCTTACAGAGGGAAAATTCTTTCCATGATGGCGCGAGTCCAACTCTAGGTACTGTGCAGAGCAGGAGGCAGCGGTGCACGCTGTTCCATCAGGCAGAGCCCCTGGGGCTCACTGTTCACTTGGGGACAGGATGCCTTCTGCCTCGCACTTGTCTGCTGACCCCAGCTTCCTGGACTGACTCACGCACATATTTTAAGACGTCACTGTTCTGGAGGTAACGCACGTACCCATTTCACAAGGCCGAAATCAAGGCAGGACTTGGAAGTCTTAACAGAAGCACACTTCATTAATTTTCTCATTGTCCTCCCCTCACTGAACAAATTGACCAAGCTTGGACCATTCGTCATAGCATTCGACGTTCTCACTTACTCTTTTTTCCATTTGCACTCTGGGGGCCTTGCCAGTGAATAACTACCTCTTGGCATCACTGAGCCTCTCCACCTTTTCCCATGGGCTCTCATCTTTGCTGTTTGATTATTCTGTTTTAATTCTGAGGGCCTGGGGACTCCTGGAGGACAGCCTCCCACGGGGGTGACGGGGTTGGGAAGTGAGCCAGCCCCTGGCGCCGGGGACTGGCTGCTAATTACTGCAGGTGCCTGTCTGAGCCCCGCTGGGTGCCTTGCCCACACCGGCAGCTGAGGATGGCGCGGCTCTGCAGTGGCAGGAAGATGCCAATGGCTTTTTAATAGCTGGGGGCCCTCTTCATTCATCTGCACGTGCTGAGTTTATTTTGCCATTTGTCAATTTCTGACTCTAGGGGACCTGGGTTCCGAGTGGTTTGGGCTTCAAGATTGATGACCCAAGTGAATGACAGGTCCCCCTCTCTCCTCTAAACAGTCATCACTGCCAATAGGAAGCACTATAGCCCACTCATCTCTGAAAGGCCCATTTCTCCACCTCTGCTGAGGCTGGAGATAAAATATTTATTTGGGATTCAACCAATGTGCCCCAGCTGCCTGTGCTAGACAGTCAGCAAGCTTCGAACGAGCAAGCAGCTTAATGACTCAACCCAGGTTCTGCTTTGCCAAAGGGAGGAAAGAAAAGAAAAATAAAAAAAGATTCCAGTCCTCTGTTTGGAGAATGTATATTCCCTTGGACGGAGAGTGGCTTTTGACTGGGACACATGTGTCCTTTGGCTGCCACAGATAGAGTTAGTACACAGGCTGGTATAGGGTGCTGAAGGAATAGGGCGTTCCAGAACACAAAACATAATTTTCTTAAGCGGAAAAGGACCTTTCATAGAATCTTTCAACCCCGGGGTTGTGAAATCTTAAAACCCACCCAGTCCGAATCTCTAATCCTTGACTCCCTGCTAGAACATTTCTCCCTCTATTTGAAAGCATCCAGTGATGGGGAAATCACAACTTCTCTAAGCAGGCAATTCCCTGTTTGGAATAAACTGCCTGTTAAAAGCATTTTAAAAATATACATTGAGTTGACATCTGTCTCTTTGGAGCATCTACCCACTGGGTCAAAACAGAACACATCTGCTCTGCTAAGTGGCCTTCAGTAGGAAGAGGGTCACCTGGTCCTCTTTGGGACTTCTTTCCCCCAGGCTAATTGCTCAGTGGGTTTCCGCTAGGTGCTGGGGATACAGAGATAAATACGCTGGTTGTGGAGGAGGCAGCCCACCCGTGCACATCCCAACATGCCCACACCACTGCTCATTTCCTTCTTAACTCACACCCAAGACAGTTCAGGGTCCAGGACACTCACTGGGCCATGTCTGACTGGCAGGAAGGGCCACTGTGAGGGAGCAGTTCAAGCCACATATGTGGTCTTCCCCCTGCAGTCTGGCCACGAGGAAGTAAGGAGGCCAGGCGGGGCTGGACTCCTCTGGACAGGCTCAACCATGCTTTCTCTGTTCTACCTCTTCTGTGGCTACAGCCAGGCCCGAACAATTGTGTTGACTCAGCCATCTTAGAATCAGAAGCTATCGGCGTGCAAATGTGGGTGTGAGTGTGTGTGCACACGCATGACTAAGTAGTGAGATCCGACGCCGGAGAATCAGGGACTTTCCCAGCTACGGAAAGACTGTTCCTTGCCTATCTTGTTGTTCTTCTTTAGGAATAACTCCCTTGTTTGAAACCCCGCAGTGCAGAGAGGGATGTCAGGAGGGCAGGATTCTGGAGTTCCCTAGCCTCTGTCTGGCTTGTCATCAGCTGGATGGCACCAAGCCTCGTTCTAATCTTCAGCATCCCTATGCCTCAGGAAGTGTGGCATCCAGAAAATATGGATGTAAAAAAGGCAGGACGATCAGAGACAGAGCAGACTCATGTCTTGCCTGCTGGAGAACGATGGGGAAGCGTGGCTGGTACCCACTGGCCTCTCTCCTCCTTGTCCCGGAGGGAGTGGCTAAGATGTGTGATGAATGTGCACTGGGTCTCCTCCCTGTCTTGGCTGTTGATCTATGGGCAATGATGGGAAGCAGCTCAGAGAGATTGAACTGGGTGTGCTCAAAGCAATCAAGGCCCGGGGGACGCCCACTGAGGTGGAGGCTCTTGTTTGTCTGTGATAAGTTCTCTGTCCCACGCCGTGCTGTGGCAGCACAAAGCTGGTCAGCTCTGGGTGCTTGGTGGAAGGACTGTTAAAATAATGATAGCGGTTTCTAACGCCATAATAGGTGGATGTGAGCCACGGATAAGAATGAAGAAGCAGAGAAAGACTGCCGGGGAGATCACAGCATTCAGGTCTCTATATGTTTGGAAGAAAATGCAGCAATATCTCACAAAGTTAAAAACCTACCTACTCTGATCCAGAAATTCCATGTTTAGTTTTTCTTTTTCCTAGAGATAAACTTCTACATGTGGATACAGATGTATGTGCATAGATATTAATTGCAGCATTGTTGGCAATAGAAAGCCAGGAAGGAACTGACATTTCCATCAGCAGAAGACTGGCTACATAAAATATGACCCATCCATGTGATGAGTTACCAAGCAACCTTGAAAAAGGATGAGGTTGATGTACTTGTGCTGAGGTGGAACTATCTTTGAGACATATTAAGAAAGAAACCCTACAGAACAGGACACTTTCATTTGTGCAAAATACAAAGGTCTATTCACAGACATAAGGGTGTATGAATGTTTAGACTGTTTCTGGAAGGATACACCTGAAACTGGTAATACTGCTTACCCTGGGTTATGGGCAGTGCTGAGGAAACAAGGGATGGGGAGGGAGTGGCTTGCTTTTCCTTCTATAAAATTTGGCATCATTTAAACTCATTACTATAATCTTTTACTCTATTCCTAACAAAAATAGCTCATAATAAAAGGAAAGCAGATGCCTTCTGCACATCAGCCAATGCTACACTTCCCATTGGCCCAGATATTTATTGAACACCCATTGTTTGCAGGATACTGAGCTAGCCCAGCTGGGAGAGGAAGTGGAAAAGATACACTTTAGGCTTTCAAGGCACCTGCTATCCATATGGGAGAAAAACGTGTTTATGTAGCTATTCTACAAGTCAGAGGGAACAACGACTGTTGACTAGGGAACTGGGGAAGATTTTAGAGAGCTGGTTTGTAAAATGTTGGTAGTAGAATTCTGAGACCCAAAGGTGGACCAGTGAGGTGCAGAATGGGGAGAACAGCATGAACCAAAGATATGGAATGGGAAATAAAAAAAACACATTGCATCACCTTAAGTGTACCTCCTCATCTGTTTACTGTACTATCAGAAATACTTGCTGCTGGATTAAGGCATCGTTTACTTTCAGAAGTCTTTGTGAGAATGCAGACACTTGCTTTTGCTTGAGATTTGAGAGGATAGATTCAGTGGGAGTACTAGTAAACTAGCCCCGCCCCTTCCCCCCAAGTAACTCGATTTGTAGCATTTGCCGATTTCCATGGTGTAAATATTCCCACTGTGGGCAACTTCAAGCTCCCGATACAGGGTGGGAGTTGGGAAGAGACATGCATCATCAACTCTCCTAAGCCTGAAAGAGCTCACTCGGGCATGCCACTGAATAAATTAGAATCCCAGAGTATCAGAGTTAAAAAGGACATTAAAGAAATTTAAAATGAACCTTAGCTACACATGAGGAAATGAAGGTGTTTGCACAATGTCAGAGGATGTGGTAGCGTTGGGACGTTATCTTTTAGCTCTTAGTTTAATGAAATTTCTACTTTTCTTTGGAAATCACCAGTATAATAGAGGGAATGGAACTAAGGACAGTGTAGTTTTGAAGGAACAAGAGGTTATAAAGAAAAGTAGAGAGGTTTCTCCAACAAAGCAGAGATGGGTCAGGTTCCAGAATGGTCTTGGTCAACAGGAAGGTTTTGTGTGCTGAGGGGGATGTGACGGGACCACAGCAGGAAGGAAGGGGCACAATCAGAAGAGATTTTAGGGTGGGGCTTAGAAGACAAACTCTCCAACTGCACAGTGTTGTTCAGAACTGACTTTTCTTCCTGGCAACATAATAAGCTGAACTGATATGTGGAAGAGAAAAACTGGGCTTGTCCCTTCTACATTCTGGATGACCTGTGTACACTTGGGCAAGTCATTTCTCCTCTGCAGGGCTCCCCCTTCAAGGGGGGCCAGGAATGGGGGCTATTAGATGGTTTCCCAGGACCTTTCCAGCATGATAGTCTCCGTGCCTGGCAATCAGTGGCTCAGTGAAGAAACCCCAGCAACCATCCATGTAGTAAGTTGGGGAAAAAACTGGTGCAGCTAAGATGAGTTTATTTAGTTACACCCAATGTGAGAGAGACGAAAAGAAATCAGAGCAGCAGAAGACAAAAGTGAGGCTTGCTTTTGTGAGTCTACGGTAGGGCCAAGGAGCAGAAGATGGATTAGAGGGAAACAGGACAGAGGAGCCTCTTTATGATGTTACACATTTAAAAAATTTGACAACTCATGCTGAATGCTCTTCAAGGAGGAGCCATCACCTTCAGGGCAACGTCCAACTTCCCCTGCGTGGGTATCGGGAAGTCCATTTTCTGCCCTTGCCTGTCTTTCCCATCCCTTCTCCTGAGTCCCCCAGCCTGTCCTCACATCACCCAGGTAACGCTCTAGGAACACGGACTGCTTGCTATTACTCTGCAGGGCTGGGGGCCCCAGTCTTGACACAGACTTCTGCCTGGAATGCTCCTCCCCATCACATCTGCTGGGCAAACTTCTACTCATTCTTCGAAATCCTGCTGCAGCATTTCAATGTCTTTCTTAATCTCTTCTTCCAAGGCAGCCTTCCCCTGCCCTGCCTGCAGATAGAGATAATCACTTCCTCCCCTGACAGGCGTTGCTTCTGTAGGCATATCATTTGAAAGGCAATATCATTGCAAGTTTCTGTTTTTATCTCCCCTGTTTCACTGTGAGCTCAGCCAGGGGAGGAAGCTCCTGTCTTCGCTCCTGCGGTTGAATGGATAACAGCACATAGGAGCTGGTGATGCTGGGAAAGCCAAGGACAGAGCTTCTGTAGCCCTCCCAGACTTTCACCCTGAGAGAGGAAGAGTAGGGTGTGCAAGGACTTGCTGGGAGTGCTGACCTGCCAGGTCCCTTAAGTTGTTCTTAGCTGAGCCCCAGAGGGAAATTGAGTAACGCTCCCAAGGTGAGAGAGGGGCTGTAATGCCATTGTGGGTCAGGTAGCAAAAACCTCAACTAAGGCAGTTCCATACTGGGCTCCAACAGAGTCAGTCTAACTCTTTGGAGAGGCAGAGCCTTCCTCAGGCTCCCACACAAATCCATCCCACTGCTAAGAGCTGATGTGGATGCTGCATTGTGCAACCCAGACCCCTGCTCAGCACTGAAGGACTTACTCCCCTACCCTACTATCCCTTTCATGGGGGCTGCTCTCTAGAGTGTGCCCTAATAAACTTCCTGCATGCTAGTCTCCCGTCCTAGAGTTTGCTTTCTGGGGAACTCAACCTACAAGAATAGTATCAGCCTGCTGTTAAGGGCTGTTGGTATTAACAGACTGGTCAGAGTTGGTAGACCTGAGTGGCGATCTCTTGGGGGCAGTGGTAGGAACTGAGACTATAGGCAGGAGGGCAATGTCAACAGGGCAGCCAGGAGAACTGCAGAGATGGAGGACTGGGGACGACAGATGTCATCAGAGAGGTGCTTAGTCCCGGCCACCAAGCAGCAGCCTGCCATGGTCACCTGGGATCATTTTAGCAGCAGTGGGGAGGTGGCAGTGGGAGTCACACTTCTGATGCCACATTCATAGGGGCTCTCACCAGCTCTGGGCTGTTCCCCAGGGTGCTCTCAACCCTGTAATGCTGTGTTAGATTCACTTCAAATATGCTAATTCTAGGACTCAACCTTAGAGAGACACTGATGTATCCAGTCTGCAGTAAGGCCTGGGCCTTTGTACGTTTTAAATGCTCACGGGAGATGTCTAATGTGCAGCTAGGGTTGAGAACTACCAGTAAGGTGGAAAGATGATAAACTCTTGAATCAGACAGAATTGGGGTTGAATCTTGGTCCTACTAGTGCCTGGGGAACTTCAGGGTATAATTATTTTTTGGAGCTTCTATTTCTCATCTGTAAAATCATGCAAATCAGATATATTTCATGGAAATGTCATAAGGACAACATACTAATAGTAATAACAATGATTTTGATAATAGCCTTCAGTCCATGGAGATATTGTCATAATTGTTATTTCTATTTGTGTTCATACTTGGCCTTTTGTCCCTTGTCCTCCAGAGTATAGCACCCTATAGTAGACTTGTTGCATGCAGCAAAGTGTGTTATAGCTCAGTGTTACAGCTCAGTTGTGATAGCAACCTGGATCCTCGCTAGAGACCAAGCAGCACTTGGAGGGTTGGAGAACTTAGGTTTATTACGCTGGTGGGCCCAGAGGAGTTAACACTCCAAGCTCTGGACACTGGCTGTAGGTTTACACAGGCTTTTGTAGGCTGCCAGTCTAGACTTTGCAACATCATATGCAAATAAGGTGTAACAAAGTTGACTAATTAGGAATGAACTTTGTAGAAATGGGCCAATCAGGAGTGATAGAAATGGACCAATCAGGAGTGAGTTCCATGCAAATGAGGAGCTACCAATGGACCAATCAGGAGTTAGCTCAGGGAACCAATAGAATCTTAGGGGTAAGTTCTGCTACCCTAGAAGCAAGCCGTTTCAGAGGCAAAAAGCAAGATAATGCCGCAGGCCAGGGAACCTGATGGTGCTGGCAGGAGAGTAGTGGCCAGGCCTGGGGGTCCTGCTGGTCTTTTTCATGCGGCTTTCCATCTCAGACTTGCCTTCCTTAGCCCCTGCCTCATTATGGGGGAGACCTCCTCTAGTTGTAGCTACCTAAAGCCGAGCAAACTGTGGCTATCACAGCTAAATGGAAAACCTGTGACTCTCCTGGGGTTGACCAGATGACCAAACATCGGCATTCATAATTACTCTCCTGTTCACACCTAGACTAGGATGTGCAGCAGTTCAGCCCTTCAAGATGACACTGGCAGGTGTGTGGCTGCCGCGTGGAAAACTAAGCATTAGGGCAGGCTTTGCTCCTCCACGAAGGCAGCTATAAGGCCCAGGGATACTTAAATGATGTCCCAAGATACTTAAATGACGTCCCAGGAATTGTGTCACTTACCATGTGGCTTTGGACAAGTCCTTTCTCCTGTCTCTGCCTCAATTTCTTACTCTGTAAAATATGGGTAGCTAATCTGGATAAATTACAATTCTGTCCAGTTTGGGGCTGCCCCCCCGCCCCAGGATATGCCTTGGGAGACTGTCCTCATCTCCATCTTTTCCCACAGAGACTCCAGTGCCAAAGGCCAGGGTTCTGAGAGATGCCACTTTAGAGCAAGGGACCTGAGAGTCTGTCCTGGCCACTGCCCACCCTGGGTTGTGAGTTTCCCCATCTCTCCTCCTGCCATCTAGAACTTTAAATAGCCTCCGGCTCACTATGTGGCTGCCAGAAGTTGTAATTAAATAATGTCCAGCTGTCAGAAAAGCTGTTATAAATGGTCCCTTTGTCTGCACCACCGTCTGGGAAACCAGGAAAGAGAAACTAGAGGTTATAAATATGAAGGGCAGAAGTTCAGTGGGGAACCTGGGGGCAACAGCTTACAGGAACCCGGAAAACCACTGGAAGTTTTTTTTTTTTTTTTTTTAATGTGTAATTAGTCCATGGAAGAGCTCCTAGCCCTGGCTCTGTGACTGGATTTGCACATGGGATAACCTGAAAAGGATCGAGGAAACTGGTGTCCTTATCTAGAGCTGGTTCTCCTAGAAGGCAGTCACTACCCCCTCCTTAAAATCCAAACAGGAAAGTAAAAAGGGAAGCATGAGTGCTGGCAATCCAGACAATTCTCACGTGAACTTCCATGATTTTCTCCCTCCTTCCCTTCCTTCTTTCCATCCTTCCTCTTTCTCTGTCAACAAACACTCTTGAACCTCTATATGTTTAGATTTCTCGAAACGATTAATATGGAGAAGAAATGCACATTCATTGAACACAGGTGTAGCGTTAGAGATGGTATGTACATTACTCTACTTAATTATTACAAGACACCTAGGAGATGATTATTATAAAGCTCAATATTGTAGATAAGGAAGCTGAGGCTCTTTGAGATTAAACAACTTTCCCAAATCCCACAGCCAGTAACTAAAGGGCTGGGGATTAGAACTCCATGAGCCTGTACACTCCACAGAAGCAGGGGATGCATATCTTCTTTGTATTATCTTGCTAGGGTGTCATATGGCACCTGGCACATAGAACGCTGAAGGAATATATATGGAAAGAAGAAAGGAAGGAGGAGAAGGAGGAAAGAGGTAATCAACTCAGCTCTGCGACACCCCGAAGCAAGCGATCTTTCTATCAATGCACGTTGTCTCTGGCGAGTACAGCCAACAGGTATACATATCAGACATACATAGAAAAGAGTTGGGGGAAAGCTGTTAGATTGTTAAAACACGTGCAAAAACAGCATGATTAGAAAGCAGACAGTTGGTTTCACGAGTCTTAGAGGAGGTGGGGTGGAAGGGCTGTGAGTGTTCAGAAGAGGGAGGGGTCACTTCCAGCTGCAGGAATGAGGAGGCTTTGTGGAGGAGGCAGAATCTGAGCCTTGAGGGCTGAGCAGGATTTGGACACGGAGAGGTGGTGGGTAGGGAAGGCTGATCAGACAGAAAGAGGGGGGGAGTCATAAATAATCCACCAGGGAAAGGATGGACCATGGTCAAGGCATTTGGGAGCCGCCTGGATCGGAACATCAGCCTGAGTGTTATCCTGGTCGGGTCCTGGGGATTCATCTGGCAGTGCAGTCCCTTGTCTCATATGTGAGTGAGAGGTGCTCAGGGTGAAGGCAATCCAGCCTGAGTCCGTGTGTGTGTGTGTGTGTGTGTGTGTGTGTGTGTGTGTGCATGCTAATGACTGGTTGGTACTTCCTTCTGAGCCTAATTAAGTGCCAAGAGGCTTGAATGGAAATTTGTGTGTCTGGGCTAGGACTGTCACGTACAGGTCTGCTGCAAACCTCTACCTGGGCATCCGCAGAGATCTGCTGATGGGTTCTACAGCCGCAAAAACCTGTGGTGCGGCTCTCAGGGTGGGCACATTCTGGTGGGTAGAGGACGGAGACCCTGGCCTGTCCCTAGGAAGTGGGCTCAGGTGTGGTGCCTACAAAGGTGGTTTGGGGGTGGAAGGTGCAGCGCGGGGACTTGGGAGCAGGAGGGAGCCAGCCAGACAAGGGCTTTGATTTCACTTCTTCTCTTCATTCCTCCCCCAGCAAACTGCTAGCTGTCACCCCCAGCGGCACAGAGCACCTGGCCCAGAGCCCGGGGGCAGTGAAAGCTTGTCGAGGCTGTCTGTCATTGAGCTGTCCCTGGCTTCAGAGAAACATCCTCTAAGAGTGACAGAAGCACCAGTCACAGGAACAAACAGCCCAACGGTTTTGGGGACATTAAATAATCATAGCCAGTGCCCGCCACCTTTGTGGACAAGCTACCTGGTGGCATCATCAAAGGCCAAATGGAAACTCGCAGGGCTGTATCAAGAGCCATGGATGCTCAGAGTGAGAAGACCTGAGGTGGGAAGATTCAGGGTTATCTTGATAGGCGCCTTCCCCACCACAACACGAGAGTCCAGCCAAAGGTAACACTTTCTGGTGAGACAGCGATCCTCTGACCACCTCAAAAACCTGGCTATCCCATTGGTGGGGAGCCCTTGAAGCCAGCTTGAGAACGGGTGGTGTAGACAATTGTCCACAGGATGGGATTCCAGGGACAGGGACAGGAGGGACACTGGGGATGGAGTGGGGATTCTGAACTTAGCATGTCTGACATCAGGGCCCAGGCAGGTGTCCTGCTACCTGCCTGAGTGCCCTTGGGCATGTCTCTTGATGTCTCTGGACCTTGGTTTTCTATTCACAAACATTTGAGCATCTACTGAACACCTACTGCATGCCAGATACTGTGTCAGGTACAAGGGGGCAGGCAGCAGAGAAAAATAAATGATCTTTACCCTCATGGAAATTCCAGTCCAGTGGAAATAAACAAGTAATTGCACAAATGAGTGCACTATCACTCACAGTAATAAATGCCATGAGGGGAAGGACAGGGTGCTATGGGAGAACACTTTAGGCTTGAGGATCAGGGAAGACCTCTTTGAGGAAGTGACTGGGAGCTGGTACCTGAAGGATAAGTACAAGTTATCTGAGTCAGATGGAGGGAGAGCTTTTGCAAAGGCCCTGTGGAGGAGAACAGGGTAATGTGTTAAAGGAACTGAAGTTAAGCCTGTGTGGCCAGAACACAGTAAGCAAGAGGCAAAATGGAGTGACATGAGGCTGGGGAAGGAGGGCAAGAGAGGCTGATCATGTGGAAGCCCACTGGCTGTGAGAAGGATTTGGCACTTTTCCCCCATGACAATTGGGAGGCTATTGCTCAGTTTGGAACAGGAGTGTGATAATTAGGTTCACACGCTAAAATTAAACTAATGAGAGCTGGAAAAATGATGACAGAAACTACAAAAATACTTGGACCTCTATACAGGGGTGGGGAAAAAGATTTGAATAAGTATTTTCATGTTACGGAATCCATCCTATGGGAATAATCTGTTAGCAGAACAAAAAATCATGTGCAAAAGTCTTCATTATAATTAAAAAGACCAACACCACTCTGGCTGTTTTATGAAGAATAAACACTAATAAGTCTTGCATGCTCCAGAATTGAATGGGAGAAGGGCATGAAAGGGTTTTGTAGGTGTGATGTGCTGAAAGTCTCCCATCGCCCCACTCTCCATTCTCTCCCAATGAGACCTAAAACACGGGTTATGTCAGGAACCTAAAGCTTTACATCTATTCAAAGGGAAATCTCCCAGGGAGGTTCATAATTTGAGCCAAGCAAGATGGAGGCAGGGACTCAGCCCCAAAGAGACCAGAAGAAATACTTCTCAATCCTGGCTGTACTTTAGAGATACCTGGTATGGTAGCCACCTTCCTAAATATCCTCCAAGGAGCCTTGTCTCCTGTTATTAGAGACCCTCTGTAGCCCCTCCCACACTGAATAGGACTATCCTATTCAATGGAACCAAGAGGATGTTGTGGAAGTGATGGAGTGTGACTTCCAAGGCTCGGACAAAAAGACATTGTGGCTTCTGTCTTGCTCTCCCTTTCAAGGCTCTGAGAGAAGCCAGCTGCCATGTTGTAAGGATACTCAAGCAGCCCTTTGGAGAGGTCCATGTGGCAAGGAACTGAGGCCTCCTGCCAACAGCCATGTGGAAAAACCATCTTGGAAACGGGTCTTCCAGCCTACTACTAACATCTTGACTGCAATCTCATGAGAGACCTTGAGCCAGAACCACCCAGCTCAGCCCTCCTAGATTCCAGACCCACAGAAACATTTTAAGTCATTGCCTTTTTGGCATGATTTGTTGCATAGCATAAGATAACGAATGTTTCTAGGGAGTTTTAAAAATAGTGCTGCTCTCTTAATCTGTGGTTGGCTTTATTCCTTTGATAACTATGTAAGTTTAAAAAGCTAAAGCTCTAAATGTTCTTAGAAACAATGAACAGTACATATACATAAATTTTAAAATATGCATGTATATTTTGTATATGTATTTACATGCAATACATTGTATATGTGCAGTCAAATTGTAACAATTCTACCTAATAAAACTGAAAAATGAAGGAAAAATAATGGTGCTCAAGTCCCATCCCCAGAGATTCTAATTCATTTAATCTGGGGTAAAGTCCAAGCACTGGTATGTTTAGAAGCCCCCAGATGACTCTAATGTGTGGCCAAGATTGAGAACCACTAGAGTAGAGCAGGACAACCGAGCAGGGGGTAAGTGTGGGCTATTGCCTCCATTTCCAGAGCTGGAATTCAATTGAAGCTGAAGATTCTATCCTGGGAGACAGTGAAAATCCAGTTTGGGGCTCAGAGCTCAGAGTCACAATAGGCTGATCGTTCATCTTAGTGTTCACAGCTTCTGACTATGGGATCCCTAAATTTCCCTAAGGACACAAGCCTACAGAAGGAAATCAAGAGGCCTTAGCTGAAAGGAAAAGAGAGGTCTAGAGCCAGACAGGTGAATCCACTTTCCACAGACATCAGCTTTGTCTCATGAAACCTCCCTTTGAGTGAAGGTGTGCAGGACTCCCAGTTTCCCACTAATGAACAGCCCTCCTACTTCCTCCCACTTACCAGTATGTTTTCTGTTCAGATCATGTTCCTGCCTCTGAAACTTGCGAGCAATGATGACAACTGATTCTGAAAACCTTCGTGTGCCCTCGAATCTCCACGGCTAATGGGATACTATTCCCATCTCTGAACAATACCTCAAGAGGCTTGATTGTCTCTTTGCCCTCTCTCATGTTAGCTCCCTGATGAAACTTGCAATAAAATAATTAAAGTGACTATACAGGGAGTCTCAGCAGATGAAAGATACTGGTGGGATAGTCAGATACGCGGTGAGTTTGCCCAGCGTCTCCCAGTGCTGCGTGTCAGGGTGAGCTGGCTGGTCTCTCTGACTCTCCTATGAGTGGACACTAGCACCAACTTGCATCTGTGTGGTATCTATGATGGCAGAAGCACTGATGACATTGAGCATCTGTAAGATGCTAGGGGTAGGACATAGAGAATTTAGCAAGAATCTCTTCTTGTTCTCAAGGAGCTTTTAGTACAGACAGATAAGGAAACAGATAATACAGTGTGGTAAGTCCTTCCGTGGGGGCCTGTGAGAGCACAGATGAGGTGCCACACTTGGCCTAAGAAATCTTCAGAGAGGTGAAATCTGGGCTGTTCTGTTGCCCGGGCAAAGATGGAGGGAAGTCAGTACAGGAGGAGCTGCAGGTACAATGTACAGGTGGGGGAGCTTGAGGTTTTCAGAGAATTGTAAGCAGCTCCTTGTGGGTCTGGATATTTTCCTGGGATCTGTGTCTCATGCGGGTGGCCCAAAGGCATCTGGTGAGTAGCATCTCTTTAAGTTGAGCAGCAGATTGTATACAAAAGGGACACAGTGGGCAGAATTCACCATCAACCACCTATATTCCTGAGCCAATCCTGCTCCCTACCCAGATCCTACTCTTTCTTTTCACAGACCATGGATGACTGAACCCTTCAGGGCTCCAGCCTAATGTTTGCTCCAGCCCTCATCTCCAGAGCCTTGGCTTTGATTTGCTTTCTCCTCCACTGCCTGACCCACTGCCACCCTGGTTCCTGGTTGATCTCTTCTTCCTGATTCCTACTGATGTCTTGTTAAAACTGGCCTCCATGTGATCACCCTTTCAGCCTCTCAGGCAGCCTTAGCACCTACAGGTGTCTTATGGGACCACGAGCTGGACAGAGGAGGCCTGGGAAGTAAGAAATGCAAATGCCCAAGGGGATTCCAAGAGCACAGTCGTCAGGAGTAGGGCACCCAGGGTTCAGAATGGGGGAAATGTGGTGGTGGGCCATTAGCACAAAACCCTGGGTAAGGAGGGAAGGGGCTCCTGGATGTCCCCCACTTCCTGTCACTGACCCTAGAGCAACAGTCACAGTGTGGATGCCTTGGATGCCTTCTGCAGATGTAGGACCAGGAGGATGCTGTGAGTAAGTCAAGGGGTCAATGAAACGATGGAGGATGCTCGTGGTCCTTCTAGCGGGGGATGCTCCCGCTTCACTCCAGCCAATTGTCACCACGTGGGAATGTGGCCCAGCATAACCAGACATTAGAACGTCTCAAGGTAAGCCCTAAACCTGGATTTTAAAGGAATAGAGTTGGTGGTTCAGATAAAAACAACCCCCAAAACAATGTAGAAAAGAAGGCAGCATGGTGTTTGAATGTCACCAATTTTCCACAAAAAGATGAACAGAGTGACTAAAGACCAACCCCCGCTCCCCCACCAAAGCACAGACAGCTGGGGATAAGGTATCCCCATGGACCCTCAAACACAAGCCGTGGGGACATACGTCTAACAACCCCAAGCCATGCGTGGTCTCAGCATTTGTGTGGAAGGAAGCAGAAGGGAGTAGCGAGGGGTTTGATGAAGCTGAGGGAAGAAGAACCCCCACAGAGCCAGCAGGTACTCACCGGGAAGCAGGGGGGTGGGGGGTAGGGGGAAGAAATTTGAAAAGAAACTGAGGATCCTTTTGCCCAGTGCGCTAGTGGGTGAGTTCAAGGGGTGTGTGGCAAGGTCTAAAAGGATGAAGCAGCTCAGACCCCATGAATATTCAAAACTGACCAGCCAGGGATCTTCAATCCAGGGTTTGCATATTGATAAGCAAGTGCTGGGTGGGATCAAAATTGAGTGCAACAGGGATAACAGAATCAAAAGAAAAGAAAGTCCGTAGGAAAATGGGTAGAGGAGGAGAGTGGGGACATCTCAGGAGGCAAGCTGCCATTTAAAAAAATTGAAATAAAGTCATATTTTTCATGCTACACAAAAACAACCAAAGAGGAAGCTTTGGAAAGTTCAAAAGCTACCCTGAACCAGGACTCTCACAGAGATCAGGGAAATTGTGTTCACATAAAAATAAACCTCATAAAAAATACTGAGGACAAAACCTACACAAAGTTATTCTAAGAACAAAGAGAATAAGGTACAGAATAACTTCTTCAAGACAGTGAAAGAATGCCAGAAAGATGTACATGCCAAACAAATCAAAACTGTATCCACCACTTCAAAATGAGCTAAAAGATACTCAGAAAATGACGCCGTCATCCACAAAATTGAGAAAAATGGTAACAGAGAACCCTCAGAGATTATATGACAAATTACAGGAAGGAATTAGAAGAAAGACAGAAAAAAAGTCATTTTGGAAATGAAGATCAAAACTAAAAGGAGCACAAGAGTAAATAAATATAATAAACAATGCCCTAAGAATACAGGAGGTAGAAAGGAAGAATTTTTAAAGAGATAAATATTTTTTAATTGAAGTACAGCCAGTTTATTTTTAAGAATCAAAAGGAAGAGAAGAAAAGAGATGAAAAGAATTTGACAGACAATTAAAATATTGAGCAAGGGCATCAAGCATCCACTATATAGCAATAAAGTTTCCTGGGGAAAAAAAGCCAAAGAACAGAACAAATACTAGAAAATATAACTTAAGAAAACTTTTCAGAAATAACAATAACAATAATAATACTAAAAGATCAGAACTTACATATTGAAAGAACACATGCACATAGTGTACCTGAAACATTGAGCCTGAATGACCAACAGCAAGACATTATTCTGGCAAAATTACTGCACTTTAAGAAGGAAATAATTTTTATTTTTTAAAAAAGAAGAAACCTAGTTAGGTTTCCAGCAAAAAAGGGAAATAGCTTATAAGGAAAAGAAAAGTTAGGTTATCATCAGACTTTTGAACAACAATGCTTATTCCTGGAAGGAAATGAAGTAAGATTTTTAAAGTAAAGAAAGAAAATGCAATTCGAGAGGTTTATATCTGGAAAAAACTGACTTTTATGTACCAAGAGCACAGATAACTATCATCAGTGTGCAGGAACCCCAGGCACATGATTCCTACGAACTCGGCTTGAGCGATTTACTAGGTAACAAGCTTGCTAGGTGAATTCTGCCTTAACAACATCCAACATGCAAAGCTTCCGGGTAATTGTGGTATTTCTATCACAATATGTTTGTCCACCGTAATTAGATGCTTCCCTTTAAGGAAGGGTTTGTCTTCAAGGCTCCTTTATACAGCAGCTTGCAGGATAAAGGTAAGCATTAGTTTACAGACCTGTAATTGCTTCGCAGGGTAGAGAGAGCGGTGGGCTGTTCCATGATTGTGCCAGCCCGGGGGGCACACCAGGCAGTTACACGGGGGTGGGGTGGGGGTGTCCATGGCTGGGAGGGTCACGATGGGCACAAAAATGCAAAGAATCGGGGGATGTCCTTCATTTCCTACTCCCCAGGCCACACTCCCAACTTTTCTTCTTCATAAGCGTGGATCCGCAGGCAATAAGGCGGAGCCTGAGCTGAGAAAAATCACTGAGTTCAGGATTTCTGAATCGTTTTGCTGAGCACATTGGGTAACTCATTTATCTAAGTAACTAGTATCCAAATTATTCATAAAGGCTGTTTCTGCTCCTGCAGCTCCTCGGACCCGAGTTCCCTTCCTATGTTTGGAGACTTCTCTGGGGTGTGAATTTGGGTGAGAAGAAGAGAGTACCTTTCAGTCTGAAAGCTGAAAAGGCCAATTACAGTTGGCCCTCTGCATCTGCGGGTTCCCCATTCGTGGATTCAACCAACCGCGGATGGAAAATAGTTGGGGGAAAAAAATTCCAGAAAGTTCTAGAAAGCAAAATTTGAATTTGCCGAGTGCAGGCAACTATCTTCATAGCATTTACATTATATTAGGTATTATAAGTAATTTAGAGGTGACTTAAAACATAAGGGAGGCTGTGTGTAGGTGATATGCAAATGCTACACCACTTTGTTTAAGGAGCTTGGGCTTTGGAGACTTTTAGTGTCTGTGAGGGTCCTGGCACCCATCTCCGAGGGATATAGAAATTCTTTTAAAGTTATTTATAAACAATTGTCACCATTTCTTAGATTAAAATGTAAGTGACCACACACACACACACACACACACACACACACACACACGTCTCTTTGTGGCTGGGAAGCAGACACATGGCCTGGCTCAACCAATCAGAAACACTCACTCCAGACACTGCAGCCAAGAAACAACCATGGTGGGGGATTCTTGAAGCAGTAGCAGAGGGGGCAGTGGCATCCCGTTCTACAGACACTGGTGGCAGAATCAACAGTGGGAACCTCAGTGTCCTGGAGGCGGTGGGTGGGTGGGTGGGGGGGTGGATGGTGGCAGAAGCAGGGCCTTCGCTGGTCTGTTTCTAGGGTGTGGCTGTACTCCACACCCTGACTATGTTTCTGCTTGCTTTCTCAGGTTGGTTCTATTCAATAGTCTTCTTGGCAATTTTTGGGTTTGCCGATATCTTTTGAGCAAATGTCTCCTCTGCGTAGATCATCTGGAGTCTTTCCTTACTTTGGGGGTAACTTTCAGTTTAGAAACCTGGCTCCTCCTGTGGCCTGAGCAATGTCACGATAAGCCTCTCAGAGTGAAAGGAGACAAGGCCCCAGAGAAGACAGATACACTGACCTTTATAAGGAAAGAAGAGGATTTTTTTTTTTTTTGATGGAAGAAGGAGTGATGGGAAGAAGAAAGAAGAGAGGGCATGGAGTTGAAACATGTAGGGTGAAGGATATTCCCCAAGAGGACTTAAGGACATGTTAAGAATTTTTGATGTTTGATGTACAGTAGTTTTAAGAGCGTCTGATATAAATCACTCCCCTCTTTTCCTTGCTTCCCCAGCCCCACAAGTGTCTAGAATGCAGTGCACTCCATACTCATGGATGCTTTCTATGAGTGGTGTTGGGGGCATGTTGAAAGCAAGTTCCATAGCTGAGTTTTGCAAATAGTTGGCATGAAGTCAGACAGAGAAGCTATGAGAAAAATTAGGAGCCCAGAGCCTGAAGACGAGAACATGTTCAGGAGGAGAAGCTACAGAATAACAAATAGGGTCAAGAGGTAACAAGACCTGGCTGGCCTCTGGATCCACTGAGGCACAGTGAAGGAAGCATGGCCTCCTGGCTGGGAGGCGAGGACACGGCAGAAGGCAAGGAACTGCAGAGATGGGAGTGCGGATGAGAGTCAGAGGGGGGACCCGGAGAAGGCAAATAGGGACCGCACCTGGAGAGAGGAGCCACAGAGCAGGACAACTGAATTCTGGCAGGCTTTAGTCCTTTTATTTTAGTCCTTTGATCAGATGCTTTCAGGTATAATTTCTACACCGTAATGTTCACCGCTTGTAAACGTACAAGCCGGTGAGTTTTTGAGTGGTGCAACCATCATCACAATCCAGCTTTTGATCATTTCTCCTGTGCCCATCGGCACAAAGACTTCTCCTGTGCCCATCGGCAGTCAATCCACATTCCCGTTCCCAGCCCAGGGCAAACACTGGTCTGCTTCACAGATCTACACATATTTGCCTTTTTCCAGAAATGCCAGTCAAAGGGCTCTGGCTTCCTTCACTCAGCATGATGTTTCTGAGGTTCCTCCATGATGTAAAGTACTATGTCTGTATCAGTATTTTGCTCTTTTATCGCTGGACAGCACTTGCCCACTGTGGATCCGGGGCCCCTGAGCAAACACAGCTCTCACTCGGATTTGGGCGACGTGGCGATCCACGTGTTAAAAATGTGTTGGAATTCACCAGGGGAGCCATCTGGGCCTGAGCTTTCTGTGGTATGTAGGGAACATTTTAAATTATTGATTCAACTCCTCCACTTGTCAGAGGCTAGATTCAGATTTTCTGTTCCTTCCTGAGTCAGTTTTGATAACCTGTCCCCATTTGCCTGGACCTACTCTGCAGAACGTCGCTCTGTGCTGCGCAGCTGCTATGTCTCGGCTCAGTTTCTTAGACACGTCTTATTTTCACATTTTAGCCTGGCTTCCTCGGACCTGCCCCAAGCCCAGTGGTCAGCTGATGGCTGGGCAGACCTTGTGTTCAAATGCCTCTAGCCGACGGGGCTTCTGCCTTCTGCAGGTGGATCTGCATGTGGGCTGGAGAGTGCCCTCAAAACGCAGGCCGCTTTCAAGTCCGCCATGGTTTTCACTTTCCACTGGGTCTCCCTGCACGTTGGAGCAGCCTCTCCTTCAGGCATGGATGTGTGGAGACTTTATCGAGCTCCCTGCCATCTCTCATTTCCAGGCTGTCCCTGTTCAATTTCTGGCTAGTTCTCTGGCTCACCTGGGATCTCAACCCGAGTTCAGGAAGAACGGCTAGTTCCCCCCTCAACAGCTGGCACAGGCTTTGCCTTCGACTCTCCATCAAATCAGCCCCCTCTGGCAGCGAAGCTGCTGGCTTTCACAACCAGCAAGAATGCCCGAGACTCCTGTTGTTCTTCCCTGAAATTCCAGAGCAGCTCACAAATAAACAGCTCTCCATTTGTTATTTGTCTCTGGCTCATTTCCAGGGCCTCGAAAATGGTTGTTTTTGACAGTTTCTTCTAGTTGTTTGCAGTTATTTATTTATCATTATTATTATTATTTTGCAGAAAAAGTTTGTTGACTTCTTCACTCCTCTACAGCCTGAGGTCCCGTTAGTCTTTTTAAAATGCTGAGATGCTGGGTGGGTGTGTGACTTGTTGGTTAGGCTTCTCTTTGGTTTAAAGGTGCCATTGGGCATCTGGGAGCCAAGGAGTATGAGCTCTTTTTGAAAAAGTCAAGATGTTCTAGTATGATGATAGGAAAAGGTGTGAGTGAGTCTGAGAGGTGGTGGGAGAACCGGTGGGAGAGATGATGGAGACAGCAAGACAGGGACACAGAGGTGGAGGCAAGAACTGAATGCAGAGTTCATTGGAACATATGAAATTGAAAAAAAAAAATTAAAAGCCTACTCTTCAGCCTTTAATGCTACCACCCTGATAGCCACCGTTCCCATGAATGCTTCCTCCCAGGGAACCCCACCCCTGGTTTGAACTTCCAGTCCCCTGGGGAGTTAGCAGGTGTTTGGGTAAGGATGGGAATGCCCTGGCCAGGCCATGAAGAAGGTAGGACAGTCGGGGGCCATGTGCCACCGGGAAGAGGGGTGACCTGCGTGTCGGCATCAGCTGGCAGTCTGGGGCTGCTGACCTCGAGCTCAGCTCTAACTTTCACATAAAGATTTGGTCTCAGTCCTTTAAACCAGGCAGGCCAAATCCGACCTGTTATCCATGTTTGTGAATAAAATTTTAATGGTACTCGGCCACACCCATTTGTTTTTCCCTGTCGTCTATGGCTGCTTTGGTGGCGCGTGGACAGTGTTGAGTAGTTGTGACAGAGACCGCATAGCCTGTGAGGTTAACATATTTACTATCTGCCCTTTTATAGGGAGAGTTTGCCCATCCCTCTTTTAAACGGAAACTACAATAGATAACCCCCCTGAGCCCTGATAATGTGAAGGGAGCACCCCATATCAAACCAGGAAATCCGGGGTCAACTTGAGGCGTGATATTACGCATGGAGCATCACATATGTAGCTGGCAGATAGGGCATCACTCCTGGGCTCTGTTACACATCAGCGGTGGCACCCAGGGCAAGCACTGGCTGTCTCTGGGCACGAGTCGCCTGGAAAATGGGGATCGGGTGACCTGTTCTGTCACTTGGGGTTGTTGTTCATACAAAATCACTGTATGAGAAAGCGTGTTGCAGGCCATACACCCGCTGTTCTTTTTGACATTTACAGAACACCCACTTTGACCTTCTAAACCCCATCTGGATCCATCCTTCTTGTGGGTAGAATGCTAGCTGATGTACCTCTCACATGAAGTCTGTGATGGAGCATTTTCTTAAGTACTTTCTCTTGACTTGAAGGGGGAGCAAGAGATGGTTTCTATCACAGAGCAAAGAAAGATGAGACGAGAGAACTCTAAGATAACACCTTCCCCTCCCCCACATGCAATAGGTATGCTGGTCAGCAGCAAAGGAATGGTCTGAGGACCACTCTTCTGCCCAAGGACATCCCTGCTGGAGAAGACAATCATTTAAGCCTTCAATCTAATGAATTATCTCTTTTCCCTTGAAGAATCTGAACGGTAAACCCTATGACAATGACAAGGATAATTCAGTAGTTGACATGAAACTGAAATGCGGGTGAGCGTTTATTAATGATTCTAACATTGAGAGCCTGGAATTCCCAGGCGCGATGGCTAATTCAGTAGCCAGGAAATGGAAGTCCTCGTGCCGTTGGCCAAATTAGAGATAGGCTCTGGCCAGCTGAGATTAGAATTCTCAACATGGATTCCCGACCGCATTGCTGAAGTCATGTGTAATCTCCTGGTCGCCTTCTCAGCAGGGCAGGTGGCAGCCTCCAGGTTCAGGGGACGAAGGCCACATCTTCTCCGGCACCTCAGTGTCCGCAGCTGAATTACCTGCAGGAATGAGCTGTGATCCCCGATCACTTTCTGCCTGCCCCTGGGGGTTCAGGTCCTGGCGTTTGAATGCGCGGGATCCACGAGGTTGTTGATTACATGCAATTGCCTACCACCAAATGGCAGGGGAGTACTTCTGAGAGCCTGATGGGAGCCAGAGAGGGTACGGCTAAGTGTATTTGAAGAAAAAGCAGAGTCAGAGTCCATCCCTGGTGGCAGACGTGTCCCAGGTGGCCTGTCAAAGACACCATTAAACAAGAGAAGTCAAGGAGGCCTGTCAAAGGAGGATGTGTTTACCGGCATAATTATGCTTTGAAATGGAGAAGGCAGGAGATGGGAGCTCAAAGGCCAGAGGCGTGAGTAAATGGCCAGATCTTGTAATTAGAAGGGATAGGACAAAAGAGGAGTGAGGTTCATTAAGGGAGAGGGAAGCAACGGAGGCAGTGGTGAATAAGCAGGGCAGGGTCGTTCAGAGCTAGACCTGTGAACACTGGGGATCACTAGCTGCTTCCCTTTTGGTTGAAAGTAACAGAAATTGATTTTTGGCTAGCTTCAAGAAAGGGGGTAAAAAAACAGGGTGGCGGGCCAGCTATTGAAGGGGTAACCGAGGTATCTTGTAGAATTGAAAGACTGAGAGGCCTGCCAAGAATAAACTAGAATCAGGGGTTCAATTACCATGGAGAAACCAGGCGTTACTTCTCTCCGGCTGTTGCCTCCTTCTTCTCTTCATGTCCCATTTGTTTGTACTTTTCACTGCCAGATGACATGTTCTGCTAATCAGGCTGTGGCTGCCTGTGGCTCCTGAGTTAACACGTCCTCAGTTCTGGCTACCTGGAGAGACTGGGTTCCTTTTCTCAGAGCCAGACGTCCTTGGAAAGATGCTGATTGGCCCAGTTCTGGTCAAGTGACCACTGCCGGACCAGTCAATCACCTGTGGTTAGGGGCACAGGGACAGAAGCCGGACAGCTTCTGCAGTAAAAAGAGTGGATGGGAAGTGACAGTTCCCAGAAGAAAGGAAGTTTCTAGGAAAGAGGAGAATGCTGCAGAGAAGTAGCAATAGTTGTCAGTGACACCAGGTGTCCGGCAGGGTGACTGTTCTATCTGTGCCTTGCTAGGCTTCAGGAAGATGAGGGCAGAATCTTAAAAATGCTGGGCAGAAAACTATAAAGTGTTGTTTTTTTTTTTCCCTTGGCTCTGCTTCAGGGCCACAGCATGGTCTGGAACAAGTCACTTCACCTCCCGGTACCTCAGCTGTCTCACCTGGAAAGTAAAGCTGTAATGTGTGCCTGACAGTATGGCTTGCTGGATGAGATGGGATGATGGAGAGGAAAGAGTTCTATAAACGGGACATCACTGTCTGTCTCCTCTCTCCTGCTGGCCCTTCCTGTCCCAGGCCCCGTGAGGCTGAGAATAACACAACTGAACAATCACTGTGTCAGGGAATGCCTGTGTCCAAAGCACAGTGTATCCGGAGAAGGCCGAGCGTCATGATGCCTCCATGAGCTTGGTGGGCTCAGCTCATCATCATCTCGCCAGAACCAACTGCCTCCGCCATCCCTTCTCATCTTAGGAACTCTTGCTTGTCAATAGTAAAGACTTACTCTAAGGCAGTCACCATCGGCAGCCTAATGGGCTACCGTGCTGCTGCCTTTCCTGGGTCTCCCCATTCTCCCTTCTAGGTAGCTTCTTGACCACGCCATCATTATCACCTGCTTGCTTCTGGGTGGGTAGCACATGCCCCCCTGGCCCAGATGCCTCTAGTGACCTCATGCCCGTTCAGCATGTCTGATGCAGTTACCTGGACACAACTCTGTTTTCAAAGCAACTTCCTCCATTAACTTCCTAAGAAAATGTTGTGCTACGTATGAATTAATGTTCTAGGTAACTAAAACCCACTTTTTAGTATGAAAAAAAAAAAAAAACAACCTCATGGTGACTGGTTCTAATGGAAAGTTTCCCATACCTAGAGCACTCCAGACCTTCTTATCTTTGACTCAGGAAATTTCACACCTAGGTTCCAAAGCAACACAAAGAGGCTCACAAAACGAATTATTGCAGCATTTTCTGAATGAGCTCAAACTTAAAGCAGCCCAACTACTCGAACCAAGAGGCTAGTTTAATAAATTGTGGTAAGTAACTAAATAACTATTTTGAAGACACTAGAAATCATATTTAGATTATACAGAGAGTGTTTATAACATTAAGTGAGGAAACAACAACTCTGAAAAAAATGGTGGTGTACAGGCACTACCGTTTTCTATCCAGAGACATTTCCCCTTCTTTCTTGCTAATGATCCTCGATTTTATTTAGGCATAACCTCCGCCATGGGAAGTGACCCCATCTCCAGAATAAAGCCTGCTGTTCTAAACGACACGTGGTTATTCCATTTCCACTTTTTACTGATTGGTTTAGGGGTGATCATGTGACCCAGCTGTGGCCAACGGAGAGATGAGCGGAAGTCTTGTGCTGGAGGATTCTGGGAGAACTTCCTCCGTCTCTAAGAAGAGATGCCCAGAAAGACGAAAAGAGTTCTGGAGATGGATGATGCCGAGGGTTACACAACAACATGAGTATACTTAATACCGCTGAACTGTACACTGAAAATTGAGGAAGACAGTAAATTTTATGGGGCGGATATTTTACCACATTAAAAACTAACTGAACAACAACAAAAAAGAGATGCCCAGAAAGAGGTTGCCCCTGCTACTTCTTCTTCCAGGGGATGAGGGGCGGGAGAGGACTGTATCTGGATGTGGAAATAATTACGAGTATAATGCCCCTCCCTTCCACCCTGGTGTCTCTCCCTAGGTCCTATCATGAGCTTTCATAGCTCCTAAGCATCTGTACGCAGGTGACTTCCACAAGGATCTCTCGCCTCAGCTCTACCCAACACATCCAACTGCTATCCTGATATGTTCCCTTAGCTCTCTTACTATAGGGCTCTCAAAATTGGCATGTCCCAAACGAATTTTTTTTTCTATTTTGAAAAACTGTTAA
Source organism: Camelus ferus (assembly GCF_009834535.1). Taxonomy (NCBI): domain Eukaryota; kingdom Metazoa; phylum Chordata; class Mammalia; order Artiodactyla; family Camelidae; genus Camelus; species Camelus ferus. The sequence goes on from NC_045711.1 coordinate 43,811,549, forward strand.
ACTTGCCCAAAATTTGCCAGTTGTACAATGATCTCTCGAATGTCTTCCCAAGGATTCACTTAAACCTGTTGCCACATCACATGGAAAGTTCCACGTCTTCTGACCCCACCTCCCTGGAATCTACTCCTTTCCAGGGCCCCGTCTCTCAGGACTCAGCACCCCTATAAACCTTGTTGATATTGCCAGACATCTGGGGGTTTGTTTCAGATGCCTCCACCTTTCTCTTCCCTCCACAAAAATCATCACTCTATCCTGTTAATTCTACCTTTAAAAGAATTGAATCCATTCACGCCTCACCATCTCTGCCACCATCACCCAAGTCCATCACCAACCTCTCTCTCTCAGACTATTGCATCTGCCTTCTAACTACGTCCTTCTCACTCTCTCTTTAATCCATTTTTATCTGGAATAACTACCATTATAACTTTAAGACACATCCAATTGTATCACTTTCTTGCCTAAAATTCTCAATGGCTTATCCTCAATAGTCTGATCATTTCTACCCCTGACCTGTTTCTTAACACTCAGACCAGGTGAGACCTCTGTTCCATACCCCCATAACACCTTATTATTTTCCTTCTTAGTACTTTTCATAAGCATAAGCATAGAGTAATTTGTGTACACACATTCATTGGCTACCTCTCCCCTATCGGCTGTGATGGTGAGGACTTTGATGGTATCCGTCACTGCTGGATGCTCAGAAACTATTCAGCATCAGTTGCATAGTAGGTGTTCAACACACATTTTAGATGAATGAACACACAAATAATGCATCTCTTCCAGTGAGCAGATTTTAACCTGTTCTGAAATTGTCTTTTAAAAAATCTTTATGAAATAAATGCTGGAGAGGGTATGGAGAAAAAGGAACCCTCCTACACTGTTGGCGGGAATATAAATTGGTACAGCCACTATGCAGGACAGTATGGAGCTTCCTTAAAAAACTAAAAATAGAGTTACCATATGATCCAGCAATCCCACTTCTGGGCATACATCCGGAGAAAAATATAATTCGAAAAGACACATGCACCCCAATGTTCACAACAGCACTATTTACAACAGCCAAGACATGGAAACAACCTAAATGTCCATTGACAGATGACCGGATAAAGTTGTGGTGTATATGTGTATATATATACGTGTATATATATATGTATGTATACATATATTTTACTACTCAGCCATAAAAAAAGAACAAAATAATGCCATTTGCAGCAACATGGGTGAAACTGGAGATTGTCATCCTAAGTGAAGTAAGCCAGAAAGAGAAAGAAAAATACCATATAACATCACTTATAAGTGGAATCTAAAAAAAAAATGACAAATGAACTTATTTACAAAACAGAAACAGGCTCACAGACATAGAAAACAGACTTATGGTTACCAGGCTGTAAAGGGGGTGGGATGGGATATATTGGGAGTTTGAAATCTGCAGATACTAACTACTACATATAAAATAGATGAACAACAAGTTTCTTCTGTATAGCACAGGGAACTATATTCAATACCTTGAGTAACCTATAATGAAAAAGAATATGAAAATGAATACGTGTATGTATATGTATGACTGAGACATTATGTTGTACACCAGAAATTGACACAACATTGTAAACTGCTAGACTTCAATAAAAAAAAAAAGAATGAAGAAAGAAAAGCTTTATTGAGGTAAAATTGATTTATAATAAACGGTATATGTTTTAAGTACACAGTTTAACATGTTTTGACATATGTATACGTATGTTGCATATGATGATGGTGGTCGTCTCAGTCAAGGTAATAGCCATCATCCCCCGAAGCTGACTTGTGCTTCTCTGTAATTCACCCCTACCCCATACAACCACCCTGACCCCAGGCAACCGCTGGTGTGCTTCCCAGCACTATGGATTAATTTGCATTTTCTCAAAATGTAATCAAACAGCATATAATTTTTTTTGTCTAGCTCCTTTCACTTGGTTAATTGTTTGAGGTTCATCTATATTCATTAATAGCTCATTGTTTTTTTCCCTGTTTGGATATACCATCGTTTGTTTAACCATTTACCTGCTGATGGACATTTGGGTTGTTTCCAGTTGTTGGCGATTACAAAGATATCTGCTGTGGGCGTTTACGTATAAGTTTTTGTGTGAATATATGCTAAAATACACAGTCTTAAATACTGCCCTCCCCCCATGGTGACATTTCTCTTAGTTGTCCCCAATTTTTACAAAGCCTGACACAATCAGCCAGTCTTACCTGGTGGTGGGAAAATAAAGGGACAGGAAGGGGCAGTGTGGCTTGCCCCGTGTTCACTATCCACTGTGCTGGCTTAGTGTGGGGACCAGCCGCACAGTAAACAGTGGCCAATAGCAGAACTGAAAGTAGCCCAGAGAAGTGGCTATGCCAAGGACTTGACTCAGAAGCAGCTGTGAGGCAGAACACCAGCAGCCCCCGCCCCCATCAGGTAGACCCGGTGATGGGGACAGGCTGGCATCTGAGATGCATGTAAAAGATTTCAAACTCATTGCAGGCACCCAACACATCTAAATTCCCTTCTGCTAGACTTGCTTTCTTGATTGCTTTGATTGCAGATTCTGGGTAACTTCCTTGATAATTGGTGTATGTAGGTAAATAACCTTTGGGTAAGGGAGGCATCACTCTGCTCTCTGCTATTCTTTTAAAATCTTAGGCCACCCATCAGTATTGCAATACAGACCGGTCCTGTGTCTGAGAGGTCCCAGGCTATCCCATAGGCCCCATTTGGGGAGAGGACTTTTGTTGCATACAGGTACCCTGATGCATCTTACAAGATAAGCACTGGCTGGGCTCCCTTTCATTTTTTTCTTTTTCATTTTGTCCTTTCAGCTTGATTGAGGTATTATTGAGATCCAACATATGTAAGTTTAAGGTGTTCAATGGGATGATTTGATATATGCATTTATTGTAAAACAATCAGAGCAATAGCTCTAGTTAAAACCTCTGTCCTCTCACACAATTACCATTTGTTTTGTGGTGTTAACATTTAAATGTGTTACCAGCATCCTTTTCAAACTGCCTTTTTGCTGCTGGTTAACTGATGCCTGTAAGTTTCCCCTCCTCATCAATTTCAACCCCCCCACCCCAGCCTCCACAACAGGCTAAGGGACAGGAAAACTCAAGCCAGCAGGTTTAATCTACATCTCACAAGCCGCTGGGTGTTTGGAAATATCTGGAGGACTGAATAAATGTGCTCACTTTCATGACTTGCTTAGAGTTGCCTATGCGAAACTCAGCTTTCGTACAGCCCTTTATTGAAGACTGTTGGAAGTGCAGGGGGCTTTGCAGGCCATGTTGTCCAACCGCGTCATTTTTAAGAGGAGCCAGCAGCAGCTCAGAGACATGAGGCACCCCTCCCAGAGCCACAGAGCTCGTTAGTGGCTGGACTGGACTAGGAACCCAGCCTCCGGGGTGGCTAGTCCGCGGCTCTCTTCACCCCAACCCCCCAGCCTCCCCTCCCCCACCAGCTCTCATCTAGTTTTTCTGCGCTTAATATGTTTTCCTTGAATCGATTTTTCTCCTCTGCCTCATCCATTGCCTTCAAGGTTATTTTTGGTGCTCTTTCATTCTGCAGACTGATTTCCCCGGCTTTGCTGAGGTTGGCGGTCCCTCCCACCCCAGGGTCTCTGGCTTTCTTTAACGTTTTGTTCTCTCCCCTACTTCATTGTCTTCCTGAGGCTTGTGAAGCAGACCAGCCCCCAAGACCTCTTATCCCCACCTCCCCTCTCCCCTCGCAGCCCCCAAGATGCTGCTATGTACCATCATGCTCTATCCACACCCCCTCCAGGCTATTCCCCGCTTGCAAAATCTGCTCATAATGACAACCCTTGGAGCTCATCCTTCGGTGATAATTCAAGGCTGCACTGGTCTCTGCATGGTGACGACCAATGCATCTTTCTGATAGCATTTCTCTTCTCCCACTGGGTTTTCATTGTGTGGAGATGTGTCTATCTGGGATGATTCTTTTCTCTCTTAACTATGTGCTGGGAGGGGCTCCTGCCAGGTGCTTGCCGGTTATGGTTGCTGGAGCATGGATGGTTTGGGGGTTGTGGGTGGAGATGGGAAGAGAGTTGGACGCAGCATCATTCCAGGCGCCAGGGTTCTAGCTCCAGGCCCTGGATCATCATAGGAAAAAGACAGGAGCTGCAGATAGGGTCAGACAGCCCTGCTTTCAAAGCCCAGACCTATTGTTGGTTAACTCTGTGATATAGGCAAACCTGAGCGTCCTCGTCTGTAAAATGGAAATGATCGTCCACCACTTTCCTTTTTGAAGGGAGAACTAAATGTGGCAAAGGGTCTGAATTGCTTAGCCCAGCGCCCGACGCTTTCTACTGAAGTCAGAAGGGGATGGACTCAAATCCTGGGCTCCCTGTGTAGTAGATGTAATGGTGGGTAATTCATTCATCCCTTTAAAGCCTCCGTTTACCTAATCGTAGTGTGGGAAGAAAGAGTACCCCCTAATAAATTGGTTGTGAGAATCACTACAAAGTACGTAATGCACTTAGCACGGTGCCTGGCATGAAGTAAGTGCCCAATAAATGTTAGCCATTTAAAAATGTTCAAAAATACGATCTGCTTTGCCCTTGTCACTTGATCCTTTAGGCTGTTCACAGAAATAAGTGGGCGTACATCCTGAGCATCCTATAAACTTCGAGAAGTTTCTGAGTTAAGCATTCATTAAATACTTTATGTATTTATACTGAGGGTATACTCTGCAGGGAGAAATACCAAACTCGATGGCGCTCAAAACCTAATTGGGTCGTAAGCAACTAGCAAATGATTTCAAACGATCTATCACCCGAGCCAAAATAATAAATGGCAATTTGAACAGCTGCTTCAACAATTCAATTCTACATCCGTTTATTAAGCACTTATGAAAAGCCAGGCACAAAGATGAACCAGACCTGATCTCTAGGAGGTTACCGCCTATAGAAGTACTGTTCTTAATACATGGAGATGACGGTGGTGATGATGGTGATGATGATGGCGGTGGCAACATCTCAACAACGATAACAGCTAAGATTTATAAAGAGCTGACTATAAGATAGATGCTACCTGAGGGCTTTGCGTGCATTATCTCACTTCACTTGCATAAGAGCCATTCAGGGTAAATAACGTTCCTCTCTTATGGGTGAAGAAAGGGAAGAGCAGAGAGTTAAGTCATTTGCCCAGTGTCACACAGCTCTTAAGCGGCAGAGTTAGATCTCAAACTCAAGCTTTATTGGGATCAAGACCTTGCACCCAATCACTCAACCACTAAGCACTGCCTTTCCACGACCCATTATAATGGAGGGAAGGGTCACATAAATGCCTTGATCGAGGACAAAGCGCCATGCAGGAAGGGAGGGAAGCATCCTAATTCTGACGGGGTGATTGCTGAAATCCTGGCTGAGGGATCACCGGGGCTGGTTCTTCAATGGTAGGGGGCAGAGCAGAGGGGGACTCCAGATGAAAGGGAAAGCCTGCACAACGCAGAGAGGCTTCACAATCCTGGATGTGGTTGGGGAACAAGGGGCTGGGTGATACGGCAGGGAGGAGGGTTCTTGGGGAGAGCATTCAAATAAAGGAGAGCAGAGAGTAGATCTGGGGTGGGGAGGTCTTCGCAGGATGAGCTTTTGAGATGCAGCACAAAAGCTGGGGGCCTCGTGTTACTTGTTTTACTTTGTCAGTTTAATCACTTATTTCAGGCTTCATAGAGAAAGACCTTTTTTTTTTTTTTCATTTTGATTCTTGGAGCTTTTTCTCACATTTGACCTGGGAGCCAGGAGAACTGAGTTTTATTAAAAGGCCAAAATCATAATGGACTTGGAAGTCAGCCCCAGGGTTGGAATCCAGTCCCTACCGCTGCCTGGCTGTATGACCTCGGACAGGTTGGTTAACACTCCTGAGTCTCATCTCCTTCTCTACAAAATGGGTTTGTTGGGCGATGTGAACAGATGAAAACACATGAAGCATTTAGAACAGTGCCTGGTACAAAAGCAGACACTCATAAAACAGCGTTATTGTTATTATTGGTCATGGGGCAACTACTGACTGGCCACACGACTTTCTCTGTCTGGGTCTCAAAACCTTTGTTCATTAATGAGGAGATTGGATAATTATTTCTATGACCCCTTCTGGTCTAAAATGGCTTCATTCCAGGTGGCTCCTTTGGTGAAGAAGTTTGAGAACATGACAACTTTAGAACGTTCGTTTCCTAATCAGACAAAGAGCTAGAATGATTCCGGGGCTCTAGCCTGAGCTGCCTGAGAGTTCTGCCCAACCAGACCTTCTCGGAGCTGATGTATTAGCCAGACCTACGGCCTCACCCTCAGGCAGTCTCCACGCTGTCAATGGAGAGACAAAGGCCTCTTCTGATGGGACGGCTGAAGCAATCTGACAATTCCAGGGACCTCATTACCTTAGCTTATTCTTCAGTTTGGGGTTTTTACGGCAACCCAGGGTCCCTTTCATTACCCAAGCGTTATGATTAAGATACTGTTTTGCCTTCTTCGCTAAGTCTCTTGCCTGCTCAGTGGCCACGGGGTCAGCCACGAGGGATTCATTCCCTGTTACCTGTCCACGTCCTGGCTGGGCGGTCTGGTCCCTCCTTCAGTATCTGGCATGTGTGTCGTGCAGGCTGTGTGGTTCCTGTGTGCTGTGTCTGAGGCATGTCTCGCCACCTCCCGGGAGATGCACACAAGATCAATCAGTGCCTTTAATTCAGCCAGTGAATATTTAGCTTGTTAAACAGCAATAGATTCGAACAGAAAAATGAAACAGCGCACACCGTTAGAACTAAATATGTTTCCTTCCTTTGTCTTAGTTTGATTTTCTGAAGGGAAATATGAGGAGCCCTGCATACGGAGAGGCTGAGAGCATCCAGGCAGAGAGATGAAAAGAGATTGGCTCCAAGCGATAGCCCTCCTCGTAGGAAGGGAGCGGTGCGGAATCCATATTTCTCCACTGTAAGCTGTTCCGTGGGGGCCGGAGCATCCTTCACCAGTGCTGGCAGAGGGGGCAGGGCTGGCTGTGCCGTGGGGACGGGGTCACTGTCTCTGCTGGTCTCTGCTGGTCTCTGCTTGGTCCCTGCAGGTGGTTTCCCTTCGCCCCTTCCAGCTTTGGGGAGGAACCCCAGACTGTTGGCTGACACCACAGTGTGGCCTCACAGCTGGGAAGTGACTATTCCATGGTTACTGGAGCTTCTCTTCTTTAGAGCAGTAAGGAAGTTAGGTAGCACCGAGTCTAGTCCTCGGTTTGTGGTTAGATTCTTTACAACCCTGAAATCTGGGGACTGTGGAATGATTTTAAACAATTCCAGGCTTTTTACTGCATTCCGGAGTCTCATTCTGATTTCTCTGGTTGAGAGCCCAGATAATAGCTTACACACTCCAGTAGATTTTCTAGGGAGGGGAGGCGGGGTGGGGGTGTGCTTGCCCCCAAGATATCTATTTCCTACTTTATTCTGTCTAAAAATGTCCAGATTTGCTTTCGGGGAACCACTTCCCCCTAGCGTTAGCCTTGGGTATTAACCCAACTCTCAACTCCTAAGGTGAGCTCAGATTGACTTGAGCCAATCAGCATGTCCTGTCCCTGGGCATGTGACACTGGTTGGACAAATGATACACAAAAGGCACCAGTGAGGGGGTGTGGGTGGGGATCTACCGTTCTCCCATCCAGGAGCTGGTGGAAGAGGAGCCCCCAGCTTCCTCCTGGGTGTCGAGCTCTGAGGCCACCAGGTTGGAATTGGTTCGACATTTTTGGCTTCCTTGACGGTGGGCAGCTGAGAGTGACGTTGGCATGCAAAGGAGACCAGAGTGGAGAGAATCAGGGCTGGCTCCCTGATGGCAGTGTGACCCTCTGGAAGAAACTGCAAGGGAAGCCAGAACCACTTCTCAATTCTTCAGTTATGTCAGCCAGTTACTTACTTACTTACTTGTTTGTTTGTTTATTCATTTTAAGTCAGGTTTCCACTCAGGTGCAAAGGGAAGGTTTGGAATAGACAGTCTGATCGACCACAGAAATGGCCGAAGACATACTTTATTTGCTCTTATCAACCAAGTCTACTCCTTTCGGTTTCAACGCTGCAGATTCTGTAAGAGCTAATGTTTATGGAGAATATGTGCTAGATGTTAATTTGCATGTTAGGACTTGTTGAAACCCCCAAATGACCCAAGGAGGAGAGTACTGTCATTAACTCCATTGTACAGATGAGAAAACTGAGGCACACGGAGGTTAAGTAGTCTGCCCGAGGTCACAGAATCTGTAAGTGACAGAGCCACAATGTAATCCAGCATGAGACCTCTCCTATCCCCCACAACCCTAGTGTTCTATGACTACCATTTCCAGAAGCAGAGCCCATGACGCTTTCCACTGGGAACTAGTTAACCATCCTGCCCGTTTCATTGCTCAGAGCTTTCTCAGCTTTTCTCAGCTCCATGTCCTTTGCCCAAATGGTCATTGTCTGTTGCACTCTTAAATCATCTTGCCTCCTCCTCCAAGTCTGACACCCTGCTTTTTGTGACATACATTTCCATAGCCCCGTATTAGAATGTAATCAACCCACTCCCAATATTCCTTCAGCACTTGCTATTTCAGCATAGTCCCAGATGCAAAGCGTACAGCCCCAGGAAGCGCTCAGTGGGATCAGATTCCTTGGGAATGAACACTGAACATGCCTCCAGGTTTTAGATCCACATGTTGAAATTTGCTTCCGTGTGTGACATGTTGGTTTTGCCCAGGTCCCAGCGGGGCACGAGGACTTAGGGACTGTTTCTTCACTGCTCCTCTCTCCGTGCCACCAATTGCACCCTCTAGGGACAATCTTAGCCATCTAAATAACCATGCTCCTGTTTCCTCAGTCAGGAAGGCAATCCACATCCTCACAGTCAGCCTCCCCATGCTCTGAGATTCCCTAGGGTGCTACTCCTTGGCACTGCTATGACCCACTCCTTTCTGCGATGCTGAGAAAAGGATTTGAGATCGATTCTGCCTGGCACGATTAGGGGCACTAAGAGAGTAATGAAAAAGGGTACCTGTTGGCAAGAGTGGGGAAATTGTCCATAGCATCAAATCTCTGAGAGTTGACTGATGCTATAGGCTTTCCAAATGCTCACCATCCTCCAGAATCTATTGCCAAACGTATGAGAGGGTGTGATATATATCACATACCCCAGCCATTCTGAGTCTTATCTCTCCCATTTAAACCAAGGAGTCATTGGCGTATCTGTTCAAATCAACACATAAACATGACTATACGGTAGAGGATAACGTTTACAAATCACACAAAGAGCACCTTCAGATTCCCGACTGTCCCCATGATCGCCGACTTCCATCCACTCATCACCTGAATCATGTATTGATTCACCCATCTGCCCATTCTCCTAACAAACCTTTACTGAAGCCTGAATGTGCCACTGTATAAGGTATTGAGGATAGAAAGATGAAAGATATGAATTTTTTTTGCCCTGGGAGCTCACACTGTAGTGGAAGAGAGACAAACAAACCAAGTATTGCAGTCTATTTAGGTAAACATTTTAACAGAGTTAATTACAGGGAACGGAGAAGGGTCAGGCTTTGGGAGTCAAGAAGGACTTCTTAGAAAAGGTGACAATTGGGATAAACTGCCGAGAATCACTGTAGCAGACAGCATTACTTCCCAGTATCTGTCCTCTCCTTCCTTCTGGTAATAGAACCTACCAGGTTTCAGCTGTGCATGATGGCCAAAGACTTATTTCCAGTCTCTCTGACATCTTAGTGTAGCCATGGGACTAAATTGCAGCCCACAGGGTATGAGTGGAAGAGATGTATACAATTTGGTTACAACATTAAACATGCTTCCCCTTTCCCATTCTCCTTGGGTTGGAACGTGGATAAGGTGTTAGTGATCTAACTCTGACCATCTGGATGATGCTCTAGTGGGTGACAGAGCCATTAAGGTAGAAGGAAACGTGATCCCTGGATGCCTCTGTGGAGCAGAGGCACCCATCAACCCTGGTCCTCCCACAACAGCCGCGGTAGGGGGGCAGCCCTTTGTCATGGCAGCTTAAGCCGTACCTTTACAAAATAACCAAACACCCACAGGCTCAGCTCCGCACAAGAGAGTCGGCGTGATTAGACATGAAAACACCCCCTCCCCTTTGGTAAGGATGATCTGGAAATAGCTGGTGGTGAGTGTGCACTGATATTTCTGGAGATTCTGGGGGTGAATGAAACACTGGATTTGGGGGAGAGTATTGCACTCTAGCCGCAGGGAGCACCCCCATCACGTACAGCCAGCGTGCCCCACCAGGCCTCCTTCCAGCTCTCCCCTCCGCGGAGTGCTTGGAGGTGGAGTAGTTTAAGGGGACGGGACAGGTGACAGGAGCCTCACGCTGCTTCTCAGCCTGCGATTTGAACTGCTTCTGCCTCCCACCTACTTCCTGGCACCCTCTCCCCCTTGGGCCTGCTGCTGCTCTTGGGAACGCTATGTCTCATCTCCAACTTCTGCAATTCGAAGACAGATTCCTGTGCTTGTTCCCAAGCCTTCCCAAGGCACAGGCAGTAGTCCTGGAGTTGTATTCCACCCAGTCTTCTTGAATTAGGTCTTCCCTACTTGCATGTGCATTTGGCTCATGTCCCTAAAACCTGTCATTGGACCTGGTCTGTACCATTGTCTTCAGTTCCAACTCATTGGACCGGGGTGGGTCAGTTTTGATTCATGTCTCTCTGCCTGGATTCCCGCTTAGCACCCTGTCGCCATCACTTCAGAGGGAGTTTCTGGCATGCTTTGAGTTGGAGCTACAGAACCATCTTAACACATCGTGAACGTTCTTTCTTCTTCTACCTAGCCATGTGACAGAGACCACCTCCCCAGACTGGTCATCAGGCTAAACGTTGGCAGGTAAAGGATGCCAAGGGCAAAGAGATGCCTTCCAGTGCTTTCCATGTGCTGTCAGTCCATGAACTAGAAGGCAATCAGATGCCTTTGTCTCAGAGAATACCTACAGGCATGGGGCAGGTAGGTTAGAGTTTCCAGAGGATCTTTTTCCCCATGAAATCTGTGTCTATGAGCTGCAGCCCTTTTGGACCAAAAAAGAGACAAGTGCAGGATTTTTGGTAAATCATCTGTGGAACCCAGGATAGACTCAGATTCTGGTTCTGAGAATTTGTCTCTAAGCCTTTGGTGGCCTGGAGCCCCCACCTTCTTTCTCTCTCTCTCTCTCTCTCTCTCTCTCTCTCTGTGTGTGTTCTCCCAGCTCCAGTGCTTGTCTCCAAGATCCCACTGCGTCTGCTGAACAGTCATGACCTGCGAATGTGCCTCTGTCTCCCCTGCAAGGCGAACCATGCATCTTCCCATCTCCAGGAACTAGCATGGCACCTGACAAGTGGGAAGGGCTTAGGAAATGAATGAAACCTCAGAAAACCCCATTGACACCCTGGTTATACACACACCCTTCTGAGAAGCATCTAAATATCAAATCGCAAAAACAGCCCAGTTCTGAAATTCCAGATGTCCCTGGCAGCCCATCCCTGGCCTTCATGTGACACGCCCCAGTGTGTGCCACCAAGTCCTGACACCTGTGGTGCTCATTACCCCAGGCCCAGGATTCCTGTCTCTCAAGTCTGCTTTCCACTCAGTGAGACCTGGCTTCTCCTCTCTGCATCCTTTGGATTTTAGACAGGTCCTTGGACCCTGCTAGTTCTTGATCCTGCTTGCTCAATGGCTTCCAGTACCTTCAGTGAGACACTCCCCCATTTCTGGCCGGATCCTATGAAGCCTCTCACTAGCTCCAGGCCCCCTTGTATGGTGTGGGACGAGGGTCTGGATAATATAATCTTGAAACCCAAATAGGGGGGCTGCTTGACATTTGGGAAAGACATGTGAATAGAAGGTTTCAATGAAAAAATGCTTCCCCTTGATTCCAGGCTCCCTAGAGATACTCTGCATGTTTTTTCTTCCTTTCTTTTTTTCCCTCTTTAAATGTTTTTATAACATTAGTAAGTAAGTGCCTGGAAATTAACTCCCCTAAGGGGCTCATTACTAGAACTTCACACTGAAGCCTCAGACACCCGCTCTCAACTCTCCAGGCAGGGGGACAAATCCCCAGGTAGCATCCTTAGACCCCCCTGAATCACCAGATTCCCTGACTCATGAGTTTCCACAGTTCACAAGTACTAAACAAGGCACTACCCACCCCCCCCCCCCCCCACTTAGGAAGAAACTTTTCCCCTTTAAAATGTTTTGTTTGCCTTCAAGTCCTTTGGAATACAAACAGACAATGGAATTCCATTAAAATAATGTCTGAGGCCTGAGACACCGGGATAAAAGACAGGAAATTGTCCTATTCTTTATGCAGAGCTCTGCTTGGGGCTGACAGTTCCTGGATCACTTCGGGAAGCGGGCTGTTAAAAAAAACAAGTGGGTCATATTTCAGGCTGGCTTCCACTCTCCCCTGGCTGATTTTATTAGGAGCTCAGGGGACCCTTAGAGCAATAACACACCAGGCTGGTTTATAGTGCCTTCCCCCAAATGCAGGATTTTCATAATTGTTCAACAGGAAAATTGTTCCTTGGGCTGAAAAATGTAAATCCTTAAGTCACTGCGGGAAAGGTAGTAAGAGGGGGAGATTTGAGGGTGGGCTTTGATGATCAGTGAGCTTATAGATTCCAGAGTTGGAAAGGTCTGACCCCTCCCCTAAAATATGAGTGACCTGGGACCCCAAGAGGGGAAGGGATGAATGCCCAGCCACTCAAGAAGTGGTGGCAGAGGCAGGAACAGAACCTGGACTCCTGACTCTGGCTCTAAGCTGTCCCCCTTCTCTCCTGCCTGACTCATGCAGGGATGTGTAAGAAGGTTCCACACCTGAGTATTCTTGTTATGTTGAAGTCAAATCTTCAAGGCTGTAAGGACCAGCCAAAGAATGTGTTCTCAGGCTGAAGCCAGAGAGGGTGTAGTCAGATCTGTGGAAGAACTTCTTGAGCATCAGGGTGTTGGGATTTGGGATTGGGGGACCTCAGTAGAGCATGGATTCTTTCCACTAACTGGATCACATGTATATTTTTAACTGTTTTATTTTTTATTTTTTTGAAGTGAGAGGTAATTAGGTTTATTTATTTATTTTTAGAGCAGGTACTGTGGACTGAACCCAGGACCTTGTGCTTGCTAGGCACGCACTCTACCACTTGAGCTATAGCCTCCCCCTCAAGATCATATTTTTAAAAGAATGTTTCAAAGTAAGCATGAATTTGGAAAGGATTATCGCTGATGAAATCAGATGGAGTATAGGTAACAGGATGGACAGCTCTGTCAAAAGTTTTGGGAAAACCACGAACCATCTTGGGATAGGTCAAATACCCTAAAGAGGGGAGGCTGGATCACAGAGCTGGTCGGGTCTTGTCCAGGGCTCGGATTCTAGGCTTGTCAGATAGCTCTTCCTCAGTTCTCAGGACCGATGACTCAGACGTAAGATTTTTTTTGGGGGGTGGGGGGTGGTTAGAGATAAAGAAGCTGTGTCGTCAAGACCAGAGATTCCAGAATATCACTGGACAAGTGAATGAATAAATCTGTGATCAAAGAACAGTTGAAGAGAGACATGATGGTGGTGGTGCAGAAGGCAGAGACCACCTCACGCTCCCTGCTCTGTATCCCACATGGCAGAACATAGTACCAACTAATTGATGCAGGAATGAAGATTCCCCGACACATTCATCTTCCGGGCACTGACGTTAGCTCCTTTAAGCACAAAAACATTCTGTTTTGGCTCTTTTGATTTGAAAACACTAATCATACTACACACTTCTAAAACGGGGCTTATGAAACAGAAACGTCATCTTTTACTCTGTTTCGGAACAATAATAAACTGTGAATAATAATAACATACCATGACACATTTTCCTAGGGTGCTTTATAATTTTGATGTAACTTTACAAATATCACCTCATTTAATCCTTACAACATTATTATATAAATTATATCTTTGTGTGTGTGTGTATATATATGTACACACACACACACACTCCTTATTAAATAAAGAAACTGAGGATCAAAAAAAAAAAGCCATTTTTCAAGGTCGCACAGCCAGTAAGAGTCAATGTCAGGTCTCAAGTCCACAGGAGAGTGCATATCCCTGGCCTAGGCTGAGAATTAGCACCTCTTGCGTCCCTCTCAGGGCACGGCCAAAGGCAGGATCAAGGAGTCAGCTAGAAACATGGGCACGGCCGACTGGAGAATGAGGCACATGGGGCTTAAGCAACAATTTGGTGAATCAGGGGAGGCAGTGAGGGGAAAGAGTCTGCTGGGAGATCTGAACCCCAGAAGAGGGAGGTGGCCAACAGTTCATGTCGGTGCCCAGATAGGTGTGAAAAGTTGGCTGGATGCCTGGCATTGATAACCCAGGAGTGATGGGCAGGTCCTGGCAGGAGGAAGCACTTGGCAGGGGTGATGCTCAGAGATGGGTGTTTACGAGCCAGGCCCCAGACAGAGATCAGGCTGTGGTTCAGGGGGCAGGGTCCAGCCCCAGGGGCTACAGATTGGGGTAAACAAGGCACAGTGTGTGGGTCTCGGCCAGGCGGGCTGGGGGTTCAGGGCAGGGAGCCTGGCCAAGCGAAAGGGCAGAGACCAGTAGGCACTGGGGCAGCGGGCAGGGGTGCCAACCTGGCCCGTGCAGCTGGGCCTCAGGCCCTGCAGGTTCCCCAGCTCACCAGTGCCTGGACACAGAGCATTATGCGATTTTTCCCAGCTCTACCCTCCGAGCTTCCAGTCACCCCCAGAGCAGCAGGAAGAGGACACTGGGGTACAGGCAAGCACTATGGCAGGAACCATGTCACGAATCATCCCGAGGGGGCTCCCTGGGGGCAGCAGAGAGACCAGTGGACACAAGGAGCATTGTTTGGAGTGAAGGTGGTGGAGCATCTTGGCTGTGAATTCTGGATTCTCACTCATTAGCCGTGGCCTTGAACCAAGCGTACGACCTCACTGAACAACACGGTGGTAATAGTAGCACCTATCCTTCCTTTCAAGGTGAACTGAAGCGTCTGAGCTGATACCGTAAATACAGGTACCCAAGGAAGACAACAAAGTGTACGGGAAGCCCTCGCTTCCTTTGAAGTAAAGAAATATGATCAGGTTCCGATTGTCTGCTTAACTTTGAGGCTGGAGAACTTGGATTTTTTCCCCCATACTTTTAATACAAGAGCTAAGGTATTACATATCTGCAATGTGCCAGGCACTGTGCTAAGTGTCACAGGAGAACAAGGATGACTAAAATCTTGGGCATGGAAGCCCGGGGAGGGGAGCTAACATCAATCAGGGAGACAAATGCACAATTAGTTATAATGCAAAATGCAAGGCAGAATGAAGGAAGATCTGAAAGGCGGTGTATGCACGGAGTGGCTGCAGGGACTCAGAGGCAGGAAGAATTCATTTGGACTAGAGAGGTTCAGGAAGGGGCTCATGAAGCAGCTGGTGTCTGAGCTAGACCATGGACGAGAGCTGTAATTGAGGATAATAGCAGAATCCAGCTAGGAAACAATCAACCGTGGGCTTGGGTCTTAAACCCTTTAATAAGACTCTAAACTAATGCTTCTAAACCAAGACTGGACATCTGAGGCACTCAGGGATCACATAGATAACTTGCAAATGGCCAGATCCCTTTCAGATGCCCTGTTGCAGGTGCCTTGGGATTGGACCCTAGGAGTTTGCGTACTGGAGAGGCTTCCATTCTCTGCCTACCCACCATCCAGTGATTTTGATAAGGATCTCTGGTTAAGAGCCCTAACCAGTCCCAAGCATTAGCAGGGTTAACCATCTCCTGGCAACCAGATTAAAAGGCAGACTCCTGGGGCCTTCCCTCAAAGATTCTGGAATGAGACCTGAGATGCCACATTTCTAACGCACTCTCAGGGGATGCTGATGCTGCAAGTCTGGGGACCACACTTTGAGTAGCGTCACCTGGTCCTGTGGTTCTTGCTAGCATGTTAAAACCCAGAGTTAAGAGGGCCCCTTCATTAGGAAATGCTTCTGGAAGCAGACGCATGCATCGCCATCCTGGCCCTTTATGAAGCCACACCCAATCACCTTGACACCTCCTGCCTATCCAGGTGAGGTAAGGACAGGCCAGAGGGGTTCATAGCAGCTATCTGTGCCCCTTGTACTTACTTCCGCTCTGGCCCCCGCTTCTCATTTATGCTCCGGTTTCTACTCCTGATCTGTAGCACTCTCTCAGGTCAAGTGTATCCTGTCCCTTGCGCAGGGATTTCAGGAAGACATTCGGGATCTTTTTATGGCCAGTCCACTAGACGCGCAGCAAAGAGATGGTTTGGTTGCACCAGACAGTTTGGCTCAGAGAACGTCTGTGGGTGTTCTGTACACCTTCTCTTCGACACTCATTCTGGGATGATTGTCACAGTGATTCTGGGTCCCATTTGTCCCTCACATGCTTTCGATCAGCTTCATTTTTGAAAAATATTGTTCACAGGAGCAATTTCATTAGCGTCAGAGAGCCCTCCAAAGCCCTTTTTGCGTTAGGAAAAATTACCTGGAAAGGATTGTTGAGAGAGCTAACTGACCCTGGGATTTGGTCATTTGAACCAGTCTGCTGTTGACGGAGGATGCCTGCCTCTTAAAACCTCGGCAACACAGGACTTGCATTGTGGGTTTTCATTAATTCAGTGGATCTTGGCTGGTTCCCCGCGCTCAGCCCTGGGGAAAAGTCTTAATCTCACCAGAGTTGCCTTCAGAAGCAACATCTTCATGCATTTCAATTAAATTATACAGATCTTTTTATCCTCCCCTCCTTTTCTTTTAAAGATTTTTCTCTCCTCTTTCTCCTTCTTTTTTTTTTTTGCATCAAGTCTTTTGTGCAGGAAACAATAGTAGATGAGATGCTGGAAATGAAGAGATAAATTAGATTTGGTCCCCTTTATGCCAGTCGTTCGGTAGAGGAGGAACGAGCCACCAAGAGCTATTATCTGCAGTACTCTGTGTTGTCAGACAGGTACCACATACAGAGGAAGTATAGAAAAGGGAGTGTTCATGTTTGGCTTAGGGAAACGAGGAAGCTTTATGGAGAGAGATACTGCCTTTCCTTACAAGAATGATCAGGCTTGGAGAGGATAACGATATTTGAATATAACACAAGAAATATACCGTAACTGGGAGGATGCCAAATTATCCCATCTCTTAGGTAACCACAATGAAGATTTTGATAATACTGATGACAGGTGCAACAAATACCTTTCGAATACTTTCTATATGCCAAGCACTGTGTTAAATCACATATAAGCATTACCTAGTTTAATGAGATCCTCCGCACCAGCCTACAAAGTGACAGTGTTTCCCCACTTTACACAAGAGCAGACTGAGGCTTAGGCAGATCACCCAGGTCCCTTGCTCAAGGTCTTCCAGGGCTCTTGTTGGAAGCCGGGAATTTAAACCAGCGACTATTAACTTCTGTTACTTTGCTGAACACCCACTGTGTGCCAGGCAGCTTGGCATGGTCATCTTTTTCATCTTCAAAACAACCGGATAAAGCAGGTACCACAGCACCATTTTATAGTGGAAGATGCACAGGCTGAGAGGTGAGATCTGCAAGTTTTTACAGTCATTAACTGGAAAGACTGGGATTAGCAACGAGGTCTGTCTGAGCTCCAAAGCCCAGCTTCTTTGGGTCTTGCCAGATTTTTGCCCTTTCTGAGATCCTTCAATGTCTGAAACCAAAGGGGTGAAAGAAACCAGAAGTGTTCCCAACAGGCTGTCTGGGGAGAGTCTGTGTACTTTTGTGATGAAATGATTGTTTCACATTTGCTTAGGGCTAGAGGGGCAAAAGGCAGGAATGATTGCCAGGAGAAGCTTGAAGGAAACAGGGGCGCCTGGGGCTCATGGGGTGAGCACGGAGGTGAGGCCAGCTGGTAATTGACAGGGATGGGCTGGGTGAGATAGTGGGGTGGGCTGCAGGTAGCTGAGCCCAGCAGTGCTGGAGTCCAGTAGTCCTGGGTTCTAATCCTAGGTGACTTTGGCTTTTGGTTACTTCCCCTTTCTAAGCCTCAGTTTTCCCAACCATAGAATGGGAATACCAATGCCTTTCTTGTCCGGTTGTGGTGAAGAATAAATAAGCCAGCTTGGAGCATGGGGTATGGCCCATGGGCACGCAGTAATCAGTAAGTACCTTGCTGCCCTGTTTACTTCGGCTCCTGCTGGTTCTGATTAGGCTCTAAGAGAAAAAGAGTCTAATTTCTTGAACAGGAAGGATCTAATTCCAGCAGGGAGGCCCTGGGGCATGGACTGGCATGGGGGACCCTGGAATAATCTCCATTTGTTTGTTTCTTTCTCCAGGCCACAATGTTGGTTTCAGGAGCCTTCATCCAAGCACTAAATCCATCTAATTGGTTTGAAAAGCACTGGGCGGATAAACATCCTGTCAACCCACCACTGTAATAATGTCGGTGACATTTATGCCTGAGATGAAGGACGCAGAATGAATGGAGATCAGACCCCAGGAACTCTGCCATGAATGACAGCCCAGACAAGACACCCCCTGAACTGGGAAATGCCAGCCTCTGGAGGGGGTGGGAGTTTGGGGTGCAGCAGGCAAAAATGATCACCACACGGGGCTCACAGGCTCAGTTAGGAAGTAGATCAGATTTGCCTGTGACATGAAGTGGACAGAACACTGTGCCGGCCAAGTTCCTTAATCTCTCTGAACCTCTGGTTTCTGCCTGCAAGACAGGCATCACGATGTTTGGGGCCCAAAATGAGAGGAATACGTGAAGAATGTAGTTCCGTGCCTGTGGAATTTCAGGAGCTCCAGAAACATTAGGTTCCTTCTCGTTTCCTATTTTCCCTTCCTTCTGGAATCACCTTTCTTTGCTCCAAAGAGCCCAAGACTTGTACCTGCACCATTTACCAATCCAGGATTGCACCCCGTTCAACCATTCATTCATTTAATGCCATTTTTTTTTTCATTCAATCATCAGTTCTGTTTTGGT
Organism: Camelus ferus; assembly: GCF_009834535.1. Classification (NCBI taxonomy): domain Eukaryota; kingdom Metazoa; phylum Chordata; class Mammalia; order Artiodactyla; family Camelidae; genus Camelus; species Camelus ferus. The sequence goes on from NC_045711.1 coordinate 43,830,503, forward strand.
CATCCATAAATGTGCCGGGTCCTAGCCAGAGAGCTGCATACAAAAAAAAAAAAAAAAAAATTGACCAGTCCCCTGCCCTTGAGTGGTTCAGAAGCTAAGGAGGACAGTTGCATCTTATTGGATAGGGTCCCAACGAGCGATGACACACACAGGGTAAGATAATTCAAGGAGCGTTTCTTTACAAAGGGATGAATTATTAAGGAATGGGCGGAGCCACCAGCAGCATGGCTGTCACCACCCTCAGGACCAAGGGGGAAGGAAGGAAACTGACCCTGGAATCCAGCAGGAGAGAGTTGTGCATTGCAGGCCACCTTGTGAGGAGCAGTGACCCATCAAGGGACACAGGCAGTCTGAGGTAACCTCTCGGGGGGGAGCCCAACTGCTCCTCCCTCCCTCTGTGCCTCTCTGATGCTCCCCATTAGCTGACATGATCAGAAGCTCAAGCAAATGAGCTGTTTGGTTTGGTCCGCAGTAGGGGGCCTGCCAGGGCAGGGAGCTCAGCGGAGAAGGGAGGAGTGACAGTGGGGGGACACGTAAGATGTCCAGCGCACACAGTAAAATTGATTACAAGGGGGTGTGATGCTGGGATGTGGGGAGGGGTTGATTCCCACCACTCCCTTCAATTTCACTCCTCCCGGCTTCAACCCCAAATTCAGGGGAACGGAGCTGACTTCCCTGCCTCCGCTCCGTGCCCCGTGGCAGCAGGGTTCTCTTGAACACTCACATCTGTCTGTCGCCCCAGCTTGAAATTTTTCAGTGGCTTCTGGCTGCCTTCAGGGTAAAGTTCAAATTCTCCGGGAGGGCTGGCAAAGCCCTCAGGACCTGGCCCTTTCTTGCCTCTCCAGGATCATTTCTTATTACGCTTCCCCCTACTCTTTCCCCAGCATCCATCTTCCACTTCCATCAAGGCCAAGGAAATTCCCTTTTCCTGTTCCCAGCACCCGCTCCCTGTGGGTCTGAACCTGCCTGCCTCACCTCCACTGGACCCCAGCCTGAGACCTTCTACTCCCTCCTCTTTGCCTGGCTAACTCTTACCGACCTTAAAAAATCATGATCTAATTAAACATTCAGAAAGCTAGAGAGAATAAAAATTAGGCACCCACGTACCCACCCCCTGTATTTAATAAATGTTGACATTTTACCACATTTGCTACAGATCTTTTTTTAAAAAACTAAAAAGAAATAAAACATCGCGGATACAATGGAAGCATTTATTGTACTTCTCTGCCTGTAACGCTATTTTGAAATTAGTGAGTTTCCTACCCACCCATGTTTTTACACGCTTGCTAGATCTCTCTGCTTTAAAAATGTACGCGATTATCATTATTTTATAGATATCTTTTATAACTTGTTTTTTTCCCCACTTAACATTCTGTGGCTGTCTTGTTGTTTTGGCTTTTAATTGGACACAATATTAAAAGATTTTATTGGCAGAAGGTTCCCCTCTCATGATGAAGGTCAAGGGAGATTGTCTGGTCCATGCTTGACTTAAAAAAGAGTGGCTTTGACAGAGATTTCATAAGCAGCATACATGACAGTAACTTCGGAGTCTCCTTGCAGCTCCTGTGACAGTGTGACAGCTCATACCCCTGTAATCACGGTGGGGGGAAGGCACCCCGATCAGAAAGCAGTGGGGGCAGGTGACTGCTGCAGCCTTCACCCTCTCACCTGGCAGGTCCCCTCCTACTTGCCCGTATGGCCGTCTGACCATCTGCAGCAGCTGCTTGTAATCATGACCGATTCTCTTGCCATTTTGACCCCTCTTCCGTGTTTAGCATCATTTTGATATTTCTCAAATTTGCCAGACTTCAGTAGACACTGTCTCTCAATGAGATGAGAGGTGGGAGGCTGGGAGGCTTCCATTGGGAAGCTTTGTTGACAACATAAAGAAAAGCATGGATCTTTCAGCAAACCTCACCTCATCCTGGAGCTGTGGCTTTAGACGTCACACCCTGCCTGCTCGAGTGTGTAGCCCAGAGCGCTCTGTGGTTCTACCGAAGCCGTTCTAGCAAGGACCTAACCAGAGGACCTGGGCTGTATCACGCCAGGACGGTTTCTCCCAGCGTCAGGCCGAGAGACCTTAAAAATACATCAGTACCACCACCACCACCACACTTACAATCAACGTCAATCTTCTGAGCCACCTTTATGCATATATATGCATACGTATAATGAAGTAGATCTCGCTCTACATATATATAGACATATACAGACCTCCTTCATTTATCGTAGCTGCTAAATCGTATTTCATTGTTATGAATATATCACACCTGATTTTTCCATTTTTCTTAATGGACATTTAAACTTTTCAGTCCTTTGATATTATCAGTACTGCAATTTTTAAAAATCCTTGAGCTTCTGTAAAAAAAATGTTCTGCAAGATATACATATAGAGTCCGAAGTACAATTGCTGGGTAATATGATATTTTCTTTCTTTCTTTCTTTCTTTCTTTCTTTCTTTCTTTCTTTCTTTCTTTCTTTCTTTCTTTCTTTCTTTCTTTCTCTCTTTCTCTCTTTCTCTCTTTCTCTCTTTCTCTCTTTCTCTCTTTCTTTTTCTTTCTTTTCTTTCTTTCTTTCTTATCTAAAATATTGCCAAATTTCTCCTCCCAAAGAAGAAATTACATTCATACCAGTAACATCTGAGAGTTCCTATTAGAACCTGATTTTCAGAATTTCAAGATTTCAAATGTGAGGGCAGCACAAATTCACTGGGATACAAAGACACAAATACACGGCGTGGTGGAAGCAGCCCTGAATTATCGGTCAATAGAAAGAGCTTCTGGCCCGGGTTCTGCCCCTGCCTTGCTGGAGGGCTTATACAAACACACTCCCCTCTCTGGAACCCAGTATCCTCATTTATTAATTGAAGGCATGGGATTCAAATATCTCTGAAGTTCTTCCAGCCTTAACCTTCTGCAATATGTGCTTTAAGTAGTGCATGACTTAAGGGGGTGAGAGACTTAAGGTGAAAGCAAGAAAGCAAGGGATGAGACTGGAGAGGGAGGCTGAGCACAGGTCATGCCTTTTAAGACCAGGTGGGGAGCTGGGCTTTTCCTAAGGGCAATGGGAAGGAGTGACCACTGACCACTTCCTTCCTTCCTGAATATGCCTCCTGGTCATGCAGAATGGAGCGCTTAGGCATCTGAGTCAGCCTGGCTCCCCATCCCAAGCCCAGCCATCTTCCTAGAGGACTGTGGGATCCCTTAACTCCAAAGACTTCCCTTAACCCCGACTCCATCAGTTCCCAAGGCCACACCTTGGGCCAGGCCATCACCAGGGAGGACTCCATCCATAGAGTCTTACATCCACACCCCGCCTCCCATTGCAGCTTCCTTATTTTCCCTCCTGGTCCCTCACTTGGGTCTCCATCCAAGGCTGCCCTTTGACCTCTTCAAGACCCCTAGCCTTTGACTTTTCACTGTCCTCTCTGGCCTGGACTCCATCAGCTATCAACCTTTGCTCACCTATGTCTTCACTCCCTGTGTCTGTGCTGCAAAGTTCCAACCCAACCACGCATCAGCTAAGCTTTGTTCCATCTCCCCTTCCGCCTGGGCTGCCGAGGGCGGATGCTGCAGGTGTGCCCTTTGGGAACCCTTGATTTCTGCTGCGGACTGTGCCTCGGGTGCTGCCTGCTCTGGCCATCCCTCTCCCCCATGTGTGCTCCTTCTTCACTATGGCCCTTTCAGATCTTCATTCCTCTTCCCCCCAAGCTCTCTCTTCCTGTCCTCTTGCCTGAGTCTCAACAGATGACCTTTCTTCCTGCTTCAAGATGAAAATAAAAGCCATCAAACAAGAACTCCCTCAAAGGCCCGGCACGACACCTACCAATTAACCTGCATCCGTGCTCTCTTCCCTTGTCAAGTGGTTGATCCTCGACCTGTGCTCTGAATCCCAAAGTGCTCTCCCTTGGTGAGGGGGCTGCCCCATTGATTATCCAGTCACAAGAAGGAAGAGTTTATCAGTCTTTGTCCTCTCTGGGTCCCCTGCGCCTAAAACAGTCCTGGGCACAGAACAGGTGTCTGAGAAATACTCGTTCAATGATCCCTCTCTATGGGTCCATCGCACCAGCATGCAAACCATTCAAAACAAAGACACAGTCCAACCAGCACAGACAGCTCTTAACCTGGTGCACCTTTCCCTCTGGCTACAGCTCCAGTCTCATCTCCCCTCTCCAGCGCTGTTTTAAAGGACTTCCCGGGGCCCCCTCCCAATCATTCCTCAGTCCCCGAACACTTGATTTCACTCTCCCAAGGAAATTGCCCTCCCCCTGATAACCTCCTTCTTGCCACACACAATGCACAGGGTCTCAGAGTACCGCCCTCTTGGCAGTGGCTGTCCCTGCTGCGCCCTCCTTTCCTCTCTCCTGACTTCTGTGACCGTGACCACGCTGTCTCAATTCTCCTCTCCTCTGGTCTCCCCACCTCGGCCCTTCCCTCCTCCAACGCACTCTGCTCCGGCCAGCCAGTTCTCTCTAACGCAAGTGGGATCACAGCCCATCCTTAGAGCCCTCGCTGTTGCTCTGCTGTCCCCTGGATGACATCCAAACTCTGTCCACATGGTTACCAGGCTCCGCCTACTCCCTCTCTCCACATTGGTTCTGCAGCCTCATCTCCAGTCCACACCCTCTAGCCCTTCCTCCCTGCTGCTCCTTCTGCTGATTTGGCCCTCCATCTCTTTCCCCCAGCAGCTTACTTGGTTTCGGGACCACAACCCTAACATGACCCCAGCTGTATCAGACCTTCCGCTGTTCCAGCGTAATCTTAAGTTTGGACCAGTTTGACACTCCCAGTCTGGTGTGGACTCTTAATCGTAGCCTCCATTCTTGAGATGCACTTCACAGTTTGCAAAGTACATTCACATTCCCATCCTCATCTGATTCTCCTAACAGCCCTGCAGGGTGGGAATATCCACTGTTACCTCCATTCCACAGAGAAGGAGACTGAGGGTCAGGGAGTTTCAGTGACCTGCCCGAGGTCACACAGTGAGTAGACACTGGATCTAGGACTTGAACTCAGATCGTATGCCTCCTCACCCTGGCTGTGGGCTGGTTCTCTCTCCGGTTTCCATACTCCCTCACCACATCTGGTCCCAAACTTGCAGAGCAGTAACCCCCATCTCCAAGACCAGCGGAGGGTGCTGACCTCCAGAGCTGGGACCCATGGGCTCATCAGCCTCCCCTCAGAGCCCCCTATTTGAGTTGGGCCTGGTGGTGAGAACTAAGAATGAACAGACTGGGGAGGGGGGACCCACCATCACAAACACCCCTTGTTCCTGAGGAGGAAACCTTTTCCTTTCAGTGATTTCACTTCCCCAGTGAGCAGCGGGTCATCTGCTGACATAACTCAAAATAAGTGACCAGGAAGGATGGAGATGGATGGGGTGGGGGTCTGCAGAGAGATGGTGAAGAGGCAGAAGCAGGTGGCAAGTCTTTAGCCTGAAGGAAGTCCTGACAGGGAAGAGGAATGACTGCTGAACAGGCCCCCCGTGTCCCCTTGCCACCCAGATCCTCCCGGCCTCGCGCTGCCCCCAGCCCATGTTGCCTCCTTCCATCCCTGATTAATAGATCCGGCCGCACCAGCCCCAGCACGCTGTGAGGACCGTGTGCACTCCATCAAGCCTGCCATCTGCTTTGAACCCGTTTTCCACTGCCCCTTTGATGGCAGTTTTGCCTGAGTCTCGTCAGGATGGGTCCCCTGACAAACAGTCACACATCTGGGCTGCTTCCAAAGGAGCTGGAGGGCAATCAACTTGAAGATGGTCTGCGAGAGCTCAAGGTCGGACAAGGTCACAGAGTGTGGCTGTGTTGGCAGAGACGGGAACCGGGCAGAGCTGCCTGGCCTGACCCAGCAGGGCTCCACGCCGGCCTGGGGGATGAGGCTTTTCCGCAGGGTGGGCTCCTCTGAGCTCATGCAAGCCATGAAACCCTTCTGGGACTTTGTCACCTCACCTGCATTAACACTGGGGTTGTAGGACTTCACTGTCGTGACGGCGCGATGCAGACTGACTGTTTTCAGTTCCCTCTCCCGGGCTACGACACTCAGTGCTCTGGCTTGGTGACTGTTCATGCTCCAACCCACGACCTACAAGTTGGGGGCTGGATGAAGCCGGCAGGTGTGCGAGGCTGAATAACGGCCCCTGGGAGGTCCACATTTTAATCCCCAGAACCTGTGAATATTATTTTCTATGACAAAAGGGGTTTTGCAAGTGTGATTAACCCTTGTGCACTGCAGAGAGCCTCCTGGATTATCCAGGCAGAGCCCAATGTCATCACAAGGCTTCTTATAAGAGGGAGGCAGGAGATCAGAGAGGAGAAGGGGACATGATGACAAAAGCAGAGACTGTAGAAATGTGCTTTGAAGTTGGAGGGAGGGGCCACAAGCTGAGGGAAACAGGCAGCCACTGGAAACTGGAAAAGGCAAGGAATCAGAGTCTCCTCCCAGAGTCTCTAGAAAGAACCAGCTCCACCCACATCTTGTCTTTAGCCCAGTGAATCTGTTTTCAAACTTCTGACCTCCAGAACTATAAGAGGAGAATAGAAACTAACACAACATTGTCAATCAACTATACTTCGATTTAAAGGGAGAGAGAGAGAACATATCTCTATTTTTTAAGCCACTAAGTTGGTGGTAACTTGTTACAGCAGCAATAGGGAACCAATCCAGCAGGGCTAATCTCACCCATAAGCAAGAAGAGCAACAGGCAACATGGCCTGATTCAAGGCATGTAGGGAGGCACTTGTCCAAAAGCCACAATCTGGGAACCCACCCCACTGGTGACATTCCTTTGGGCCAATCCGGTGACATCCCCTCCACGGTAGTGATGACCAATAGAAATTTAACATGAGCCATTAAAGCATGAAGTCATTTAAAATTTTCTTGCAGCCTCCCTAGAAAGACTAGAAGTAGATGACATTAATTTTAATCACCTGTTTTATTCAGCCCACTATATCCAGTTTATTACCTTTTTGACCTGTCATCAACATAAAACACTTCACGGAGACATTTTACATTCTTTGTTTTGTACCAAGTCTTTGGAATTGAGTGTCTCTTTTACGCAGACAGCACATCTCAGTGTGGACCAGCCACACGGGGCTGTGATTTGATCAGAAATACAATCAGCACAGCTCTAAAAGGTTAAGACTATCAACTCCAAAGAGCCGGTCAGTTCATCAGACTCTTTCTAACTGACTTTGAGTGGATGAAGGTCATTGGAAAGGTAATGGCTTTGAAAGGCCAGCATAAAATGTATGCGAGATGCTACCGTGAATGGTCATTCAGGGTCAAGCGAGCAGCTGGTAAGGGGCAGGGCTAGAATACGAGGGTACTGCCTCCCTGGCCAGGGGCGAGAAGGGGAGCGTGAGGCTGAGCAGAACAGTTAAGCCCCCACTGTGTACACCGTTCTGGAGCTTGGCTTTATACTTAGCAATGTATACAGTTGGTATGTCCCATATCTTTTGATAGTCTTCAAGTACCTACATTTAAATGACATCAAGCCAATAAATTATCAGATATTTACAGTTACTTTAGGTCATTTCACATTTCTTTAAGATATCTGAGCCTAAGTAAAACATTCAACATGGAATGTCGGATCCAAAGTTTGGCATATGGTGGGTGTCCAGACCTGAAGGACCCGCTAAAATATAGCCAAGGTGACCTGAGTCAGGGGGTTCCAAGGTCACACTCCCAAGCTGGCTCTGCTCTGTCTGCTCTGCTGGGTCCAGGTGTGCCTTCCCCTGCTGCCTCCTCTTTGCCACTGCCCTGCTCCCAGCTCACTGCTGTGCCCCTGGCTCCTGCTTGACTTGCCAATCCAGGGCTCATCTCCCTTCTCCCTTCCTGACTTGCTGTGGCTCCCACTGACTCAGACTGACAATGGTCCATCAGCCCCTGGAAACTCTCTCATCATCTTCACTCCTCACTCTGATCCACTTGGAATAAAGATGATGGCTGACACCTGACCGGGGCTTACACAAGCCGGGTAGGGCTCTGATGGCTTTGCCCTTGTTATCTCTACATTGCGGATACTAGTAGGATCCCCCACTTAACCATAGAGGCCACTAAGGTGCAGAAAAATTAAGTAACTTGTGAGAGGTCATGCAGCTATTGTGGGAGAGTCAGCTACGAAGTCAGGTGGTCTGATTTCAGAGGCAATGAACTTAACTCATGGCACTGAGCAGCTGCTGCTTACCTCCCTGGAGCCTGGTCAAGTGCCCGGCACATGGTTGAGGCCAACAGAAGCTGAGTGAGTGAAAGGATGGATGAGCTGCTTTTATGGTTCTGATTCCAAGGTCAGGAGGCTTTATCAGCCTCTGTTGCAAATCTGAAGGGACAGCCTGGGAAGGTGTATAGCTGCCCCCATCCCAAGGTGACAGACAAAGAATGTTATGATAAGCCAGGGGGCCTAAGTATATGATAAACAGCCTGAAGGGATCCCTGGTTGACCTGTGAGCCCCTCAGATCCTGAATCCTCAGCATCCTGAGCAGTAGCTCAGGAGAGAGGAAGGCAGCCGCCACCATCTCCCCGATCCCCCCCCTCGTCTGCCAGCTCTGCCCCACAGCCAGACCCTGGTGTCTCACTCCGAAGTCAGGAGGGAGTAGCCTTGATGGGTCAGAACTGAGCCTGAGTTTTGTTTCTCTCTGAGGTGGAAGTGGGGTGGTCCCAGCTCACAGCCGGGTTCTAGGCGGAGGTGTGGTGGGAGAGACCAAGAGGCAGGTGCAGAAAGGCCGGCTTTTGAAACCATCCTTCCCTAGTGAAAGGGCTTCTTTTTACTTCCTATGAGATTTTTTTTTACAGAAACCATCTGATGTGATTTTATGAGGCTTTCTTTGAAAGCCACTTAGAGATGAGCATTTCAGGCAAACAGAATGCATTTTTACCTGTGGCCAGAAAAGGACAGTTTAAAAAAACAAAATATCAAGAACCTACAGTGGTTTCCTTTTACCGATTAAGTTGAATTCAGAGCCTTCCACTGGGCATTCCAAGTCCTCTGGCGGTCACTTCCCCATCATCACCTCCTGTGACACCCCAGCCAGGCAACTGGGGATATGGAAACCAGGGCTCAGAGAGGTTAAGAAATCCATCTAAAGTTGTACCGCTAAGAGCACAGACTTCAGCCACAGGGCCTGAGTTCCAACCCTGCTTACAAGCCGAGTGCAAGGGACAACCTCTCGAAGCTGTAAAGTGTAAAACCTCACTTGTCAAATGGGGGAAGTAATAGGGCTCTCCCGTGGGGGTGGTTGTAAACAGTACAAGAGAAAATGCATCTTAAGAGTACTTAGCACTGTGCTTGACAGCCCCCAAAATTTCTCTATGGAAACAGAGACAGCTATCACTTTAAAAAGTTGGCTATCAACTTACAGAGTAGGAGGCAGTATTGGAATCTTCCGGAAACTTGATCACTAGCCAGATTTGCCTCTCACTAAGCCATCTTGCCTTCCTGTGACACCTCCGATCTAGGGAAACTGGTCTCCCAATTAAGCATTCTGTCACCTCCATGCCTTTCCACGTGTCAACACCCAGTCATGGGAAAGCTGTTTCTTTTCTGGCATCAATCAACATATACAAAAACATTTGCAAAGCACAATGTGCGTATTTATTATTTGCAGTATAAGCACCAGGGCCAACCTCTACCAAATTTGGTAAAGGATTTTTTTTTTTTTTGAAGTTCAGAAAGGTATTTATTGATAATGCATTTTATTTGCAAACCCTAAAAAGTGTTCATGTTGGGCCTTGTGTTCTCTTGCTCTGTTTGGTGGATGTACAGTTATACATTGTATTTTTTTGTTTAATTGTGATAAAATACACATAACATAATGTTTACCTCCTTAACTGTGAAGAATTCTCCGGTAACCTCACCGGATCCCTGAGACTCACACCCACGCTAAGCCAGAGTCTAGCTCAGGCCAGCCCCACCCACCCACGTGTGATCAGCCCTTTGCAAAACAGCTCTTTTGCAAAGCCCCTTCAGCATGAAGGCCCCAGGCCCTCTAGTCTTGCTCTTTCTCAGTTCTGGTGTCTGCTTGGTCCCCATGATGGGGTGACCTTGATACAGGCAGGCTTGGCATCTGATGTGGGTTCTTTCTTGGATCTGACACTGAGCTCCCCTGAGGCTCTTCACTTCTGACTGTCTGGGGACACCTTCATCTAATCTGACCGGATGCCCGAGTCACAACCCCAACCACTGACTGATTAGATGATGCATTTGGCTGCTGTGTCCTCAGCCTGCCAACTTCTACAGCAGAAGACCACGTACTGTTCTGATGGTCCAGAGTTCCAGAGCAGGATGCTGCCAGGAAGCCATCTGGGAACTCATCGGACTCTTGGGCACAGACATCCGTTTGGCTGGACCCACTGTATGTCTGACCCCAGCCCCTTTCCCTGTTAGCTGAGAGCCACCATTACTAAGGACTTTCCCCAAGCTATCGCTGTGCTGAGAGTGTCACATATGTAATCTCATCTAATGCTCTCAACCACTCTGCAGACTGGTATTATTACCCCATGATATAAACATGGAAACGGAGGCTCAAAGAAGTGAAAGGATGCATCTAAAAACAAGAGCTCATCATCAGAGGAGCCAGCGTCAAGCCTAGGTCTGCCTGACGCCAAAGCCAGTGCTCCAAATCGGAATGGATCTGTCTCTGCTCTGACCCCTTCAGCCTTCCCACCCCTGTCATTTTCCAGGACATCTATTGAATTCTGTGAGCCCAGAGCCTGTGGCTTCCAGTCAGCGCACTGACTCCAGATACTGGGTATGCCATGGTTTCCCACCACTCCATCTCTAGGACGTCAAATCCCAGCCCAGGGCAACCTCCTCAGTGAAACCAGAAAAGACCTGACTCTAGGTGAAACAGGGTGTGCTCCACCGGCAGACAAATGTGGGCTCCCAGGTCAAGGGCAGAACACGGTGAACACCAGCCTTCCTGAGTGTTCGCTGACTCACCAGGCATGCACTGAGAACCCCCAGGACTGTATCATGTTTGGGAATTGGGAATTTGCACCCCTCCACGCCCACTCCTTGGAGGATCGATGTGAATCCTGAGTACTTGGGTCACCAGAGGGTCCTGCCTTCACTCCCAAATAAGAAAGAGAACTCACTCTAATTCCACGATCCTAACTCAACCACCCAGTCCAGGTTTGCATATTTCCTTCTTGACCATTCAAATTCATCCTGTACATAGCTGCAATGGTGATGAATATACCAACTTTTTGCTTGGCTTTTGTCATTTAAAACAGCCCTTGGGCCAAATCCAGCCCCCTCGTTGTTTTTTTGTTTTTTTTTTTTTTTTTGTAAATAAAATTGTATTGGAATACACTTCACTCCCATTCCTTTACACACCATCTACTTTCACACTACATGGCAGAGTTGGGTAGTTGCAACAAAAACTGTATGTCTTGCGAAGCAGAAATATTTACTTTCTGGCCCTTTATAGACAAATTTGCCAATCTTTGATTTAGAGCATTATTGGACAGTCTTGCTGGTTATAAAATTAATGGCTGCACAACCCTCCACTGGGTGGCCCGTGATTCTTAACTCCGTACTTCCCAAGTAGTCAGGTCAATTGGCTGATCTGGGTGATCTGCAGTGAAGATCTTTGTGCCCCTATTGACTGATTAACTTAGGGAAAGCTTGCACATGGATTCTTAGGTCAAATGACCTGGCATTATCACCAGAGGTGGCTGAAATTCTGTCCCTGTTGTGTTTGTCTGTTTTGACCCTGATTTAGGAATTGACTTTTCCTGACTCTTGACCGACTGGTAGACCCAGCTGGATCCAGAACCTCTTTTCTGAATTTCTGTTTAATTGAACCCTCATGTTTAGTTCACCAGAGACTGTTCTTCCGCACTTGCCTTGACCAGCCTTGCATCCCCCTCATTCTGCTTCCTCACTTCCATTGCTTCAGCCCTCCTCTGGCAACCCCTCCCCACACCATGTTCTCCTCCCTCTCGTTTCCCCCCTCCCCTCCCCTCTTATTTGCAATTCCCACACCTCCAAAGGCATCAAACACCCAGAATTGATCTTTTTGTGAACCACAAGAGGGGCTCAGGCTGGAACGCCCACCCAGATCCCAGGGAAGGGGCAATCCATCCTTGGACTCCCCCCTTGGGTCTCACACAGTGCTGGGCACCCTGGCTCAAGGGCTGCTTCTCAAGAGGATTTATGAATCTCTGCCTTGGGCCTCGCTGGTGCGTCTGCCGGCAATTCATCTCCACGTTTTCTACATCCTCTGGCTCCTCGGAAACTTTCCTCATATTTGCTTCTGATTTACTGCATGCATAGCCTATTTCTATGGGAGAGCAGCTAATGAAAAAAAAAGGAAAAACTCTAAAAATGGATTTTTGCCTAACGCTGCTTGCCAATGAGTTTAATTGTGGCATTAGGAATGCACGCAATGGCTTTCATTGAGCTGATCAGACATAGTAATTTGGACGCTTGGGGAAGCAGAATCATTGTGGGAGGCCAGGCCCCAGCGGTCTGGAGACGCTGGCTGACAGATCTCATCCCCCAGTGACTTATGGGCGAGTTCCTCTCTTGGCGGCCTGGCCTGAACCTAGAGGCTAGAGGGTCCCTGTCCAGTGCTTCATTCCTAGAAGCGCATCTCTGATCACAATCCCCTTGCTCTGCTTACGAGGGAAAGAGAAGTGGGGACACAAACCCATTTTTAGGGAGTTCACGCATTAGAAATGTCTCCCTTACGAGAAGCTTAAATCTCATCCCCTACATTTTTTTTCCCCATTGGCTCAAATTTCGCTTTCTGGTAAGGGCTGAGCAAGTCTGAACTGTCTTTTTCATAGCGGCTTTTTGGATGTTTAAGGATTAAGATTCTGTCTCCCTGTAATCTTCTCCTTTTAGCCTAAATATTTCCAGTTCCTTTAACCACTTCTCATTTGCCATCAGTCCCAGGTCACCTGCCAAAATGGGGTCCGGCTGGAAGTTGCAGTATCAGTAATGTAATAATATCCAGCGTGTATTGTGTGCATTATGTAGTGGTTCCAGGTCCTTTACGTCCTATAACAGGCTTCATCTTCGTGGCGGTTCTGTGAGGCAGGTGTCCTGACAGTTCCCATTTTGCAGGTGGGAAGACTGAGCTTGGGCATTGATAGTTACACTGAAAGTTTAGTCCCGGTGCTGCTGCTTGTGTTCAGTGGGTTACTTAGCCTTGTTATCTTTACTCATAAAATCAGAAAACGAGTCCTAGTGAAGTCCTAGCGAAGTCATGAGGGTTCTAAGAGAAAGTGTCCCTACCACATGGGCTAGGTCAGCGTGAGGCTTCCCTCAGTCCTTTCTAGGGAGGAGTCGCCCTTCAGACTCTCAGTCTCCTTTCAACCTTCTCACGTGCCCCTCATTAAGTGAACACCCCCTTCCTTCCTCTCTCTGCCCCATTCCAAACTTTTGGCCCTCGTTGGAATCCTGTGCAAGCCTGAGTAGGGATTCTGACAATGACCTTGGCCTTGGCCTTGCTTTGAGTGTTGGTGCTGGTGGGTGGTGGGGGTGGACCGCATGTGTATCTATGCACTGTCTGTGATCCACTTTACACACGTGACAGGGAGCTTCCCCAGCCCCTTTGTCACGATTGTCAGCTCCTTCGGGGAGGGCGGTTGGTTTGGGGAATGCGGGAAAGCTGCCCGGATAAGGACTCGGTTGCTTTTCTTCCCCAACACGGGGCCTGGATGGACGTGGGTCGAGGGTCCCTTGGCGGCCCTTCCTTCTGAGCAGTCGAGGTTTCCAGCCGAAGTCTCTGAAATTCTCCAGCATGAGTGTTTTTATGTCAGAGCTGCCATCGACCCAGTTTTTCCAAATGAGCAGTTATAGAAAATACAAAATGAGCTGCTAATTTAGTAGCTACTGATTTCTTTAAACAAACACTTCAGAAGCATAAATAACAGTGGAGAGCATTTGGGGAAACACATGGAGTCCCTGAGCCCAGGAGAAGGCCAGTTCTGGCTTCTCCCAACCCTGGGCACCTGCTGAGCCAGCCACACCACGGCGGGGCATCATTTCCACCCTGATTTGCACTGGGCTGTCAGTTTCTAAAGGGCAGCACGACCTTTGGGCTTCTTGTCCCTCATATGTTCACAGATATGGTTCCAGGATCAATTTTATGTTAAACCGTTTCCTTTGAGATAATTACAGATTCACACACAATTGTAAGAAATAACACTGAGCAACCCAGTGTGTCCTCCACCCAGTCTGCCCCTCCTGTGCATCCCTCACTGTGCAGAACCACGCTGCAGGGTCAAGGCCGGGAAACTGACTTGGTCACTGATAGGTTTTTGACCCTCAACAGCCACCATAGTTCTCTTCTCTCCTCTACCTCCCTTTCTTTTTTTTTCTCTCATTCTCTCTTGTTCTATTTGATCTGTCTGTTTCTTCTTACCAATTCCCCTCTTCTTCCGTTTTCTCCTCTCTTTTAGGGTCATTCGGGTCAAGTGCTCTGGCCAAGCTGCCATTCTAGCTCTGACCCCCGGAGGGCCCGGGCTGGGGGCGTCCCTTACCCTGTGGGGAACTAGCCACCCTTTCTCCAAGATAACATCCTCCCATCCTCCACCCTGGGGCGGGGTCTTAGCCTGAGAAACGCTTCCAGGCCAGCTGTCTTCAGAGCCCACTGAACTCAAGGAGGACCGGTGGCTCCAGGATGGGGGTTTACCATCTGATTCGCACCAACAGCACTGATGGCCCCAAATCCACCCCACACATTGCCCCTGTCACCCACTGACTGCCCACAGTAGACATTACCATCAACAAAAGTCCACCTTTACAAGTGGGAGTGTTCTTACAGGCTACCTGATTCAATTTTCTCTTGGATGACCCACCCCTTTGATAGGAAACAGAGACTTTGAACGGAAAGGTTTGTCTAGGTCCCATGGCCAGGAAGTGGAGAGCTGGCGCTGGGAACTCACGTTCTGATTCCTTCTCCACTACTCTGCTCACTCACCAGACACCCCACTGCCTTTCCCCAGCCAGGACCAGATGGCACGGCCCTTCTGAGACCTGCAGAGCACCAGCTCCAGCCTTAGGAGTGCCTGCTCCGTTTAGGGGTCAGTAGGAAGGTGTTGGCCCCATCTTGCCCAGTACTCAGGTTCCCTTGGCTCCATGGACACACAGGACTTCTGCTCTGTCAGGTCTATGAACGGTGCCATAGTGATAAGGAGCACAGTGCTTGGAGTCAGACCTATAATCCCAGGACACTTGCAGACTGTGTGGCTTTTTATTAGTCACTTTATCTCTAAGCTTCCCTGTCCTCTTCTGCAGAGGGAAGCTAAGATCTTTGCCATGTGAATAGTGGGATAATTAAAAAAGACACATGCACCCTAATGTTCACAGCAGCACTATTTACAATGGCCAAGACATGGAAACAACCTAAATGTCCATCCACAGATGAATGGACAAAGAGGATGTAGTGTGTATGTATATACATATGTGTATATATATATGTGTGTGTGTGTGTGTGTGTGTGTGTGTGTGTGTGTGTGTGTGTGTATACACAATAGAATATTACTCAGCCATAAAAAAGAATGAAATAATGCCATTCACAGCAACATGGATGGGCCTAGAGATTATCATAATGAGTGAAGTAAGTCAGACAGAGAGAGAGAAATATCATATGATATCACTTATATGTGGACTCTAAAAAAAATTGATTAAAAATTCTATTTTCAAACCCCAAACAGATTCACTGACATAAAAAACAAACTATGGTTACCAAAGGGGAAAGGGCGGGGAGGGATAAATTAGGGGTTGGGGATTAACAGACACATATTACTGTATATAAAACAGATAAACAACAAGGACCTGCTGTATAGCACAATTGAACTGTATATTCAATTTCTTGTAACAACATATAATGGAAAAGAATCTGAAAAGAAAAAAATATATATGTATACCTGAATCACTTTGCTGTACACCTGAAACTAACGTTGTAAATCAACTACACTTCAATTAAAAAGCAACAGCAAAACACCACTGAGAAAAACCTCGGGGCCTGAGACGCAGCTGCACATGGTCCTGGGGTTGGAAAAGCGCTAGATCGGAGGCCAGGGGACACGGAGGTTGGAGCATAGGGGCGGGGCTGCTGGCTGGCCTGGGGCAGACTCTCCTGGAAACCGAGACCTGGGCAAGTGTCACCTAGCAGGCAGCCTACGAGGCCCACTTTTGAGCGTCCTGAACACTGCTTTCTTTGGATTTGAACTTTTTTTTATACTCTGGTTCATTATTTGCTCACTTCAGTGCTACAGGTTCGAAGCGGAGACAGCAAGTGGGCCACGCCCTGTGTCTAGGCCATCACCCTGATCGCGCGCAGGAACTCCCTCTGGCTGGTGCAGGGGGCCCCCCGCCGGCCCAGCTCTGGAGTGTCTCCCCTCCCCTCCTCTCAGGACTCGTCTAGCTGGGTGCTGCCCAGGCCTGACTGCACATCAGAACCACCTGGAAAGAAGGACTGGCTTCAAGCCTTCCTGGGAATGAGGCTGTGGTCTCTAGACTCGGCTGGGATGGGGAGAGACACGCGAAGTGTCCAGGATGCCACATTTAAGGAGGCATCTGCTCTCAGGGTTGTGCAAACGCAGGACCTGCACCTGTGGGCGAGCGAGCACCTCCTTCAATTTTGTGTCCTGGGTGCCTTGTTTGCTTCTCCTTATTCCAGCCCCGTCTCTAGATCCCAACTTTTAAAACCTGGCCTTCCATTCAGGTGGGTACCTGGAGGGATCCTGGACGCCACCTTGTCTTGGCCCCTAATCTGAGCAGCTCTGACTGTATGCATCCTTGGTCCTGGTTCTGAGCACAGAGGCCCCTCTGATTTCCCCAAGGGCCATGGCCAACTCCCAGCAATAGCCTCACCTCCTGGGAGAGCAAGAGGGGAAGATATCCCAAATCTAGTCTTTTCTTCTTTGACTCTCCTTTTCTTAGTCACTAAACAATCAGTCGCTCTCCCTCCACGGGGAGTTATAGCTCTTTGGAAACTCACGTTGGTCTTGCGTCCCTGTTTCCTGTCCTCTTTGGAAACTCTGGTGTGGGGGTAGCAGTGCTCTAGGGCCTTCGGTCCCTTCGGGAAAGACGTACGGAACACTTCCTAGGCGCCAGGAACAGCCCTGTGAACTGCGGCGAGCGCTGTGATGGAGACGCACAGGGAGCCAAGGGCAAGGCCACGTCGACCAGAGGCCAAAGCCATTCCCGAGAGAGTAACATCGGGCAGAATTCTAAGGATGAACTAACTGGACTGGAAGCGGGGGAAAGAACATTCCCGATACAAGGGGTGGCGTGTTAAAAAGCCCCAAAGAGGGAGGAAACATTTAAGGAGCTGAACGTGATCGGTCGAGGTCAGAGGACGGGCACGAGTAAGACTACAAATGGAACCATCAAGGTGACCGGGCCCGGCGTCCGTGAGCGTCACGGTCTTTTCCTCCCAGCCCTGGCCAGGCCTTGGCAGAACTTTGGGCTGGTGAGCCACTCCGTCTGACTGGCTTTACAGAGACATCGCCGGTAGTGCTGCAGCTGTGAGAGCAGAGGACGGTAAAGCTGGAAGGAGACAAAGCTATGGATATGGTCAAGGAAAGAGAGGAGGGTGGCTTGGACCAGACTGTGGGAAGGAGATGTGAAGTGAAAAGCATGGACAAGGTCTGCTCCGAGCCAAGTTCTCCTGGAAGACTTTCCCCACTGCCCGCAAGGCTGAGGTGGCTGCCCGGCTCTGTGGTTCCACAGCACCGTGTGCTTACCTCTCACAAGGCAGACCGTCTTCTGGGGATAGGAACTCAAGGATAGGGACCATGTCTTTAATTTCCACCCGCAGAGCATGGGCTTTGTCCACATCTAATGAGTCACTGCACAGTATAGTTCAGAGATTTGACGTGACTGCCAGTTCCCCACCATCACCTGAAAATCCAAATGCCCTCACTTTCTAAGAGGCTTCCAGCGTGTGGGTTTAGGATGGAGGTGGGGGGGGGGGTGGGTAGCTGCAGGTCAGGGCACAGTGACGTGGATTGTTTTAATGTTGTGTGGCCTGCTAGGGCGCCAGGCCACGGTGCTTGTCCACCACGGTGCTTGTTCTGGGCTGGGTGCAAGATCTAAGCTGGTTCGACTAAGGTGACAACTTTTGAAAATGCCACCTACCACGCATATGGCCACTCCCTGTTGGATCACACCTGAGGTCTGTCGCTACTTTTGTCTCCACAAGGGAGAGGTTTTCAGAGAGTGGAAACCACAGAGGGGAGGCGTTGCTGAGAGGTGCGGGGAGAGGAGCTTGGCCCTGGGGAGGTGTCTGCGTACCTGTATCCAGCCACGTCTGAAGCTATCCCTACTTCTAGACTATCGAGTTCCATAAGCCAGCAAATTCGTCTTGGCCTTAAGCCAGCATGAGTCAAGTTTTCTTCAACCTGAGACAGAAAGACTTTTGACTTGGCATAGTTTAATTTTTTTAAAGGGGGAGAAAAAAAAGTGGTTCCCTGGAAAGAGCCCGAGGTTGCATGCAAGGAAGAACTATAAGAAACACACAGCAGCTCTAGAAATCTTGGGAACTATAACCAGGGATACACTCTGCTGGCGTGTTCTCTTTTTCTCTCATCCTCTTCTTTCGGCAGGGGTTTTCCTTCTGTGACAGTAACGTTCCAGCACAGTGATGTCACACCAGCACATGACATGGCCAACATGACATCTACCAGTTCTAGGATCACATCCTTAGAGACCCAATCAAGAATCTAAAGACAGTTAAAAAAAATCCCAGGTCATCACAGTGGCCTGCAGAATGTCTCCTCTTTACCTGTAAAGCATGGGGCCTGACTTAAAATTCTCTTTGAGTCCATTCTGGGTCTAATGTGCTGTTATTCCTCTTGTGGGAAATGGTAGTTCTACGGGCCATTAGAAGATATGCAAACAAAGGAGTTCTATGGTCAAATAAATTTGGGCAACCTTGGATTAACCAGTAGGTAGGTTTCCTGCAGGACTTCTCAGAGCCTTTACCATGCTGATATAGGCTGAGAATTCCAGGGGGTATGCAATATGCATGCCACATTTCTGAAACTTATTTCATGATAAAACACCTCTATCCCAGAGTATCTAAAGGACTGGTATTCCTTAGAGCATGGTTTGAGAAATTCTATATACCCCATAACAGAGGGGCTGTGTTTTCCGCATTTTTGTTTTGTTTTGTTTTCTCATCTGTGTCTACAATAGCATATTGCACCCAGAAGGCACTCAGAGGAACCCCAGAAGCTCCGTGTTGGAAGGGACCTCAAAGTTTGACTGGCCCCTTGTTCCATGTGGTACAGGGACATGTTTGATAGCTTCTGCCCACAGCACTCTCTGATATGGCCACACCTGCCCTAATTTAGTTGTTTCAGTGTCAGTGTGGTGCCTTGGAGGCCATGCCGTGCCCTGGATGAGACCAGCTCTCTGATGCCTCAGTGCTTCAGCAGGGCCACCTGACCTGCATGGAGAGCTGGAGGCACCTGAGTCCTCCAGGAATTCCCTCAGCCTTGTCTGTCCCTCAGCTATAAGCTTCTCTCAGTCCCTGGGGATTGTGAGTGCTATTAACGGCTGCATGATGCCGGCTAAATAAAAACTACTTTCATCATTTAAGAAGCACCCCAGCCACTCACAAAGCCATCCACTGTGTCTCATCATGTTCGGGTCTTGTTAGCTCTGCCTTGTTCCCAATCTCCAGCATCTCCGCTGCCCTAGCACAGGGATGTAGATGTGCCAGAAAATACAGATGAGGGAATTGGAAAATGCCAATGCCAGAGGGGACTCCAGTGGCCATTGTGCCCAAAACCCACCTTGCTCTTATTTGTCTGTTTTCACAGATGAAGAAACTGAGTCCCAGAGAGGGAAAGTGACTTGCCCAAAACCACCCAGCAAATAAATGGCAGTGTCAAAACTTGTCAGTGTCAGTGTCCAGGAAGGAGTTAAATAAATGTTTCCTAAAATGTATTTCTAGAGAACACTAGTCTTTTGGGATGGTCAAAACACCATATTCAATATTATTTACTTGAAGAGCCGATTGAAATTCTGTAGTAGAGAATTCTGTTGAATTTCTATTTAACCCAGTGTTTTCTGGATTCATCTGACCAGGGAACTTCACCTTCCTTTTGGTAAAAGGCCA
The DNA here is from genome assembly GCF_009834535.1 of Camelus ferus. Taxonomy (NCBI): domain Eukaryota; kingdom Metazoa; phylum Chordata; class Mammalia; order Artiodactyla; family Camelidae; genus Camelus; species Camelus ferus. The sequence goes on from NC_045711.1 coordinate 43,850,587, forward strand.
TCCTAAAGAATCAGTTCCTTAGAACTTCTATTTTAAGGGATGGACTTTGGGTTTGTCTGTGTAGTTGTGGTACTGGGGCGGGGGGCAGGCAGGTGGGGAGTGGGGAAAGCGTACGAGACTCTGAGAGCCAGTGGCAGGAACATTAACACTGGGAAAGACTGGGCCGAAGTGTTTTTTGCCCAACGGCTTTGACTGTTTGCTGACTGAGTGGAGAGTGTGAGGCCGGAAGGGAAATCCTCAGGGTGAAGAATGATACCAAGAGATGAAGTCCAAATGGGAGTGAGGCCAATCCCGAGAGTTCCAGGTTATTGTCTAAATCTGGGGGTGAGGGCCATCCCAAGGGGATAGGCAAGCTAGAACTGTGAATTCCAGCATCAGGAGGTGACATTATGTGGACACAGATACTCTACAAAAAGGGTGTGGCATTAAACAGGGAAACAGAACTGAGTTCCTGAGAAGTGGGTTGGCAAGAAGAAGGAGGGGTGTCATCCTAGAAGGGCCACGGACGTATTGTGTAGATGTTCCTTCTCTGCCCTCGGGGGCACAGACCCATCCCAGGCACCCTGGAGGTCTGGGAAGATGTGGAGTAATTAGGTACCCATCTTCTCCGTGGACATCTGGGGGGCAGGGCACCGGCATATGCAGTGTGGTAATCTGAAGGTCCAGCACAGCATGGAGCAAAGGGGGGGTTCCAAACTCCAGACAGAGGGCAAGGGCAATTAGCCAGTCCTCAACACTTGCAGGAGGACGCAGACTCATGCCAACAGACTCCCGCCAACAGACTCCCGAACACTGGAGAGGGCCAGATTCCAGGCTCATGGATGGGTGGCAACCCTGAGATCCAAGTTATAATCCCAACCATGCCGCTGCACAGCTCTGTGCCCCTGTGGAACAAGGCCTTCTCCTCTGGGTCTCAGCGCTTACAATGGACTGACCTCCACTATTTCTTCATTCCCTTCTGCAGCCTTTTCATCCTCTGGTCATTCAAGTGGAATAAGCTTGGATTGGCCTTCGGTCTATATGTGTTCCAAGTGCCCCGCACCACTCTTCCTGGTTTCTTTGTGGATCTGAGGGGAGCCTCTATCCCAGAACTGTAAAACGGGGAAACTGCAGCTCGCTCGAGAACTTACTGCATAACTCAGGGAAGATGCATTTCAGAAATACCGCTTTCCCAGGGAAGCAAAACCAAGAATACCTTGTGAGTCAAGTCAGACCTGGGTGTCAGCCTCCCCATGAGCTACCTCACGGGGTGATGGGGATGGGGGTGTTCAAGGGAGATGGTGAATGTGCACGTGGTTGATAAAGTATACACCCTGTAGGGTACTGTGATCGTGGGAGGGCGATGGGATGGGGATGAGAAAACGGTGATGATGGTGGTGATGGTAAAATTGCTGGACTACTGAGGTTCCAAGTTGTGATGGGAAAAGAAGTGAGGTCATTAAAAGCAAAACTTTGCCCCCTCTATCTAATACCCAGCCTGGGGCTGCTGTTGCTGGAACTCAAAGCAGTGACACCCCTGAGGGAGCCAGGGTGTGTGTGGGAGGGGACGGGGGAGGCTCAGCGGATGCTGATCTCAGGTGCATCCTAACTCCTTCTGCAGGTAGCAGGAGATCGAGGATTTTCCTGGAGTCAGAGCTCCCCAGGAAAATCAGCCATGATGTTGGCTCACTTGACTCCAGTAACAAAGGCAACTGGATAGAGAGACTTTGGGTCCAGTCTTCTCTTATCTCTGGCATTCAGCTGCTTCTCCCACAGTCCATATGCCCTGCCTTTTTTTTTTTTTTTTTTTTTTTTAAATTAAAACCCCTTGGAGGTCAGTGAGTGGTTGGGGTAGGAGCAAAGAGATCAGAAGACAGTTCGGACTGACCTCAGTTCTAAAGCCATCCTTGCTGCCAAAGAGCACAGTGACCTCGAGAAAGTCATACTCCTTTCCTGAAGCACAGTTTCTTCATTTGTAAATCACTGGATTCAGCTCCAAGGACAGTACCAGCTCCACATTCCAGGATCAGGATGAGAAATGAGGGGAGAAACCACACCAAACCCAAGACCTTGACCCCTCATTTCAGGGAAATTGAAACCAAAGGACCACAGTTTAGCTCCCATCCACCAGCCCCATTAGGACAACAGGAAAGGAGCAAGGCGGAGTTGGCTATTTGGGCTTTCCAAGAGGCAGACCTTCAGCCACAGAGAAATCGCCTAGGAATTGGGTGACTGGGGCGAGGGGAAAATCATAATGGCAGCAGTTAGCATTAGCTGAGCATCAGATTTGACAGCCGTCTCTCCATCTCTTCTCCTCTACATTTCCAGAATTTGTTTCTGGACATTCACCCCCTCATTTCTGCTCCTCTTCTGAACATGCTTGTATGGCAGTGCCCAGGGCTGAACGCTGGATCTTAGGTGGTGTTTAGAACAGTCCTGGCGGTCAGAGTTACCTTTCTAAACCTGGACACTCTACTCCTATTGATTCGGCCTCAGATTGTGTCTGTCCTGTTTTTTTAATGTGGCTTCTGTCTCACACTCTTGGTGAGTGCTTGGCTTTGGGCCAGCTGGCCAGCCACTCCCCTTTATCACTACTGCAGATCGGCCCTCCCGGGCCTGTCCTTGTGATTGATTCCTGGGCTCAATAATGTTGACTTGACATTTATCTCTGCTAAACTTCATCTTGTTGGTTCAGGTCCATTGTTCCTAGCTGTCAAGAGCTTTTGAATCTACCATGTTAGCCTTCTTTTCCAGCTTCAGGGGGTGGTGTGGGAGGCGGAAGGTGGAGCTGGCTGCCTCAGGGCTGGGTAGGGTGGTTGCAGCTGCAGGGCCTGGCTCAGTGAAGAGGGTGAGGGAAGCTGGGCTGCGGAGGATGCTGCCGAGGAAGTGGCCTGGCTCCGGGCTGGCCCAGGAGGCGGCAAGGAGTCCAGTGCCCCGGAGGAGGAGTGCTGCCAAGGACCAGGCTGGGCGCTAACTTGGACTCCTCTCCCTCCTTCTCCTCTCACGTCCAATAAACCACTAACACCTATTGGTCCCACCATCCAGCTATCTTGCAATTAGTCTTCTTTCCATGACTTTGCTTCTTCCCCAGTTTAAACGTTTCCATTTGTTGTTACCAGCTGATCTGCTTTTATTCTCAATCCATCCCTCATATGGTGCCATAGATTCTTTCAAACCCAGGAAGGACACATCTCAAAGTCCTTCAAACTTTCAAGTCTGGTTGTATCACTTCCTAGTTAAAGCCTTTAATGGTTCCTGATGGTTATTAACAGCAAGTACCAACTTCTCAGCACGCTGCAAAGACCCTCTGTGATCCAGCTTCTGCTGCTTTCTCAGATTCGACTTAAGCCCCGTGCATGCCAAATGAATTTCAGACGCCAAATCTCGCTAGCCTTCCAGTCTCAGCACATCCTGATCCCTCTGGTGGGACTGCCCACTAACCCTTCTCTTCCTTGACTGTGAACTCTCTCTACCTGGTGTTACCTCCTCAGGGAAGCCCTTTGGGAGCCCAAGGTCCAAAGCCTGAGCTACGCCAGCACCAGGGCTAGCGGTTCTCACAACTCAACACATCAACTCACCACGCTGCATTTTTATTAGTTTGTCTGCTTTCCTCACTAGACTGTAAGCTCCTTGAAAAAGGGATTAAATTTTATTTATCTCTGCATATAGTATGTGACTGATAGGTTTTTGATGAAATGGAAATGAGTATTAAATTTGCCAGCCATGCAGTCTGGGGTTAAGGTAGGGTCCCAGGATATTGGGGTCTAGGAGTATAAGACAGAGTTGAGACCGAGCAAAGAACTAAGACATTAGGGTGTGTGTGTGTGTGTGTGTGTGTGAGGTTATGAAAAGAATCAGGCTTCAGGGCCAATAAACCGGGAATTTTGAGACTTGAACCAACTCTCTGGTCCTTTATATCTGCTACTTTATAGCTGGGTGCCTTTGGATAAGTTCACTGACCTCTCTGAGCCTCAGTTACCTCATATGTAACATGGGATTAATGATGCCAGACTCAGAGGTAATGTAAATAAAAGACACCTCACCCAGTGCCTGGCATGCAACAGGTACTCAACAGACAGCATGCACCTGGTCGCTGTGGTTGTTCTGCTGAGGAAGTGCAAGTCAACGCACCAGCTGACAGGACATCAGCTTCCCCGTAGGAGTCCAATTGTCATCAAATGCCCCTTTGGTTAATTAGAGCAAAGAAGGAGACCGGCTCTTAATAGCCAAACCAAGGAAGGACACATCCCAAAGTCCTCACTGGGACAGCTGCCCAAGAGGCCCGGAACACTGGGGCGAGCTGTTCGGGACCCCGTCGGCCCTCACAGGCTGGAGTCTCCCTCCTTAATTTCCCCGCGTCCCTAGTGCTTGTGTTAGTCCCTAGAAACAGCTGTCTTTACAAGGCTGCCTCGTGACGGGCAGATGGCAGCTTCCAGGATTTCAGTTTATCTCCTATTAGCTGCTTTGGAAATTGATGCCTTCCTCTCGAGAGGTCTCAGAGACCATATGTGGGGATAGAGAGGCTTCGCCCTGATAGATCACCCCTCTGGTGGTTTCCATCCTGTGCAGGTGACTCATCTCATCTTATTGGTTTAAATTTCTAAGGCTGATCTTTCCTTTCCTCTCCTCTTCTCTCCACTCTCCTCCCCTCCTCTTCTCTCCACTCCCCTCCCCTCCCATCCCCTCCCCTCCCCCCTCCTCCTCTCTCCTCCCTTCCCCTCCCCTCCCCTCTTCTCCTCTCCTCTCCTTTCCTTTCCTATCTATCTATGGCAGCAGTACTAGTGATTGAACCCAGGACCTCGCACATGCTAAGTACACACCAGACCACTGAGCTATATTCCCATCTCCCAAGGTTGATATTTTCTGACTTCCTACCCAGATTCTGAAGTTCACTCTGTTTGGAGAATGAACACCCTCTTTTGTTCCTTGTTTATGTCCACATGTTCACTGTGGCATCCTCTTAGGCTAGGGTTCAGCAAATTCTCTGTAAAAGGCCAGGCAGTGAATATTTTAGACTTGGGGACACCTGTGATCTCTGTCACATATTCTTTGTCAATTCTTCTTGCAACCTTTTAAAATGTAAAACCCATTCTTAGCTTGGGGTTGCACAAAAAGAGGCTATGATCCGGATATGGCCCCAAACTAGACGGTCATAATCTGCTGACTCTTGCCTCATACTATTCACTGAATAAACCACCACCATTTATAAAGCATTTACTAGGTTGGGTGCTGTGCTGTGGCCAGAGATAAAAAGATGGTGATACAAGAACCCTTTTCTCAAGGAGTTTCCGATATCTGAGATCATCAAGTCAGTCACGGTAGCCTGCACAGGGCACTGGAAGGCAACTCAGCTGCGTAAGTTATGAGGGCGGTAAGACTGGGAGTGATAAGTGTGACCTCAGGCCACCGCCGCAGGCGCTGGAGCCAAAAGGAGAGGAGCGGAACCGTCTGCACGATGGAGCGGATGCCAGGGAGGCGGGGAACTGGGATTTAGACCTCAGAGCAAGAGTCTGCCTAGCAGTGCTTTCCAAGCAGGAGAAACATTTCAGCCAAGAGGTGAAGGCAAGGAATGAGGTGACTTTTTTGAGGAGAAGAATTCATAGGATGTCAGGTGGGGTCCAGAACCTTCTTGGATGATAGGATGATGCCCCAGGTGAGAGCATGAGCGCTGGTTCAGGTCTCAACTCACTCACTCGTGGGGCCTTCAGGCCAGTCGTTTAAGCTCCCTGAGCTTGCTTTTTTTTTTTTTTTTTCATTTGTCAAGTTAGAGATAATAGGAATGTTGGGAGGCATATGTGAGCTAATGAATGTAAAGAGCTTAGCACAGACTGAGTGTTCAGTAAATGTCAGCTGCTCTTACCGAAGAGAACACAGAGCAGATAACACTGGTAGAGGCTGCTGGAGCCAGATCACATCTGCCTGCACTGACTTCAAACTGTAACATGTAGACAATGGGCACCTTTTAAGATCTTGAGCCAGGGCATCGGACGTGGTCTGCCTTAGGCTCTAATCTCCTTTCTGACCTTGGACATTGGTAAAACCTCCGGGGTAGGTTTGATGATTCCCACTTCATAAGTGAGAAAAGCGAGGCTTAGGGAACTTGAATGAACTCTTCTTCAAGGTCGATTGGCTCCTAAGCAGTAGACCCGAGCCTGGTCTTCTGAACTCGAAGTTCTGTGCTTCCCCCGCCCCACCCTACTGCTCGCTAACCGACTGACAGACGGCATCACGCCAGCCTCGCCCCGGCTCCAATTAGCAGACAAATCAGAAGTGGCTGGCGGGGCTCCGTGCCTGCTGCAGTCGTGTTGATCATCCATCAGAGGAGAGAAGTGATGTGCCAGGCTGGTGATTCAGACCCCCTCGGAGAGAAGATTTAAGGTGATGTGGCTTATGGGGCTGGTCCTGGGGACTGTAATTCGCGTTGTCGGATATGCTTAGACGCAGAATATTTCAGCAATTCACTGCAAGCCGAATATAGCCCTCACCCGGGGAGAGCTTTGAGTCCTTAAGGAACGGGTGAAATTGAGGCTAAGACTAGAAGTTGGAAAGCCTAGGTTCTGCCTTGATGTTGCATGGGAGAAAAGTGTATCTTACTTTTATTTCTGGGATTCAGTCTCCTTCTGTGAAAAATGAGGAGTTTGGGAAAATTCAGTTTGGTAGTAGGTAGTGTTAGAGTGAGCTTATGGGAGAATTCAGATCTGTTCTCTTTAAACAGACCTCCAGCTGGAGGAAGTAGCTTCAGTGCAGTAAAGAGTAGTGGAGAGTCTGCGTTTGAGTCTGGCCTTTACCCATCACGCTCAGTGTGAACGTGGGCTTTTCCACTCCCGTCTCTGAACCCGAGTTTTTGCATCAGGTGGGTTGGATCAGTGCAGAAATCTCAAACTGATGAGCTGTGGGCTAAATCTGACTTGTGGATGAGATTTACTTGGTTGCCAGACAGATCTGTCTTTCTAATTATCCTCCATCTCTTTGGTGAGCTGACATTTAAAAGGTGGGAGATCTTGTGTCCAATTCTGGATTCCGAAGTCCTCTTGAAAAAGCAGAAGACCTAGTTACCCTGGCTCCTGCTCATATTGAAAGCACACACTGGAACTGGGCGGTGACTGCTCTCCCTGGGACTGGCAGTCACTGCCAACCCCACCACTGCCACACAGCCCGCTGGTCTCATTTATGTCACCAGCCTCTGGTAGCATCCCAGCGTGCCAACCCAGGGACCAGGGCCTGTTAACCTGCATTCCCTGCCCGTAAGCATGGACCTGCCACTCTGCTCCCTGAGGCTGAGACCCCACCCTCCTGGGAGCCATGAACCCTCCCCTGGGAAGGCCACAGAGTCTGGAGTCTGCTTGGATGACTGTATTGTAACATGCTTGAGTTATTTTCGTTCTTCATATATAAATTTATATTAGCCTAGTAGACATAGTTTTCCAAAGTCTTGCACCCTCTTGGAGATATGTTCCTCTAGGGGATGTGAGCCTTCCCCAGCTGGGCACCCCACAATCATCCCCCCCTCCATCTACTCCTTACAAGTTCCTTGCAATTCTATCACTTCAAGACGGGGTGGCCACCCCAACTCTTTGGTCCACTAGCCACCCCCCGAGGGCTGACCCTCCATACAAAAATGGGGTGAGGGGGGCCAAAGCTGCAAGCAGTGACTCAAAGAGTGGATATTTCCCTGACTAGGAGCTGCTTTTACTTCTGCCTCCTGCTCCTTCTTCCTTCTTTAGTTTCAGACACGCATATCCACACTCTCCTCCAACAGCTCCTTTGGGTACACAGCTGTCACCTCAGACCCAGCGGGTCCTGACGAAACCCACATTTTCTCCCCTGTCTCTGTCCCCAGGCCTTTGTCATTGTCCCTTATTTCAATACATGGTGCCTCCCAGTCACCTGAGCCAGAAGGCGGGAGTCGTCTCGATTTCTTCCCTGTCCCCTCCCCAGCCCACCAGACCCAGGCTCTAGAGATTCCACCTCTACCTTCCAGTGTGTCACTTCTTTCCAGTCTCTCGGCTCCATTCAAGTTGAGGCCACCTCGGTCTCACCTGGACTCCTGCAGAGCAGAGCCTACTAACACGGTCTCCCCTGATCCATGCTCCTCCCCTCCAGTGAGTCCCATTCCACGCGCCAGTGTGGTCTTGGGAAAACCCAGATCTGATCACAGCACATCTCTCTTTAAAACCTCTTCGGGACTTCTTATAGACTTTAGGACAAAGCCCTAGGTCCCTAACAAGGTCTATATGCTCCTAAGGATCTGGAACCTCTCTATGGAGTAGGCGTGGAGGAGTCCCCTACGTTCTTGCAAAACTCACATCACCAAAGGAACTGAGCTGGGGCTTCCAGGCAGCTGCTCGTGCAGCTGGAGTAACCCTGGCCACAGTGGGCAGGAGGCCCCATGGACAAGGTCACCTGGGGCTCCTGGAGCTCAGCTGACCCAGATCAGGGTGAGACTTTCCAGTCACTCTCGGTGCTGAAGGAGAATGGCCTTTTAGACAGGGCAGCCTCCTTAGAAGTCACCCCTAGAGGCCTCTAGGAATTGGCAAAACTTAAGTGCATCGTTATTTGGACTTGAGAGCAGGGATAAAGGCCTCTCCACATCCCAGATTCCAGAGCTAGCTGGTCACAGCTGGAGACGGCCTGTCCCCTGACCGGTTGCCCCTCATCTTAGAGCCTTAAGACAGAGGATTAGAACACTTCTTTCCAGTTTTTATCATTGTTCCTGCCTGGTACTGTATCTGGGAAGTTAGAAATTTAAGATAGATGAGCATTATGATCTAGCAATCCCACTCCTGGGCATATGTCTGGAAGAAACTCTAATTTGAAAAGATACATGCACCCTAATATTCATAGCAGAACTATTTACAATAGCCAAGACATCAAAGCAACCTCAATGTCCATCGACAGATGACTGGATAAAGAAGTTGTGGTATATGTATATACAATGGAATATTACTCAGCCATAAAAATGAAATAATGCCATTTGCAGCAACATGGATGGACCTAGAGATGATCATACTAAGCAAAGTAAGTCAGACAGAGAAAGAAAAATATCATGATATCATATGATATATGTGGAATCTAAAAAAGTGGCACAAATGAGCCTACTAACAAAACAGAAACAGACTCACAGACATAGAAAACAAACATGGTTCCTGGGGGGGAAGGGGTGGGGGAGGGATAAATTAGGAGTTTGGGATTTGTAGATACTAACTACTATATATATAAAATAGATAAACAACAAGGCCCTACTGTTTAGCACAGGGAACTATATTCAATAACTTGTAATAACCTATAATGATAAAGGATATATGTATATGTATAACTGAATCACTATGCTGTACACCAGAAACTGACACAACATTATAAATCAACTATACCTAAATTTGAAAATAAAGAAAAAAAGAAAAAAAAAGATAGATGAGCATTTAGAAAAGTAAAAGGAGAAAAAGATGGAGGAGTGAGTCCAGGAGGAATTGAAGGCAATCCACTGTATTTTAAAAGAGCCCAGGGACCTGTCAAGTCCGCATCCTCTGCTCCCTCCAACTCAGGCTCCAAGATGCCCCAGGCTGCTTTCAGTGTTTGGGTTCATCCTTCCCACCTGGTGCTCCCTCTCAGGCCAGCCTTCTATCACGCAGCCCACGGGGACAGCTACCATTCCTCATCGCTACCACCATTCAGAAAGAGTTCATCAAAATGACCCGTAGGAGGGTAACCCCTTTCTTCCAAAGAGTTTTAGTCATGAATGGAATCCAGTTGACAATCCAAGTGCCAGCAGGTAGCCCCAGCCTCTACCTGTACAGGTGGGAAAACCTGAAGGCCAGGGAGGGGAAGTGACCTGACTGAGGTGGCAATGGTGGGCTTGGCTCCAGAACCATGTGTCCTGTTGTGCAGTCTAGTGCTTGTTGCCTTATATGAAATAGTCTTATGAATCAATTCTGTGAAGTAACAAAATGCATTTAGCTAACCTTTAATGTAAGAGTCTGAGAGGCTGGTGTAAGGGAAGAGGGGGCTGGCGTTGTGGGACTGCTGCAGGAAGAAGAAAAATTAATTAGGGCAAAAGTAGAATACTTTTGTCATTTTCTATTACATTAATTTTAGCTTTTATTTTCATTAAATCTCTCCTTCTGTATTGCTTTTTCATTTATTTTGTGGCTCCTTTCTAATTTCTTAGGATGAATACTTAGTGCAAGCATTTATAGTTTCCCCCCCCCAAATAGTAAAAGTATTGAAAGCTATGATAGGTCCTCTGAGTGCAGCTTTAGCTGCGTCCCTTGGCTTTCCTATAGACTGCTTGCTCTCCTTTTCATCGCTTTCTAGGTAATATAAAGCTTGTTTTCCTTTTCTGTTTGAGCCAAAGATTATTTAGAAAGTACTTCTTAATTTCAAAATAGTTCAGATCTTTTTGGTCAAATATATATTTTATAATTTCTAAAATGAAATATCCATCAATACTGATGCTTAGAAACAGAATGAAGAGGAGTTGGCTTCAAGGAAGAGAGGACCAATTAAGGTCAACTTCTCAACTTTTGGCTGGTGCCAGCTAGGTTGGGCATTTCAGTCCTACCTCCTCTGATCTGGTGGGGAGGAAGCAAGAGGAAATTGGGGAGCAGGACTCCATGATGTCCTCAGTTCAGTATCTGTTCTCTGGCTTCCTAGGCTGTGACCCAGAGAATTGCTTCCCCCTCTGTCCCTGTGTCAGGCATCTGTTTCTGCCCAAGGAGGTGTCTTCCCACGGGGCTGGGTGCTTGACTTGTGGGACTTACATCCCCCATGGACAGGCATTATTCCCATTTGGCAGAGGTAGACACTGAGTCCAAAAAGGGCGTAGACAATTTTTTCAGGTTATGCAGTGGAAACTGGATGCAAACAGATTTCTCTGGCTCCTGAAGCCTGGCCTCATGCTATTCTACCCTAGTCCAATCTTGACGCTCCCCGACAAGTGCTGCTGCTCCTTTTTCAGATGGGAGCACCAAGGCCCCAAGTTTCAAAGGATTTAGTCATAATTACAAAGCGAGTGCATGGCTCAGTGAAGCTGGAATTAAAACTCTGGAAGAACACGTTTTCCGCCCTGTCTTCCTAATTTCCTCTTCTCTCCAACCCCCCAACTTCCTTCCACATCTTTCTCTTCTTCATCCCAGTCCCTGGGTTCCTGACTGGGCAAACTGAGAAGCGTGGAGGGGTGTGGCAGGAGGAGGGCCAGCAGAGGGGGCTGCTCGCAGATGGCAAGCTTTGTTTTGGGACAGGAGGCTGACCAGACGTCGGACTCCTCCACACCGAGCCACCCCCATGGACCTTTGTACCACCCATATCGATCTTTCTAGGGCATTTCCTCAATGACCATGAATTATGGATCTTTTTTTGGAATGGGATCGCATATCATTATAATAGACCATTTAAGGAGTTTTATGACCACGCTGCTGGGAACTGGGATTTTAAAGCCAAAAGAGGTAATGTGATCTTGGAAAGGCAGCCTTGCGTTCCTCTTACCTTGTGGTCTGCTCCCTCCCCCTCCCTGAATCACAGTTTCACTTTTTCCCAAATTCACTTACTCTCTCACCCACTTGGTGTTATAAATGGGGGGCCGTGGAAAAGCCATTTACCCTCTCGGAGTCCTACGCTTTGCTCCCGCAGGAGCAAGTCCTCGGTCTTTTCTCCCAGACTTCTTTCTTGCTGCCTTCCAACCTCTGTGCCCACCCCCGGCATCACCACTCCCAGCGTCTGGCTTTCTTTTCTCCTGGGTGAGTGGATGTGGGTCCAGCAGGCCCTAGGGGCCCATGAACACTTACTGAATAAAGGCGTGAATGAAGGCACGAGCAGTTACATCAAGGGATTATGACTAATTGGCATGCGGTGGGGTGGGAGGGGCGAGAAGGGCAGAGAGATTGCTGGGTAGCCTTTCCCCAGCTCAGGTGCGGGCAGGGATGGCAGAGGAGAGAATGTCCTGTTCCCAGGACAGACCCAGAGGCCCCTGCCAGGCCTGCTCTGTCTGCCCACAGCTCCCAGGATCAGCCCTGGCTGCTCTGAGTCTTCCTCCCGGGAGCTGCAGGCTGCCTTGAGGCCTCGGCAGCAGATCCCAGGCAGCCAGGGATGTTCACAGGCCGGTTTGCGGAGCACAGCTCTGGCACCAACTAGATTCCATGGCCTGTGGGCATTTTCAGGAGCCCGGGTTTAACCTCTTTCAACCCCATTTCCTCACCCACCAATGGAGGTAAGGATACCCCTGTGTTTCAGCGGAAAAACTCCAGATAAGCAATGTAAAGCGTTAGCCGATCCTCCAGGGCCCATCAATCTCTCTCCTTCCTTCCAGCGTCTATTTGCCATGATAGACTTCTCCTGCTTCAGGCCATTCCTGACCCTCAGCTTCGGTTTCCTTCCCCCATAGCGGGGGCTGTGGGGTCCTTCCCTGCCCGCTCTGTCTGCCCCCGGCTCCCAGGACCAACCCTGAGGTTTCAACAGCCCGAGACTCCCACTCGGAGACTCCCTTGTTGAGCCTGTCCTGACCTCTGCCCCTGTTCAGAATCCGGTAGAGTCCAGCCAGGTCCAGCTGGGTGGAGCCCAGAGCTGTGCTGGGAGGTGCCCCTGAAGCCACCTCGCCCCCACCGTGTCCATCTTCCCTACATACACCCAGCACATGTGTTTGTATCACTCACTTGGAAAAACAACCGAAGTTATTCCTCATAGATGAGTGTGTGTGTGTGTGTGTGTGTGTGTGTGTGTGTGTGTGTGTGTTACTGTGGCTATCTCTTCAGTTAGACTTGGGGTTCTCAACCTGACTATGCATTAAAATCTCCTAGAAAGACTTTTTTTTTTTTTTTTAAATGCCAATATCCAGCCCCATCCCCAGATGCTCGGATTTAATTGGTCTGGAGTGGCCCCTGGACACTGGGACTTTAAAGTAGCACCTTCAGGTGAAGCTGGTGCTGGGAAAGACTGCATTAGCTGTGAGCTCCCGAGTCAGGGAGGCAGCGCGCTCCATTCTGGTTTCCTCCAAGGGGCCTGGGTGAGCACCGGGAGCACAGGAATTGAGCAGGAGTGACTCTCTCTAGGACACTTTGCCTGACCTCCCCACCCCCTCAACCTTGACCAGACGCTGCTTGACCTTATTACATCGTGTTTGATTTCCTGTTTCTCCATCTGCAGCTCTCCATAGACAATGGGCTGCCTGCCCAAGGGCGCGATGCAGACTCTCCTCTCTGGACTCTTTGTCAAAGCCTTTACGCATCAGAACGTACCAGTACCACGAGGATCTGGGACATCTCACCCCTTCCTTACAGTCTCCCTGCATCCTTCCTTCTCGGTGCTGGCTGTCTGCTTTTGGAGACAGTCTGGTCCTCTATCTCTCATGGCCCCTGTGTTAATTAGCTCTCACTATGGAACAGAGTACCCTACAATTTAGCAGCTCAAAACAACAAATATTTATTATCACACATGGTCTCTGTGGGTCAAGGATCCAGGGCAGCTGAGCCAAGTGATCCCGGCGCAGGGTCTCTCAAGAGGATGCAGTTAAGGTGTCTGCTGGGGCTGCCGGACTTGGAGATCTGATTGCCTGGGGCTGGAGAATCTCCTTCCAAGCTCCTCACAGAGCTGTTGGTGGGAAGTTTCAGTCCCTTGTCATGGTGGCCTCTCTGTAGGGCTGCCTCTGACAGGGACTTCCCAAGGGCCACTGATCCGAGGGACAAAGGACGCAAGCAAGTGAAAGACCAACCAAGCCAGAAGCCAGTCTTTTCAAATTCACACCATCACTTCCTCCATAGGTCACAGGTCATGCAGCACAACCCTGGTACAATGTGGGTGGAATTACATAAGGAATCGGGGTCAAAGCAGGTCATTTTCAAGGATGAGCATCAGGGCCCCCATGTGGAAAGCTGGCCTGAGATTGCAGAGAGGGCATCCTGTCCTGGTCCTGCCCATTCATCCTCCTCCTCTTGAACCAAAAACATATACTGACCCTTCCTATGTGCAGGGAACAGTGCAGGAGGTGAAGTTCATTATGGCCTCTTTTGGATCTTTTTGGAGAAAAGCTAGTAAAATAATGCTTCCCTGCCTGTCTGTCCCAAACTTTTGGTTTCGTTTTTTGTTTTTTGTTTTTTTTGTGACTGAAGTATAGTTGGTTTACAACGTTGTGTTAGTTTCCGGTGTACAGCATAGTGGTTCAGTTATATATATATATATTCCTTTTCATACTCTTTTTCATTATAGGCTCTTACAAGGCATTGAATATATAGTTTCCTGGGCTCTACAGTAGGACCTTGTTGTTTACCTGTTTTTATATATAGTAATTACCAAATTTCTTAATAACACCTGAACTTGGAAAACTTCTTCACTGAGACTCCAGCGTGAACCAGAAGTTCCAAACCTCTCCAGAGTGCGAGCTTATTTTTCATGGTTATGATATTTCAAGACAAGGGGAGTGGGAGTGGAGGGGAGACTGAGACATGCTGCCTCCGGGGCTCTGAGGGGAGGGGGGTAGGTAGGTGGAAGCCCACTTCCTGGGCTGCCTCTAAGACGTGCAGGACAGAAGGCAGGACAGGAGGCAGGGTCAACCCTGCGGCTTCCCCAGGGAGGAGGGGATGGAAGGCCAGCCAAGCTCAGTTAGATGTTGGGTCGGTTCAGTTTCTGCTTTTCACCTAACTGTGTGACTCCAGCAGCCCCAGTTCGTTCCCTGGGGCCTCAGTTTCCTCATCTATAAAATGAGTCCGTTGGACAAATATTCAGACTATTTTTTTTAAAATGGCACCTTCATTATGCCAAATTAAATCTCATAACCAATGGAGTGAATGGAGTATCACCACTTTATTACAATATAACACAGACAACATTATAACGGCTACCTTGCACTCAGTGCTTAGCAGCTTCCTAAGGCTGTTCTTACACACTTTGCACGTGTTAACCCACTGAATCCCACAGTGGATTGTTTTTTCTTGCCATCAGCCCATTTTACAGAAGCGGACGCTGAAGGACAGAGAGCTGAAGTAACCTGCCCAAGGTCACACAGCTTGTAAGCGCCTTGAACTCCCGTAGGGAGGCCCCAGGGTCCCTGGGCTGTACAAATAGAAGCACAATTGCACAGGAGGAAATGAGGGAGGAGCCTGGAAGCCCCTGCATTGGCCCCTTCTCCCTCCCTCTTCTCCCCATAAGCACAGTGACGGGCCCCTAGTGTTGGTGGAGACTTCCCCTTTGTTTCTGAGCCCCAATGGGGCTTTGCAGACACATGCATCCGAACCATCTGGGAGGCTTATTAAACTACAGATTTTGAGGCTACTTGGAAGTTCACGAGCTCTGATGCTCCAGGCGGAGCCCAGGGATCTCCAGGTGAGTAAGCACTCAGGTGAGTCGGGGCTCACCGACGTGGAAGGCTTGCCATATCATGAGTGAGGTTGATCACAACCATTTGGCTTAGGAAGGCCTGGATTTCGAAACTTCCTGAAGGAGGGGGGAGGCCAGGGTCTGACAGCGCAGCCAGGGGTCTGGCCTGATCGGGTCTCCAGGAAGGAGCACTGTTAGACCATCTGTCAAACATGGCCTCCCGCCGGGCCCACGACCTGGGTCGTGCCGTGGTCGCCCAGAGAGTGAGCCAGGAACTCCTTGCCCAAGAGCAAAGCCTGGGGCCTGGTCACTGTGACCCTCACTCCGGGTCACAATCAGCACATCTGTGAACACGCCAGGTGACACGAGGCCGTTGTCGTGCTTTGGAGAGAAAACAATTTTCATTACTGTTCAGCACGGCCCAGAAATCGGAGAAACAAATGCTGTTTGACATTCACGTGTTAATGACTGTTATTCCTCCAGACCGTTACCACCCAAGCACTGCTTACAAGCTTGACCGCAGAGACTGTTGGCAGTGGGAAATCTGGCTTCTCACGGCCTCTCCTGGGGGCCGCCTTGGCTGTTATCTTGGGTGGAGGTCATTAACAGATGTATCGTAGGCACAGGGCAATCGTGTCGTGCTTATGCGTGTAGCTGTTCCACGTAAAAGAGACACGCCCAAGCGGAAAGAAACGAACACGAGCCAGAAAGACACGGACAGCAGGGCCGCGTTAAAATCGCTCATAGGTTCATCAGCGTGTCGGGACCAGGAGAATGTACTCTCTTCCACCACCGTTTAAGTCACAGATACACCGTGCGCTAGTGTTTTCTCAGGAAGCGACCCTCTAGTGGTTGTTGGATTAGCTGGGCAGTTCTGTTAACCAGCGGGCCCAACTGCGTTCAGCGCACGAGTCCACCTGCCCTCCAGGAGGGACAGTTTGGTCAGTGGCCACTAGAGGGAAGCAGTGAGTCCAGAGTCGGGCTAATCCTCTCACTCATGGATTCTTGCCCCACCCTTGGGTGTGTGGGTACCTGAAAAGCCAAAACCATAATGAAGTAGGAGAGTAAGAGAAAGTGTTAATGTTGGCACACTGGCTTACGTGAGCCAGGAGTCTGAATAACAACAACAACAACAACAATAATTATAAATATATAATAAAATTTATTATTACTACTACTACTACTACTACTACTACTACTACTACTACTACTATTATTATTATTATTATTATTATTATTATTATTATTATTATTATTATTATTATTATTATTATTTCATAAGGGCAGCTAACACCATGCTTGCCAGAGCATCGCACAGATGAGAGGTCTGGGGTTCGGGAAGGTCAATACAGCTGCGTGGCTAAGAGGTGGATTAAGTCTGGGGACCCAGGGCTGGCTGAGTTCATGTAACACTTTGCCTCCTGGGCAGGAAGTAGGGAATAAAGACCCCTGGGACTTGGTGAGGGCCGAACATCTCCATCTGCTAAGGAATGTATTTTAAAGGATAAAAATTAGGTGGAATTGAGTCATTCCTTGCTCCCTGCATGAGGAGGTGGGAAGTAAGAAAGGTCACCGGCTACTAAGCCGTGCCACCTGGAACCAGACACGTTGACAATAACTCATCCCTGAGTGCGGTCCACGCGGACACAGGAGGTGTGGTAGCCATGGTGACCGCAGGGGCAGGGACATCCAGTTCCACGGTAGTTGAGGGAATCATGGCCCCATCTGACCCCTGGCATCCTGGAGACTGACGGAGACAAGCCACCAATGAGTCATCCCTTCCCGGTGAAGTGCATAGGGGTGGGGCTGGGGGTCGCACCCACCAGGACAGGAAGAGATGGGCAAGGATGGCCAACTATGCCATCAGAGCTGAAGGTGGTCTTGGAGAATCTTCTAGTCCAATCTCCCCACAATATGGATGGAGACACCCAGGTCTGGGAGAGGAAGGAACTGTGACATCACATCACCTGTGGATGGCACCGCCAGGCCTGGGTCCCAGCTTTCCTGCTCTCAGGATCATAACCTACTCCAAACACCTCCTCACGAAACCAAAATCTCCCTCCAGCTCCTCAGAGCCCTCCCGCATGGCCCTTGAAGTACCCAGGTTGCTGCTCTGGGCGAGCCCAGCAGGAAAGCCCCTTCTCCCATCACCAGCCTCTTTGGAGGCAGTGATGCCTGCTGGTGCCCCCGGCTGTGCGGTGAGGCCAGGACTAGGGGGCCCTCTGCTGGGCAGCTGCGGACTTACCCGTGGGAAGGGAAGGAATGGAGGGAGCTGCTGAGTGAAGCCAGCTAGCTGGGTTGAGGGGCCTGAGGGCTGGCCCGGGTGAGCATCCTTTAAACAGGATCAGTGACAGCAAAACTGGGACCTGAGCCACCTGTGCTGCCGTCCCTCGGCTTGCTTCTACCATTGTGGCCCCTGCCAGGCAGCCTTGAGACCTCTGCTTAGGACTCTCTCCTCCTGTCTAACCCTCTGGCCCATTCCTTGTGTTCTCTCCCTCTCCAGGTCCTGCTAATATGACAGTGACTCTTAAAGGGTAAATGGATTCTTTCCCCCCAGATCTCACCCCAAAGCTGTGACCAGAGGGGAGAGGGCCCACCACTCCCCACACAGGGTAAAGCCCACCAGTGGGCAGGCCCTGGTGTCTTTGCAGAGCCACGCTGGGCAATAGCTCTGACCTCAGGGAATCCTGCCCCTTACTAGCTCTTTGACTTTGAGTAACATTCTGAACCTCTCTGATCCTCTGTTTCCTCATCTGGAAAGTGGGACCAATAATTCTCATTTTCAAGCAATGCCTTGAATATTAAGTGAGATGACATAGAAGTGTCTGTCATAGGACTCAGTAACTATTTACTTCTTTCATGGAAATCCTGTTTTTTTAATCTGCAAAATTAGGAATTCCTATCTGCCCCACAAAACTGTTGCCTGGAACACTGGGCTTTGGAAATCAGGAATTGCTCCACCATCCTGCACCAGCAAACACACGAGAGGGCCACCTTGAGTGTAGACACCAAGGTTCACACCCAGTCACAGAGAAGGGAAGTGATCTACGCAGCAAGTCTGGTGACAGCAAGTGTCCGGACACGCCATCTTCTGAGCTGGACCTGGGTAACCTAGCAGGTGCCCGTCCCACGTGGGCACTGAATCGTGGTTCCACTTTCCCCTTGTTATAGATGTTCTCGAAGGCCCCTAGCTCTGTGCCCTGCCTCCCATACGAGAGAAGCCCCTCTGTGTGAACTCTGCCAAGCAGTCATCTAGTCACTGCTGATGCTCCTCGGAGGACACGAAGCTCACTGCCCCACCGGGCTGGCATCCCTGAACAGCTCAGATGGTGGAGATGTTCCTACTATAATGCCATGAATTCTCTCTCCATGTAATTCCCACGACTGGTAGAGTCTCAGATTGATAGAATCCTTCTTTCTCTAAATCAGCTGTTCAGTAACCCCCAAGCCTTCCTGTCTCTGTCATCCAAGCGCTCACATGGATCGGCTCCTTTCAGCGTGGAGTTCAGCATACCTCTTAGACTTTCAGGGCTGGCTTTGCAAATTCCAAGGCCACTGCCCACCTTGACAGCAGCACCTGTGTGGGCTCAGATCCATCAGGCTGGGCCCATGGATCCCTCTTACCACTCCAGGCTCAGCCACCGAGCTTCTGTCCCACTCCTGCTAATCCCTGCCTCCAACAGCCCTTAGGGATGCACTGGAACTGATCATTGTTGGGTCCCTTACTTACAAGCACTTTATATATGACCCCTTTTTCATCCTCCCAATACACCTTCAGAGTAAGTACTATTATTCCCCTTTCACAGATAAGGAAATGAAGGCTCAGAGAGATTTAGTGACTTGCCCAAGGTCTCACAGCCAGCAATCTGTGGAACTTGGAGTGGAAGCCTGATCTATTTGATTTGAGATGAGAGACTGCATTCTTCCCGCACAGGTATGAGGGAAATGTGAATTTATCCCAAACAAGACAAGCAAACTCTTACTGCTGTTGTTTCTTTATGTTCTGGATGAAGAATAAAAGCATCAGTAGGTGTGCAAGGCTGAGGGCTGTCAGAGCTCCTTAGGTGATTCATAGCTCAGACAAACAGGCAGCCCCCTAACAGTGCTGAGAAGGGCGGTGTTGAGATGCTGGCTGTAGCCGGGGCAGGTTGGCTGAGTTACCGGTCAGGCTACTGCTCACAAACCCACAAAAGTTTGGGTCCAAAGTTTGAGTCCCTACACCTCCATCCAATTGGCTGCCTCCCACGAGTTTTTAACCTCGGTCCCACATGAGTCTGGCTGAGAGTGTGGACAGCACACAGAGTCCAGCAGCTCCTTCAGGAATGGGTTCAAGACAGGTCTTAAGGGACCCCTGGAAGGCAGCTGTCACCGTGCTGACACCATGAACCCTGGTCTCTTCTGCTCTCCCCACACCCCAAACCTGTGTCATTCCTGCCTCCGTGCCCTCATCCTTGCCCTCCCCTCTGCTTGGGGCGCCTGCCCTGCTTTGAGGGGTGTGGTTACCCTGGGGAATGTGCAGCTCGGCTGGGCTGCACCACACTTCCCACCATCCCTCCCCTGACGTTCCCAGTCGGGGCCCCTGGATGGGGGATCGGGAGGCGGAGATGATGCAACAGCCACCTCATGGCTCGCACACCTTGTGGCTTAGCTGCTGCCTGTCTTGTTGGTGGTCTGTCCTGCCACAGCTCCACCAGCCCCTGGAACCTTCTTAAATCTTCCCTTTACCAAAAGGACTGCTCTCACTGCCTGGATCCACTCTTTTCACCCAGTGCTTCTTTACTTGTGAACATTTGCTGCAAGCATTTTTGCCACGTAACTAATTGGCCAGGAGGCAAGTTTGCTGTGAAAGATAAAATAACTAGTTGCAGTTTGGAGTTTGACTGTTTGGTTTCAACTGGTTGGGATGCGTTAGCACTCGGTCTAGTTGGCGACGTGACTGATGGCTTTATCCAGCTAACAGATGAAGAGGATATGCCCCAATCACTGAGTTGGTTTCTTATTTTGAAACACACCATATTGGAGAAGGAGGCTGAGGGCCTCGAGGTGGAGGTTTGAAACCCCCATTTCCCATAGAACTTTGGAATGTCTATCAGCCGACATGAGACAACGTGCCAAGAACACACAGCAGTGCAGAGGCGGTCACGACGCAGTCCCAAGCTCCGTTACAAACATGCCTCCTAGTATTTGGAAACTGATGCCTCTCCGAACGGAGGAAGAAATTTCAGCAAAAGAAAAAAAAAAAGTGTAAATACCAAGCAAACAGGATGAATCAATAAGCAAAAAAAAAAAAAAAAAAAAAAAGTCTAAAATCCTATGAACTATGAACAGAAGCCTTGTAAGACAAACACGTAGGTAAAACCCACAAAATAAGATCGGCTGTTCATGCAGTATCGCCTTGAATCCATGCACAGTTAAGATGCATTCAAATATTTTATATTTTGCAGCAAAGTCTGTAATTTTCATTCTGTCCTTTTTAACGTCCTTCTTTTATTTCATCTTTCGTTATGTTATCTTTTACGGCGGAATTGCCTTACAGCCCATTATTTACCTGGTGGAAATGTTTGCGGCCAAGATGCTGATGGGGAAAGCACCCAGAACACTGGCCGAGCACCCCAGGAGTTCCCCTCCCCCAGCAACCCCTTACTTCTCGTTGCTCTGACTCTCCCACCTCCCAGTCCCCCAGGTTTGGGTCTGACAGACCCGGCTTGGACCCATCTCCCTTGCCTCCCCACTTGTTTCTCCAGCGCATTCTAGACCGATCCTGTGCCAAACACAGAGTAGGCACTCAATAAAACACAGAGGCCAGACTGTCCCCCGCTCAGGGGCCAGTCTGCCTTGCGGTCGGTGTGAGGACTTAGGAGCAGCCACTGGGTGGGGATTGGAGGCACTGCCAGGTGCGCTGCTGTTAGATCCTGCTTGCCCAGTGTCCAGGGGTGACCTGGGGGTGCTCACTGGCTCCCCTTTCCATAAAATTCTGGGCTTCCCCACCGCGATCAGTTCTGTGGCTGTGTCTGCTGGGAAGGTCAGTTCTGAAGTTCATGCTGGAAGCTTTCGTGTGAATCTCTGACAGTGGACACATCTGTTCCCTAATCAAAACACAGGCAGATTTCTCATGCTGGGCCCTAATTTGCTGAACTCATGCATAATTGAGACAGATTATCTCCATTTTCCAGCCAGACTCACTTACTCTTACGGGGGTGATGCTGGGCTGGCTCAGGGCGTTGCGGAGGGAAGCCACCACCCAAGCCCTGTGTGGGAGGGCTGGGTGGACTCCATCCTGCCCCCACCAGGATCTAATGCATGGAGAGGCCAAATGGGCGCCTTATGCAGGAAGGAAGGGGAAATCCTTGTCTCCAGCAGATGTGTGTGCCAGGGAGGAGGGGCTGGGCAGTGGGGTGGACTGCCCAGTGGGCAGACCCAAGAAAAGAATTTTTCGGCTGAGTCTTCAAGGAAAGCCTGAATCTATCCAAGAACCAAAAAATATCCTAAAGCCTTTAAGCTCCAAACTGGAAGCAGCCAGAACCAAAGTGACTCTGGTTCTGGAGCTGTTGCTGAGCTAGAAACCTAATAAGCCTTGGGCCGGGAGCCAGGATGGGTACAGAGGACCAGAAGCAGGGTGTGGGGTGTCCCACTTTACATATTTGCAACAAAAAGAGAACGAAACTTGACTAAGGGGGCCCTGTGATCATCAAGAACATCTCTAAAGAGCACCCCTGTGCCCGCCTGGTATCTCTGGGTATCAGAGTTGGACCTGCACACTCATTTTAGGGACACGTGCCTAGAGGGAAGTGCACCTGTCAATCAAGGCAAAGGGAGGCTCTGTGGGAGAGGAGGGAAGAGCCATATGGGAGTCAGGGATCTGGTCTGCCCCTCCCCTACTGGGTGGCCACAGCAAACCACTGTCCTTCTCAGGCCTCGGACTCCCAGTGGCCCGAGGAAGGGACTGGATTAGCTGGCCTCTGAGGGCACTTCCAGCTGTGACATGGACACACATTCCTGGAGGCCCCACTGTGTGCCCAGTGTTCCTTCTTCATCAATCCTCAGTCCTCCCAGGAGGGAGGCCATACCATAATCCACAGGCCACAATGCTGATGCTAACACGGCTGAGTAACACATCCAAGGTGGGAAAGTGGCAGAGCCAGTGGCTCCACCACTGGCAGATGGCAGGGGGCGTCTCAGACCCCCACCCACCCCTGTGTGTGTGTTGTTTCCCATCTGATCCTGTAGGCTGGGGAAGACAGGGGCAGCCCAAGAAGCTCGCTGGGCTGATCCTGTTTCAAGTCCAGACAAAGCTTTGGGCCACCACCCAGACTTCCAATAGGGAAAGGGAGGCCAGTCTATTTAATTAGCACCCCGCCCGGCCCAGCCCCTGGAATCTTTCCTCCAGCCATCGCTGTCGCCTAAGAGGGAGGATCTGAGACCCTGAGAGCAAACCCGGGTTGCCCCATCACAAACCTTCAAGAAATTCATTTGCTACACTTACCAATATGTCAATAAAAAAGCTGTTTGACATAATTTCCCCAGAGGATGGAGGGAGGAAAAAGCATGAGTTGGAATCTCTGATGACCTCCTGTCATCCTGCCTGGGATGGCAGATAATGGAGAGTGGTGAAGGGGACTGGCTGGGGGGAAGGGGGAGTAACGTTTGGATGAAGATTGCCTTTCAAATGTGTCGTCATGCAACGGACTCAAAAAAGAGAAAAAAAAAAAAAAAAAAAAAAAAAAAAGACAAGGCTAACTGTGCTTCTTGCCCCAGGCTGGCTCCCACCCACCTCTGGCCAAGTTGCAGCCTCTGATACGATGAGAACCCGTGATTGAGTCACCCGCTTGGTTTGTGCCTCTGCTTCCGCTTTCGTAGAGCTGACTAATTGGCCAGACACCGGTGGCTCATCATGAAGGTCTTAATTAAGGAAGAAACTGCTGCTCCGTGAGTTCCTTGGGAATCGATAGCCCTGAGGAAGTCTCTTTCTCCCGCTGCTCCGGGGATGGTGAGGAAAGAGGACAGAGGCAGGTTCCCAATCGCTGTGATTAAAATATTAGAGGTGGTGAGAGAGGAGCACACAGAAGGGAGGCTCCGCCAACCAGGGACCACCCAGGAGGAAAGAACAGTCGCGAGAGAGTCTGGATTCGGGCTCTACAACTGAGTCCCACTGGCCCGGGGCTCCCCACGAGGAATTAGACAGGCGGGGCATCTGGGGATTGGGCTGAACTGTTAAGATTTGGTTTAAAGAAGATAGTAAAAAAGTATAGCAGTTGCTTACAACCCTGACTGCCCAGTAGAATAATCTGGAAAGCTTTGAAGATAGTAATGGTCAACCCCATCCATGTCCAGTCAAATCAGAATCTCTAAGCTGTGAGACCCAAATGCTAATGCATTTGAAAAGCTCCCCAGAACTCTAATCCAAAAAGATACAGGCACCCCGATGTTCACAGCAGCACTATTTACAATAGCCAAGACATGGAGACAACCTAAATGTCCATTGACAGATGACTAAGTAAAGAAGTTGTGGTATATTTATATAATGGAATACTACTCAGCCATAAAAAAATAATAAAATAACGCCATTTGCAGCAACATGGATGGACCGGGAGATCATCGTTCTAAGTGAGTGAAGTAAGACAGAAAGAGAAAGAAAAATACCATATGATATCACTCATATGTGGAATCTAAAAAAAGAAAAAAAAGAAGACACTAACGAACTCATCTACAAAACAGAAACAGACTCACAGACAGTAAACAAACCTATGGCTACCGGGAGGGAAAGGAGGTGGGAAGGGATAAAATGGGATTCGAGATTTGCAAATACCAACTACTATATATAAAATAGACAAACAACAAGTTCACACTGTGCAGCACAGGGAACTATACTCAATATCTTGTTGTAACCTATAATGGAGAAGAATATGAAAACGAATACATGTATGTGTATGTATGACTGAAACATTATGCTATACACCAGAAATTGACACATTGTAAACTGACTATACTTCAATTTAAAAAAATAATAAAAAGAAAAAAAAAGGAAAGCTCCCCAGTTAATTCTGTGGTGCATCTAGGGCTGAGCCACTGGTCCCAAGGGGGCTGTGGATGCCTTTTCTTCCCCAAGTGTGCTTTCCGGACCGACAGCAGCTATTGGCATCATCTGGGAGATTGTCAGAATCTCAGACCCCACCCCAGACCTCCTGAAGTGGAATTTGCAAGATCCCCGGGTCATTCTGATGCACATCAAAGCCTGGGAAGCAATGGTTTAGACCACAGACTATGCTGGGTTCTCTTCTGACACCAGTGTCCAGGGAAGGTACTTAACTCTGACTCTTTGACTCTACGTCAAATGAGAATAGTGACACCTCTCTGGCAGGGCTATTAGGAGAAGGAGATGGTGTCGTGTCTGCAAAGCACAAACATGGTGCCCAGCACACGGTAACTTCTCGCAAGATGCCGGCTGCTTTCCCCTCTAAATGAGGGTTGAGTGAAACACATCATGCAAGGCATTTAGAAGGGTGCTTGCATGCAGTGGGTGCTTAATAGATGCGAGCTGTTGTTATTTCCTCAAGGATGCCCTAGGCAGACAGAGGGGGCCTTTGTGGCTCTCTATCCATCCATTTCTTCTAGCCCTCAGAGTGTTGTATTTTAATCAGCTATTTTTATAAATCCCTCCACCCAACTGGATCCTATGTATCTACAAGGTTTTAGTCATCTCCCTGAGCCTAGTACAAAATAGGTCCAGGAAATATGTATTAAATAAATGTGAAGGACATAAAGGGTTCCCTAGCTGGGGAACAGAGAGGCTGGGAGGTCAGTGAGTCTGGGGGTTCTGAGACCCTAGACCTACAGTTTCTTGGCTCTTGGGGCAAATCTGACGTCCTTTGGGTCCATAAGTGGAAAGCAGCTAACAAACTGTCATAGAGTATTCTGTGTGTTGGATCAATTGCAACGCACATCACTAAGGGCTTTGCAGATATAACCAGGCTGTGAGCTTCTAGAAAAATAAAATCAGCTTTGGGATCAATTTCAGACTTCATTCCCAGCATGCTCTGATTGAAAACAAAATGAGGGTCAGTCCCCTTCTGTGGTCAGACCCCGTGGCAGGTGAGGGGATGGCCTGGCAGATGGCGGTGATGCCTTCCTAATGTGGTCACCTTGGAGCTGCCCACAGACAGTGCCAGGCCTCTTAACGAAACCCCTTAATTGGCGTGAACACAGGTCAGGGAACAGGTCACCTTTGCTCTGGGCGGGGGCTCGGATGGGAGCGTGAGGTCTCTGATCATGCACTCAGTGTTCTTCTCAAGAAGACTGTTGCTACCAGGGCCAGCAAGAGAGGGTGGGAATGAAAATACTGAGAAATAGCTGACGGTCCTCCCTAGGGAGTGGGAGATGGGCCAGCTTCCCCAGGACACCAGGACCAGCCTAGCAGGTAGCAAGGGGTTGGAGAGCACCTCTCACAGCTTTCCAAACGTCAATCATGTTTGTTAATTTATGCATTCACTCATCCAACAAATGTTTTTAGGGTCCCTACTCTGTGTTAGGTATGGGGCATGCTTTTTTTATGTTGCTCCATTTTATTTTAGTTTATTTTATTAGACAAGAACTCTCTGAGGCAAGTCCTATCATCCCAATTTCCCCTATACATAAACAAAGGCTTAAAGAAACTAAGCAACTTAGCCCAGAATCACACAGCAAGAGCCTGACGGAATTTGAACTTCCGACTGTCTGCATCGAGCTTTGATCAGTAGAAGAAGCTGGTAGATATGGCCTCCTGGCCCTTTAAGGCAAACACTGTGGAACAGCCTAGGACACGGTGACAGAACATCCCAGCAGGACCAGGTGTCACTGAGAAGCAGGAGGCTCTGCTTTGGGGATCACCGGGGGTTTCCAAGGTGGGTAAGGGGCACCGGGTCGGGTACACCAGATCTGAGCTACCCTTTCTAGGCCAACACCCTATCTCACGCAGACAGACCCCCTGGCAGGAAAGGCAATGGGGACTCAAACACGTGGCTCCTAGTCCTCTCTGCCTCTGGAGGGAGAGGTGACCTTGCAAAGGCCCTCAGTCCTCGCCATCTGGGGTTAGGGCCAGATGGCTGCCTGGGTCTCTGAGAATTAAGTTGGCCTGATTCCTTGAGCTGTGGGGTTGGTGTGTCCCAGGAGTTAAAGATTTCCCCTCTGCATTTCCATAGTGAGCGCACATGACCACTCACCTCCAATCTGACCATGGTGGCTGAGGGCTTGTCATTGAGGGAGGTCCATTCCTCCATCCTCTACTTTCTCTCCAGGACCAGCTTCTTCTTCTATGACCTGTGGATGCTGGTAACCCCTCTCAAGTTTCTAATAGTGGGGTGCTGGAGGTGTTGGTGCTTTCCTCTGATTGTTCCACAAACAGGAACAGTCACATGGTATGACCAGCCCTTTGCCCCTCCCTTCAGCCTCACCCTCTGTGTTCCAGGAGGGAGCAGGAGCCAGCCTGGAGGAAGAAAGGTATTCCTGCGAAAGGGGTGCCCAAGAGGGGCATGCGAGGAAGGGGTTGTGGGATCACACAGGACACTGTCAGGTCCTATCCTATCTGTCCCTTCTTGCTCTGGGGATGTGGGTCCGTGCCCATCACTGGGACCCGGGGAGGGAAGCCAGAGCCACATCCATCCTATTCATCCCAGTGTGTGGGGATGAGGCCGTGTCCACCATGCTGGGATGTCCACAGCTTCCCTCCAGCAAGTGTGTGATGCCCAACCAAGGCCATTCATTCAGTTCATTTCTGAAGGTGTCTACTATGTGTCAGGCCCTGTGCCGGGCTCTGGGAATGCAGCAAAGAGAACGATCCACATGGTCCCTGCTCTCAGACCTTGCAATCGTGTGCTCAAAAGCGGCAGTAAGTGAATAATGGCACAGACTATCATAAGATCCAAACTGCAGGAAGTGCTGTGAACGCCTTCATGTGCTAGTTCCTGACCTTCCCTCTCCCTCCAGGACTGAGTCTGATTAAAAGTGAGACAGTGATGGATGGACCAGTGGAGGATGTTGGAGGTGAAATTCAATCCTGAATCTCCTTTCACTCTCTGGCTCTTGGGACAGCAGAGCAAATGAATAGGAAAGGGAAAGGTAAAAAGAGGCTATAAAAAGGCAGCTTGAAGCCTGAAGGCTGCACGTGCAAGAGATGGGAAACCACGTTCTGCCACTTCCATCTCTTCTATGTCACCGATGTCAGTCCTCTCTGCTCTGTCTCAGTTCAGACTCTCATCACCTTTGCCCTGGATGATCACGGTACCTCCCTGCCTTGTCTTGCCTCCCACCCACCATGATGCAGCCTCCACAGAGGTCAGGAGAGAACCTCTCTCAGCCTAGAGCAGAATTTCTCAGCCTTGGCGCTGGTGATGTTTTGTGCTGGGTGACTGTTGTTCTGAGTTGTCCTGAGTGTTGTCCAGACATTGGACGTTTAGCAGCATCCCTGTTAGCAGTGACAACCAAAAATGTGTCCAAGGATCGCCAAACGTCTCCTGGGAGGCAAGATCACCCCTGGCGGTTGGAGACAGTATGTCCTTGAACTTGACATTCAAGGCTTTTCATCTATTCCTCTGTCCTTCCTCTCACGTTCTATCATACCGCCACCATCAAGTACATGAGATTTCCCGACAGGGCCCTACCCCTTCCTCTGGGCCTTTGGCCATGCCGTTCTCTCTGCGTGGGCTGTCCTTCTCCCTTCCGTGTCTGTTAGAGAAAGATCTACTTAGGTCACAAGATTCAGATCAAAAGCCACTTCTGAGAAGCTTCTCCAGATGTTTGGATTCCTCATCTGCCAAATAAGGATCAAAAATCTTCCCCATGAATTGCACAGAATCACAAAATATCAAGGCTAGAGGGGACCTGGGGAATCCCCACTGTCTTCTTTCAGGGAGGCAGGTGGAGGTGCAGACAAGTGGAGTGTCTTGCTGGAAATCACACAGCCCACTGAAGACGAAGCTGGGCCAGAACCCTGGGGTCTAAATTTCTAGGTCCATGTTCTAACCCTGCATGCCAGCTTTTGCAAGAAGAAGACATTCTCTAACCAACAGGAAAGTTAGTTCTGTAGCCAGGAGCACACAATCCTCTCTGCACCTCAATTCTCCTCTCTGTAAAACAAGAGGCTCAGCCATTCTAGGCAGCTCTGTGCCATTCTGAGTCCATTTTTCTTTTTGAGAAAAGAATGTCATCCAAATATAAAGTGCTCCCATTATCACTACTTCCCCAACCCATCCCCCTATGTTGAAATTGAACCCCAGAGCTGACTCCCGCGAAGGTTAACACAACGGTTTTGCTACTCATCATAACAAGGCTTCCCATCATGCCTTCCCATCGCTCCCCGGCATCATTCTTCAAATTCAAACGCGAACCAGAAATGACAAATGATTCTTGTAATGCGCTCTTTGACACAAATCATTTCTGACTGCCCGGGACCCTGGACAACCTTGAGCGTGTACAATCAAGACAAGAGGGAGAAGTCTTGGAAAATGAACAGCTTCAACTTCGCGCCGACGAGAACCCTCTGCTCACGAGGCGGCAGCAGTCTGTGCTGATTACCAAATGGATCATTTTCAATACGAGGCACATCTGTGGGGGATCAGTCGGTGTACTGATGCGCCTCATCTCACTACCTCCTAAGTAGCCTTCAAAGTGCCTTCTGATGCTGCTAAGGAGACCGACATGCACACGTAAGGGCGCCCAGTTTGTGAAGCACTTTGCGTGCGATGTCTTCCTTCATCCTCCCAATGAGCTTGGGTATTTATTGTTATCTCCCTTCTACAAAGGAGAGAAGGGAGCCTTAGGGAGTACCAGCAACTTTGCTGAAAGACCCAATATGTTGCTGTTCTATCTAGGACCAGAATTCAGGTCCTATGGCTCCTAAGCAAGTGCTGTGCATCAAGGGGCATGTCTAGGGAGTAAAGTTCTTTCTAAGTGCTTTTAGAGTTTGGCCTCAGTCCATGTGGGTTGCAGATCAAAGCCTGGGATCAAGGGTGGGGGTGTACATGAACATGAGTTAGGCGTGTCTGGAAAATATGGGGATGGGACTGGGTGATCATAAATATTCCTCCTGGTTCCAGTGTGGCAGAAAGCAGGTCAAGTGTTTTACAAGCGCGATTTCCTTTCAGCTGTACAGGACCCCCAGGAGATAAGTACTAGGACTGAGGAAACCGTGACTCAGGGTAGTTAAGTAACTTGTCCCAGGGAGAGCCGGGATCGGGGACAGAGGCAGAGATGACTGTCCACCAGGGCTCTGTGCTCCCTTCCAAATTGTGAACCTGTTGTTGGGAAGTAGTTCCCTGGCCAAGAGTTACACTCCTCAGCTCTCCTGTGACAGATGAGGCCATGCGGACCAGTGAGTTCTTAGCAAAGGATATGGTGGAGATAAAGATGACACTTCTTGGTAGAAGTGGTTACAAAGCTGGTACACCTTCTCCTCTCTCTCCTCCTGCCAGTGGACACTGATCTCTAGACCAGCCTCTGAAGCTATGGGTTGTACGTGGCATAATGTCTATCAGCCTGGATCCCTGAATGACTGTATGGATAAGAGTTCCCATCTCCAGTCCAGCCTCCACACACACTTCCAATTGCACTTCACACATAAAAGAGACATAAACTTAAATGGGATTTAGTCATTGAGGTTTCAGGAGTTATTTGTTATAGCAACTAGAATTACCCTGACTACTGCAGAGACAGAAAAAGAGTCTTGTCTCAGATGTGCCTGTTCATCACTGTTACATCACAGAGTGGTCCCAGGATTATTTACATGTATGCAGAGTGTAGATAATTTTCTCCTGTTCCCAAGACCAGGAGCAGAAACATGGTGAAATCCTTTCCCCTTGCTAAGCCTGGAGTGCCTATTGGAGTGGCATTATGGCATTCATGATTCCAAGACCCACTTAATCTTCCCATCTCAATAAAGGGCACTGCCAGGTTTTCGAGGGCTCGGCAGTCGGCCTGGGTCTACCTTACCAATATAACTGGTGGTGCGCTGGAGCTGGCGGTATCAGCTTCTGAGAGCTGGTTGTCAAGTTATCAGGAGTGTTGTGAGCTGCTTGAACATCATGTTGATAGCTTGAGGCAGCTCATGGTGGGAAGTATTTACCCCATGGGAATTGGTCAATGCTACAAACCAAGACTTCCCCCTTCCAGAGAGCCCACTGTTAAACAGTAGACAGGGCCTGGCAGGAGAGCTGGGGGAGCTGACTATGGCCAAGGAGAGTGGAGCAAGGGGGAGCCAAGGGAGGAGTCCAAACAGAACAGAGGATTCTAAAGGGCACCCAGAGGAAGAGTGAAAACTGGGTGTCAGGTCAACATGTCAATCAAGGGCCAGAGCAAGTGGAACCAGGAAGGGCAACCGGAACAGAATCTGGATAGACTTCTCTAAGGCCCCTTTGTTAGGGCATCAGAGAGGACCAGTTCCTGTACATAGCTTTCTAGCTGTGTGACACTGGGGAGGTTACTAAACCTCTCTGAACCTTGCTTTCTTCTGTAGGAAAGGTTTAATGCTATCTTCCCATGGCCTGGAATAGATGTATGATGCTTGGCATGAAACAAATGTTCAAAAAATGCCCAGCAACAGCTAATCTGCAAACCCTTTCCTGATTTTCTGCACATGAATGACTACTCCTTTTATTGTCTATATTCTTTACTTGGACCCTAGAAAACGAGGAACTGAAGGGCATGGAAACTAGAAAGGACCTAGGGAGGAAAACTCAGGATTGCACGACCCAGTAAGCATAGTTGGAATGGCTGATGAGACGAGGTCAGGAGAGATCAAACTCTCCATAAGACATGGCCAACCAGAGGACCTGGGGAGGCTCAGGTAGATGGATAAACCAGAGCCACGGAATCCATGTCTCACCATGAATATTCGTTAGAAACTGAAATGACAAACCCTTCTATCAGTAAATTGCTTTTCAGCTTACAGAGCCCATTCAGACCCTGGTTTCTACTCACTCCCCCAAACAAACAAACCTCTGGGGTTGGCACAGAAGAGAATACTGTTCCCATCTGCAGATGAGAAGACTGAGGCACAGAGGAAATGACCACCTCTGATGAGCCATGTGTCCTTAAGCTAGAGTCTGAGCGGAGGTGTCTATTGCTTACTGTATAATACAGCCCTGTCACCTGAAGATGGAGCCTGCCATGCCCCCAATGTAGGTATTTTCTGATTCACAGAGTCTTTCTCAGATACCCAGCAGGTGCCTTGAATTTTAATAGGCCCTGGATGCTTCCTGTTTGCAAAGAGGTCAGGTTACTCAGTGGATAGCCAGATGGAGAGGCCTTCTGGACTTTTCCTGGAGCCAGGTGAGGCTGCTCCTGCCATTGGCTCCTGTTTTCCTTGCCCTAGAATGGCCCCAATGCCTTCCTCCTGAGCCCTCTTCAGGGATCTCTGGCTGGATTCCTAGTGGGGGGCAGAAGGGCTGGAAACTAGCAGGGCAGCTCCAAATGCAAACATCTTATGGCCCAAATACAAAGTCTTCTTTTCTGTTTGCCAAGAAGACACACAGGCAACTTTAATAGGCAGAGCCTTGCAGAAGTGCGAACTTGAGGGTCCCCGTATAACCAATACGGTCTGTTAGGACACAAATAATACAAATCCAGGCCCTGTGCCTACAGCTTGATGGCTTGCAAAGTACATTTGCAATCACCCTCAGACTTGATTCTCATAGGAAGCCAGGCTCTACACCCTTGATGAGAGTGGGTACTTGCTGAGTGCTGACCCTCCTGGGGGGCGTTCACCACCCAGACAGGGAGACAGGACATACCAGGGAATTACACGAGGGAGCAGGAGACCTGTGCGGTGCCATGGGGATGTGTGGTGAGGGACTTCACTTAAGGAGGTGATGTCCAGGCTAGGGGAGAGTTAGCCAGGTCAAGGGGGTGCAGGCAAAGAAGAGACACCCAGGCAGAGAGAACAGCATGTGAAAGGTCCTGGGAGTGAAAGAATTCGGGTCTTGCATTAGTTTCCTGGGGCCACCATAACCAAGGACCACTGGCTGGGTGTTTCATAGTTCTGGAGACTGGAAGTCCAAAATCTAAAGTGTCAGCAGGGTTGGTCCCTCCTGAGGGCTCTAAGGGAGCCTCTGTTCCAGGCCTCCCCCCTAGTTCCTGGTAGCTTCGGGCATCCCTCGACTTGGAGACGGCATTCCTCCCGTGTCTTTACAGCCTCTTCCCCCTGTATGTGTCTGTCCCTCTGTCCATAGTTCCTAATCCTTCTTATAAGGATACAGTCCTATTGGATCTGGACCCACCTCAATGACGTCATCCTAATTGGAGAATCTGCAAAGACTCAATTTCCAAATAAGGTCATATTCATAGGGACTAGGGGTGAGGAGTTCTACATCTCTTGGTAGGGGGGCTGCGGGGTGGGGAGCATCATTTAACCCAAAACAGCACTGCTCAAAGGGCTGAAGGTGGTGTAGCAATTGAAGAGGAGAGCGGCAGTTGGGGGTGAGGCTGGCTGTGCCTACCAGGGCTTTCTTAGGGAAGACTCACAAATCATGGTGAAGACTTTGGCACTGATCAGAGAGGAAAAGGGAAATTCATCTGTGCTGCCTTCACTTTAGGTTCTCAGGGCCTGACTCAGCTCCCTGAGAGCCCTTTCCTGGGTGGGTGGGTGTAAGTTTCATCACCTAATGTGCTGGGACCAAATCTTATCCACAGGGACCGCCAGAACAGTGCTCAGCACGTGCTGAAAGATGCTCGTTAACTGAACAGTTTTAGTTTAGGTCTGGTACCCACTGAGCGCAGCATGGCACCCCCATGTCTATGTGCTCTTCTTACCTTTTACATCATCGTTGCAGTAATACCCAATCCCTTTTGTACATCTTGACGCCTGTTCTTGATTTCTTAGGTTGAAATGTGTATTTCATTCCCTTACAACTGGAATCCTTCATCATGTTCTCCTAGACTCCTGCGCCTTATCACCTGTGGCTTGCGAAAGTGATCTGATGGAGTGTTTTGTTATTTGTCTCAGAAAAGGAAATTGACAAATTATGTGTGTCTCTAATGTAGAGGGAAATTAACAGTTGGGTTGCCAACTTGAGGTTGACAAGTTAACATTTAAAGTGGGGTTTATTTAGCCCCAGCACTGTTAGAGGTTGTAAGTTTAACGATCTATTTCTAGGATTTAAGATTTAAAAGATTTGCCTGTGTTCTCTCTCTCTTTCCCTTAAAAAAAAAAAAATTGACTCCTACAGGCTTACTCAGAGAAGCAAGATTTGCTAGCCCTGACCCAATCTTTGCATTTTCTGAAGGAAGAGGGAACAGGAGTCCCAGAATGCCTTCCCAAAACAGAGCAATTGAATGGTTGACAAATCAGTGGAAGTGTGAAAAGAAAGTGCAACTTGCTACATATTGCAGCATCCAAACCGTAAAGGAGCGCCTGAGATGGCTAAGGAGTCTCCCATTTTACAGATGGGGTGAGAGAGGCTCAGGGAGGAATGGGGACTCACCTGAGCTGAGCTAGCAGGTAACAACAGGCCCGGAAGAGAGATGCTTAGTGCAAACTCGGGCCACTGCTGCAAAGTGCATCATTGCTGGCAGTCAGGTGAGGACAGTCCTGCCAGGACTTTTATCTTTCTCAGGGCTTCAGAGCTTACCGGCCCCCCTGAGAAGCATCATGGAGAAGGGCAAGCAGCCGTACAGAATTGCCCAGGACTGCTTTCAAGGAGGAAGAAAGAAATACACAGCACACCCTGGACCCTGGACCCTGGACCCTGGACCTCTAGGCATTTACGTACCCCAGCACCTCTAATGCAAGTGCTCCCCCCACCCCCAGGAGCCCTTTCTCCAGCACATCACATCGCAGGTGCTCCACATCCAGGGACTGATCCCCAGGACGTTCTGCCCCTGCCCTGGGTCTACAGGTCCTTTACCTGGGCTAGTGGATGGTTAAGATCCATTGGACCAGGACTTTAGGGTTTGAATCCAGGATCTGCCCCTAACTAGCTGTGACCTTGAACAAGCCCCCTTCTCTCTCTGAGTCTGTTTCCTCATCAGCTTCATGGGAATAATCCTAGTTTCCAACTCATAGGGTTCATGCAAGAACGCAAAATGCTAACACAATCCTTGTTACACGCAAAACAGCTGATTCATTTCGCTGTGTGTGTGATTCAAATATTAGTGGGAAGCAAAAGTCAACTGAAATCAATCTTCCAAGTGTGTGTCAGGGACCGTGCTCAGCCTCCCAGGCATCTCTGGGCCCCTGTTTAAAATAACTTTTTCCCAGCCCTCTCTCCCTTTCTGTAAAGTTTCTTGAAGTGAGATGGATAGTGTGAGCAGTGGCCATGAAGGCTTGAATGCACAGACTGTAAATGGCTCAGGCTGTGTCTCCCTGGAGCCCAGATTTCAGCATTGTTTTGATCAGAATGATGGTTTCAACCACAAGCAATTGATTGGCCTATACAATTCTGTCATCCCAACAACCGATTAATTCCTCAGGAATGACACTGCCTGTGGTCCCTGCTAGCATGGGAGCTATATCATTGAGCATTCACTCCTTAAGTTCTCCAAATACTTTACATATATTATCTTACTTAGTTCCCTTTGCAAAGCTTTAGGCAGTAGGCCTCTGAATATGGGGAAGCTGAGGTCAGTTCAGAGAAGTTAAGTAAGCTGTCCAGGACACACAGCTAGTAAGAGGAAGACCTGGGATTTGAACTCAAGTGTTTTTCCATCTTTCAGCCACATTAAAAAAAAAAAAAAAACAGGTTTACTGAGGCATAGAGTTTATGCTTTTGAGGCAAACAATTCAAGGAGTTTTGACAACTGTATACAGTTGTATAAGCACCATAGTATTAAGGTACAGACTGTTCACTAACCCCAGAAGTTCCCTCTTGGCCCTTTGCAAGCAATCTGCTCCTTCCAACCCCAGTCCCTGGGAACCACTGATTTGTTTTCTGTGCCTGTAGTTTTGCCTTTTCTGGAGTTACATATAAATTGAATTACGCTGTCTGTAGTCTTTTGTATCTGACTTCTTTCATTTATCATAATACTTGTGAAATGTCTTCCTGTTGTCACATGTCATTAGTTTATCCCTTTTTATTGCCAAATAGCAGTCCATTGTGTGAATATACCACAGTTTGCTTATCCACTCACCATCTGATGGCCACTTGGATTACTTCCACTTTGCGGCCCTTATGAATATAGCTGTTATAGACACTCGTGAGTAAGTCTTGCAGGAACATACGTTCATTGTATTTCTCGTGGGTAAATCCCCACGAGTGGAAATTCCTGCGTCTCACGTTAAGTGGATGTTTAACTTTAGGAGAACACATTAAACCATCTTCCAGTCTTTCTGCATCTTTTTGAATTCCCACTAGCAGTGCATGAATAATTTTTTCAGCGACATTGAAACATTCTAGGCTCAATATCCACCTCGTTCTGAGTTGGGAGGATTGAGAATGACGAATGCCACCTTTCATCCAATCCAAGACGCCATCTATTTTAAGATGCACCATTATTTTATGTACCAATAAGAAAAAAAAAATCTGAAGAACTGTGACACAATGCTTTCCTATCACTTAGAAAAAAAATGTTTTATACTTTTAAACTAGCCTGTAGGTCCCTCCTATACATATATAAAATGGAAAATGAAATTGAAAAAAATATGGTTAGGGCATTCCTAACGTATTCATCTTTAGCATCTTCTGAACCTTTTTTTGACTCTGGGTCTTTAATGTCCACGTGTCTCTACATGGACCATAGCTGCCACCCAGCTATCGATGATGCAGACTTTTTCCTGTTCTGTTCTTGTTTCCAGGATTTCCTTTCAAGCAAACCTCGATGCTGTGAACATTCTTATTTGACTACACTCATATTTTACCCCCACCTAACCCCGTTGAATTATGTACCATCAGAAGGGAAGCAGCTTCTACTCAACTCCAATGAAAAGATTTTTGGCCAATGGATGTTCAGTGTCTTAAAGGTTGCCCCACTCAATGGGTCAGTCAGTCATGTTAGCCTCTATTGATTTATATTTCATTCATTTCTTTAAGACAATGTGACAATATTTCCTGCCCTCCGTAGCTATTATTCTACATGGCGAGCAATACACAGAACCCCCAACTGGACTTCTGACACTATTAACAGCCGTGGCACCAAGTCCACACACGTGTGAGCTACGATGATTTTCTCACGACTGACTGCCAGCCAGTGATTGAAAGATGCCTTCACTTGGAGACAGCCTGATTTGGGGATGTTAAAACTGAAAAAATTGTGCCTCTTAGAACTGATCAAATACAGCGTATTTTCCCCAAAGCTTGGGTTTCTGCTGTTCTCTATATTTTGCTGTCCCCCCAAATCCCTGTCACAGACCACAGAAACATCTGCTTCATCTTGACACCTCCTTTCTCCCTAACCACATCCAATCACCATGATTCTCCTCTTTCTTACCCTCTTCTATCGCTCATCCAATGCCTTATTCTTTCTTAAGCTATTGTAAACACCTCCTCAATTATGTTTGCCTTCTAGCAATTTCTTTGCCTTCAGTCAATCCTATGCATTACCCCTAGAGCGATCTTTCTACCACACAAATCTGAATGTGTAGTTCTCCTTCTCAAAACTCTTTCCCGGGTCCCCATTATTTGAAGAATAAAGTAGAAATGCTTTAGCCTGACATTCAATCTCTCCTGCATTCTGGGCTCGAGTCTGTCATCCCAGGTTTATTCCACACCACAGCCCGCTCCGGGCACAGCCGATTATTTGGAGTTTTCCCCACACGCCTTGATCTTTTCCTCTCTGGGATCCTGCTAACATTTTGTCTAGAAAATCCTTCTCTTCCTCACTCCTATTGAAGGCCATTCAGACCTGAAGCAGAATGCTCATTCGGTCACATCAGCATCGTGCATTTAAGGGTCAAGTTCTCACTGCTTTCTCAGTTGCCCACAGTGAGTTAAGTGTGCATGTACACACATCTGTCCAGTGTCTGTGTGTATATACTTGTGCACACAAAATAGACCACATTACACACGTACACACATTCACCCTGTCCATTCTTAATTGCTACAACCTTTAAGGATTTTTTTTTTTTTTTTGCTCTTTGATTAGAATCCTTCCTTTAGGTTTCCTCAGCACCAGCCTGTACTTTTTTTTTTTTTTTTTTTTTTTTTTGGTGGGGAGGGAGGTAATTAGGTTTATTTGTTTGTTTAATGGAGGTACTGGGGATTGAACCCAGGACCTTGTGCATGCTAAACACACACTCTACTGCCGAGCTATACCCTCCCCAATATTTTATTTATTTTGTTTGTGGGGGGGGAGTTGGTTTGTTTTGGGGGTTTTTTGGGGGAGGTAAGTAATTTTATTTTTTAGTTAGCTATTTAAGTGAAGGTACTGGGGACTAAACCCAGAAACCTCGTGCATGCTAAGCATTCACTCTAACCCCTGAGCTGAACCCTCCCCTGTACTTTCAAGTGTCCTCTCTTCTGGTGCAAAACGGATAGAGAAGGGCTACACAGGCCTATTTTAAGAAGCAGATTCAATTACGTGGTCTTAGCAGACAGGCATTTTGGAGGCACCCAAGTGTAACAAATTCGACCTGGAATTGGCATCAGGCAATCCTGGGTCAGGCTACAGCTCTGTCACTTACTATCTCTGTGACCTTGGGCAAGGAGTGTGACCTCTCTCTGACGTCAGTGTCCTGAGTGTCCTGAGCCAGTGTGCGCCTCCAGGGGCCTTACAGAAGCCCCGTCCCCGGCACGGAAGGATGCTGGGAGCGCTGCTAAGTGCTATTCTGAGTCTTCATGGACATGACAATTCTGCCTAGCCCTTCTTCTCCTTGGGCCCCCGATTCATGTTCTGCAGCAGGAAAAATTCCTTTTTTCCTCTTCCATATGATGTACTTCTCGCTGGGAAGCCGCTGGCCAGCACGAGACTTTATCCCCTGCAGCTAAACATGGCCACGTGACTAGTTCTCACCAAAGCAGTGCTGGTGGGAGGGATGTCGGTTACGTTGGGGTCAAGGCTTTGAATCTGCAGGTGCCCCCTCCATGCTCCCTTTTTTACTTTGAGGGGCTGGGTGCGGACGACGAGGTCCTAGGCCAGTGGTTCTCAAACTTGAGCATCACAACCACCCGGAGGGCTTATTAAAACATGGATTGCAGGCCCCCCTCCCCAGCATTTCTGATCCAATAGGACCAGAGAGGGGCCCCAGCAGGAGCAATTCCATTTCTAACAAGTTACAAGATAAGATGCTGACGTTGTTGGCATGGGGACCACTCTTTGAGAAGCACTGCCCTAGGAGGTGGCAGATCTGCAATGTGGAAAGAGTCTGGGTCCCTAACTGACCTTGGAGGCAGGCAGAGCAGCCCTGTCAGTCAGGTACACCCACCTGTGACCATTTAATGAGCTAGCAATAAACTATTACTGTGTCTGAGAGTTTATAGATCTTGGTGAGTCTATGTATATCATAGCCGGTTAATCTATCCTTAAAAGCACCACTCCAATTCCTCCTGGGGCTGAGGCCCAGGCCCACTGCCTGGTTGCTGGTCTGTCTCTCCCTCTGGTCTGGACCCAGTTTTGGAAGCCCTTGTACCCTCCCAAATACAGGTTTTCGAAAGTTCACCTTATGCCACTTCACTTTTATAAAAGACCAACATTACCACCCATTTTCGCTAACAGGAAGAAATCCGAAGAGGATTTTCTCTTTTACAAAAAAAAAAAAAAGATGAAAAAAGGAAACTGCATTGAGCATTTGTTTTGCAGTGAGTCGTTACAGAGGGACACACCCCGAACGGCAAGAAAGGCATCGCCAAGTTCCTTCCCCAGGAACCCACACCAGCATCTCAGCATCGAGTCACCATGGTTTTGAACTGTATCTGTGAATATCTGTGCTTTATCTTAATTTATTTTGTGCATCCGTTAGCAAGACATGTCCTAAGGTAATTGCTTCTTTGCTTTATGTCCTTTCAGCTTACACAAGATTTCATAGGAACGCTCTACTCTTGGATAGCAGAGGAAACTTGTGTTTTAACTGATCACAGTTGCACCATCACTCAGAGGTTGAGGTCGCCATCTCCTACAAGCCCTCCTGCTCCCTGCTGCCTAATGTATGGACAGCCACTCTATCTTGCAAAAGGCTAGCATTCCATCCCACCCACTGGACTTGGCAGTGAGGGTTCCGGTTCCCTGGCTGGAGCAGCTCATCCCCTCTGTGCTAATGAATTGCCCCTTGATTGCTGCCCCGGACAGCTTCTGCCCATCCTCCTTCTGTATCTGGGAACCCTGCATCCTCCCTGCAGTAGGTGACAGAAAGTAAGAGCAGGGCCTCACCCACCTTGTACCCAATTCCCCAGCTCAGCTCCTTGCACCAAGTAGGTGCTCAATGCCTACATCAAAGCCACAGTGAGCAACTCTGAGCAAGAAATTGGGACAAGTTACAGGGCGAAGATGACAGATGGCAGAGGGACACAGTCTACCTAGTCAGTGATCACAGCCAGGAACCAGATACAGGTCAAGTATTTCCCTGGTCAATTTCCCGGAGCCCTGTCTTATCAGAATGCAGACTCTCAGACATAACAGGGCAATTGTGTGATAATTATATATTAAAAAAGTCTAGCAAGTATTAAGAGATCACTAGTTCAATAAGCATATGAAAGCTCAAAGCAGGATTCATGCCATTAACTTAAATTACATGAGCCGTAAGTCTGCAATCGCCTTCCTTTCAACCAGCACATCAAGGAAAAGAGGAGCTTTCATTGGATTATTAAAAGGATTTAATTAACATGGAATATTTCACAAGCAGACAACCTATGACAGAATAATTAAAATATAGTTTGTTGAAACGCACATTAATTGGTTACTAATTATCACATTTCGTTCCCCTTTAAGGAATAAAGCTCTGCTCAGGAGGAGACATTGCTTTATGCAGATGCGCATCTCTCCTCATTCATTTGGCTCAGCATTTCATTAGAAGGAAGGACAAGTCCATCACTCTGCAATTCTACAAAACTGGAGAGGAAGTCAGAGCAAGCAAGCGAGGGGTGTCACTGCACATGGGCAAGCAGTATGGTAGGGAGAGCACTAGACCGAGAGTCTATAGGTCCCAGAGCACCTCTCCTGCTCTGCTCTCAATTTACCATATCTGTCTCCCCTGCTTAAAGCTGCCTGTGGCCCCCCGACCATGATATAAATTCCAAATCCTTGCTAGCTGGTAAGTTACAGTCAGGTCCTTGACTATCTTCCCAAGATTCTCTGCTTTGCTGACCCCACTCTAGCCAGGCTGAACTTCTTGCTATACCTTGAGCATACCAAGTTTGTAATGACCACAGGACCTTTGCACTTGCCATTCCCTCAGCCTGGGTGTCTTTCCCCAAATCTTCATATGAGGCTTTTTCCCATCATTCACATCTTAGTCCACACAACTCCTCAGAGGCCTTCCCTGACCAACCAATCTAGTGTCACCACTTTTATTCTCTATCATGTCACACAATTTTCTTTTATTCACAGATGTAACACTATGAAATTATCTTAGATATTTATCTGTTCACTTATTTATTGCCTGTTTCTACTGACTGTAAATACTCTGGAGGCTGGAACCAATGTGTCTCCTTGATGCACTGCGGCTCCAGCACCTAGGACAGTGCCCGACACAGTAGGCATTCAATAAAAATTTGTTGATTGAATGAATGGAAATGAGGATGTAGAATAAGATCTTTGAGCATCTATCCAGCTTCAACATGTTAGGATGCTTTGAACTTACACAGAACCAAGAGAGACACAAAGGTGGTAGGAGACTTAGTGTGTCTTTACTCCTTTTGGTACCTCCCTTCTGGCCCTTAGCAAAGCCTTGCCCATGATGATCTTTCAGGAGGTGTTTATGGATAGGAATCCATCTGGATCTGTAATTCTAGAGTTTTAAAACATCTGTGATTAGGGCCATGACTCCTGTCCACCTCCCTTTTTCAAATCTAGAATCATGGGGCCACCAGTTTAAAAACTAATCTCCTCCCTAAACCTTTGTTACCTGCTTCATCAACCTGTTTCATGGGATTCCAGCAAGACCAAGGCTCTCCCTTCAATACCCACTCTGCAAACTAGCCTGGATCATGGCTGACAGACGCTGTCTGTGGCTGTCAGGTGAGCATTCCTGAAGAGTCCAGGTCCTTGGCAATAGGATAGTACGTTCCTGGTTATGCATCTAGAATTCTGTCCTTCCCTCCTTTAGGGAAATCTGAAATTCAGTGGGTGATTAAGCAGGTTTTAAATCTTCTTCCCAGAGGAAGGTGGTAATGCTTCAGCCTGTCTCCTCCATGGCACGTGGTCACATCTCCCTCCTCCACTTCAGCAACTTGATGAAAACAGGATCTACAACCTCCCTGCTTTAGGTGGATTCTCTCCTTCTCATGGGCTGCTAACCCTAGGCAGCCTGGAGCCTGAGGCTGGACTACTTTCACCCCCAGCACTTGGCCAGCTGCTTTCCTTTGCTCCGTGCTTCCAGCTTTTCATCTCTATGCAGCGACTCATCCCAGCAGAGTGGAAATTTAAATTTCAGAGACACAGGTGAGGGCTGAGATAAATCAGGCCCTCCACGTGGTCCTGTCCAGCTCAGCAGAGCTCTCTGCACCATCATCAGGGACCAGAGCCCCAGCTAATAATAAAGCATTAGTTTGCCTACTTTGAGTATATACTATAGAAGTGGTCTTTTTATGAGTCCAAATACTGGAAGGATCAAAAAGTATTTGTTCAAAAGTAAACTCTTAAGGCAGTATCTCCTTTTTAGGTTGGTAGTCACAGTCATTGCTATGAGCTGCCATGTGGGTACCAGTGGGATGGGCTGAGCAGCAAATGACTGGCTGAAGATATCATGGGAGGCAGGGGGTAATATGTGTGACCTGGATGGGGCAGGACTGATCATGGCAGACAACTTCAGTGATGTAAGGGGCCCTCATAGTTACCCACTGACTGGGGCAGTTCTTATTTATACTTTGGGACAGGTAACAACTATTCTAAAGCTCTCTTGTGTAGTAGTTAAATAGCAAAGAATCTAGAGCCAGACGGCCTGGATTTGATCCTGGTCATGTCACCTACTGGCTTCTATTGGGCACTGCATCCAGAGACAGGGTGAATTTCATCCCGCAAAACCTACTGGAGATGAAGTGAGGGGAAAGTCTTAGCAAGAGCTATGAGCTCAGAGTGCAGGAAACAATAACTTCTGAGTGAGGAGAATCATGATTTCTAGAAGTGGTACATTTGTAATGGGTCTCAAGGATGCACAGGAGTTTGATAGGCA
The DNA here is from genome assembly GCF_009834535.1 of Camelus ferus. Taxonomy (NCBI): domain Eukaryota; kingdom Metazoa; phylum Chordata; class Mammalia; order Artiodactyla; family Camelidae; genus Camelus; species Camelus ferus. The sequence goes on from NC_045711.1 coordinate 43,893,086, forward strand.
GAAAAGGCTATGGTGAGGACGGGGGAGTAGGTAGTAGAGAAAATAATGGTAGTGGTAAGGGGAGGGAACTACATTTTAGGCAGGAAGAGCATATGTGAAGACTCTGTGAAGCTGCCTGTGAACTACAGTGCAACAAGATTATTAAAGGATAGACTAGGTTAAGGGCCAGCAAGAGCTGAATGCAAGGCTAAGGAATTTGGGATTTATTCTATGCAGGAGGATTGTTTTTCCCCTAGGTGATATTTTTATACCTAGAAAAATAAACAATATTTTTCTTCAGCTCTGTGCAGGCAACTCAGATGCCAAGATGGTGCCACGGGAAAACAATCACATGTATACTGCAAAAAATAATTGCTCTTAACATGCGGTCATTTGTCTTTTCAGCACTTTTTGGACGAAGACGTATGCTAATCTAGCTTTACAAAAACGCCATCTGAGGAACATTTTTGAGCAACAGAGTATCACAAGCAGGCTCACATTCCAGAAAGATGCTGCTCGTGGCCGTGGGGAGGAGGCCCGGCAGAGGCTGCAGCCTGAGGTCAGGATGCTGTTAGTTGTTGCTCTGGTCCAGGGGAGAGAGGAAGGGGGCCTGGGCCAGGGCAGGGCCAGGAGGGGCAGGGAGGAAGGGATGGATGCCTTCCCAGGTAGAAACATACTCATTAAGCGGGAAAACTGCTCCCTTTGTGAAGTCGAACCAGAGGTCAACGGTTCCATCAATGACTAGTCATCACTGGGCTGGTAAGATTCTCCTTTCCAGGCTCCTGGTCCACTTTCTAATCAGACACTGAGCATCCTGGAAAAACGCTCTTCTCCTTGAGAACAATTAGGTAAGAGAACTTCTCTCCTGGCACCTCCAGATCCATCCAAAACTCGACTGTGCCTCTTGCAGAGCTGCATGGAGGGGATTTGCGGATTGCTGGCCTGAGATGCCACAGCTGTCGGGACCCCTTTGGTGTAAAAGCCTCACAAGGAATCTTCGCGGTGGCGCGTCTGACTCAGCAGGCGCCACGCCGCTGGGCTCTCTGACCTCAGCCATGGGGATGGCAGCCCCGCTCTCCTCCCTCCCACGGCCATCCCACCACCGGCTGCTTCCACTGCCACCAAGCTGTGCTCCGAAAATGAAGGTTATCACGAAGGAGCCTGAGGCTGGTCTGAGGAATGAGATGTATTGTGGGTGATGGAGGAAGATTGAGAGACCGAATAATTGAGGACCTGAGCACAAGGCTCTGCAGACGGCCAGGATGGGCTCACAGCGTGGACCACATTAAAACCCCATCACCCACCGCTTCCCGGCGGCCTCAGCTGCCTTGCTTCAAGTGCTGTTTCACAAGCGGTGTTTTCGGAGAGTTAACAGAACTGGAGGGGCTCTGAAAGGGAAAGGGCCTCTGCCGAATGGCTTTTCTCTTACCAGAGGAAATGAGAGATGGTTCTCCTTGTAACCCAATTTCCAAAGCCTATTATTACAGAGCATTGGGAAGATTTGCCTCCTGCCAGGCCAAAGGAGGCTGGGCCAGCTGCAAAGGGGAACTTAGAGATGGGCCAGACACTCGCCGGGGGCAGGGGGGTGGCAGAGGGGGTGACGTCAGCACCACCTCCCGTTGTCGGTGACACAAGAGGCCTTTGGCCGACTCTTGTGTTTTTCACTGATTTTCTTTCCCGAAACCATGGCGTGGGACGCCACATGGGAGAAGACAGGACCGTAGGGGCTTGCTGGCCTGGCAGCCCCGGGGCCCCGGCCGAGCTCCTACTTTCTCTTACCAGCCACCTGACCTGCCACATCCCCGTCTGGGAAAGGAAGGCTTGTACCTGCAAGCGGAAGTGCGAGTCTGTGCAGCGTGTCTGGGACACTCAGGCCCTCAGCAGGCTGGGTTCCAGTCCCCGCTTGCCCATCAAAGAGCCCTAGAACATCATTCAACTGAAGATCAACCAGTGTGATCCGTTCACTGTTTCAGGTAGCAATTTTAGGACAGCGACGTATCCAAAGGAGTCCAGGGAGTTCTTGACAAAGCTGGAAGCCAGGTGGCCAGGGGAATGCCACATCAGGTGTCCCGGTGGCTAAGACAGGCATGGTTATAGATCCCAGAGATGCCTCCCCGGGAAGGGCTGCCTGAGGGCTGGGATGGGGGGGGGTGTATTCGCCGTGTGTCTCTTCTGCTCCCACAGCCTTGCGTCCTGGGCCCGCTGGACAGTGTCCCCAGAAGACGGGCTCTGAGCAGCAGGGACATTCAGGTCCCTTGTTCTTTAGGGCTGGGGCTGTTCAGAAGAAAGGGATTCCTAGAGCTCCGCCCACCCGGCCCCCTACCCTGGAGTGGCAATGGTCCTGGTGGAACTGGGGTTCTCTCAGGGGAGCCCCAGATCAACGCAGCAGATGCACTGCACGTGACCCGCAGGGCGAGGGGCTCCTCTGGGGCAGTGGAGGTGATGCCAAGAGGATGAGTGGAGACAGAGCTGGGCTGGCGTAAGAACAGGCGGGAACTGAATATGAGGCTTAAGTGGGCTATAGAATAATAAGGCATAATAACAACCACCAATGAAATTCTTCTCGTCTCAGAGCCTTCAGAGGCCCAAGACAACAAAATCACAACTTAGTGAGGGGTGAGCCTGCCCTGGGAGGCTTGCAAAGGGAGGCAGGAAAAACTCTTAACCTCTTACACCCCCAATTAGGGGGTGTGGGGGGAGAAAGAGCCTTTCTTACGAGCTAAACTTTATTGTGTTCTTTCCATGTACCAGGCATGAAACTCTGTGCTTTCTATGTTTAGCCCAAGTAATTCTCGCCATATTATGAACTAGTAGATTTTTTATTTTATTATTATTATTATTATTATTATTATTATTATTATTATTATTATTATTATTATTATTATTATTATTTTGGTGACAGAGAAACTTAGGCTAAGAGAGATAAAATAACTTGTCCTCATGTCTCCAATGTGCTTGTGAAGCTTAAATAAGAAGCATCCAATGGATGGTTCTTCTTCTTGTTCTGCAGGAAGCAGGTGGGAGTGAACCCGAGTCCTTTCTTTTTTGTTCTGCAGTTGAATTCTCTTTCCAAGCACAAGGCAAGCAGCCAGAAGTGCAGAGCCACGCAGTAATAGATAAACTGGGTGGCAGTGCTGGCAGGCAATAAGGGCTGGGGGCAGAATTATATATGGGTGGCCATGAAGACCCAAGGGGACTGTGCCGGAGGAAATACTTAGCAAATTGGAGGCTGATGCTTTCAAGTGCCTTGGAGAGTTTCCTAAGGGTGGAATTGTCTTGTTTGGAAAATGGCTTTAGTTGGAGGCACTGTTATTTGGGTTAGTCTGATTCTACACAAAAATGATGCAGAGTCTCCATCCTAAGTGAGCTTACTGTTTAAACCATGTAGCATGACCGTGCGCGCATGTGTGTGCATGTGTGTGTGTGTGTGTGTGATGGGTGAGGATCAGCTGAAAGGAGTGGCTGTGGAAACCTGGACTGATGATGTAAAATGAACAGCCTTGTAGATAAGACAAGCTTAGGGGAGATGACATTCCAGGAAGTGGGAAGAGTAGGTGGAAAGATGTGAACTGGCCTGGGGCTGCCCGTTCAAAGACCACAGCCTAATACACGGAATCCTTCTAGTTTCTGTAGCTGGGAACACTTCCACATGGATTCTCCATCTCCTGTGCTTTGTGTGGAAGGAGTTGATGGACAATGGAGGTGAGTCTGAAAGGAAGGGATGACCAACCTGCCTGAGCAGAGGAAGCACCACCAGAAGGGACATACATTCCCCATCACCAGGGAGGACGCCATGCCTGAGGCTAGCCAGGGACGGAGCTAGTGGGAAGTGAGGTTGGGTGACATTTCTGACCTTGCTTTACCAAGAAGTGACTGTCAGTGGAACTTTTGAGACTGAAACATATCTGAAATGTACAGCAGCCACTGTTGACCATGAAGGAAGGGGAAGAAAGATAAGGAGCCTACTACATGTCAAGGGGGGGCTGGGGGTTTTAAATACCTTCTTATCCTAATGCCCTCAAGGACTCTGTGAGCTAGCTGTTACTATCTCCATTGCTCAGATGATCAGCAAGAGACAGATTGAAAAATCACATCCAGGTCTGTCTAGCTCCAGTGTCTATGCCTTAAGTGCTTTATCCTCGTTCTTTCTTCGCAGTGCGTTTCACACTCGTTCCAGATGTCTCTGAAGGTTGCTGGGGGGGGAGGAACAGAATGGGCTCGGTTACCTAATCCACAATTCCCCAAGTTAGACTGGAGCTCTCCCCAGGCTATGTGTTAGGTGTGCTGCTGAGTGGGTGAATGGGGCTTGGAAGGCACCCCTTCTCCAGTTTGGAGGGAGTAATGGAATCCTGATGAGATAAAGGAAAATATATGTCATTATATTAACAGTGAACACCAAAATCTCTCAGGAATGGAACTCCTAGTTGGAATATATCACAACACATTCGCAGGGGTAGAAAGTGAGACTGGCTGGGGATGTGTGAACGAAGGAAACTGTTCTTTGAGAGGCAAGAAGATTTGCTTGTTACTGTATATAGGGAGTGTATTAGTCAGAGTTCTGTAGAGAAACAGAACCAGTAGGATAGAGATAGAGAAACAGAGAAAGCAGACCTCGGGAGATTATCATAGGAATTGGCTCACACAGTGATGGAGGTCAAGACGTTCCATAACCTGCTATTTGTGAGCTGGAGAACCATGAGATCTGGTGGTATAATTTAGTCTTTGTCCAAAGGCCTAAGAGCCAGGGGAGCCAGTGGTGTGACTCCCAGTCTGAAGCCAAAATCCTGAGAACTGAGGGGCTACTGGCGTCAGTCCTGACGTCCGAAGGCCTAAGAACCAGGAGTTCTGATTTCCAAGGGCAGGAGAAGATGGATGCCCCAGCTCAGGTAGGAAAAGAGAGAATTTGCCTTTCCTTTGCCTCTTTGTTCCACTAGGGTCCTCAGTGGATTAGATGATGCCCACCCACCTTGGTGAAGGTGATCTTGACTCAGTCTATGATTCAAATGCTCATCTCTTCCAGAACAGAAGCATCCTCAGAGACACACCCAGAGACAATGCTTTACTAGTTCCCCGGGCATTCCTTAGCCCAGTCAGTTTGACACATTAAAATTATCCATGACAGGAGGGAATACAAAGAGGAAAGAAGAAAGGTGATGGGGAAAGAGGGATGATGGAAATTGGAGACGTATATGATGTGACCACGCAAACTCAGCAGACTCACCAAAGTCATGAAATTCTTGGTCCAGATGGCTGTGTTGTAAACCTATGAAAGGATGGGGCTTATGCTCAGGTTACCACAGAGCGGAAGTCAGACCTCAGGTATGAGGCTCAGGAGCAGAGGTAAGGAAACCCAGAAGGATGTCAGCAGTCAGGAGTTCACGGGGATCACGGGAAGAGTCCCACAGGCTTTGATTTGATTGGAGTTGATCAGGCTCCCCTAAATCTCCGAGGGATAGAGATGATGTAGGAAGTCGCTAAATTCTGCCAAATTAAACTTCTAACATGCGCCAGAGCAAGACAAGATTCACTTGAGATAAAAGCACTGTGTTTCCAGAAGCCTAGAGTCCAGGCGTGTCATGAAGGCTAGAGGGAAGGAATTTCTTGGCCACAGTTCAAAACACCTCATGGAAAAGACACGTGTTTGGATATTTTAAGGATGACAGCTGCCCATGCCTACAAGGAGATGCCTTAGTGATAGGAAACCCTGGTTTTCCAGGCATTTCATCACGAGGTGGTTGAGCTTAACTGAAGGTAAAGGCCATCACCAGAGGTTAGGAGTGAGGCTGCTTCAGGATGGTACCACTTTTAGACTGTCACCCAGCCTTGAGCTTGCACCAGAGACTTGGGGACAGGGGACATCACTGGGAAACAATTGCACAATCACCTGAATAACTGAAGCTCCTGGAGGGGCAGAGAGCGTGAGGCAGGGGTGCTCTGGAGTTTCAGAGTGCTGACGGAGCGCAGGCGTGGCTGCCTCTCCATTCATCGTGGCCTGGGACTGAGCCAGTGGGAAGATCTGAGAGTTGGATCTAGTCGCTGTGATCTTGTAGTCGTAGGGGTCATCAAAAGTATAATTATTTACTTAAATACTTCCAAACTCAGGAAAATTGAACCAAGTCCTCTTCTAGCTGCTTTGGCAAAATTTTATACTTTTGTGAAACACAACTGAATATACTCTGCTAACCAAAAGTTTCATGGCTGCACCAAACACCCCAATCTGGTAGGCAGTGAGGCTGGTGCAAATAGGAAGTTGCTTACAGTCATATTTGAGGGAAAGCCTTTGCTTAATTTTTTTTTTCTTAATACCACAGTCCCAAGCACTGACCCAGCGGTGGGGTCCCCTCAGGCATCACCACCTCCCAACCTTGGCTCGCCTCCACAAGTCTTCCCAATAGCTTCATCCCCCACTCAGATAGATTTGCAGAAGAACCGACAAAATAGTTGTAAGGAGGATGCCACAGTCCCACAAGACTTTGCTGAATTTGTAGGCACGTGTATTGGTATTTGGATGTGAGTTAACAAGCAACTATCATTTGTCTTTTAATCGTCCCTTCAGTGACCTACATGAAAAAGAACACTCTCCTAAGCATATTCCCAGCTCCCGTAAGTGATTTCCATAAGCCTGTCGCTGCAGATGCCACGTGCAACCAAACACATTTGGTCTGTGAGAGGTGTGAGCACAGCGGAGGGAGGGATGGTGGAGGGCCTTCCTGAGATTGGCTTTTCCCGGTGATCTGTGCAAACACCCTTCTTGATTAGCTGCTTTGGCAACATCCGCCCCTGCCTCCTCCTCCTCGTGTTAGCTAATGTTGATCGGGCATTTTTAGTGGGACATGTTCTTTGCTGGCACTTTCCAAGAATAGCTCATTTACTGTAAAGTGGTCATTTTGGGGTCTCCATTTTACAAATGTTAAGTCATTTATTCGATTTCTTGGCAAGAAAGTGGAAAGTTAGGTCTCCGTTCTGTCTGATTCCCAAACCCTTGCCCTTCATCTCAGAAATGGTTTCCCATCACAAGCCTCAGGGAATGAAATCATATAAGAAACTCATTTCATTCACTCACTCATTCATTTATTTGTTCTTGTAACATCAACTTGATACCTACTATGTGCTAAGTACATTGCTAATAGTCAAGAGTAGGAAGATGACCATGGCCCGGTCCCTGCCAATCAGGAAGCTCATGATCTAGACTATCACCTAGACTGTCTAGGTGTGGATAGATGTTATGAAAGAGAATAATGGCCCATAACAAGAACCTTATCAGGGTATTATGGGAACACTGAGAGTGAACAATTCTGCCTGGTGGGAGGAAGAATATTAGAGCTGAACTATATACAATAACCAAGACATGGAAACACCCTAAATATCCATTGACAGATGAATGGATAAAGAAGCTGTGGTATGTTTATACAATGGAATACTACACAGCCATAATAAAGAATAAAATAATGCAATTTACAGCAACATGGATGGACCTGGAGATCATCATTCTAAGTGAAGTAAACCAGAAAGAGAAATAAAGATACCATATGATATCAAAAAAAAAAAAAAGAAAAAGGAAGACACTAATAAACACATCTACAGAACAGAAACAGACTCACGGGCAGTAAGTTATGGTTACTTATGGTTACCAGGGGGGAAAGGGGGTGGGAAGGGATAAACTGGGAGTTCAAGATTTGCAAATATTAACCACTACATATAAAACAGATTAAAAAAAACACATTTCTTCTGTATAGCACAGGGAACTATATTCAATATCTTGTAGTAATCTATAATGAAAAAGAATATGAAAACATATATATGTATGTATACGTATGACTGAAACATTATGCTGCGCACTAGAAATTGACACATTGTAACCGACCATAGTTCAATTAAAAAAAAATTGGAGCTGAGGAAGAAAGGAACATTTGAGCTGAGACTTAAATAATAATTGAGAATTCTTGAGATGAAAAACTGATAAAATACAACATTGAACACAATTTGTCCAAAACATACTTCTCTAAGGTTTGCCAACTCAGTGAATGGCATCCACAACAATCTCATTTTTCAAGCCAAAAAATATCTAAGAGTTTTGCTTTACACATGCCACTCCATTATTCTCCATATCTAGCCCATCACCAAATTCTGTTAAATATTCCTTATAGAAATCTTTTGAATCCATCTATGTATCTCCAGAGGCATAACTACCATCCTAGTGCAATCTATCATCACCATCTCTCACCAGGGCCTTGGCAGTAGACTTCCAGCTGGTCTTCCCATATTCACTCTTGTTAGCTTCCTTTTATCTGCAAAGACTAGTCTATTAAACTCATTAGGATCATTTCCCCCTAATACGCTACATTTATAATATGTACTTTAAAGTCTGTACTAAATCCAACATTTGGGTCTTCTTGGAGTCTGTTTCTACTAAAGGCTTTTTTTTTAAAACTTGCTTATGGATTAGACTTTCCTGTCTCTATGCATGTCTAGTAACTTTTTACTGTATTCTAGACAGTAAGAATGATGTGACATGGTGATTCTAGATTCTGTTATCTTCCTCTGAAGAATGTTCCAGCAAACTGTTCAACTTCTGGCAGATCATCTTGAACTTTTAGAAGCTTGGTTTTATGCTTTTTGTTGAGGGGAGGGGCCTTCTGTGAAAGGTCAAGTTGTTTTCTAAGCTCCTCCAACTTCATAGGAATCAAATTGCAAAGTCCCCTGTGGATCTTGTTGAAGTTTGTTTTTAGGTCTTACTGGAACAGGTCTAGGGTAGTCCTTACTCTAGGACCAAGGTCAGGAACCTTTTTCTTAAGGGTCAGATAAATATCCTATTTATTTCTTTTTTATTTGGGGGTGGTAGGAGATAATTAGGTTTTTATTTATTTATCTTTAATGGAGGTACAGGGGATTGAACCCAGGACTTTATGCATGCTAGCCACATACTCTACCAGAGATACACCCAGCAGATAAATATTTTAGAAGCTTGTGGGCCATATGGTTTCTGTAGCCAAGAATCAGCTTTGCCATTGTAAACAAATGGGTATGGATGTTTTCCAATAATACTTTGTTTACAAACATAGGTGGTTGTGCTTATAAATTATATATTGTAGGAGCCATACTTTGCTGACCCCTTTTATAGAACATGACCCTTACTCCTAAGGCACGGCCTTTCTGGTGTCTTAACTGGATTTCCAGGTGTTAACAAGGTCTCTAACCCTCTGGCTGGGCTGGAACTCCACCACCTCCGGAACTGCTCGACCTCCAGTATTTCCGCTCCACTCTCAACCCTGTGACTGCCCCTCTTGGTAAGCGTTATGTAGTCTTGCCCTAAGTACAGGCATCCCAGCCCTCCTACCACACAGAGTTCTGGGGACCCCCATCTGCACAGCTCCCTCCTCTGTGATGGCCTGCCCCACAGTTTCCATTAACTTCAGCAGTCCCCGGATCGGATCCCTAGCTCCTTAGGTCCGTGGGAGTTGATAACTCTCTACAAGATGTTCTATACGAGCCCTACCTCCCTACATCACAGTTAGAAAATTGCCCCTAGATGGAGAACTGGAGAAAATGAGACCTTGCCTCATGATTTTTTAATCTCTCTGTTTTCCCAGGGATCGGGCTCTTGTGTTGCCCATTGCTGCTGCCAGAAAGCAGCTTTCTTGTGTATTCAGTCCAGTTACACAAGTTATTTTTGGCAGAGGGCTAGCCCAGTGGCCAATTTTTCTATCATGGTCAAAAGCAGAAATCCCCCACATTCACACCTGTCCTCTTCAATCTATTCTCCACTTGGCTGCCAAAATGGTCTTTCCCGTCTAATCATCTCATCATCTCCAGTGCCCTCCCTACAGTGGTTCAATGATTTCTATTGCTCTTAAGACAACATCTAAGGGACAGAATCTGTTTTTGCCCATCAGTGAATCTCTGCCACACAGCATGACACCTTCCCTACGGCAGGTACGTAATAAATATTTTTGAACAAATGAATGAATAAATGAATGAATGAACGAGAAACGATATTTTTTGGCAGAGAGAATAACATGAGCCAAGGCAAGGAGGCATAAGACAGCACTGGAGGATACTGTGTCATTCTGTAAAATTGCTACCCAGGATGCTAACTACCAATGATTCCATGGCTTCTTGTGTAGAAAATATGGCCATTGAAGACCATTGTGCTAAATTGCCATTTCTCTATTACCAAAGACCTTAAACCATTTCCTCATTGTGAAGCCTTTAAGATGGCAAGGCCAAGAAAGCTTTCCTTGGACTTGGGGTGACTGGGCTTACCAGCAGACAGACAGACAGACAGATGGACATGTGTGCAGGCAGAAGGAATCATCGATTTGCTAAAAATAAAACCCCAACCTGTTTGTCACAGAAACCCTAAAAGAAGAGAAAACAGGTCGATGGTGAGCTTACCATTTGTGTGATGTTGACGTCCTTTCCACATCAGAGAGCGAAATCACCTTGGAGATCAAGCCCTTCCTCAGACATTAGAGGAAGTGATGAAGGGAATTGTGACTTTGGAACCAAGTAAGGCCCCAAAGGACTCCTGAGTTGATTAAATACATTTGACAGCACATTTTTAGATACAGAAAATTAACATCTGTGATATTCAGGGGAAGGAAAAATTGGGCTTGGGCAGAAATGTCCCAGAGACCTTGGAAAGGCAAGCTTTCAAAGAGGTTTATAGGAAAGAGAGCTGTGAGCCTGTGGCTTGAGGCTCTACAAGAAAGAACTCAGAGTGGGTCAGAGGGTCTCTAAGATGCAGTTTTAACTGCACCAGCAACTACTCCCGAGGAGAAAGAAGCAACGGGTGTGACAGAGGAACGAAAGAGGCTGCTGGGAGCTTCCGGAGAGGGCGGGAGAAGGGGACAGAAATTCACAGTCACTGAGCCCCCTTAGGGTGAGGGCACACTGCCTGGGGCTTTCCATGAGTTAGCTCATGTTGTCTTCATCATCATAAACCTGGTAAGGTAGGTCCTATTATTTCTATTTTAGAAGTGAAGAAACAGAGGCTTAGATAAGTGAACGTATCTATCCGAAGTCACAGAGCTAACATACAGCAGAACTGTAACTTGGACCAAGATGTGTCCAATTCCAAAGCCCAGCGGTCCCTCCCAAACACCAGATCGTCTCCCTGGTGTGCTGATTTTGTATGCAGTAGGTGGCACATTAGTGGGAAGTCTAAATTTTCAGGGGTCAGTCTTTTCTGTTTCCTGGGTAGTAGGATATTGAATGCAGTGATGTGGGTGAGAGGGAGCTTCATCATAATTGGACAGGGGTCACTTTAGGAACAAATTTACTGAAAATCACTCATTTACTGTTGAGAATCCTTTACATTTCCCTACACTGGAGTCTCAACAGAAGAATATGTGTATGTATGCATAGATGTCGTGGCCAAACACCAACTTCTGGCTGCACCAGCAGGTCCTGAAGGAATTAACACACATCCTTGCACATGCATGTGTGTTTGGCTTGGCATACTTGGGTTTTAAAGACGAATTAAAGAGAGGCTTTGATCGAACACAGAACTGATAGCACTTGAAAATGCCCCCTAAGCTTAGTTCCCAACTGCATGATGCAACATTTATAAAATTCATTCCCATCTGTAGCAGGGCGAGCCCACTTTTCATTCATTTGCTAAGGGTCCTCAGCAAGGCAAACTGTTTGCTTTGAATGACCAGCCATGGAAACAGAAGACTCAACAGAAACAAACGTAGGGACCCACGGGCTCTTCTTCCACTGTCTGCATCATTTGGAGAGCTCCATTTTTCAGAACATCATCTATTACCTTGTACGCGCTGGTGTTTTTATTCAAGAAGACATGGGGATGGGAGGTAGAACATATGCTGGTGAGCTTGCGTGTGTGTTTTGAGAGGCGGGCGGGCAGGAGCCTGGGCAGGTGGGGAATGTGTAAAGCGGCAGGGAGCAGAAAGCCCAGCAGGGATGGCTGGTTTCCTAGCAATCGACCAATTTCCCTCTGGGACTATTCCCAGAAGTGCAGATCATTTTAGAAAGAGAAGCAGCCTTGGTTTCTTTACTGACATGTTTCAAACCAGGGCTGTGTGTGCACGCATCGCCCCAGTAAGATCTTAGACTCTTGGATCTGGGTTTGGATTCAGTTTCCTGGGACTCCATAGAATTTTGCTTCTCATTTGCCAGACTCTGGGTTTTATCCCAAGGCAGCTCTTCCAACCTAGGGCATTTAAACAATTTTTTTCCCCAGGAAATCAAAAAGGGGAAGTTGCTATTTTCAGGAGAGTCAGAACCACTCTCTAAGACCCTTTGTGAAGCTCTCTCCAAATTGCCTGGGCCAAATGCCCTTCCCATCTTTCTCTGCACTCCCAAATTTGATCTGTCCTTCGAGTGCATCTTTTTCCCTAGCCAGTCATCTTTGATGTGCACATGTGCTATTTTCCCCACTCGAGTTCTTGATTACATCTCATTTACCTGTCATTTTCCGTTGATGAGCACAGACCTAGCATATAGTAGGTGCTTAGGAATGCTTATTAAACGACTGAACACGTAGACAGAGTCACAGAGCTCTCCCATCTTCCCTCAAGTTGCCCGCCCCATCCCTAATCGTCAGCCCTGTCTTCCCCGATCTGGAAGAAAGCAGGCAGAAGGACCACTGTGAGGGACTGGACAGAAACTGGAATGTTACTGTCCTGGGGGCCCATCACCAACCAGGAGGGGGAGACCCTCACCCTGTGTGTCACAGGGGGTGTGGATTGAAGGAGGACATCATTCCAGGCACCAGCTGCCTAGAGAGAAGGAGTTTCTCAGAACAGAGCTGGCATCTGTGAGCCCTGGGGTCTCTAAGCTTGGCCTCTGAGGGGGCTGATATCTCATGAGGCAGCTCGTGGGTGAGTGAGGTGGCGTCATCTGCTTTGGGTTGATCCAGAAGTTGGGAGGTGGGGTATCAGACAAGGGGCTGGGATGGGTGGCTGCCTTCCTCCTATGGTGTGCAGGTCTCCTGCTGAGAACAGAGGAGAAGCTGAGTCTGAGTGTTGGCCTCTTGGTTCATCCTCTGCCCTCCCTTAGGATTTAGTCAACGCCCCTGCACACTCTGGCCCATCCCAGATGCTTTGTGGAGGAGCCACGCAGTTTGTCTGAGACCAGGCGGGAGCCAGTGGGCTCTAGGAAGAGCCGTTACAGAGAGAGAGCTCAAGGAGAGCGTAACTCTGGAGCCAAATGATCCACGACTGCACGGCCAGCTGCCCTCACACCCGGGAAGCTTCCGTCCAAAGCTTAAACTCCCTGGGTTTGTGCTACTTGAAATGATGAGGTCTCTCTGCTTCCCAGAGCTCAGGTTTTCTGAGAGGCTGGAAGATCACGGTGTTTCAGCTAGCACAGGATGAGAAGAGAGATGGTGTTTGCTTAACGCTTGTCCCGTATCGAGCATTATACACACCTGTCTAATCGAATCCACCCAGTAGCCCTGTGATGTGGTTATTATTTTTCTCATCTTAGGGTGGATGAAACTGATGCCTAGGGGAAAAAGCGCTCACCGGATAACTGTGCAGCAGAACTGGGAATTAGAGCCAGGCTTCCACCCTCCCATTCCTGGCCCCTTCTGATCCCTGCATTTGAAGCATCTACAGAAACGTCCTTTATAGCTCTTCCCCCTGGCCCGTTCCCTGGGCGCTTTTCACTAAGTGTTCAAGGCACATTTGTCTTTGTGGGTGCCTGGTCCCAGGTCTGCTCCTGAGTGTTTCTGCCCGGACCCTCTGGAGAGCTTTGGGCTGGGTGAGAGAAAGCCCTTAGAAAGATCAGATTCTATAATCATAGCTCCCAATTAAAGAACCAGTGAGGGGTTGAACCGGAAAGGATCTCAGAGACCATCCAGTGGAAGCCAATATCTCTTAACAGGGGAACACCAAGACCTCAGAGAGGAGTGACCTGTCCAAGGTCATAGGTGGTAGATGAGACGAGTGGGGCACTGGGTCCAGGCTCTCCCATGGGAGTCATCTGCCCTAGCTCTTGGATGCTTTGGCCAACAGGATTCTAGGGTTTTCTTCCACTGTTGCCATTCAGAGAGCCAAATCCTGCACGTGGCTGCATACAGGTAGCCCTAACTCTGGTACCATAATTTTCTTTAACAGATTAGACAGCGAAGGTCCAAATCAGAGATATTAGGCCTGACACTCGAACCACCAACGCCCCACAGAAGGTCATGCCTTATTACCCTGGGAGCCACGCTGCTCCAGCCCCTTGACAGGCAAGGCCGGCGATACGGGCACGAAGCACCGCACAGTCACACGGAGCTAAGATGAATCAGGTTAGGGGCCCTGCTCCAAGTCGCTGCAACATGCTACCTTGTCTCTGTCTGTCTGCTTCTCTCCTTTTAAAGCCGGCATCCCCATCACCAAGTCAGCAATCCAATTAACAGATTTTGGAAGAAAGCCTCAAAATTGAAAAACTAAAATCTCAATTCGCAGGGCCTGCCCTGCCTCATTAATCCACTGGTTGGTTTGCAATGATTAGGTTGAAGGTGGCTTCCTCACCATCTCCAAGACATTCCTGGGTTGCTGATTTAAGGAGGACGAGCCCTCCATCCTAGAGATAAAGATCTTTGCCAGTGGCACCAGCATAGTCCCTGGGTCAGTGGAAAGTCACAGAAAATACAAAATTCTGCTTGGATCTCCTGAATTCACATTCTTCGTTATTTGGTGTCTTTCTGCAAACAGGAATATCCCAGGGTTGAGGAGGGCATTCGTGTCTCCAAGGAGCAGCGTGAAAAAGCACAGCCTACCATTCCATTCACACCTCCAGGTGCCAGCAGCCACCCCTAGCCTCTGTCCCTGGCTCGCCCTTCACTTTGACTCTGCAGGCCCCCTCTCTCTCTCTCTCGTTAATAATAACCAGCTTCTCCACCATCCAAGCCATCACACTCCTCAGGCTGGGAACACCTGCCTCCATTATTTCATTTGGGTTTGAGATGATTATAGAGTCAGAACAGGTATTTAAATACCCATTTTATGGATGGGAAAACAGATTCAGTGAGTGGGTGGCAGAGCTGGGATTTGAAAGCAAGTCTTCTGCCTCCACATTTTTGCCCTTCTTTATACAGGACACCACCTCTGCACTTCCTGGGCCATAACTTTCTCGGCATCTTTGTCTCTGTTGTTGTTGGGGGTCTCAAAGGATCCAAACCGGTTAAGACACCCATCCCTCCCCAACAGAGGCAACTATTTCAGGAAAGATGACACCCCCACCCCTAGACTGATCTAAGGGTCATCCCATTCCCCTCAACCATGGGAAGGGTCATGTGACCCAGTTCTGCCTAATGAGGGAGCAGGCAGTCTTTTAGGAAGCTTCTGGAAAACATCTCTCCTGTCTTCTAAGGGGGTCACAGGAGGAGAGCTTCTTCTTCCTCTTCTGGACATTATCCTGCCCATGGGTGATGTCCAGGGCTGCTGCAGACACCTTGCTACCAGGCTGAAGGTGAAACCAGCACTGAGGGCTGCTGGTCCCTGAGCAGAGAAAGGACGGGAACTTGAGCCCCGGGAGGCGTGATGGGTACTGACTGTCACAACCCTGGGTCCTGCTTAAGTCTAGACTTCCTGTTCTGTGAACTCCAGAGGGTCCTTACTGCTTATGCCAGTGGGGTGCTTTTTCTCTCCCATAGCCGGGAATATCCTTACTGATCTGGGTCATTCTGCCCTCTCGTCTCCTACCTGTGGGTAACCTGAGGCTTTCCTCACTCAGGGCTCACTTCCTTTATGCCTCTCTGCCCCTCAGCCAGGAGCTTTAAAGTCTACACAAAAAGAGGAAATATAAACAGGGGTACCTGGGGGCTCTGGCTAGCTCAGGACAAATACTTGGGGAAATAGAAGAAATTCCCATTTTGCTTTTATTTTTAGGATTACTTGTGTTTTGGGCAACACATATATCCTACGAGACAGACTCGGGGCTGGTGGGTCCCACCTCGCCTAGTAAAGGAACCACCCCATCCACGGTCGGTCCCTGCAGGTGCCACTGCGTTCAGGTCATGTGACCTTCTTTCTAACCAGACCACAGCTAATTGAATCAGGCAGGAACATCCGACTCAAGAGGGAAGCAGCCTGGCTGCCAGCTGGCCTTTAACGCGTGGCCTCTTTTAACAGAGAAAACATGAGTCGATCAAATGTCTCTCTGTCTGAGGAATCTGAACTAAGGACACTGAACTAAGTCATCAACCAAGTCATCAACCAGTGGAGGGACGGACACAAAGAGACCAGGGAGGGGGCACAAGGCAGCTGGGAGATTTCCCGTTACATGACAGCAAGGTGTGCAAGCTCTTGTGAGCCACCTTCAACCCCAAGGTCCTCCGGCCCCAGGCTCAGTGGCCTCTACCTTCGGGACGTCCTTAACCATTCCTTGCAGGAATCTCCCCTCCTGTGACGTGTCTTCTTGCAGCTGGAGATCTAGTCCCTCCGTGATCTGCCCTGCTCAGCCTCCCACTGCTCTCTCATGGGCACTCACGAGCCTCGTAACTGAGCTGCCTCCACTCCCACAGACGCGTCACGTTCTTCCACGTCTTTTTGCCTTGGTTTGCGTTTTCCCTCTGCTTGGCATGTCCTGTTCTTTGTCCACCTAGTCAGATCACATTCCTCTTCCAGAACCCAACCCTGGCAGATGTATTTACTCCTTCCCTGGTGTTTTCTCTTGCATGCATTCATTCAAACGTTACTTGTTGAGTACCTACTATGTGCACTATGTTATTCCTACGAAAAACAGTTGGATCAGGAGAGCGGAGCGGGGCTGGAGGGGTGGCTACTTCAGCGAAGGCATTAGGGAAGGCATCTCTGGGCAGAGTCTGCACGTGGTGAGGCAGTGAGCTGATGCAGGTCTGGGGAAGAGTGGCTCTGGCAGAGGGAACAGCAAAGGAAAAACCCTGAGGGTGGGAATTAGTCTGGTGGAGGAGAAAGCAAGTGTGGCTGGAGTGTCGTGAATGAGGGCCAGAGCAAAGGCTAAGAAACGGGCAGGAATGAAATAATGCAGAGCTTGGAATCTTAGTGGACCACTGCAAAGAATTTGGATTTGGGTCTAAGCATGATGCTCTAGTCGGGGGGATGGGAGGAATAACTGTCACAATCTGATTTGCATTTGGAAAAGGTTGATCTGGCTGCTGGGTTGTGGGAAGGTGAGCTTGGAAGCAACATTCCAGGCAGAGATGATGGTGAGCAAGGAATGGCAGGACTGGGATTTCCTTTGGAGGAAGAGCCAACAGGACATGTTGATGGATTAGATATGGGGAAGGGGGTGAAGAAAAGAGTGGAACTGAGTTTCAGACTGGACCCTGAGCAACTTGGGGAATGGAGGCACCATTTACCAAGGTGGAAATAAGTGGAGGAAAGAGTTTGGGGGTGGAATTCAGGACCAGGCACTTCTCAACCACTTTGCAAGACTTCGTTACAAACCTCAGACTCCTTGAGGGGAGGGTCTGTACATTTTTTCCACGTCTGTCTCCCTCACTCTGCTTAGCACAGGTCCTCACAAACAGTAGATAGTGCTCCATGGTTGATGAATGCTTTGATTTTCGCAGAGTCCTTATTCCTGAAAATTGCATGTGGTACCCAGATAGCCACCCTTTCATTGGCTCACTGAATCCCCACCAAGCCGTTTCATTTCCATTTTGATGACTCTTCAAAGAGCAGTGACCATCACCCTTGCCTTCCAAGTCCGTCTGACCTCCGCTCCCTTGCCCATCCCCTCTACAAGTCCTTTCACAGTCAAACAAAATCCAAATGGGCACCAGGGGAGCCCTCAAGTTAAAGACTCACTTCGGTAAGCTGTTAGCACGCCTTGGTTCAAGGAGGTGTTATGAACTGTTCCCACCGGGTTGTAGCAAATTGGTCCATCAATCATCACTCAGATACTCAGCCCCTTCTGTAATAAGCTCTTGCATTTGCCTAGACCCTTGTAGCTTACAAAGCATTTTTATATATCCTCTCTCTGGACTCAGGCAACCACCAACCTCCAAATCAACGGGGCAGGTCTCCAGACATTAAATTCCCTATTTCCCTTCAACTCCCATGACTTGTAACCAAGGGTCTTCACTAAGACAGTTCCCTCTGCCTGAAGTGTTCTTGCCCCTCTTTTTGGTCTGGGAAACTTCCACTTAACCTTCCGGAATCATCTTGAATATTTAATGACGCCTTCCCTGACACTCCGGCAGAGTTCATCACTCAGCCCTTCCTCCTCTGTGTTACTTGGGCCACGTGGATGTGCCTGTCTTTCTAGTAACTGTGCTGTAATGTGTGGCTGTAGATTACATAAAGGGTGTAGTGCACGTGTGAGTATCTGCCTCCTTAGTAGGTAATATTCTCCTTGAGGGGAAGGAACGTATCTCATTCATCTCAGGGTCCCCACACCTGATATAGTCTCTCACATATAACGAGCAGCCAATAAATGAAGGATCATATGGGTATGTTTAAAGCTGGAGGTCAGATGGTGGGGTGACCTGAGCATATTTTGTTAAGGAATACCAACCCCAGCCTGTAGGCATAAAAGATCCCACGGAAGCTTGATTTATAACATAAAAGGCAGATGGCAGGCTCATTTCATAGAATTTATTTCCCTGAATGCTGATGGGGTCTGATTTATATCTTCCGTTGAAGGTCACGTTATGGACTGCTCAACTCACTGGCTCTAACAAGGGCTTTCGTGGGGATGGGATGGTGAGGAGGATGGTGTCAGTTATACAGAGAGTGTTTGTCCCATCCCGGGAACTTCAGGACATTTCTTTTCAACTCATCCAACTTTTGCTGAGCACTTACTATGTGCCAGGCACTGTGCTCAATGCTGCGGCAATAAGGCAAGGTGGTGGGGAGCCTCTGTGGCCAAAGCTCTGGAGGTGAGGCCCGGGAAGCACGTACAAGTGTGACGGGTCTGGGTCCCCCGTCTTGCAGCCTTCATCTCACGCTGCTGGGATCTGCTCCCGGAACAGCTAGAGCCTGGCTATGATCAACGAGCTCCTGTCACCCTGGTGACACACTCCCCTGAACCATCTCACCAGCACGCGGGTGAGCCTGCGGGACTGGGCTGTCGGGATGGGCCCCCGGGGGTGGGGGCTGTGGAGAGCAGCGGCACTGATGGATGTAAGTGTCAAAGCTACTCACCAGAAGACTTAATTGACTTCCTCAGGCTCTTCCTTCTGCTACATATTCATCCGTTCATCCATCTAGTGTGTGTCTGTCCATGTGTGCACCCATTCATTTATTCATTTATATACTCATTCCAATCTTCATCTTTAAGGCACATACCTGTACGTCTTCATTGTTACGTATTCAACCGTCCATCCATTCATGCACCCATCAGTCCATTTATTCTTTCATCCGTATCTTTGTTTAAGCACACATCTGCCTGTCCTTACTGATGCATGATCATCCATCCATCCATCCATCCATCCATCCTTCTATCCATGCACTGATTCATTTAAATCTTTATTTTTAAGGTTCATATCATTTCTTTACTCAAAAACTCTGTGTGGCTCTCATGGGCCACCTCCTAGAAGCAAAGTTGCTTATCTTAGCATTCACAGTTAGCCCTTATTTTCTGATCGTGTCTATACAAGCCCTCCAGCAGCCAAGTGTATCTTCCCATCTTCCCCTGGCAAGCTGGACTTGTCTCCTCTCCTTTTCTCCCACCGTCTTCTTCTTTCCTAAGTTCCCTCCCCATCACTCCTAGTCGCTTCTTGTTTATTCCAGTCCAACTCTTCATTCACTCAGATCTTCCCTACACCCCCAAGGAGACCATCCACCTGACTCCTGCATTGTTTGTCTTCTGGGTGACGCATTCCTTCCCTGAACTAACGCTCTTAGCATCTGACCTTCCCTGTGGGTACTTGGCTTTGTGTCCTTGCATTTATCTTTTTGTAAGTGTGGTCTTTCTCGTGAGAGACCTCCCCTTGCTCAGTGCTACTGAAGACGAATTCCTTTGCCTTGTGCCCACCTCGGCCGGGGTCCATCAGGACTCAGAGAGAGGAGTCAGGAATGGGTCTTGCTACTTTAAGCCTTGTGCCCATTCTTCCAGGCCTGAGTCCTGGACACCTGTTAGGCTCTGACCACCAGTACATGCATGGAGAGTCTATGATGGGGCTCACCTAGAAGGCTGCTTGGCCTTGACACATGTATCACTCTTCCGGGCCCCAGCATTGGGATGGAACCTGGCTCTCTTACCCTAAGTCTGACGAGCACTTTCCGTGAACTGACAGGTCCCAGAGAACCATGCCACTGCTGTGTGTGTGTCTTTGAGCGTTACCTTCTGTGTTAGTCACTTTTTGCTGCATAACCACTTCAAAACTTGTTTCTCGTCATGCTGCAGGTTGTCTGGGTGGGTCTTCCACCGGTCTTGTCTAGCTTAATGCAGGTGACTACATTCCAGGTTGGGGCACCTGGGATGGCTCTACCCATGTGTCTGGGGCCTCAGCTGGGGTGATGGGGGTGGCCTCCCACCCTCCATGTGGCCTCTATCCCTCCACTGTGGCATCTCATCCTCCAGATTTCTTCAGAATGTGGTGGTCTTGAGGTTCCAGGGCCATGAAAACAGAAGTTGCCTGACGGCTCCAGGCCTTGGCTCTGGAATTCACTCAATATCTCTTCTGCCACATTCTACTGGCCCAAGCAAGTCACGAGGCCAGCCCAAATTCAAGGGATGCGAAAAAGGATTTCACTTCTTGATAAGAGAATCTCTTAAATACTGGGCCCGGTTTTTCAATCCATCCACCTCGTCTACCTGGCCTGTCCCACCCACCAGCTTGGTCTCCCCTGGGTAGTACACGGTTCCAGGAAGCCTGCGTTCGCCACTTCTGGAGATGGTTTACAGCACCATGGGCTGCTATCTTGGGGCCATCCCTCCAGCTGGGCTGTCTTAGAGCATCCTCCTGTTATGATATTCCCAGCTAGAGTACATGGCCCAGGAGGGCAGGGACCGTGTTGGGGCCCCAGTCACTCTCTGCGTGCTCTCCTGTGGCACATTTTTTACAGCAGTGATCACTACTTAAACTCTGCCTTTTGTTGTTGTTTGTTGTTTTGTTTACTTGTGCATTGTTTGTCTCTTCCACCCAAATGAGACCTCCATGTATGGACTTTGTTTTTTTTCACTGATAAATTATGCAGGCATACTTATCACATAGTAGGTGCTCAGTAAATATTTTTTGAATGAATGAAAGCCTCCTGAAGACTGCGATCAGGCCTTAAACCCATTTCATAGCCCCTCTCCTGATGCCCAGGCACATTTCTCATTTGAGGATAATTCATTAATTTATCATACATAGTGTGAAATGTTATGAAGGTTGAAGAGGACCTCTTTATGCCCATTTAAAAAATGCTTTTAAGGCTTTTCTATGTGTCCTGAGAGGGTTCTGGTCCTTGAAAATGAGTAATTTCTTTGGCAAGATGAAACTTGAACATCTGGAAAGACAAGAGGATGTTGTCTGTTCTGTTCAAATTCCTTCCAATGAACTTAGCTCAAGCATTCAGATATGTGCTGGGTGGACATGAAAATAAAAAGTAAAAACCCCAGATCTTGAATGTGACCTATGGAATACCTTTGGATCCCAAATCTTAGCTCTTCCAGAGAGACACATTTTGCTCTCAGAGTCTGAAACTGAAGACTTCCAAAAACACACAGATTCCAGTCTTTAGAGGGGCCACGTGAGTCAGCATAAATGTGATGTATGGGCTTCGTGGCACACGTTTGCATGGAAAAGCCACGGTCACATAAGGGAGTAAGAGTAAGATGGACAGCAGATTCTGTCCCTCAGCACCTATCCCCTCCGCTCCCAGATACCTGCTCCAAGCTGGGATAAATGGGACCACTGGATTATTTAGAAGACTCTGCTGTTTTCTGTTGGCATTTCATTTTATGTCTATTTTAAATATACAAAAAATATAGAAAATAAGAGAACACCCACCACCCTAGGAAATGGAACATTGTAAATGATAACAGAAGCCCTCTGTGACTGTGCTAGATGGCATCCCCACCTACTTTCCTTCCCTGGAGACGCGCACCATCCTGAAACAGGTATTTTTTTCCTGTGCTAGAGTGTGTGCTTCTAGTACATGTGTGACAGCAAACATCAGAGATGTCATCAGTCTAGTTTGCCAGTTTTAAATCTTTTTTTCTGTTTTTTTTTTTTGGAGGGGGAGGTAATCTGGCTTATTTATTTAATTTTTTTCTTTAATGGAGGTACTGGGGATTGAACCCAGGACCTCGTGCCTGCTAAGCATGTGCTCTACCACCTTCCCCCTCAGACTTTCTAATTCCTGTTCATTTGACGGTGGAAAGCGGTGCCTTATCCTTGCTTTAACTTGCATTCATTCCCCTGATGGCCAGTGAGGCAGGGTGGGGTTTCATGCTTTTGGCCATGTCTGTTTCTCCTTCTTTAGCTCACCTCTCCATACCCTTTGTCCATTTTCTTATTGAATTGTTGGTCGTTTTTCATGTTGATTGACAGCAGGGTTTCTTAACAGCAGCACTATTGACATCTTGGACCAGATGATTCTTTCCTGTCACGGACTGTTCTGGATTGTAGGAGATTTAGCAGCGTCCCTGGCCTCACTAGATGCCAACAGCAAATCCCCCTCTTCCATCCCAGTTGTGGTGACCGTGTCCCCAGGCCTTCCCAAACCACCCTCAGCTGAGGATCTCTGATATATTGGAACAATTTATTTTTCCTGGATATTCATCCATTGTCAGTTACACAGATTGTAATCTTCAAAAAATATTCCAGGAGGGCCAATAGATCTAGTTCTTCTCTATTTCAGAAGCTTTGCTTTGGAGCAAGGAAGAAAGAACAGTTTATTTTTCATGTCCAGAGTCCTAGTTTGGGTGCCCTCTTCCCGTCTTTGTTTCGAATCTACAAGGTATGTGTTAATATCCTTATTTCACCCAGGAGGAAACTGAGTCTAGCAGTCTGCCCAAGGGCACTCGTCCGATAGATAATGGAAACAAGGTGTGGTTCAGTCTGTCCAGGGCTTCAGCTGAGTAGAAAGAATGGGGCAGTGCTGTCTGCAAAAACTCTATAAAAATACGTTTTAACCCAGAGGCTCCCAGGGATCAAAGGGTCTGAATGGGACTCTAAATTCACACTTGCCTTGCTTTTTTTTTTTTTTCCCCCCATAAAAGCTGTATTTGAAATGAGGGAATCCAGCTGCTCTGGACTCAGCAGAGGGGCAGAACACCAGCATCAGGGCCCGCCTTCAAAGAGGAGGCGAGGGGCTCTTTAAACATGCATGCCGAGAGAGTAGGGGCTGCCACAGCTAATGGCTCTGCAGACTCAGAAAGGAACTGCCTGCCAAGTGCGCCAGTAATTAGTTGTTAACACATGGAAACAAAAGCCGATTTAGAAACAGAGCCCATCATTTATTTATAGCAATCTAAGTCAAGTATTTTTTTTAATTAAAAAAAAAAACTGGACATAGTTCTCATCAACACCAAACCATCCATCCAAGGAACTCTAAACTCACCTCCTCACTCACTTGCTTTCTCTTTCACCTCCTCCTAGAAGTCCACCTAGACTGCCCTGGCTGAGCCCTGTACCCTTCAGCTTTCACGCTCTCATTCTGCCCCAAACTGTTGTGCATGCAAGGCCACCACTGGCTCATGTCCTCTGATCTCTTGCTAGCATGCCTCTGTGAGTCTTTGGTGAATGGAAAGAGCCCAGGCTTTAGGTCCTGGTCCTAGCCCTTTACAGCTGTGCGGCCTCAGGCAAACCTCTGTCCACACCCAGGCTTGTTGTAAATATCGATATTAAATGTGCTGAGTTATATGGAGCCCACGGTACATGCCCAGCATAGACTGGGCTCCCTTATTCCCTCCTGGGCAAGGCTTGCATCGTTCATGTCTTTGTCTTATTAATTTCCGGCAGAACGAAGCAGGAATACATGGAGAGTGCAAGCTGTGGAGCCAGACTGCCTCACTTCAAATCCTTCTCTGCTGCCAATCAGCTGTGTGACTCTGAGTGACTTATGTAGGCACACACGGTGCCTCACTTTCTTGAACTAGAAAATGGGACTGACAATGGTCCCTACCTCATAGGATGCTTGTGAGGGTTGCGCGGGCCCTAGGTAAGAAGCCAGTGCATTCCAGTGTTCTCAGTACCAGCAGTGGTGACGTGGCAGCGGCTGGGGGAGGGGGTCTTTACACCTCACCGCCCGCCAGTGCCATGCCAGCATCATGCTGAGAAAGGAGATGGCACCTGCTTTTTGAGTTTGACAGACCTGAGCTGGGATCACATCAGTTCCACCAGTGTGGACCTAGGTGAGGTCTAAACCTCTCTGGGCATCAGCTTCCTTCTCTATAAAACATGGGGAATAACAGCACCTGCCCCCAATAAACCTGAGTAATCCTGGGAGCAGATTCTTCCCCAGAGACTCCAGGGAAGAGCCCAGGATGCCCTGACTTCAGACTTGTGAGACTCTAAACAAAGAGCCCAGCCAAGGTTCTTGGGTTTGTGACCTACAGAACCTGTGAGCTAATAAAATGGGTGGCGTTTAAGCCTCTGAGTTTGTGGTAATTTGTTACAACAGAAAACAAAGTTTACAAAATTGAAGACTGCCACCTAGAAGAGGGGTGTTAATGGATTTTGAGCTCCTGGAAGGCATAAACCAAATGTTGCTTATTTGGAACCTGATATATAGTAGGTGATCAGTAAATATTGATAGATGAATGAACCAATGAGTACATTTTTAGAAAATGAGCAAAAGATCCAGACGTAGTCCACAAGTAAGTAACTTTACAAAAAGCTGCAGGTTCCAGGATGTGCGTGACCAAGGGACAGGAGAGCTGAGAAGCGAGTGTGTGAGAGCAAGCAAGATGTCTGTCAGCCTGCCAGCTGTGTGACCTTAGGCAAGTCACTTAACCTCTCTGTGCCTTGGTTTTCCCATCTGCAAAATGAAGACAATGGTAGTAGTAGCCTCATAGGGTTATCACAGGATTAAATAAGAGAATACATAGCAAGCTCCCAGAACAGCAGCTTGCCCGTTATAAATATTCAGTAATATGTGGTGTGATTTCACAGATAGAGTCAGAATACTCTGAATTTAATCTTTGTTTTCTCAGCAACGTGCTTGATCCGTCTCCACACTCCACCCCCTCATGTATACTCCAAACCTTGTTTTTCTCCTCCGTAAAACAAAGGCAAACCTTAAGAACAGTCTCCAATTTTAAAACTTCTATCACTTTAAAGAGCATTGGACACTTTTTTAATCTAGGCAAATTCCCTTACTTCTCTCTACTGCTGGCTTTTCAAAATGAAATTCACCCGCAGACAATAACACAATAAGATGGGCGGAGTCAGGGTTGCCTGGCTGTCACCCTACTTCCCAGAGGGAAGGGTGCGGGGACACTACTGACTTCCCCAAGGCTAACTGAAAAGCCCAGGCCACAGTGCCTCGACCCACCCCAGCCAAAGCTGCTTTTTAGATGGTTTCATTGATTAGCTGAGTCTGGGAAAGGGGAGGGGGGTGGAGGACAGGCTACTAGCTTTGCTGTGGTTGTTTTTCTTTATTGGGCTCATGGTGCTTTGAATTCCATAACTCATAAACCAGAACTGGGGTCAATCTCATCTCAGGTATATGGGGACAGCTGATCTGCATTGCAAATTGTCCACAGCAAACCTTGCTCCCAAATTATTGTGAGATTGTCACTTACCCTGCCTAAGTCCATTTTGGCAAGAAAGATCCTATTTCTTACTGTTCATGGTCTTATATTAGAACTGTTTATGGTTGGCTGTTTCCCTACCTCTCTGGCGTCTCCCGACCTAGAAGACAAGTTCCTGCAGAGGGGGCACCTGGCTATCCAACTGTCAAACTGATTTTATGCCCTGACCATGAGCTTCCTCCTAATACGGGAGGAGGGAGCCAGCTCATCACAGCTCTGTTCATATTCGACTCTAAGCTTCAAGACTTAAACTCCAGGACGGTGCCTGTCCTGCTTCAGCCGGTGCTTTGCATCAGTGTCAAGGACAATCTCATAGTAGAAACTACCAAGGGATTCAGGACTGGCTCTCTTAGAGACGTTCAGGTTTCCACACCCTCCGGCTGCTTCTGGAACATGCCCAGAAAATTGTGAAGCCCAGAGCACTGAACACACCAGTGTTCAAGAGTAAATACTCAAGCAGCTCTGTGTAAATCACAGAAATGATGCTCTCCTGACATTTGCCAGTTTTATTCAACCACAGCATGGGCAATTAAGAATAAACTGTGTTTGATTTCTCTGTGGTTAGGAAAGGCTATTGATGAGACCACATCCTGGAGCTGAGTCGGCAGGTCCCGAGACAGGCATGTTCTGGGCTCCCAGAGCAGGGGCTGGGCTCCCGCAAGCCTCTGCTTGGGGTTAGCCCAGCCAGAGCTATGAGCCCTTTGAATTCTTTCCTTTTCCTTGCCCTGGCCCTGAACCCCTTAGCAAGGTATGGGAATCTTATTTCCAGAAAACCAATTTATTTTTCCATTTATTTAATTAATTGAAATTGCTAATACTTCGGCTTCCAGGTCATAAACACTGGGTAATAAACCCCCCGCTACATCTGTCCAGTGCTTTAGTATTCACTAAGCACTTCCACAGTCATTATCTGGTGTGACCCTTAGAACACTCCTGGCGGTAGGCAGGGAAGGGATTACAAATGGTCAGTTTATAGAGAGGGAGATGTGTGTTGCCAATGGTTACAGGAAGAACGGAGCAGAGCCAGGACAGAAGCTGGTGTTTATATTCTAAGTCCAGTCCTCTTATCAAGAGTTTACCCAGGACTGAGGGTATTCCCAGGATCTGGGAATTTTAGTTTTAAAACTGGGGAAGTCCAGGCAAACTGGGAGGAACTCGTCATCCTACTCCAGGACCTCAGGCTGTCTCTCATAATGGGGCACCTGTCACCCCCACCAGGTTCAGCTGAGGGAGGTGACCTGTGACCTGGCGCAGGTGAGGCAGATATTGCATCTGGACTGTTGCAACAAAGTGTGTTACAGCTCAGTTGTGACAGCAGCCTGGATCCTGACGAGAGACCAAGCAGCACGCGAAGAGTTGGAGAACTCAGGTTTATTATTGCTGGCGGGCCCAGAGGAGTTAGCACTCCCAGCCCTGGACCCCGTCTGTAGGTTTACACAGGCTTTTATGGGTTGCCAGTCTAGACTTTGCAACATCATGTGCAAATAAGGTGTAACAAAGTTGACTAATCAGGAATGAGCTTTGTAGAAATGGACCAATCAGGAGTTATCTCAGGGAACCAATAGAATCTTAGGGGTAAATTCTGCTTTCCTAGAAGCAAGCCATTTTAGAAGCAAAAAGCAAGATAATGCCACTGGGCCAGGGAACTGGATGGTGCTGGCAGTAAAGTAGTGGCCCTGCCTGGGGGTCCTACCTGCCTTTTTCATGGGGCTTCCCATCTCAGACCAGTCTATTGGGCTGTGAGCTGACAACAGTCAACTGTGACTGACAGATGATCTATCTGAGCCAGAGCTTGGGTTGGGGCTGGTTGGTTGCACAGGGACAGGTGGTAGAGCCTGGACATATGAGTGACCCCTCCTGGTTGGGCTGCTCATGGAGAGTGTTCCCAGGAGAAGGATTCTGAGAACCTTAGGGTACTGAGCCAGAGGGGACACTGACAGGAACTGCCTGGTCAGAAGGACCCAAGACAGAGATACGATGATCTAAAGACAAAGATGGGGCAGAGGAACAACAGATGGATGGATAGGACAATAGAGGAGGAGGGAGGGATGAGGCAGAGGAAGAACAAGCAGAGAAAGGGGTGCATATGAGGTAGTCTGAGCCAGACACAAGGCTTGCCACGGTCAGCTGCCATCCGCAGCATCTCTCTCCTTTGTGGGCTTAACTCCCTCCCTCCCAGCCCAAAGTCAAGCTCTTCTTAATAAACTAGCCAATCCCATGTGGCTGGGGAGGGTGGGAGGAGAAATGATGTGCCCAAGGAAGCCTGAGCCTGAGTCTGAGCTGGGTAGGGAGTGCCTTTGTCTGGGTTAATGGGCATTTAGCCTTGAACCCCAGCAAAAACCAGGCGAGCCACCTGCTCACTCATCCACATGCCCCCTTGTTAGCTTCACTCTGGCCTGGGAACTTAGCTGCCTTCCCCTGATGCTTCGGGACAAGAATGCAGGGTCTCTGTTTGCCTGGCTTGTTAGCACTTTGACTTCCTTAATGTGGAGGGATTCAAATCTGATTGGGAAATCGTTAAGCTAAACCAAGCCCAGAACACAGCAATTGAGTAGGAAACTGTGGACCCCAGCTGCACTTTCTCCTCCCCCCGCTGTGTCTGAGATCAACTCACAGGCAGGGAGAGAGGGGCCCTTGGCATGGGCATCCGCACTAGGTGCATGGAGACAGCCACCGGGCTGGCAAGAAAGGCCCAGGAATTGGAGTGAATGTGGGAAACTGTATAGTAATGCGGGAGGGCATGTAAATAACACAACAGGAGTCAGCAAGCAGATGGGGTCTCCCAACTTCTTGGTGATGGAAACCATGCAGGATGTGGTCACTTGTGTTCTGGTTTTTTTCTCTTCTACCTGCTGGTCTTGATCTTTCATCTGAGTTGGATTTTCCTTAGTCTTGATATATTTCAGCTGTATCTTTCTATCTTATTACATGTATTTCCTGAAAGTAGCCTCAAATCCTCTGTGGGACAAAGTGAGGAATAAAGAGGCAATCTGACCAGCCCTTCCACCAATGTCTTGTTTGGAGTATAGGCTGTGGGGTAAGCCGACGTCACAGGGGATGCAGAATGGTAGAGGGGGGAGGGCACCCCTCACCCATCCCCCGGCCCCAGCCCAGCTGCTGTTGGGAGCCCCCTCTAGGCCATGCCCCCCTTCCTAGTCTCAGAAGAACCCAGCAAGTGGGTAAGGCCCCCCCACAAGACGCCGGGGGGTAGAGAGGTCATTCACAGCTGTTGGCTTGCCAGGTTACCCTGTCCCAGGGCCTTATTACATGTGGCTTCCTGAATGTCTGCATAGACAATCCAGTCAATCTGGAACTTTCTTTCTAAGTTCCCCCAGCCCATCTCTACTACCCAGGGGAAGCCTTCATATCCACAACTTGAGTGAGTTGAGACACCCCTTAGAAAATGATTGGGCTGTGGAGAAAGCTTCCCAGCTGGGCTCCTGACTATGCCAAATTTAGTTCTGCCCTGGAGTCTTCTCATTGTCAGTTCCCATGGCCTGTTGCAGGAGCTTCCTGTTTCTTCAAGTCCCTTCTCAGGCTTTAGGTCTTAAATGTCACCTTCCCAGAAATGGCTTCTCTCACCAGCCCATCTAAACTTGGTCCAACCCCAATGCTCTGTCTGAACTCAGAACTCTCTGTCACATCATTCAGCTTCCAACCCAGCGTTTATCACAACCTACAACCCCCTTCTTTATTTATTCCTTTGCTTTTTTCTACGACTTTCCATGAGCAGGGCATCAGCCTTACAGGGCAGAGGCCTGGTATGTTTTGATCCCTGCTATATCCCCAGCACCTAGAACTGTGGCTCAAACACTCGAGGTTCTTAATAAATATTTGTGAGAGGAGTGTGTCCATCACTTAAAGCAGGAGTTGGCAAACTACAGCCTGTGGGCCAAATCTGGCCCGCTGCCTGTTTGTGTAAATAAAGTTTTATTGGAATGCAGCCTCATCATTTACATATTGTCTCTAGCCGTTTCAGTGCAACCATGGCAGACACTGAATACTTGGGACAGATGCCGTGTGACTCATGAAGCTGAAATTATTTACGATCTGACCCTTTACAGAAAATTTTGCTGACCCCTGGCTCAAACCATAAACCTTACAATAGCTTATTCAACAGAGACATTTAGTATTTCACTTGCCAAGAAACCAGAAACAGCAGGTTTCGGGGTCATTTCAGTGGCTCAATGATCATGGACTCATCAAGGACTCATGGTCCGGTTATTATGCACTCTGCTCGCCAGTGATAGCCTCCCTCAAGGTTCCAGGATGGCTCCTGCAGCCATAAGCATGTATGTCCTTGTAAGTCAGAGCTCCATGGAGGAAGGGGTGTACTGAGAGCAAAAGCTGGCTTTCCCTTTTCCCAGGGAGAAAAATCTCCTCCCCCAGAGATAACAATGGCTTTCTCCTTGTGTTTTATTGGCTAGAACCAGATCACATGCTCCTTACTCAGCCAATCGTTGGTAAAGGGGATGAGGGCCACCCTAATTGGCTCAGACCAGTCACAATTCATGCCTGGAGGCTGGGCATGCTGCCTTTAGAAATTGGAGAGGAAGAGGATGCATGCCAAGGTGCATGAGTGAAGCACACCCCAATTCTTCGCCCTGGAGATGGCTGTGATTAAGGACTGAAGTTTGTCCACCTCTCCCGTTGATAGAATCAGAAACAGATGGGCCCACTGTTACTCTTTTTCCCCTTGCTAGCTTTTAGGTTGATCTTCTCTCTCATCCTGTACCCTGTCTACCATTTTCTCGCCACCAACCACCAGCCTTGATGGTAATGACTTCAGGCAAGCAGGTCCTAGCTGACTTTATGACAGCCCCATTTGATCCAGCTTTTCCTAAGGAGACAGCCTGGTTTCACGACAAAGATTTGAGGGCCACCCAAAGGGAATGTAAAATGCCCCAAATTATATTCCCCACCTACCAAGTCCAATGTTTTAAACCCAGTTATGCAAGACATTTTGGCTTAATGCATTGTTCTCCAGAATGCCTCTGTTAAAATGGATGAGACTTTCAAAAGGCCATGCATGGTGAGTTTATGACTTAATCTCAAAGGCATGAGGTCATACATCATCTTGGACAGCAGAAACATTGACTTTGAGGGGAGCAGGGAGCAGTGCTATGATGGAAGCAGCATGGGACCATGAGCCGGGACCACCTGGAGTCTAGTTCCCTTTATCTATTCATTTTTGATGCACCCAGGAACATTCCCTTTCTCTCTCTGGACCTCACCTTCCTCGTCTATTCCATGGAAGGGCTGGATTCAGTTAATTGGGGTGGGGGGGACCTTCCAGCTGGTTAAAAGGGATCAGCCATGCCCTTTGGCAGTTTCATGCCCACATTCTCGCATTCTTTCACTCACCATTCCTTCAGCCACTGTTTTGGCCCATATTTACTGAGTACCTCCATGTGCCAGGAGTTTTGCTGGATGCTGGAACTACCACAGTCCCTGCCCTCAAGGAGCTTACTGTCCAGTGGGGAGGACACTCCCCACTGCACACAAGCACATATGACACCACGTGACAAGTCTGATGACAAGAGCTCCTTGTAAGCTCACGGCAGCTCAGGGCAGGGAGAGCAGATAGATGTTACCTAGTACAAAAGGTCAAGGTGGCTTCCCAGAGGTGGTGATGTCTACATCAAGACCTGAAGGAGGAGTCTGAGTTAATCAAACTATAGAGAAGGAGAGTGACAATTTCCCTGGTGGGGGCAGGGCATCAGCACGTGCTAAGACCTGTTAATGAATATTTATTCCATATCTGAAGTTCAGTTTTTTTTTTCAATCAAGCCACGTGCTGTTGCCTATTTAAAATTATGGTGGGAAGATCAGACAAGTTTAAAAAGAACCTGAACCTAGTTTATCCAACCAACCACCATTGTGATAATAGTTGATATCTGTTTCATTTATTTAAAACCTATGATATGCATTTCAAACATGCCACCTGTATCAGATCCATTAATTTAAAACAGGATTACTGAAGTGTCACAATGTGCTGGGCATTTGGTTAGAATCAGAGATGTGAAGGAGAAGAGAACTTGGCCCATACGCTCCAGGATCTCACAGCTGGAGACAGTCTAGTGCATTAATAATCAGAGTACAGCATGTCCCAGGTGCACAGGGGATGTTGTTCCAATCAGGCTGGATCCAGGAAAGCTTTCTGTAGGCCATTAGCCCTGAATTGAACTACTTGTCTTATTCATTTATTCATTCATCCAATCATTCATTCATTATTTTTAGTTGCAGCAAAATACACATAACAAAGTTTGCATTTGAGTCATATTTCAGTGCACAATTTAAGGACATCAAATCCATTGACAGTGTTGTGTAAGCATCACCACTATCCAAGCCCAGCAACCTCTCATCATCCCACACCGAAACCCTGTGCCCATGAGCAATAACTCCCCATCCTCACTTCTTTCCAGTGCCTGGTAACCTCTACTCTGCTTTGTCTCTATGAACTTGCCTACTCCAGATGCCTCATCTAAGCAGAATCAGACAATATTTGTCCTTCCATTTCACCCAGCACACCATCTTCAAGACTCACCCGCGTTATAGCATAGATCAGTATTTCATGCTTTATAAGGATGAATGATATTCCACTGCATGGATATACCCCATTTAATTTACCCATTCATCTGTTGGTGGACATGTGGCTTGTTTCCCCACCTCTGGTGAATAATGTTGCTATGAGCATCAATGTACTAGTGTCTGTCTGAGTCTCCGTTTTCAGTTCTCTTTGGTAGATACCTGGGAGTGGAACTGCCAGATCATACAGTAATTCTACTTACCTTGAACTTTGAAGGCTGAGAATGACTGGACAGGAGGAAGGGAACACACTGTGTGGGGTAATGCCAAGAGACGTCATGCTTCTGTGAGGTGACCACCCATCCCATGATCTCTCACCCCTCCTTCTCTTGCAGACTATGCTGTGTGTCCCACCATGATGACAGCCACCACGATCGATTCCTGGTTTCCCCAGGAGAGCGACTCTGTGGTACCCTTTATGAGATGCACTCCTTTCCCATCTCCTTCCCCAGTTCCACACAGCCCAGAACACCCCAGGTCTTTCCAGGGTCTGGTAAGTACTCTTCTGCCTACCTCACAGTATCTTCTTTTTATTGAAGTATTGTTGATTTTCAGTGTTTCAGGTGTACAGCAAAGTGATTCAGTTATATGTATGTGTATTCTATATATGAATTCTTTTTCAGATTCTTTTCTATTAAAAGTTATTACAAGACATTGAATATAGTTCTCTGTGCTATACAGTAGGACCTTGCTATTTATCTGTTTTATATATAGTAGTGTGTATCTTTTAATCCCACATATTATATGCTATCACTTACATGTGGAATCTAAAATTCTAAAATAATGGTACAAATGAACTTATTTACAAAACAGAAACAGACTTACAAGACACAGAAGAAAATTTGTGGTTACCAAATGGGAAACAGGGGCGGGGGAAATAAACTTAGAATTTGGGATTAACAGATACTCAGTGTGTTGTTTTGAAGATCAAAGGATGGTATGAATTTGAAAGTGCCTAAAGCCGTGGTACAGTTGTTTACGATCCTATCTGTCGCTATGGTCCTCATTGTCACCTTTGTTAGAACACTCACTGGGCCTCCCAGTGGCCTCCCCTGGCCCTGGGGAGCTCACCACAGCCCCCTAACAGGTCCTCCTCTGAGGTGAGGAACAGGGTCCTTCCTTCCCAGTCAGGTCCACCAAGCCCATGGGGACAAAACCCAAGGATGAGACCTTAAGCAGCTGTATCTCTACACTACACCCGAGTCGTCCCGTCACTAACATCTGTGATGATAACAGAGAGAAGTGGAATTTACCCAGTACCTCCTGAGAGATGCGAAGGAAGCCAGGCTACTTTTCTCATGTCCAAGGTTGACAGGTCTGTCTAGGAGAGTATGTCCAGAAATTCTGCAGCAGCAGCTCCTACCTCAAAAAATTAATTCCCCCAGGCACGGTTTATTTGATTTCAAACATCTGAAACATATTTTTTGAGAAGCAAGCATATGCTTGGCACTTGCTAGGCCCTGTGGGGGTACAGAAGCCTAAGATCTGGGGTCTTAGCTTCCAGCCCAGTCATTGCATTTATTCCAAGGGCTTCAAAATGATAAGCGTCTATTTTCTGTCACCTCAGTTCCAATTATATCCTGCTGGTCTGGGCTCCAAGTGTGACTGCCTTCCTCTGCTAAAGGCTGTCCATATAAGTCACTGCTTTGCTTTAGCTTGGGGAAGTTGTCTCTTAGTTCCTGCCTGCCTGTCTGGTTTTTATCTATAGTCAGTGAGAACACAGGAACCTGTCTGACACAGTATATGATAAAATTCTAAATTGTCTGACACACAAAATCGCCCCCAGAGTCCCTGAACTACTCCAGACCTCTGATAATAAACACAGCTCTGGTTTCCCCTTAGGCTCAGCATGGCAAAGAGGTGGTATCTGTGCTTCCATTCCTTAGCCCCTAGCAGGCATGACTAATCGATCATGGTGCTTTTGGGCTGAGCCAGGGTCTGGCTTCTCACCTCTTCTCAATGCAATGCTCTAGGCAGCCACCTTAGAACTGATCCGAGTTGGTGCTCACAGTATGCAGTAGACACCGTCTGT
Organism: Camelus ferus; assembly: GCF_009834535.1. Classification (NCBI taxonomy): domain Eukaryota; kingdom Metazoa; phylum Chordata; class Mammalia; order Artiodactyla; family Camelidae; genus Camelus; species Camelus ferus. The sequence continues at coordinate 43,927,314 of NC_045711.1, forward strand.
GTCCCATGTCCTCAGCCCCCAGCTGCTGGAAGTATTAGCTATAACAGCCCGCAACGGCAGCTTTCCCCTGAGCATTGCCCTCTGCTGGCCCCGACAGAGCCACCTCACCAGGAAAGGGGCAATGTCATGCCTTGACTGACACAGGGGTACAAAGACCTGGCTCCTTTGCTACTGATACACAGACATATCCTTGGCATCAGGCTTGGCCTGGCTTCTTCCCTTGCTATATCCTGCTTCCCTCCCATGCTTACCGGTGGTATCTGAGAGCACACCTTCAACAAATCTCCGCACAAGCATCCCCGGGTCAGGTTCTGTTCCTAGGGAACCTGAACCAAGCCAGGTCATTTGTCACACTTGCCTCTGACCCTCTACCCAGGAAGGAAAAACCAAAGGCAAGGATAACTTGGGTGTATGTGCAAAGCTTTGTGTTCTCGTTCTTCGGCCCAATAAATACATAATCTACTCTCAAATACGTCCCGAGCCCTGGAAATTTGTTGGGCCCTGGGGACACACTGTCATACAAGACCAAGGTGGCCCCTGTCCTCACAGAGCCAGAGACTTTCTACTTCAGAACCAAGAGGAAGAAGGAAGAGGGTTGAACAGAAAGAACAGACGATTCTGAAGAATCTCTCAGAAGACAGACTTGGAAGCAAATATTTTGCTCTGGTTTACTATTACCTAGAGCAGGAGTTTTATCATTTGTGGCTTAGAGATTCATGGAAGAGCTTCAGAGGGTTGATAATCCCTGCCCCCGCAACTGAAATGCAAATCTTGGTTTTTTTGGTTTTTCAAAATGACCCATATTGTCCACCAGATTCCCCGAGGCGTCTGTGAACCACAAAAGTCAAGAATCACTGCTTAGGTTTTGTGGCCAGAGGATCCAATGGTCTTGAGACAAAGACAGAGAGAGGTTTTGGATAATATCAGAAACATCCACAGATGATGCAGCAACTGTGTGTGCTGGGATGCAGTGGAACATCTGGCTGATAAAACACTCCCTCTTTGCAATGGTTTTGAGCCATGCAGTGCCTGCAGTTTAGAGCTGGGCGCCCGCTCACTGCTGGGCACTTGGTGGTCCCTCTGGGCCTCCTCGTTGGTAACACAAGCAGACAATTCTCCATGGCATCCTCAAGGTCTGGCCCATCACTGTTGTGCTGCGGTTTTGTGAAGCACCTGAGAAACCATCTACTCCGGGCTCTACTTAAGAGTCTGCGGAGTGTAGTGACCCAGTGTGGGGCTCCAGAGCTAGGAAACCTAGGTTTGGATCTCAGCGTTGCCACCTGGGCAGGTTTCCTCTCGGAGCCTCTGGGAAACGGCAATATAATGGATAATAGTGACGTCTCCCCATAGGGTTGCTTTGAGAAGCAATACAGTCAACCATGAAGCGCTTAGACCAGAGCCAGGCACACAGTTGGTACTCACAATGTGCATAGAGGAGAGAACTAAAGGGCAAGGGATAATGACCAGGAGGTCAGTACAGGGAGGCAGGACTCTCCCTTGGATTCTGGTATCGTAGCCAGGGCTCTCCCCGCCGCAACCTCTGCCGTTCGCTTCTCTGAAGGCTGCGTGGTTTCTCAGTACCTGCAGGACCACAGCCTCAGGGAAGCCCACCTCCTGGGCCCGCGGATGCCCCAACCGTCAGAGAGGTTTGACGATGCCTCTAAGGACCAGGAAGTGCCTGTTGTTGTCATTTTTGACTCCCATCCCCATCCCCACCTCTGCCAAGTCCCAGGGCCCCAGCTTGGGGCTCTTGTCCCTCCAGGAAGATCCTGCTTTACCTCAAATGCAAGACATCTCATCTTGCTGGATCCTAGCTCACTTTTCCCCCCACAAGGTTTATGTGATCTGTTCCACGCATCTGGATCCCGAGCTGCCACTGGCCACGTGCTGCGAGCTCGCAGTCCTGGCATTCTGCCACAGGCTGACGTGGGTCATCTCTACGTGTTCCCAGGCAGACGGTTGACTCAGTCTTAACCTTTCTGTTCACCAGCTGCCTGCTTCCAGAGCCTTCTCTGCATCTCTAATTTCAGGCCATTTTACACTAGGGGCACATGTCTATTTGGAAATGGGAGTGAGAGAAACCCAGAGATGGTCAGCATGGGTCCATAGTGAGTTAGAATACAATTAACATTCCTGTTACTAACAGTCTCCTCTTGCCTTCAGTACTTTGTAATTTACAAAGCACATTTATGGCTCGCTGTCCCATCTGTTCCTACAACAATATGATAAGGTAGATCTGATCTCCATTTAACTGGTTAGTAAGCTCAGGCCTGGAGAAGTTAAGGAACTTGCCTAAGGCCAGACAATTTTTTTAGAGGTAAAATGAAAAACCACTGTCTGTCTGACTTGAAGTTCAGCATGTTTCCTGCTACACCACAACTGGGGTCTCCGAAGTTTAAGAGGCCCAGGGCAAGTGGAAAGAGGTTAGCAAGGTAGGGGAGAGGAGTGGGGTCCTCAGGAGACAAGGGGCCAGAGAACAGGGGCCCAGATTATTCTATAGCACAGCACAGTACACACCTAAATGAGCCTGCCAGCTCTCGCCTTCCCACCTAGGTAGCCGACAGCCAGATTAGGAGCCCCAGGGGCCTCACTTTAGGGATTCCCACCCCTGTCTCCTCCTTCCCATCAGAGCTCCCAGGAGCTGATGTTGTGTCTTAGAAACTGAGCTTGAGCTTAAAAACCAATCAGACCTGAATGTAAAGCTTTATTTGACTACCGAGAGATCTTGGGCAAGTTACACAGCATCCCCGAGCTCTGTTTCTTCATCTGCAAAACTGGAACAAACACATCTGCCCAGTAGGGTGGCTATGAAGATTAAATTAAATAATGGATGCATTGCTGTCAGTGATATTTGGGGAGTAATGGCCCGTGAAGAGGATTAGCCACATGGCCAGAGAAACCCGAGAGGGCTCGGTGCAGGGGTGCCAGGCCAGGCTGGGCGGCGTCCCGCCTTCTCCGGGCTCCATTTCTTTTCTGGATCCCCTTCTGTTACAAGCTAAACAGTCCCTCCTCCTCACTGATAGCCTCTGGCTACAGACTGTATAAGGCTCCCTGCTTAGCACTTGCTTAGCCAAGCTGGGCCAATTAAGCTGCATTCCTCTAATTGTTTTGGTGGCTTTTCTCTGAACTCCCTCCAACTTGTCTACAAATCGGTTCTAAATTTAGACTCAAGTGCCAGATCTCGGTCGGTGCTCTGAGCCTCTCTGGTCTAGCCAGCCGTGAGGCTTGCACGCCTTGAGCGGCAGGCTTTAGGGATCTCTCTCTTTCTCTTTCTCTCTCTTCGCGATTTCCCCCTAATCATGGACATAAAGGCAAGCAATGACTTCGTGATATGATTTATTTTGTTTGCACGGTGCAGGTCCATACTTAGAAAACAGTTTTTCTTATTTGAACTTCCAAGAAAGTGATGGTAGAAAATTAAAGGGGGGGGGCGGTTAATGGAAGGCACAAATTCTTTTTAAGCTCTGGAAACTGCACAGCGGAAACAAAACAACTTTGAAGCAGCAGGAGGGGAGGTAAAGGGGTGGGGGCTTGAGTAAAGTGGTGTCTTCCCTGTTTCTTTATGCTCCCCCACCAACCTTTCTGGTTTGTATTCATTAAAGCATCAGCCTTAAGCATTGTTGCTTCTAATAGACCGTGAGGTGTCTTCGTCAGGCAATTAGGACCCTCCTGACCCCCAGGAGCCAGGCTTAAAAGAGCCCTATCTTCCCTTCTCCTCTCCTTTCCTTCCTCCCTCCCCTGCTCTCCTCTCCTCCTCACCGTCTTCTAGCTCATCCTCCTTTCCCCCCTCTATTTCATCTTCCTCTCCCCTCTTCTTCCTCCCCTTCCTTCTCCTCCTCCTCCTGTCTTGTCCTTCTCTGTCTACAACAGATTTCTCGTCCCCAGCCATCTTTCACCCCAATAGAATGGCTTCCACTCTTGAAAGCCCTCCCATACCCCTAGTCTCAGTGGAGTTAACAGCCCTGCGTTAACTTGACCCCCTGCCCTGGCTCCATTTGACAGATGAGAAAATAAAGCCTAGGGAGGCCCAGCCACACACACAGCATCATACAGCTCACGGACGACAGGCTCTCAAAAAGATCCAGGACTTCTGGCCTCCGTCTTGGTCACAGTCTGTGCTCTCCAACATTTGTCGAATGAAAAAATGATCTCACTACGGGTTAAAGGATCAGATCAACATGGCCGAAGGCTTAATAAGGCTGCTCGAGAAGCCAGACTCTCCTGTCATCTGGAACCTTGCTCCGATCCACCCAGAGGACACCTGTTGACTCTCCCCAGCAAATCAGGCTACCTGCCTCTCTGCTGTCACCAAAGTCCCCAGGAGCATCTCAGTTGTAGAGGATGCCCAGGGGGTCCTGTGGGCACAGACACATGATGATTGGGTGGAAGAAATACCTCGACCGACAGCCAGAGAGTGTTTCCACTTACTGCAGACTCCAAGTCTCTTTCTCCCAGAGTCTCCAAAGGGTGTCAGCGCATGCATTTACATCTGTCAACAAGTGTGGGATGTAACAGTATTCTGGGCACAGTGCAGATAAGGATCCTGGCCCCTGGACAGGTGACCTGTCCCTGCTACATAAAGCGGGCCTCTCCCTTCCACCCACACGACTTCAGTTTTGTCTCTGTAAGAACCAGGTGGGAGAATGAGGTTGACCAAATTTTACAAACTACAAAGTTTATATAAATACAAAGAACTCTTTTGCTGCTGGGATTACAAGCATCAAAGGAGTAGTGTTGGTCTGACACGGGATGGAATCAAAGTTGGCGGGCCACTCTGAGGCCACGTTGGACGACCTCTCCCCCTGACAGAGGCTGAGGACACTGAGGCCCGGAGTGGAGTGAAACCCGGACGGGCCACACTGCGGGTCACAGGAAGGGACGCTTTCAGAACTGGGCTCTGGGCTTCCCCTCTTTCTGGGTGCTGCTTGTAATCTCTGCTTTTCTTTCCCTGACTTCCCCCCCCCCCTTTCCTTTTCTTCCACAAAATTCAATTCATGCAAAATGCCTTCAAAATACTCCTTTTCCCACCACTTTTACTCCATCCAAACATATCTGGCCTCTGTCCCATTACCTCAAGATCCTGTGATGTGGCTTTAAAAAAATTTGATTAACGAATCCATGCTGAGGGGTTAAGAAAGAAGAAACCATGGCATCCAACTGTGCCCCTTCACCCGAGGACCGTTTTCACTTAGACAGAGGCCTCCGCAGACCTCAGAGAACGAGAAATGACTGTTAATAGACTTTCAGGTTCCGTGGCAGGCCACTGGAGACGCTGCCCTGATTGCCTGTTGTTCGGGCTTGATCTTCCGGGGCCGGGGACATGTCTCATTAAGTAATCCTCACAGTCTCTCCTCGTGATTAAATCTCTGGCTTCTTCCCCTCTGTCGGCTCATGGCTCTGCCCTTCTGAGCTCTGTGACCCTGATTGATGGCACTGACCATTTCCGATGGCTTCGACCCACAGGGCATCCATCGGGAGGCTGGTTTCTGACCTGGAGTGTTTGCAGGTCACATCCTCTTCTCTGGGTCAAGGATGCAGCTTGAGCCTCTTTGGGTACCTTCAGGAGTTAAACCTAGTAGGTTCCCGTTGAGCGTGGAAGCAGGGGAAGGGCATGTTCCTGGGGGCAAAAACTGTTTGTGATCACTGGGAATTTAAAAGAAAACTGCCCCAGGGGAAAAGAAACAAGCAGACAATTTTCCTCTTGGTACAAGGTGCCTGTTCCCTTTTTCCCTTCCCAGCTGGCTCTCGGACTTTCTGTCTCCTATACCGTCTTGCGTGCTTAGAGTCTATTACAAATGCTGACATTTCAGCATTTGATGGATACCAGTGCTGGACTGCGAGAGGCCTTGGTGCCTCCAGGACAAGGAAGGATGAAATGGCCAAATTTGGAGAATCTAATGTCAGCAATTTTGGAAATTATCTAATTTAAGCCGCCTTGAGTGCTTTGTCAGGAAGGCTAAGACTGTCCACAGGGTACTCAAGGATGTGGTTTGCTGCAAAGAAATAGCAACATTTAGACTGTGTGAGTGTATGTGCACCCGTCTGCTCCTCTGTGTGTGTGTGTGTGTGTGTGTGTTTGTGTGTGTATGTGCGTGCATATTAGAGTCATAGGAGGTCAGAGCTGAAGAACCAATAAGGAAGGTCTAGGTGAACCCTCTTGTTTCCTGGAAAAAGACACTGAAGCCCAGGACAGCGCCCTTTTCTGTCCAGTGAGACCCTTGATATCTGCCCTGTGTGCCTTGCAGGGGTACGAAAAGGGTCAATAAAATCATGAATATGAATTTGCTTTGAAAATTTTTTTTAAATTTGAAAATGTGAGTGAATCCCCACTGCACGTGGGATTAGGTCCAGAACGGGAAGATGCTGTCCTTGTGAAGGACAGAGCTGCTTTGGGGTACAGGGAACAAAGGGCAAGGAGGGGTGGAGGGGAAGGCCATTCTCCAGGATCCCCGGGAGCCCCACCCTGATACACACACAGCTGAAGGTTGGACAGTCCGGAAGCCCGTTGAGAAGGATTTAAAGAGGGCACGGGGAGGTTCACTGGAGTGGATGGGACAGTTGGCCCCATTTCAGAGCTTGTGCAAGACTTCCTAATAACCCAAGATTCTCACTTGGGGATGCCAAGGGGCTGCAGGCCATCAGGTCTGGGGCCCAGAGCCGCCCAGGCTTGAATGTCCATGTCCCTGGACCACAGCTGGCTAGAGCAGAGTAGCACGTGGGTGAGGAAATGGGCTGAGGGAAGGGTATTTGGCTGAAGCCACAGGGCAGGATATGTTGCGATGAGGGTTGAACCCAGGCCACCGTGGCCCCAAATGCAGGACTGCTTCTCCAGCATCACAAATCAGGTTAGGAGACAGAGAGAGGGGTGACCTGCACCGAGGAAGATTACAGCCCTAGAAAGGGCCAGCCTGGGCTCTGGCTGGGGGAAGCTCTGGACCCTGATGGCTTCCTTTCTCCTCTGAGGGGCATTGGGTAAGCACTGCCACTTTTCCAGAAAGGACAACTCAGACTTACTACCCCTTTATCCAGTTGCTCGAGCCAGAATCCTTCATGCAACCCTTTAATCGGCTCTTCTTTGGAAATAGGTCCAGAATCCAGCCAGTTCTCATCACCTTCAGTGCTCTCAACCATCTCGCTCATGGTCTCCTGCCCTTCCCTGCTTCCACCCTTGCTGCCCTGCCCTCTCATCTCTGCACAGCAGCCAGGGAGACTCTGCTCACACATCAGTCAGATCATGTCTTTCTTCTGAAGGAAACCACCCCCTGCAAATCTCCCTGATCACTCAGAGGACAAGGCCCTCCAGAATCGGCATCTCCCACCAAAAGACCACTCTGATTTAACCACTTACCGCTCCCCACATGTCCTCACTCAGTATGCTTCAGCTATGTGGCCCTCTCCTGCCTCAGGACCTTTGCATGGGCTGGTCCCTCTGTCGGATACTCTCCTCCTGCATAGCCACATGGCTCACACTCTCACTCCCTGCAGGTCCCTGTTCAAAAATGCCTTCCCTGTCCTCCCATACGAAATAGCTAATTCTCTCTCTGCCAGGCACTCCTTAAGCTCCCTGAGCCCACTGTATTATTATTTTTCTTTCTTTAGCTCTTATCTTCACATGCCTGGGCACTGTTATTTTCTGGCTGCTGCAGTGCACAAAGCCAGGGGGCACCCAGGAGGCCCCACAAGAGGGCCACCTCCCTGCGGGCAGGGCAGAAACCTGATGCCTTTGACTCACTGCAATAGGCCCAGCTACAGTGCCAGACTGGGGTCCAGGGAACGCCTGTCGAGCGAAGCTTCCCTCATCCCCCACCACAGCTTCTGCTTGCACCTGTCTCCTCGGTGTTTTCTCCTCTAGAGCACACCCTGGCTTCCTCGTGGGGGCTCTGGGAGGAAGGCCTGAGCCCTCTCCCAGGACCTCCTAGTGTTGCAGAGTTGGAGCCTGAAGGCAGAGAACGTGAACTCCATTTCCAAAATCCCCATGCCATTCCGTCCCCTGGTTCCGCACATCTCCACCACCTCCAGGAGTCCCATTTTCCTCCACCTGCCAGCTTCTCTCTGCCTCCCAGCAGGAATCAAATCACTGTTGCCATCATTCACTGTGCCTGGTTGTCATGGCAACAGGGACAACAGACATGCACAGAGCCCCTGGTCAGTGTGCACCTGGAGTTTAGCAAGGTGGCGGCAGTGGGCGAGGTGGCGGGTAGTGGAGGTGGAGGGAGGAGGGAGGGCGTTAGGCTGCTTGCATGAATGAGCATTCCCCGGGAAGCAGGCACCCAGAAAGAGAGAGCCGCCAGTCGCCTCCCCTCCCCCATCCCAACTCCTGGCTTATAAACCTGACTGGGACTCCCAGACAGTGGCAGGTGTGATTACACATGCCATGAAAGGAGCATAACTCTAACACAAAGGCACAATTAATGGCCTGGGGCCAGTTGCAGCCTCTGGGCAAGATCCTCTCTGCAGCGGGGGGCAGGCTCCCTTCCTTCCTCTGTCGGGTACTGGGCTGACCTGGCCAGCACTCGGAAGAGCAGATGGAGGGAGAAATGGATGAGAGAAAAAAGAATAGAGAGAAAAAAAATAGAGATTCAACAACAACAACCAAAAAAAAAAAAAAAGAAAAAAAAAAAAGAAAGTGAAGAGATGGGGTCACTCACAAGGCTACACCCAGATATGGCCCTGGCTAACTGCTGGGGTCAGGTTCAATAAGAAGCCAGACTGGGTTCTGGATCCTTCTCCTGGGATAAAGGATTAACCTGGCTATATATATATATATTAGTTTAAGTAATGTTAGCTGCTATAAAAGGCAAACTCCCAAATCTCAGTGATTTGGCCCAATAGGAGGTTACTCCCCACTCTGCGTAAAGCCCAGTCAGCATCATTGATGGCAGGGGGCACGGAGGAGTGTTCAGGGACACAGGCTGATAAAGGGTCTGCAAACTCAGGCAGCTTCCGAAGACCTCCTGGACCTTGACGTCCAACAGACAAACCATGAAGAAGAGCAGAGGTTCATGTGGGAGGTTTTTACAGCAGAAATGGAAGACTTGCTCTGCCCACATTCTGTTGGCCAGATCTCCATCACATGCCCCACCTAACTGCAAAGGTGTCTGGGAAATGTAGTCCAGTTGTGTGGCGAAGAATCAGACGAAACCCTTTTGATGAAATGGTCTCCAGTGCAGGCTGGAAGGGAGCCTACCCCTGCAGACAGAATGTGGTATCTGAAGGAGCGGAGTGGAGGCGAACATTGCCCAGTGCCCCCAAGGGTGCAAACAGCACCCAAACCTTTGGTTATTTGCATCGGGAGGCTTCCTCCCATAGGAGCTTCCTGGGTTCTGCTGAAAGGGGAGGGAGGGAAGTGGAGGAGCAGATAGGGCGTGGAGGGCAATAATGACAAAATGCACTTGTAGTTTATGTACTGGGCCCCTCGTCTAGCCCGTGGGTCATGCTAGCTTTACCCCCTATTTGACGCAGTTAGGTTTTCCTCTGGAGTGCCTTACCATCCTCTTTGAGGAGAGCTCAGGTTCACGTGCACCCCGGCAGGGTGAGAAACAGGTAGGGGAAGCCAGGGGTGGAATAAAATGATGTCACAACAGAATGGTGCCAGGAGCTCTCGGGCCTAAAAGACAGGGCATCCTATCTGATGGGTGGAGTGAGCTGGGATCCTCAGAGAAAGAGGAGAGGGAAGGATCTTCTACCCCAGGACTGGCTGGGGTGCGTGCAGGCTGGAAGCCAGGAGTGTGGGTACACAGCTGGCTGTGAGAGAGAGAGGCGCGAGGAGTCAGAGGCTTTGAGGGACGCCTGCATCAGACTCACCTGGGACCTTTGGAGAAGGACCCAGGCGCCCATCCCAGCCCTTCAGAGTCAGACTTGGCAGTGGTGGGGCTCCAGTGTGAAAAGGATTCCCGCTGTCCACCACCCAAACCTGTTCATCCTGTGGATGGGTAAACGAGGCTCAAGAGGAGAATCGTGATTTTTTTCCAAAGCCACAAGACAAGCTGGAAGCAGAGCCTGGCCTAGAACCCTCATCTCACGTCTCCTGGCAGGGTCTGTTCTATGCCTATAATTGCCCTGCACACGCACGCACGTGCTCACATAAACACACACCTCTAAGCCCCGAGGAACCCAGGTGGACTCACAATCTCCAGCAGAAGCTCTGACGCTCTGACAGCTGGAGGCTGATTTAGCCGCATGTTCCCATAATTGATCCTGCAGTTTGCACAGATCGAATCCATATTTATCATCTCACATTGGGCAGCTGGTACCTTCTGTGTCAGTTAATGCTGCAAGAGCCTGAGATGTAGTTTGCACATGTAGCAATGGAGGGGTACCCAGTCCCAGGGGGTAGCCCAGGAGAGAAGACCCATCTTATCTCAGAATGGCAGCCTTCTCACTGAGTGGCTCCTGCCCAGGGTCCATATAGAAACCCTCAATAATCTGGGGGGGGGGGGGGAAGGTTCGGAGCAAAGGTCCCTGGTCTGAATTATATAAGGTCTGAATTGCAAACTTGAAGACAGTAGTTTTTAATTGCTTTCAAGGCATCCAGGAACGAATTGGACAAATAGGGACAAAAGAGCCCAATGGGAGGGCTCTTTGGAGGGACCACTTTAATGAATAGAAGAGCAAGTCCTGCATAATTAACATGGTTTTCCATGTTTTGGAAGCCAACTTAAAAAAAAAATAAATATAATAATTCAGAGGTGGGGGGCAATGTCTATTATTGCTTTGCATGAGGAACAAGGAATTTCTGCTTAAGAATAAAGCAGTTACACAGGCCCGATTATCAATCACACCAGCCAAGGACCCCATGCAAACGTAGGACACAGTATTCCCTGCTTCATGCTCCCCACCAGGTCCTCGACTGCTTCCCTGGCAGCCTGAAGATATTCCTGTTCACCTGCTCCGGTCCCGCTGTCCCCGGCAGCACTGGCATCCAGGCAGGGCTCTGAAGGCAGCAGCCCCCCCCCCCCCACCTCGGCCTGCAGCACAGGCACGGAACGCATTATGATAACCCTGCCGGGAGGCTGCCATTGATTTCGCGCTCCCGGTCTCTGCTTTAATCCATACTTTTATTAAACTTTTTTATGCAGGAAGGAACATTTAGGGAAAACCATGAAAGGCTGTCAGGCGTTGCTATTAGTCTTCTCAGCTCCCTCCAATGAGCTGTTCCAGGGCAGAAATATTTGCCATTGGGCAGTGGACCCAGGGGCCAGACTGGAGGCAGGAGCTCATCTGGCCAACAGAAGGGAGAATAAAAGACAGCACTCGAGACACCAGGAGGACAATGGGAGCAGCAGTTTCCAATTTATTTCACTTCTATCAAGCGCTTTTTAGAACCCAGCTCCCACATCTGGCAAGTTGGCACCTTCCCTTCGAATGGCTGAGGCTGAGAGCTGGGGGCTCAGAGAACATCCGATCCTCTCCACACAGCTTTGTTTGGGTCCTTCTGGGTGTGAGGCTCGGAGCGAGGCGCTGTGTGTGACAGAGACAAAACAGCCTGGCAGTGGCTGTGCAAAGCCCCCCTCTCCCACTCGAGTTCAAGGCTACGTTCGTCAAGATGCTCTCGCCCTTGAACTTGGAACTGCTCCTGCTGTAATGCTTATCACAGTGTTACCGTGGTCTGTGCTGCTTCTCCCACTAGACTGTGAATTCTTGGAAGCCGAGAATAGTATCTCAGTCCCCTTTTTATCTCCAGGCTGGCGCACAGTGCCTCGCACATTGCTAAGCACTAAGAAAATATCTATGAATGAATGAATGAATGAATGAACGAACGAACGAACAAGCAAATGGTTGAGTTCATGCATTGCAACTGACAAATCCTGGGGGACTTGTTCAGAAGATGGAGGAGATACACTCAAGGTAGGAAAGTTACCACTAAGGGGGCCAAGCTCTGCCAAGTCTGGTCTGGAGGGTCTGAGGACCACCTTGCCTACTTCACAATCCCATCCTCCGATCGCGGTGCCTTTTAGCTCACCTCCAAGTTCCCAGACCTCTGTTCCCTCCCTACCAGCCCGAGTGGGGCCGGGAAGTGAAGGTGCGGAGTGTGAGAGCCACACATCTCTTCCCTGGCCCAGGGCGGGTGGCTGAGCACCCTGCAGAAAATCTAGATGCTTCTGGCCAGCAGGAGGACTAATTCAGATCACAGGACACAGGGCACGGGACAGCCCCTAGGCAGCAGAGCAGCAAGGGCCAAGCATCAAAGTGGAACAGAGGTCCAGAGAATGGAGGGGACATTATAATGGTCTCTGGGTGCTCTCTGCCCAGGCGCAGCCTCCTGGGGGCACGTGCAGGATGAATGAATCTGGAAGAAACATCAACCCTGAGGGGCTGGGGAAGGAGGAAACACCCTGGAGAGCATGTGCTAGGCCTCCCCATCCCTCACTTCCTGCACTGATTTCAAAGCCAGGGGCCCTTCTCACTCCACCCTCTGCAGCTGAAGCCAGTGCTCCCTGCAGGACTTGGAGACCATCTCAGGACAATGCTTGCTCTTTCCCTTGGGGGGTGAGCCGTGGTTATATTTTCCTCTTGAATTTTCTGTATAAGGATAACAGTGAAAAGGATGAGTGTGGCTCCCAGATGGGGGAAGCGCGGGGGTGGGGGGTGGTCATCGATTGTCACCGGTCCCTGCCTTGTGACTCTCCATCGGCACCAGTCAGGGGTAACTTTCATTCATAGAGAGAAGTGTCCTGGACTCTCATAAGAAGGCTTTGGACCACTGGCTGCAGAAATCTGAGCAACACTGTGGTCAGAATGAACTTGCCTTGTGACACCCCCGAGCGCCACGTCCTTAGGGCATCAGCAGTGTCCCCAGGACCCTAAGAGAAATTTCTGGAGGGACTGAGCTGGTTCCACCTGGAAACAAGTAGCCTCTGGAAGTCCCTGATCGTGTCTTCCACCTGAGGGGTCCTACATGTGGGCTGTCAGGCAAGGAGGATGGGGCTTGCTCTGTGTCACCCAAGGAGTGGAAGAAAAACCAATAATTACAGGAAATAGACTTGGGTTGTGGAGGAGAGTGGCTAGAACTCTTGATGCAGTTAGCGACTTAAGCAAGATAGAAGCTTTCATCTCTCTGAGCAAAATATCTCCACCAGCACGGAACAGCTAGTATTCCCCGGCATCTGTTTCTTCTAATTCCCCATCACTCCCATGAGGAGGTCAGGCTCCTATCACTGCCCCCATCCTCAGAGGGTAAGACAAGGTTCAGAAGGGTCAAGTGGTTTTCTAGAATCATCTCCGCAGCCTGGGGGTAGAGGTAAGTTTGAAGCAGAGTCTTTTCCCCTCTGGTCTGGTGCTCCTTCCAGTAGGTCCTAAGTCCTGGGGTTCAAATAAAAGTCTCCAGGACTTTAGAAGGGACTCACGTGATATGCCTAGTGGACTAGAGTTTCCCTCCTCCCAGGGCTGGTAGCGCCCTGGGGCCCCGAGACCCAGGCCCCTGCTGACGCAGTGCTGAGAAGCTCTGAGACCTTGCTGATTTTCTTGGGGCTCACTTGGAAACCAACACAGGTCTCCTTTGCTCTGAGATCCCCCACATTGGGGTGGGAGGATTCTTGTGTTCCCTATACGGACTAGGTGGGTCTATAATAGGACCAGAGACCCCACTGGTATTATTAACCCTCTGCATCTGTCATCCCTCTCTCCCACAGGGGTCAGCCTCATCTCATTTCCTTCCCAGCCTGTGACATACACACCTGGATTTTGGCTCTAATCCAGATATCAAGGACATGACGTCATCACCCTCCAGCTCTACCCTGGCAATTCCACTCAAGCAGCAGATCTCACATGTGCCTGCCTGGGGAGGGTCCCCGGGTCACGGGAGTACAGGGGTGGGGGGGGCGCATCTGTAACACTTCACATCATCCTGCCCCAAAGGTGTGTCTGGATGCTGTTTCTCTCCATCTCCTCCATCTACCCGCACACTGTTGTCGCTTAGCCACCAGCATCCCTTCACCTACGACCTGAATTGCCACAATGGAATTCTAAACCTTGCCCTCTTGGTTCCCTTCAATCTGTTTTCCCCAAGCTGCCAAATCCATCTCTTCACAATGCAAAGTGAGATCATGTCAATCCTCTGTTTAAGAGGCATCAATAGCCTCCACTGCACTTAGGATGAACCGCAGAATCCCCGCCCGCTCCCGCTCCCGCCTGCCTCTCTAATCTCATTGCGTACAGCTCCCCCCTCGCTCTCTGAGCCACGGTCATTCCATGGTCACTGCGGACTCTGTCCAGCTTCCCGAGGGTGGACCAAGGACATTCCTACCACATGCCTGTTCCTCTGCTTAGAATTTTCTTCATCCTTGATCCCATTTGTTCCTTCCCCGACTATTTATCCTTCAAGCATCAGGTTAAGTGCACCCCCTCCTCCGAGAAGCCTTCCTGTACCTCCACTCTAAACTAGATTTCCCTTGGAATACCCTCCCATTGTAGGACCCTTTTACTTCACTGACTTTTTTCATTGCTTGGAATTATAGTTATGACCTGTCGTTTCTTCTAGAAGATAACGCTCCACAAAGCAGAGACGGCTGTCTGTTCAGCCCTGGATCCCTGGAGAAGCTAGCCCCTTATCTTGAGGCACGGGAACAAGAAGAAAGGAGAGGGAGGTGGGGAAAGGAATGAGAAGTGGAGAGAAAATGTAGGTGTGAGAGAAGAGAAGGAAAGGAGGAAGGAGAAGAGAGCAGGAGGGGGAGGCTGAGGGACGGGAGAGGAGCTAGAGGAGGGGAGGAGGGTCAGTAAGGACCAGAGTCCTTTTAGCTGACCCCGCTTCCTCCTCTACCCAGTGAGCAACCTGGGGGTCAGCTGCCCTGGATTGTGGTGCCCTCACTGCCCAACAGGTGGCGCTCATGCACCTGCAGCCTCTTCCACACGACCCTGGAGGGAGTCACAAGGGCAGGTGTGCAGGTGTGTGTGTGTATGCACAAGTACAGGCACTCGCGCACACGTGGATGCACACCTTGGAGTCAGGAAAGAAGCAGATGCTTGCACTCTCCCCAGCTCATCTTTTACCCTGGGGTCCTTCCCCTAAGGGCCTGAGGCTTTTTTGGATATAATAACAGGCATAAAAACCCAAAGCGCAGGAAGCAGTTGGAGGGCATACCATACAAATGGCGCTTTGAGAAATCTGCACAGAGAAACTGCAGGCCTCCAGGAACCTGGCTTGCCATCAGCATGATTTCTGGTGCCCTAGCTGAGCAGGAAATCCACAGAAATTCAAGATCTCCAGGCTTTACCTAATCAGGGAGGTAAGAGGAAGCTGCTCAGTTCTCTGCACTACCCCGCTACCCCCCACCATCAGTGGCCTCTGCTGTCATTAACTCTTCCGGCCCCTGCCTAGGCCCCTGCCTTTTTCCCCTCCCCTGCCCAAATCAAAGTGCAAGCATCTCTCAGCCTCAGAGCCTTGCTCTGTGCTGGAGGGTGCATGTCGAGTCATTAATAAAGCACTGGCTTGAGTTCTGCAAACCTGGTCTCTAGTCTTGGCTCTGTGACCTCAGGTATGTCCCCTTCCCTCTCTGGGCTCCAGGTGGCTCACCTACAAGATGGCCTTCATTAGCCCTACCACCCTGACCTTGCGTTGTCCTATGATTTCTTTGAAGTTAGCATTCCGTGGGGGTCCCATGTTAGTTTTTGTTAAGTCTCGGTGGCTTATGACAACAAACACTTACTTTCATGCTCACTGGTTTGTATGTTGATTGAGGTTCAGCTGATCTGGACTGGCTGGACTGGGTCAGGTCAGATTCAAATTTGTCCTATGTATCCTCATTCTGGGGCCCAGACTGAAGGAGTAGTGGCTGTCTGGAGAATAACTGTCTCAAGGCAGATCATAGAAGTGCAGGAAGCCAGTCTCAATCGCACAAGCACACGTAAAGCCTCTGCTCATACCATGTCCACTACTACTCCATTGCCCTGAGAAAACCACATGGCCAAGGCCAGCTCAGTGGGATGGAGACATATTCTCTGGCTTTTCAGTAGGAAGCAGTGCAGAGCCACGAAGGACTTGGACGTATCTTTCTATCAGAGGGAGGGAATGTGCACAGAAGTGACATGTGTCAGTGGGTAAGTATGTAGCATGCCCTCCCCACTGCCCACTGAGATGATGCCAAGTGGATCTTGAAGTCATAAAAGGACAGACCCAAGGTGGGTGAAGCCTCAATCCCTGAGTCACCATACGGCAGAGAAGAGCACAGCCTGCACTGAACTGTGTCATAAGCAAGAAATAAACTTGTGTATTGTCAAGCCACTAAGACTTGGGACATGTTTGTTACTCCAGCTTAGCACAGCCTAACCTGACAGATACACTGCTAACGCACTGGCTCCGAAGTCCATCATCTCTCCTTCTGTTCCTAATCTGGGCTCATACATGGATTCACAAGCAGACACCAGAGGCAGGACCCAGCAGGAGCTGGTGCAGAAAGATCCCATGCTTGGACCCAAAGAGCCTTGACCCTGGACAGGGAGAGGAGTTAGGAGAGAGCCTTGGGAAAGCATTTTCTGTTTTTTTAAAAAATAAAATGGTTGTGTATATGTGCATTTTAGTATAGAGAGGTAGAAAACCAACAAACAAAATGGACTACAATTTCCCAGATAACCCCTGCTTTCATCTTTAAAATAACAGTAATAGGTAGTTGAGCATTCAAATAAAATAGATACAGAATAAAAATAAGATTCTCCCTCTTCGCTCCCAAGGTGGCTACTTTAAACAGTACGTGAACAACAGTTCCTTGGATTTTCTTTTGGGGAAAAATGTGTATACTCTCAAATCTACATCTACAAGCACGCTCTTCTTTATTTTTGTTGTTATGTATTAGAGTGTGGTTAGTATATTTTTCATAAGAGATCTCTAGAAAACTACTCACATTCTCTGTTCATGCTTTAACTCTCAGCATTTTAAAGTTTGAACAGGCAGATTTGAGGCAGAGGAGCTGATACGGGGGGACGGTCCTTCTTAAATAGATAGACATACTGGTTGCCTCACTGTGTGTATAGTCTTCCTTATTTAAGACTCTGTTCTGTGTTTTGTTTCTCATCACTCACTAAGGCAGCATCCAGATCTTCCTAAAACACCACCTGCAGATCTTGCTCATGCCATTTAAAGCCTTCAGAGGATTCTATCATACGGTGGCATCATCATTTATTTAAAATGGCCCCGATTGAGGGACGCTGCTTCCAATATTATTTGTTTATTTATTTTTCTACTACCATCAGCGCTGTAATGACTAGAAGGACTAGCCCTGTACTTAATTTATTGGGCAGCTTCTCAGCAGTGGGAGTTTTAGGATAAATGGAATGTAGGCTTTGGATTTTGATAAATATTGCCAAATTGTCCTCCACAAATGGCAGTCCCACCAGCAGGACAGGAGGATGCTACGTGGACATCCCCACCAGCACTGGGTTTCACTTTTGTCAGTTCTGCAGTTGGAAAATGGCATATTATTCCCTTCAGGGTGTGTTCTCTAAGGGAGGAGTTTCTCCACATTGTCCACTAGAAAACTATTTCTTGAGCAAACTATTTTACAGCACGCTGTGAAATAAAGGAGGCAGAGAACACGATGTAGTGTGCTAGGGACCTGGTACCCCATCAAGCTCCCCACTGATGCTCTCAGCATCCCTGAACTTCTGTCCCAATTCCCTTAACTGTTTCCCAGCCTTGTGAGTTGGGCTGTACCACATAAAAAGAAACCCAAGGTCACCTTTCCCTCCTTCCTTAGACCAAGCAAACCCTAACCAGCTAGATCCAGAGCTCTTTGTCAACAAAGCAGTTCAAATAAAGGCGAGTGATTGCTTGTTGGAGATGGTACAGAAATGGATTTCTGCACTGGGTGAGGGGCTCAATTACATCACGTCTTGGATTTATTTCTTTTAAAAAATGTAGCCACCATACTTTTTTTTCTGATTAAAAAAAAATAATAACGCCCTTGAAGTGAATTCAAAAAATCCAAAAAAGAATACAGAAGAAAGTATAAACTGCCTGCAATCCTACCATCCAATGTTCATATGTTGGTATCTAGATTTCTAGTCTTTTATACACATACACACATTTACCAAAACCATTAGATGTTCTTCCAGAAGCAATGTAGCAAGGCAGTGAATAGGATGGATTTTTTTTAAACAGACAGACTGGGTTTATATCTCAACTTTACCACTTATTAACTGAGGGAAGATGGGCAGATCACTTTTATTCCCAGGGCCTCAATTTTATCATCTGTAAAATGGGCATAATAATAGTATCCTCCTCATATGGTTGTTGTGCTTGTTACATACATTAATTACAAGTTAAGCTAGCAAATGGTAAGGGCTATATGTGTTATTATTTTTCATTACTATTAAAGATCGCTTTCCCTCAGCTGGATGCACCATAATTTATTTATCTAAATGCCCTTTGTTCGAACATTTGGAACATTTTTCCAGCTTCCTCGTCATAAGTAATACTGCAATAATCAATCTTGAATGTGGAACTTTGTGACCATTTCTAGCTATGGGAATCGTACATCTAATAATATAGATAATTTCAAAGCTTTTGACGTACATTGCCAAATTCTCTCATACAGATTGTGACTTTAACTTGCATCTGTATCAGCAGTACACGAGAGTACTTTTTCTCTTACTCTTACGCCAAAGCTGGATGTTATTATTTTTAAAAATCTACTAAGGTTCTCCTCTACTCCCACTGCCAACCCCAAATGTATGATTCAATAGACCTTTGAAAGAAGGAAAATAATTTCAGAAGAAAAAGAGTAAATTGTAGACATAAAGGTGAAGCTAAAACCAGGATATTTACAAGATACATTTTTGAAAATAAGAGCTTCTTAGATTAACTCGAGGGGATCCCACTGCTAATAAAGTGCTAAAGTCTTGGTTCCAACAATCCCAAGAATATGAACACCTCTAATTTCCCCGAGTTCCCGAGAGCCATGAATAAAGGGAGACCGGGTAGGTGAGGAAATGCACATATTGATCAGTACACATGAATCCCTACTTCTGAAAATCAACAGAAAGATGTACATGAGCCTTCGTGGGTTTCTGGGAACTAAGAAGAATGCCTTTAAAATAACAAATGAAACGAGCAGCAAATAGTTTATCCTGGTAAATTAATAGTTCTAGAATGTTGCCACTCGCTGGGGGCATCAGCTTGGCTAAGTCACGTCACCCATCCTGCACTCAGCATTACAGTGGGTAAAGGGGGCAGAGGGTCATAGACCAGGCTCTCAAAGATCCCTTCCAGCTCTGACATTCCACCAGCCTGCATTACCTGAGTTCACAAAAGAGGTTAGGAGTGCACACCACAACACGTGTTAACCCGTGGCCCTTGACCGCCACGTGTAATTGGAGGCACTCTTCAAAGTGACAAAATGCATTAGCAGGTCCTGGCCCCATGGAGTCTCTGTTACCACCAGCTGTCAGCAGTGCCTGCCGCCGGACTGGCTTCGGCAAAAGGAGTCCACCCTGTGTAGACTTTAGGGTCATCCCAGTTTCTCATCTCAGCCCCGTCTTCTCTGGGTCCATTGGATCTGGCCTTTGCCTCCTTCTTCCAAATGAGAAAAGGCTTGGGAGAGAGGGAGCTGGTATCAGCTACACCCCAGACAGGGAGCCGGATGCAGAGCACAGGAGGGGAGGCTAATTCTAACAGCCCTGGGTTGGCAACATCCTCCAGGGTACAACCCATCCATACCCACAAAGCCACAGCTGAACGGGGCAGAGCTTATGCTGACGAGCTTAGGCTTTGGAGTCAGACTCCCTAGGGAGCCAAGCTGACTGCATTTACTACAGTTGAACAAGTCACTTTATTTCCCGTATCTCAGTTTCCTCATCTGTAAAATGGGAATAGTCAGTACTACCTCATAGGGTTGTCTTGGGGCTTAAATGAGTTCATATTTGTCAGGTGCCCAGAAGAGTGCCTGGCAGGTAGCATAAGCTTTCTATAAGCATTTGCTGAGTAAATTCGACACCTTTGTAAGCGTTGGTGTGGCCCCATAGAAGGAAACGGCAAGGGCCTCGCAGTCCACTCCAGCTCTGCCACCCCTTAGCTACGTGCCCTCGGGCAAGGTGAACAACCTCTCTCTGAACCAGGGGCTCTTCACCTGCAAATCAGATGTTACAGCACTGACTTCCCAGTAGGTCTTCTGGATGCTAAGCCCTGGCCACAATGATGTTCAGTCACTGTGACAGTTAAATTTATTTTGCAGTGTATTCAGAGATCACATGTTTGATTTTATTCATGTTGCTATTTTACAGATGGGGAAACCGAGGTCCAGATAACCAAAGTGTCTTGTCCCAGGTCATTAAGACAGACAGCAGCAGTCAGAGCCAGGACAGGAGCACTGGCTGGCCAGCTCCTTACACTCTCCGGGATGAGAACTTCAACTAAATGAAAGGAGCCGCCTTAGAGTGAGGGGGTGGGGGCAGGGGAGGTGGGTTTGCAAGCAGGTTGGGGAGGGCCACAGAGCCCTGCCGGGTCAGAGGTCAGAAGCATCTCCTGCCATGAGAAGCAGTCCATCTCTCCAGGCCCCGTGTTCCCCAGTTTAAACAAGGCCCCAGATCAATACCTTAACTTTTTAATCGGCATGAAATTAAATTAGGACTTTACATCCTGGCTTTCCATTTGAAAAGATCAAGGCTAGGTGACTGGTTAGATGCCTCTAGAATATCTTCATTTTATCTTCGTGTTTCTCAGGGACATCAGTGTTGAAGGATGCTGGGGGCGGCAGCTTCAAGTTGAAGGGCAGTATGGAAACTGCCAGGGACAGAGAAATGGAGAAGCATCTAGAATGGGATGGGAAGGGGCAGGCGTTGCTTGCTCAGAGCTGACTCTGTGCCAGGACCTAAGCCAGGTGCTTCCACATGCTCACCTATTCTTAATTCCTCACCAGTGTATCATATCCTTCAAATCAAAGGTGGGGAAACCCAGGCTCAGAAAGGTTGAGGAGTTTGCCCATAGACACACAGTGACCAAAACTATTAGCTCTTCTTCCAGAAGTAGAACAAAGGAGAGTTTGCTTTATTCTTTGTCCAGAGATAACTGGACAGAAGTAGCTACATATATCATAAAGGCCAACATGGTACATTCTAAAGTCAGTTTTGCCAGGAACTTCGAGAACCGTGGAGGGAAGGAAAAGGGGGCAGGGGTCTGCAGGCAGAACTGCAAGTCAAGGGCATCATTGAATGGTCCCACTGCTGACAGGCCCTTGGGAGCTTAAAAGGGACGCTGAAACTCACCAGGCGTAAAATAGCATCCTAACTGTCTGCCCCAATCTGAAGCTGCTAATTAGAGCTCAGACTCGCCTAGTCCTTTCACTTCCCGGGGCCTCGGTCCCCTCATCTGCTAGGCAGAGTACAAGGTACTGCCTTATACAGCAGGGCTGTTGTGAAATTGTAAATAATGATAATAAGAGAAAGGAAAGATTACTGTAGCTCTGCAGTGTTGTCTGAAGTCTGGGAGGGTTATTCCTCCAGCCTCATTCTTTTTCTCCCAGTAATGCTCTGGCAATTCTGAGCACACTATTTCACTCTACAAGAATCATAGTAAGGAAAGAATGGCAAAAATAATAAGGCTTAAGCACTCACTGTTGAAACCTGTATCCAGTCCCAGCTGTAAGCTTCTGCAGTGGAGAAAAACGCATGGGGAGTGAGCTCTCTACCACTCTACTTGCCTTTTACAATCACAGAAACTCGCACTCAGAAGTCAGGGTCACAGAGCCAGTGTGCAGTGAGTAGGGATGCAAACTCTAGTCACCCCAACCAGGAGCCTTTGCTCCTAACTGTATCTCTACCTTGCCTCTTACCTGGAGCTGCCTCACGTCTCTCCTCACCCCTCTGTCCCCTCTCCCCAGCTGATCCACCTTAGTACGGAATGCGCCCTTCTCTGCTCTTTCTTCCTCATTGATTTCCCAGCTTTGTCACTAGGTCTCGAGGAGGGAAAGACCACTGATCCACAGCAGAGTGTGTGGGAGGAGCTAAGATGCAGAAATCCACATTCGGGGTTAATGTCGCTGTTGACTGATCTTTATTCTCTTCATTTCAGCCGTGATTCTGGCTCATAACTGGACAGGATATGATCGTCTGTTCATAGTTTCATCCCTGCTTTTGTAAATGGTCCCTGAACCTCAGGGGCTAGAAGCCTGGAAACTACATTTCCCAGACTCCCTTGCCGGTAGGGATCAGCATGATTCAGCCAAGGAGAGGCCCCTGGTGTGCAATTTCTGAGATGGAAGAGAGGAAGGTGCCACCCTCCGGCCGCAGCTGTCGGGGCACAAGCATGACATCCAACAGACAGCAGACGGGGTTTTCTCCAGGGCATTTGGGACATCCTCCTCCTGCAGGCACTGAGATCTATAGTAGCTTTCCTGAGATTTCTGCATTTCCACGTTTTCTTCAGTACAGCAACACCTCCCTAACATCTTTCTCCCAGCAACCAAGGGTCGAGTAAGTCTCTAGTTCCCTAGATTAAATGCATTCTTATTTAAAACACCTGATGTGGCTTCTGCTTCCTGACCTAACATTTGCAAACATGTTAGATATGCCTTACACAGCAATAAGCAGAAAGCACCCTGTACTTAGAATTTAAATTCCTCTGTTTAACTTCTACTGCTGACAGTCCATGTGACCCTGGCAAAGCCATTTAGTTTTCTCATCTACAAAACAGGACAGAAAATATTTGTTCCTCTTATTCTACAAGACACGTGAGAGAATTAAAGGGCTAATGGATACAAAAGTATGTTCTGAATGGTACAGATTTCTACATGAGAAGGGAATTGCTATTTTTGTCTTCTTTACAGAGTTTCTCTTGGAGAAATCGTCTTTTTGTGTTGCCCATAAGAGAGACTATCAACCTCTTGGTCAGCCCCACAGCTGATCGTACAGAAATCATAGCTAGTTGCTCACACCTAGGAATTTAAGCCACTGCCCTGCCCAGATACTGGATACCACCATAATTAACTGTGATCCACAGGTGATTATTTAATTCCCCTAGTTTTCAACCACCTCTGCCACCCTCTTGATGGAGCCAAGCACATGCCTCAACAGCTCATTCTAGGATGGTCTGCTGTAGAGAGTTAATCTACTGGGTTATTGTTTAATGAGTACAGAGTTTCAGCTTGGGAAGAATGAAAAAGTCCTGGATGTAATACTGGTGATGGTTACAACAGTGTAAATGTACTTAATGTCACTGAAATGTACCCTTACAAAGAGTTAAAATGACACATATATTATGTACATGTTGCCACAATAAAAACAAGTCCTCCAGGAGATATTGATGCCCCAAACATTTGAAAAGGTTTGCTAAGATTATGTTATGCCATGTTACAAATATGTTATCATTCTATGGATCTTAAGAAGGATTCAAAAATCGTATTACTTTTCCTGTCAATGCCTGACATGTCAATAAATTTATTCATTTTTTAAAAAGAGAGATCGGTTAAGATCAACGGGACTGATAACTGCAGAAAATACACAGGCAGGAGATTTTCTATGCACTTAAATGAAAGTACGGGTTAGGTGAACTTGTCAGTAAGTAGATCTGTTTTTTTAAATTCAATTTCAATCACAATTTCAGTAATAATTGTCAGTTAGCCTTAATAGTAATTTCAATAATGATTTTTATTTATACTCAACAATAATTTCACTAATTCAATTTCAACTTTTGAAGAGCTACTTTTTTTAAGATCCTAAAAATGATGTACCAAGAAAGGTGTATTCTCAATAATAACATTATTTCCTCGATAAAGCACAATATTTTAAGAGGAAAAAAACTGTGGAAGTGCACCTCTGATGTAGTAGCTGCTCTGATTGCAATAATAATAATAAAAAAAAAATTCCAGGACAAGGCTGGCGAGAGAATAAGAAGGGAAGTGACCATAATGTCTCTCGTAGCTCAGGGTTTCTCTGACTATGTCATAGTGAACACTTAAAATGAGTGCAAAACTTGAAGAAAAGCTGTCTGTTATTCTTTTTTAAAAGACGAAGCAATCCAAATTTAATGACCTTTTCCATAATGACAAGTGGCTGTCAGGAGTCTACTGCCTAGAAGATATTTTCTGAAAAAAAAAAATGCACATTTAATCTGTACCTTCAAGGTAGAGGGTGACATTTTAACAACACATGAGAAAGTAATTGCATCTCAAAAGAGAGTCATGACATGGAAAGA